>NC_083325.1:41588984-42788984 GCF_963455315.2 Globicephala melas
TTCACTTGGGCATCTTTGATGTATAAGGTACTACAGTTGGAACTCTGGGAAATATGGAGGCATGAATTTATATTTCAACTGGAGGCTTTTGGAATTAACCCAAATTTCCATAAAAGCTGACACTACTACCCTTTCTTACGTTCCACCCTGATGGTACATTCTTACTGAATACAAGGGATACCCATTGTGTGCTTATTAAGTACTCAGAGGACATCAGGCAACTCCACTGAAATCCAGAGATTTATAAGTCTTACTCAGGTCTCTGTTCTTGTCCTCAGCTAGCTCAAATGTAGAAGAAAAAGTAGACAATTCTACTACAATTCTACAAATTCTACTACAAAACTACAATTCTATGTGAAAAATACCTGGCATCTCCTAAGTGGGGAGTAAAGATAATCCATTGGTTGTGGGAAAATACTGGAACTTCTGTGTGTATGTATTTTTTTAGACTCATTATTTTAAATTTCTCTTCTTAATATACATGGCATAAATGCATAAATTGGAAAACTAAAAAAATTAAATTCAACATTTAAATTGTCTTTAATATGGAATCTGTTTATATCTTTATCTCACATGTAGATGTTTACATAATTCATTTGGGAACTAACATATGGTAGTGGTCATACTGTGCATGAGAAGTCTGGAAACTTTAATTAAAATAGTATTGGTTATACCAATAGTTAGCATGTCCTTAAGCAAATAATTTTTCCTTTAAACTATCTGAGATTCTGTGTCTTTTCTTCCCTAATTTCTCCTTCTCCTAAATAATAAACATTTATTGTATGATTACTATGTGTCAAGAACTTTTCTAAGCAATGTATTAATCCATTAGATACTTACAACAACCTTATGACGGAGGTGCTATAGTCATCCCCATTTTACAAATGAGGAAACTGAAGCAAAGACGTATTAAGGAACTTGCCCAAGATGGCAGAGCTAAGCACTGGCAGGCCAGGAGTCTGAAGTTTGGGTTAGAGAACTTCTAAAATAATTTTTAATTCTAAATTTATTGAATTTCCCATGGTGGTGCCAAGGGCTCATTTAATAACTGATTGATGATTTATTGAGCACTTACTGTATGCCAGACATTGTGCTAGATGTAGATTTTATCAAAATGAAAGAAGGTTCAGAGTCTATTGGGAAGATAGCCATGTAATCTTACAACTGTTGGAACTCAGAAGAGAAAGCACGGACTGGCCAGGAAATGTCAGAAAAAGCGATATTAACGTGACTATGAAAGCAGGGGTTAGAGACTGACAGGTTAACAAAAGGAAGGGATCAGAACAGAGAGGACAGCATTAGCCAGGGAACAAGTGCGAGAGAGAGAGAATGCATTTGAAAAACTGAAAGTGTCTCAGCACGTTGTGTTTGGGGAAATATACAAGGCAAGAAATGAAACAGAGTCAGCATCCTGAGTAGCCTCTTGGGCTGGATTTTAGCTCCTAGTGGATAATGAGCTAGTGAGAGACTTTAAGGGATGGGATGATAGAGTCAGATGTGTACTTTAGAAGTTGTATTCTGGCTCTGATGTGGAGATTGGAGAGAAGGGTTGTGAAACTGGGGTCTGGGAGTCCAGCTTTAAGAGTATGGAAATTGTTAGTTCACGAATTCATTTATGAAATTCTCTTAGTTTCTTCATTCACCTGTTTAACCTATATTTTGTGTGCTCACCATGTACCAGATACTGTCCTCAGTGCTTGAATGATATGAGTGAAGAAAACAGGCAAACATCTTTGCCCTTGAGGAGGTTAAAGTCTAGTGTAGCTCAGGTATAATTACAAGGAAGGATTTGATGGGTTTGTGAGATATTTAGGAGGGAGAACTGATAGGACTAGTGGTTAGGACTGAATCGTGGCTTCTTAAAATAAGATCTGAAAACCCATGGAGTATCAATCCTGCATTAACAGAAAAGCATCCCAACAACTAAGAAGGGAATTGACCGCTTAAGAAAGCTAAGGGAACATAGTTAAACTGATTTCATGGGCACAGGGAATGGAGTGGGGAGGGGTCGGTGGCCGTTGGAAACCTTCCTGGGCCATCAGGACGGTTCATGAGACTGACGATTGCCAACTGCCTGCTACTCCTCCTGACCTTCAACCCAAGGGGTTTCCAAAGCAAAACTTCCTCTTGAAAGTTTTGATTTGCCATTTGGTGGAGGAATTAATATCATGTCACTGACAGCTATGTTCACGGAAGGGACTTCCTGAAAGCAGAATAATTGGACATAGAGGTTTTATACTGTGAGTTTAGATTTTCAGGCCTTACATAAGGCCTGAAAATTGTCCTTTGATCGTCTTTCCCAATCAGAGTAAGAGTCAGGCCCATTTATTGCCAACTTTAGAGAATAATATGTCAACTTTGTAAAAGAGAAGAAATAGCAAGTTTACAAAGACTTTAAATCACCCTGCACACTTTGCAACAAGTCTCAACAGGTAACAGTACTGCTGTGCCACACGTAGTCTCCTTGACCTGCCAAGGTGTATAAAGATCTATAGAAATAATCACCAGCAAAGAGAGGCTGGGTGAGTGGGTGGTTAGAACTTCAGCTCTTCAGGGCTCTTCAGGGCTCTTTCTAGCCTTGGTGTTGACTCATTTGAAGCAGACATTGGGTCAGATTCTTGACTCTTGTATGCCTGCCTGTTTGTCCATTGGGAGAAGGGGGAGAAAGGCAGTACTTGGCACCCAGACAGGGTTCATGAAGTGTTTTAAGAGTCTGAATTGAAAGGCTGTTAACGTCAAACAGAAGTGCATGGGATTCTATTTTTTATGGACAGCATGAATAAGAAGCGGAGGTGGTGTGACTGAAAATATCTCTGAATAAGAGTCTTTTCAGAAATGAGGGATGATTGGCAGAGGCCCAGAAGGTAGGGATGTCAAACATCTTGGCCCTGGCCATGGTCACTTGGCATCTAAGGGACAGCACTGGAGCTGGCCTCAGATCCTTGTAGGCTTGGAGCTGTCAGGAGGAGAGCAAGCAGAGAGCTCCCTCTCCACTGTTGGGACCCTATGACACGCTGCCGAAATAATTTTGATACCTTCGGGCTGTTCATACGAATTTCGGTAGTGCATCAGTCTTGGGGAGGTGAGTGATGAAATGCAAACCACAGAGAGAGAAAGAGTCTTTGTTTACTTTCCCTTTTCCTGGTATATGGCTAAACAGGTTAAACACCTGTGAGAAGAGGGTGCTTCAGGGACACCCTCGTACGCAAATTGTTCCTGGGTGTCTTGGAGATTGCATGCCTCTCATGCAGTGATTAGTTGCCTCTTCATCACTGGCGAGGCTGGCAGCAAGGAGCAGGGCCTTCACCTGCAGGTGTTGCCATGGCAAAGGACACTTGGAAGAGATTCAGGCAACATTAGAAGGCAAAAGTGAAAATGAGAGTTGAGAGAAAATAGAAGCTGATTCAAGGAGATATTTGAGTGGATCAAACCGCCCTCTGCACAATAGCCATTGCCAAGGTCGATATCAACCCCACCTTTCTCCTCCTAACTCCCGAGGTTCTCCGAGTCCCAGTAATCTGGTGCGTAAGCTGTTTTTTAAAGTTAAAATTAAAAAAAAAAAAAAATACAGCAAAGATTTATTGTTAGCACACTGCAAAATTTATTCTGCTCTTAGGAGACATGGTTTGGTTTCTTAATCCAAACAGAATTATTAAATGAGAATTGGTTTGTGGACTCTATTAAACAATTTTTTTCCGTATTTGAAATCAGCTAGCAAAGTAGCTCATTTTATCTAGTACACTGGATTTTTTTCTCTCATTACCACCTTCGTTACTGTCCACGTGGCTTTTCAAGAAAGCCAAGCCACACTTCTCCTGTGTCACTTAAAGAGACTTTGCCTTAACTTTCCCCTGGCCTCCACATTGAATTTGATTTTCTGTGTTCCCACTTCTGCATTTTTGCCTATTATTTATAATAATCTGGTTTTTATTCACTAAGCTTCCCCAGAACTTGAAGATATTTATGGTCAGATTTTCTATAGGTCATTATCCTCTAAGTAAAATAGAACTACCTATTTATCTCTATATTTTAGGAATTTCCAGTTAAAGCCAGGAACAGATTCCCCCTTTTTTTTTTACTGATTGGTTAATCACTTTGTTATCTACATAGTGATGTTAATAATAATAATGACAGATATGTGTTGACTGCATATCCAGTTGTATCAGTATCCTTGGGGGTGAGGCCCAGGTAGAGGTACTATCTCAAAGCTCCCCAGCATTGAGGAACCCTGTAGTGTAGTAGGTTCATGGGGTGATTGGGAAGGCACTGCTTATTCCATGGTAGATATTCAATATGCATTGGTTTCATAAATTTCTTATGAGTTCTCGTAAAAAAAAAAAAAGAAAAAGGGCTTCCCTGGTGGCGCAGTGGTTGAGAGTCCGCCTGCCGATGCAGGGGACACGGGTTTGTGCCCCGGTTCCGGGAAGATCCCACATGCCGCGGAGCGGCTGGGCCCGTGAGCCATGGCCACTGAGCCTGCGCGTCTGGAGCCTGTGCTCCGCAACGGGAGAGGCCACAACAGTGAGAGGCCCGTGTACCGCAAAAAAAAAAAAAAGTGCCGTGCCTCTAGTTGCCCTTTCTCTTTAGCAGGGCAGAGAGAACTGTTGGGATCATCTAGGCCTTAGAGGGGGAGCTGCGGGCTGTGAGCAGTCTGTGGGTCTCTTCTTTACGTACCCTTCTGAATTGACTGAGAAGGGTCTCTTGGATGCTATTTCTACTAGGAAACAGATTTGAAAATAGGATGATGTTCCTTAAAATGGAAGGGCTAACAAGTAACTCAGGTGTGTACAGTGAGACTGCATTGTTGGTAAGCACTTGGGCTGGGCGCAACCCTCTTCTGGGTATTGGAGTTACCAGTGTATTTTCTGAGCCTTTGATTTCATCTCATTTCTGTGGTCTCTGTAAAACTGAAGAGGAAAAGTTTTTTTTTTTTTTTTTTTACAATGAGCCTTCTCTATGTGATCTGAGGTGTGATTAACCTTGCGTTGGCCTTCATCTTAAAAGTCGGTTCAAGTAACAAAGGACCTTTACCAAGAAAGGTCAGTGGGGGGTTGCACTGTGACATCTGTTCTGAGCTAGAACCTGGAAAGGACTCCTAGGCCCCATGATGAGAAAATGTCATTTAAATGGACCAGGAGAAGAAAGGGCAGAAAGAAATGAAGTGGGTCTGGCACTGAAATCTAGTTTTCCTATATCCAGAGGTTAATGTATTTCCTAAGTTTGCCACGTGCAAAGAAAATCGCCTCCTAAGTGAGTACTAATGCTAACATTATTTGATGGTTTGAAGGTCAGCATGGTAAAATTTGCCAAGCCATTTTTCTAGATATATTGTCTACCTGGAAAAAGTCAAGTACAAAGATTGTCATAGATTTTCTGAATATTCTAATCAAATTTTGATCCAGTTGTACTGTTTAAACCCACTGTCAACATGCCGACACACACTGTGTGAAGCTGAGGTGCAAGAGTGATTTGCTCTCCACTGATCATCTCCTTTATTCCACACTGACACTGTCATATAGAAAGGCCCAGAAGTTCTTTGGGACAAAAAGGATTAATGCCAAAGTTGAATGAGTTACAGCCATTGCCACCTAATTAAAATGATTTTGTGCCATTTGCTTTTGTTGGGCAGGATCCACACACAATATAATTTTAATCCTGTTTATATACGCTCTTGGGATAGATTTGAGATGAGCATTGCCATTTAAGTGAGGTTAATCAAGCATACTGTAGTCAGCTTTTGTTTTTCCATTGTATGTGAAAGGTGACCACTGCAGATGGGTTACCCAACTGGCCGCTTACTCTCTGAACAAGAAGAGGTGGTTTTCAGTGTCTGATCATTAACCCAGCCTCAGCCCCAGCGACTCTTGCTGCCTAGTCCTTGGAATGGTACAGCTGTTGTCAGTCACAGAGGAGAACTCTAGTGAGGCCCTGCTTTGCTTTGGCTGTGTTTACATGCCTCTACACAAGGGGAGGGGAGGGAGAAAAAGAGAAAAAAAAATACAACTCCCCTAAAAAGCAAACACCATTTTTTGTATGCCTGGCTCTGTTTATGTATATAAAATGGACATTATGGTGGAGTGAAAAAGACCCTCGTAAAAATCCTTCTTGAAAACTATTGTTGCTGACAGCCGTGACCTCTGTGAGTCTGCATGTTTACCCATAATTCATAATTAACAAAGACATTAGAACTGCCACAGGAGAATTCTGGGCTTTATTTCTTTCTAACTGGGCAGTACTAATGCTGGAAGTGCTCCCAAATCAGTGATTTAACATTTCAGGAAATCTTGGAGAGGCAGCAGAAGCCTCCTTATATAGCTCATACGCTGGGACTTTGGTGATACAAATACGGCCGAGATAATTATTCAGTTCTCGTTATTGCTGTAGCTCTGCACCTGATCCCCGAGCCATTAGAGCACTCTGCAGGTTATTACAACTATCAAACATCAAGGTCTCTTTTCTAGTCTCTTGACTATGTGGTTATCATTTTACTTCTTTTAAATCCCCCATCTGCATAGAAAGCCTCTGTGTTTTTCACTGAGATCTGCTCACAGCCTCCCCTCCGCACCCCCTTCTTTATTGCTCCCTAAATGGAGCCCTTTTCTTATCAGCATGTTAGCATAAAAATATAAACCTCATGCTTCTCCACTTGTATTGTTTTTATACCCTCTCTCTTGTTTGATTTTCTCTTTGAGGATGTGCACACCTACACTTTAATTTGGGAAGCAAATGAGTCAGTGGAGGAGAATTCTCTCAAGCTCAAGGAAGCCACGATAATGTAATCTCATATGACGGGAGTTGTCCGTGTCCATGTTTAACCTTCTGCTTAGTTGAGGACCCTCTTGACTTTATTGTATGTTTCTGCCTATTGCTGCAGTATTTCCGATGGTACCAAAACATAGCAGATTACAGGAGACTACAGTGACAACTTGCAGAAAGTGGTTTTGTATCGTGGGTGTATTTAACAATTCATTATGTTTTAATCTTTTCACCAGAAAGTGTACCCTTTCTTGGCATTTAACGTGAAGTAGTCTCTCTGATGGAATACACTCAGTTTTGGTTACAATCTAGTGGTGTAATAAGTTTCCTTCTAATACTTTTCTAGACAAACTATAGCATGATCAAAACCAGACAGCTCTGAATATTCTGGGCACTGTGTCAGCTATCTAGGGGCAGACAGTCACTTATGATATATAAAGATAATACTATAAATTAAGAGTCTGAAGCAGACCTCTGTGAATTGCATCTTAAGTGAAAGCAAGTTGCTATTTCTGGATGTTTTTACACAGCCCCACTCCCCTTAGAAATCTTTATTTTGCGTGTGATCTCCACCAAACACCTGTAAAAAAGGCATTCCACCCACTGCAGGCCTATCTGATGAAAAAGCTAATCCACAAGGGGTGAGGGGCAGTCACAGACAGTATGGTGGGGCTAAGAAACATATGGCTTCCTCACTTAATATTGCTGCACAGTTGTTCCACACCATATTCCCTTAAATGGGCATTAACTCTGTAGCCAAATTAGCAGACTATAAAACAAATGAAAATAGAGGCATTTTTTGGTATTACAAAGCTCCCCCCTCCAAAACCATGAAATATGACTTAACAGTGTCTATCAGGTGTGTGTGTGTGTGTGTAGTATGTTGCATATAAAAAATGATATATGCTTTAATCTGTACTTCGCTTAATCAGTCTATACAGAGACACCATCTGATTTTTCTGACTGATGGAAGAGACTGGTTCCTTTCAGGATCTCCTTCTGTCCCTTTCTGCTGAACTAAGAAGGTTTTAAATACATAAAAAATCATGTTCTCCTCTTTTGTTAACTTCCTGGTGATGTGTATTTTTTTTTCCTTAGGCACTAAGGAGTATAGATTTCAACACGAAATATATGTATCTATTAGTGTAAATTCATGTAGGTCAACTATAAAAGTAAATCAGTAAGTAGCATTGTTGTGAATTAAGTTTCCCCATAATCAGTGACAGGGATAAGAGTGCTTTACTCTGGGAACCTTGTTTTACTGGTGAATCATTTGAATACTGTTACGGGCTTCCCATGTTGTATGTACTTTCATTTTTGCTACTATATGCAATCCTTTTCTTATACGTTGATCCTTAATATGAGAATTTTTGAGTCAAAATCTTTCTAATTACCTAGTCCGGCCCTCTTATTTAAGGAGAAAACGGACCCAGGGAAGCCAAAGAACTTGCTTAAAGTCACACAGTCAGCTAGTTCATGGCAGACTTTGGTTCTGGTCCCTTGGCCCTCATCTTTCTATAACACGTTACTGCTTCCAGTAATTATATAATTATTTAAATCCTCAAAGCAAGGAAGAACACTTGTGAGTTTTCCTTCCAGAAGAAATGATGATTTGTTCTTAGCCATCCATTCTCTCATTGGTGAGAAAAATGCATAAATTTGCAAGATGGTGGGCCACCAATATGGCAAAGATGTTTTCTTTGTATGAGAACCAACTGACCCTTAAATGAATTGAACCTGTGACCCCCTTCCTCATTAGCTCCAAAAAAGCTAACTAGCCCAGAAACAATTGTTACAAGCAAGCTACAACACAAATTCACCATGTTATTCCTGTGGGATTAATTAGAGAGCTAAAACAATGCTTTATCATTGAAAGACATACAAAATCACATTGTTATGTTCTTCTGGCTTGTGAACCTCTTGAAATTTTATGCAAAATTTTATGTAAGAGCAAATATACATTGCTCTTGGGAGAGGGTTCCAAGTTTCCGTAAGATTTTCACAATATGTATGTGTGATCCAAAATAGGTTAAAAACAATTGTTCATGCTCCAGTGATTTGTGCTGATGTCATCCCTGGTGTTGGTACTCTACCAAACACACAATAATTGCATTATGCTTTGTTAAACTGGAGGAATATATTATTTCTGTTTTTTCCTTGAGGAGAAAAGAAGGAATAGCAAGTAAATATACACATGTGGCCCTTATAATTAGCACTAAATCAATAAAGGCTAATTTGGGATATTATGAAAATTTAGTTAATGCTAGTTTGAGTAGAGATGGATATCACCCAAGTCTTGAGTGCTGACTTCGGGACACAAGGAGAAAAATAATTCTGCAGCCTGGAGTGTGGGGCACATGATGGTATCCAGGAAAAGGAGAGTAGAACAGGCAAAGAATAAAATACTCAAATATTCGACAGCATCTTTAACTTACTTAGATGCTATGTAAGAAATAAATTGTCAGTAGGACCTTCCTAGTCATCAGGGGGTTAAAGCACTATAAAGAAACTTGCATATGTACTTTGTTATCCAAGACACAGATAGAGAGATGTCATTCTACTGATATATTACATAAATCATGGTGCCAGCCAGAAAAACAACAGATGACCAATTTGTACAAAGCATTTTTTCCTTATGTTACATTTATTTAAAATACATTAAATCGTTGTGCTAAAATTGAGGCAGCTGGCAGTCCAGGCAACCTTATAAGATTTGTGTTTTCTGGACCCAGGCCCATTCGTTTGGAAAGGTGGATTCATTGGGCTAGTATATTTGCTTAGTCATATGCCAAGCCCTTGGGGGAGTGCAGGTAGTCCAGAATTTACCATGCATTCATTTTTTTTGCTCTTATCAGGAATCTTCTGACAAATGGAAGTCAGATGGTTGATACCCATTTACTCCCAAGTGAAGTCACTAATTAATGGTAACGAGGCTCAACCCAAAGAAAAAGACTCAAATGGGATGGAATCTGAAATATCTGGCTGTATTCCAGGGGCCTCTTCTCTCTTTTCATGTTCGTTGACATTGATGTGATGCCTAGTTGACCTTAGGAATAAAAGTCAAGTCTGAGTTGAGTAGGTTTATGTAAACTGATTAAAGCATGGGCCATGTTTTAGGAATTTTAGGGTTTGCTGCTGCATTTTTTTTTAAAATTTTTATTGTGGTATAGTTGATTTACAATGTTGTGTTAGTTTCAGGTGTACAGCAAAGTGAATCTGTTATATGTATGTCCACTCTTTCTTAGACTCTTTTCCCATATAGGCCATTACAGAGTATTGAGTAGATTTCTCTGTGCTTTACAGTAGGTCCTTATTAGTTATCTATTTTATGTATAGTAGTTGTGTATATGTCAATCCCAGTCTCCCAACTTATCCCCCCACCCCTGCTCCCTTACCCCCTGATAACCATAAGTTTATTTTCTACATCTGTAACTCTATTTCTGTTTTGTAGATAAGTTCATTTGTAACCTTTTTTTAAATTCCACATATAAGCGATATATGATATTTGTCTTTCTCTGTCTGACTTACTTCAGTCAGTGTGAGCTTTCATCAAATTCTTAATGGGACTGATAACCCCCACAAAAGCATAAGAACCACTGGTGAGGGTTTTATAAATACTCAGTTAAGTCAGCTTCCAACGTCTGTTGTCAACCACATTCAAAACTAATACTGGATAAACCAGAGCCAGAACATAGAAGCCCATTTCAAGTGGTCCAGTCTCACATTTCTGCACCTTGTTTAGTGACAGCTTAACCTCTAGGGATGCAGTGTTCTTAGAGGGTTTTGGTAGTGTGAATACCTACATAAAGTGGTCATTCGAATGTGAAGGTGTTGCTTTCAACAGATTTTTCTTCCCTGTTGGCCAATAATCTGAGGATGGAAGAGATTTCTTCAAGAAGCTGAAATCTTGAAAATTGAAGTCACCCAAAGTGATAGGATTGTATTTGAATTCAACGACTATTTTTGTGTCACTACTGTATTCACAACATGCCAGAAACATATTTGGTAAATTTTTAAGGACTTACATTTTTTTTTTCTTAGGATATTGAATTCAGCATAAGAAAGAAATACAAAACAAAGTCTGTTCTCAGTTTATGATTGTCATGGAGAGATTTGTATTTTGGGGAGCCATGCAAACAAAGAGCAGTTCCAGACCTTGAATTGTACCCAGTTGAATGCCCTAATAGAATATTTGATATAGACAGATGGCCGTAACTGGTTAGAACAAGGAGAGGTTATGGAAGATCATTTACCTAAAGAGGTCATTATGGAAAGTCTCTATAAAGGATATTGTTGGAAGAGGTAGGAATTGAAATAAGTTCTAAACTGTAGAGAAGATTTAGATGTGTAGAATTGGGAGAGCACTTAATGGTGTTGGCTGGTAATGAGATCATACTGTCACCATTAGAGTGAATATAAGGAGAGTTTTATTTGTGAGTCCTTTAAAAAAAATAGGTTAGTGGCTTCCACACTGGAGATGGACCAAAAAAAAAAAAAAAAAAAAAAGCAGAAGAAAGGAATTGAATTTTTTTCTTTAAAAACTAAGGGTGTGTTATAAAGTAATGCAGTCAACCTTGAGGAATTGAAAATGTTTCCACCAACAGTGAGAACTGGAAAGGGCAGAAGTCAGATGCTCTTAAGAGTTGTATTAGAGACAGATCCACTTCAGTGCTAGAATCCACTTAAGCAGAACATATTCATGAAGGAGTACCCAGGATTGGGAACCCAGAACAAGAATATTCTCTCAGTGAGTAGCTTTGGTTGACTTTTAAAAGATTGAGATAACCCTGAGATTTCTTATTTTCATCTCAACTAACAGATATATTATTTATATACTGTTAATTAGATTATATACTGTTAATTAATTATATACTGTTAATTATATACTGTTAATTATCTGGTAGGATAAAGTAGAACATATATGCTAGTAGAATACCCCAAAATTAGTAACCAAGAACCTTGTGAAAGATTAAACTGTTTATTAGAGTCTGAATTTTTAATTGATTTGAAATCATGTCCAACCATTTTTTCCCACTTGAATGTGTGACATATCTTGAAAATTATCAAGGGTTTAATGGCAAAAAGAAAGGAATTATGTAGATCTCAGTCTTCTACAAAATGATCAAAATCAGAACTGTGGCTAAGTTTAAGAGTCTCAGTTTACTGTAACATTAATTTCTTTCCTTTTTCTTTCCCCTTCCCTCTCCCTTTCCCCTACTCCCTCCTCTTCTGATTCTTTCTGAGTTAGAATTTGAATTCTTGAATTATCCGGAATAGTTTCCTCATGCAAGAGGACTATACCTTTCTGCATTTTAGTAGGATGTAAAATTTTAGGCCATTTATCATAAAATCATTGATCTCCATCCTGTCTGGATATACCAAGCATGGTCAAGGATAACAGTAGAATATAGAGGTTCAGTGTTTAGGCTTTGGAGTCAGAAGAACTTGAACTTGAATCCTGGCTTCTTCACTTACATGTTATGGTCAGATTACTGAAACTCTTGGAGTCCCAGTTTCCTCATCTGTTAAGTGGGTGTTATCATACTTCACAGATTTGTTGCAAATATTAAATAAGATAACATACGCAGAGCACTTCATACAATGCCTGGAACACAAAAAGCCTACAGTAAATTGTACCTTTTGATACAGCACTCACACCTGACTTTAGACTTGGCTCTACAGTTGTGGCTATTATATTAGCCTGGCCAGTGGAACATCTGAGAGACATTTTACCATCACTTCCACATTAAAAAATTGTATACTAGACTTTAGGAAATAGATCCTATTTGATTATTGACTACATCCTTGAGAAATAATTGTGTAAAATGTAGACTCAGCCTTGCTCTGCACCTGGTCCTTTAGAATCCTTCTCCCATTCCTACTCTTCAGCAGGGAGCAACTTAGTATTGCTGAATTTGTAGTGATGTTACAGAACTCCTGGATGATAAATCCTTCAAATTGGTTAGCGTGCGTATTTGGTGGCTTTTTTTTCCCTGACAGTCTTAATATCTGTTTTTAATATATGCAATCCATGCCCTAAATGCTGATTAGCTAAGTTGGAGATCGAATAATTCTCTTGGGTGTAGAACATACATTTTTCTTTAAGAAGTGCTCAAATAAAGATCTACAAGACAGCTTCTCTCAAGTGGGTAGAAATACCTGCCTTACAGATTGGCCAGAATAGATATTTATCTGATTAACTGTAACTGTCCTCAAAAATAACTCATACATCTAAACTCTTTAAGTGGTATATAGGAACTGAACCGTTAGAATCAATGAGAGTTGAGTAACTAAAATCTCATGCCATGCTTTAAAGCTAACAAGCTTATCCAAAAAAACCCCCAAACCTCCCAAAGCCACTGACTGTATTTAGCCCAAACATTGTGGAAAATCATCTCAGCTCCTTTGGTAGATAATGTGCATTGACATAAAAGCTAAGTACAGTTCACAGAACTTGAGAACTTTCTGACATTTGAGCGAGATAATGCAATTGTGAGCTTTAAAACGGTAGTCTACGTGTATGTTTGTTTGACAATCTGAAATGTTTCCAAGAGGCCATTAGGGCCTAATGCACAGAATGAAATTTGCAGTTTTGCCCAAACATGCCTTTAGAAGACATGACATTCTCCAGTGACTCTACTGTTATAGTCTGACAGGTCACCTCTTATTCACATCCTAGATTGTTTTCACTCGTTACCTCTCCATTTCAGTTTTGTGTTTTCTTTTCATATTCTCCAAAGCAGAACTATTTGCTTTTCAAATGAGTCCTACAAAAAAATCAAGCATCTTTGTAGCTATGCGTCAGTGGTGACACTGGCTGAAGAAAGCAAGGGATTTTGAAATGGGAGCCAAAATATCCTGGCACTTCAACTGTACACCAGGGACTAAAATCCTAGACCTGTCCTTCATGTGCCACATTGTGATTGGTGACTGTGGCCAAAATGTTGCGTAAACTCACTCCCTGTTCTAGGAATATGGGAACATGTTTCGGAATTTAGGCTCCATTGCTCGTCATGGGTATATTTGTGTGTCTTCTTGGGGAAATGGTCTTAAAAACAGAAAGAGTCAGTCCTCAGGCTTTTCTTTGGTCACTTTGGTGGAGGGGAGTTTTAGAAAAGCGGCTGAAAGCTGGAGGCATGCAGCTGGTTTTGTGCTTCCTTGAGGCTTTTTCACTGCCTGTCTTTAGCATCTTCGCTTCATTGCCCACGTGTCGCCTGCGCTTAGCCATGAGGTGATATATCCTCTTCCATTCCAAAAACATTGATCTAAGTCTTCCTCCTTCCATTTTTTAATAAATCTTAGTGAAGCAATGTAACATTCCAGGTCAGTCCTGTAGAGCTGTTCTGGCCTCACCGGAGTTGCTGCTGCAGAGCATGGAAACTTGCTGGCACAATATTGCAAAGCGACTCTGTGGGGGCTGGATGACTTCCAGCCAGCAATGAACCATGGCCAAGAAACGCCAATATGGATAATGCAAACAAGAGAGATTTGGGGCACATTTTGATTTAACCATCTGATTTAATTGACAGAATAAATGCACCTGTCAACGGGTAATATTCTTGTGATTAGTTTTGGCTGTGATGATGAGATGATGTTAAAAGAATGTCAGAACAACCTGTCCTGGGACTCTTACAGGCAGTTCTGAGCTAGGGAAGGTCAGTTTTTAGCTAGTTAGAAGAAGCAGGGTGATCCTTCTGTAACGTGAGGGTGTTTTATGGAGACAGCAAATGTTTTATTTGACGTTTTCCCTCTGTGCTTAGCCTTCACCACAAATCAGACCAGGAAGGGGATAGAGGCACACAGAAGTAATTGGCTTTTGAATCACTCTCTGTGGCTACTGGGGATAGTCGTCATTTGGAAATGGAAAACTCACGTTGTTAAGCCGAAGGCTGCGGCCCGAGTGGTCTTTCTTCCCCCTCCCCCGCCCCGGGTTGTGGTTCTTTAGCTGCTAGAGTAAGCTATTTAAACAGAATTTCAGGGGGATGAGAATTCAAAGAGGCTTTTACGTCCTGTCTTATTCAGAGAAAATGTGGTAATTTATGAACTTAGAGCAAGTATTTTAATTAATACTCGCTCGTTCCTTCATTAACCCTTTGCAACCCAACCCCAATCTCCTCTTGGGAAATTGTGCTCCTGACGTTGCTAATGACTGAATAAGCAACTCTAATACCCTTCTCTTGGCTCTCAGTATCTGCTTTCTGTGAAGTTTAACACTGTTGACCTTTCTCTCATTTTTGAAACTTTCACTTCCCTTGGCTTTCCGCATTGAACTCAGATCTCTATTTCTTGGTCTCCTCCACTGGCGACTCATTCTTTATCTACTCTGTGTAGCTGTTATCCACATTCTTAGGTCTGGACACCTTCTATTTTCTCCCTTCATTTTTCCTTCTGAAGATTTCCCCCCATTCCTATGGTGTTCCTCCTCCTCCTCCTTCCACAGATGCTTCCTAATTTACCTTCCAGAACAGAGTCTATACCTAATACCTGGTCACATAATCAGTGGACAGCAAGATGCATCCCAGACTGACCAAGTTGTTCTGACTTTTCCATTTCTATTGCTAAACATTATCCCGGATAAACCACCATCTCTAAATCATGAAACAAAACTTTTTGGAATAGAAATCCCTTTGCGTATCTGATAAAGGCTGTGGATTTTCTTCTCAGCAAACATTTACACAAACATATATACACGGGTGGTTCCTAAACTCTTTGAATTCTATCCCTTAGCATGTTGAGGAATCACTATCTTTGGATTAATAACACCTACTCTGAGCATCTTTGAATCCTTTTATTTTTCTCCTTCAGCCAGCCAGCGACCAAGTCCTGTAGCGTAGTGTTTCTCAAAAGCTGGACTGTAAACCAAGAATCACTTGCTTTTTCTCACCCTTCCCTCCTTGAATCAGAATCTGTTTGGATGAGACAAGGAAACATGTGCTGTTTAAAATGGGCACAACCTAGTCTGAGATCCACTGCTACGGAGTGTGCTTTTCTAGCGCACTTTCTTTCCACTGTTTCCTTTATGTTCTCATTGACAGCACCCCACTGCCACTTTCATTACCTTTCACCTGGGATGTTGTAATAATTACTACCACTACTGATTGCCTACTTAATGCCAAGTGCTTTTCATGCATTATCTCATTTAATGGTCACAAGTCCCTAGGAGGTAAGCACTATTAACTCATCCTATCGTTGTGGAAAATCAACCTAAGAAAGGTTAAGCAAGTTGTTCAAAGCTACACAGCTAGTAAGTGGTTGTGCTGCAATTCAGATCTAGAGTTATTGAGTTCCAAACTTTGGATGCTTCTCCAGGGCACCCCACTGCCTCTCATTGCTGTAGCCTCTCTCCCTTTTATCTGTCTCTGCATAATTAATTAGTTGTTTTCAGATTTATTTTACTGAAGACAATTTCTGCCAACTTCAATAATAAATATTTTTTTACTTGGGGTGTAGTTGTTTTACAATGTTGTGTTAGTTTCTACTGTACAGCGAAGTGAAGTGGAGTTCCCTGTGCTATGCAGCAGGTTCTCATTAGTTACCTATTTTATACATATTAGTGTATATATATATGTCAATCCCAATCTCCCAATTCATCCCACCTGCTCCTTTCCCCTCTTGGGGTCCATACGTTTGTTCTCTACATCTGTGTCTCTATTTCTGCCTTGCAAACTGGTTCATCTGTACCATTTTTCTAGATTCTACATATATGTATTAATATATGATATTTGTTTTTATTTTTCTGACTTACTTCACTCTGTATGACAGTCTCTAGGTCCATCCACGTCTCTACAGATGACCCAATTTCATTTCTTTTTATGGCGAAGTAATATTCCATTGTATATATGTACCACATCTTCTTTGTCCATTCATCTGTTGATGGGCATTTAGTTTGCTTCCATGTCCTGGCTATTGTAAATAGTGCTGCAGTGAACATTCTGATGCATGTGTCTTTTTGAATTATGGTTTCCTCTGGGTATATGCTCAGTAGTGGGATTTCTGGGTCATGCGGTAATTTTATTTTTAGTTTTTTAAGGAACCTCCGTACTGTTCTCCGTAGTGGCTCTATCAGTTTACAGTCCCACCAACAGTGCAAGAGGGTTCCCTTTTCTCCACACCCTCTCTAGCATTTATTGTCTATAGAATTTTTGATGATGACCATTCTGACTGTTATGAGGTGATACCTCATTGTAGTTTTGATTTGCATTTCTCTAATAATTAGTGATGTTGAGCCTCTTTTCAAGTGCCTCTTGGCCATCTGTATGTCTTTTTTGGAGAAATGTCTATCTAGGTCTTCTGCCCATTTTTGGATTGGGTTGTTTGTTTTTTTTGATATTGAGCTCCATGAGCTGTTTGTATATTTTGGAAATGAATCCTTTGTCCGTTGATTCGTCTGCAAATATTTTCTCCCATCCTGAGGGTTGTCTTTTCATCTTGTTTATGGTTTCCTTCGCTGTGCAAAAGCTTTTAAGTTTCATTAGGTCCCATGTGTTTATTTTTGTTTTTATTTTCATTACTCTAGGAGGTGGGTCAAAAAAGATTCCTATGTTTTCCTCTAAGAGTTTTGTAGTCTCTGGTCTTAGATTTTTGTCTTTAATCCATTTGGAGTTTATTTTTGTGTATGGATGGTGTTAGGGAGTGTTCTAATTTTATTCTTTTACATGTAGCTGTCCAGTTTTCTCCGCACCACTTATCGAAGAGACTATCTTTTCTCCATTGTATATCCTTGCCTCCTTTGTCATAGATTAGTTGACTGTAGGTGCATGGGTTTATGGGTTTTCTATCCTGTTCCTTTGGTCTGTATTTCTGTTTTTGTGCCAGTACCATGTCTTGATTACTGTAGCTTTGTAGTATAGTCTGAAGTCAGGGAGTCTGATTCCTCCAGCTCCAGTTTTTTGTTTCTTGATTGCTTTGGCTGTTTGGGGTCTTTTGTGTTTCCATACTAATTATGAAATTTTTTGGTAGTTTGATATGGATTGCATTGAATCTGTAGATTGCTTTGGGTAGTACAGTCATTTTCACAATGTTGATTCTTCCAATACAAGAACATGGTATATCTCTCCTTCTGTTTGTATCACTTTTAATTTCTTTCATCAGTGTCTTATAGTTTTCTGCATACAGGTCTTTTGTCTCCTTAGGTAGGTTTCTTCTAGGTATTTTATTCTTTTTGTTGCCGTGGCGAATGGGATTGTTTCCTTAATTTTCTTTTTGATCTTTCATTGTTAGTGTATAGGAATGCAAGAGATTTCTGTGCATTAATTTTGTGTTCTTCAACTTTACCAAATTCATTGACTAGCTCTAGTAGTTTTCTGGTGGCATCTTTAGGATTTTCTGTGTATAGTTTTCTGCAAACAGTGACAGCTTTTTCTTTTCCAATTTGTATTCCTTTTATTTCTTTTTCTTCTCTGATTGCATGCTAGGAATTCCAAAATCTATGTTGAATAATAGTGGTGAGAGTGGGCATCCTTGTCTTGTTCCTGATCTTAGAGGAAATGCTTTTAGTTTTTTACCATTGAGAATGATGTTTGCTGTGGGCTTCTCATATATGGCCTCTATGATGTTGAGGTAGGTTCCCTCTATGCCCACTTTCTGGAGAGATTTTATCATAAATGGGTGTGTAATAAATTATATCACCTTACATTGTATTTGTTTTTTCTGTCTTTCCATTAGACCACAAGATCCTTAAATTCATGGGCTATGTCTACCCTGATGTAGAGGAAGAACCCAACAAATGTTTTGAAGAAATAATATCTTTACATTATGAGAAAACTTTAGTGATCTCATATTGGCCACTGAGTAATTTCTAAGCTGCTTAGTGAGTCGTTCAAGCTTCCGTATTAGATTTGATCCCTCTTTTCCTTATCTAACATTTCCTGTGTTGTAGTCAAGTATACTTTCCCAGATATGCTCTTTGCTTTCTTCCTTTTATCTTTGCTATTCTCTTGGTCTAAGAATTCTTTCTGATCTCTTTTATTATTGAATATTACAGGTCTATCAGGCCTTAAACACAGATTTCACATTTCTGTGAGGGATTTCCTATTCTTTTCCTGTTCCAAATCTGATTTATTTTCAGAACCGTTATAGAACTTTGCATCATCTTTAAGCTACTAGTTTTATTGTTTCTATTGTATATAGTTGTGCTCATATATAATTTGGCCCACATTTTAAATCTATTAATAACAGTATAATGTCTTACTCATATTTGGAATTTCTGTATATCTACATGAGTGACTTGCATATAGAAGATACATAACAACTTACTGAATATGTCACTTGTCAGAAATTCAGTGTGAGAAAATTTGATAAAATAGTATATGCATAAAATATGTTTAAAAGGTTTAAAGATATTTTTCCAACCAACCATACTTATGACTCTTTACATTATGCCCAGTTCTTGGATGAATAAATATCAATTAAAAAAGTTTTAGAGAAGACATCTTTGTTATGCCAGGTGGGATGGTTATCTAAATATCTTTAAACATGGTATTTTTGATGCCCCAAGTGAATTACTGGCAGATCCTCAAGTCCCAATAATCAACAGCACCTACACATCTACAGACTTGTCCATATTGGTATATTTAAACTTTTACTTGGTGGCCATTTTCCCATTATCCTAGCACTTTAGGATAACTTTGGTTTCATGCCTCTCCAACAAGCTTACAGGCAAATCAAAATTGATAATGTGGGTGGACTTTGAGTCCCAGACATCTCTGTGATGTTTTGAATCTGGACTGTTAACTGACTGTCAGGGGTAAGATATATGGTGACTTGAATTAGATTTGAATCTTGGGCCCCAGAGTGAAAGATAAGTTACTTTAAGATATGCTTTAGCAAAAGAAAAGGGACAGTATGCTGACAATTTAAGAAGTATAAGTAATAACTTAGGTTCCCTTGAATTCCAATGGCCTTTCAGTAAAAGAACTAAACGTTGGGACACTTGGCTCACCAATCTGTAGAGATGAGATCGGTGGGAGTAACCTGGCAAAGCTATTGGATGACACTGCTATCTCACCAACTTGCAGCTGAAAGTGAATTTATCTGGTTTTAAATAGGGTTACAAAGAATGGAAGTTCTCTAATGACAGGCTCAGTGGTTTAACATACCACTAAACAAAGGGTTGGGAAAAGCTAGGGTTGATTGCAGATGCTCTCGGTAGCAAGAGGCTTTAAGCCTTATGCTTAAGTCATTGAAACCAGATGTTCCAATAGCGGACACTGGAGCAGAGAGGCAGAGAGTGACTAAGTCCAAGCATGGCTTACAGTTGCCACATTCTCCAGCACCGTTTTTTTTTTTTTTTTTTTTTTTTGCGGTACATGGGCCTCTCACTGTTTTGGCCTCTCCCGTTGCGGAGCACAGGCTCCGGACGCGCAGGCTCAGCGGCCATGGCTCACGGGCCCAGCCGCTCTGCAGCACACAGGATCCTCCCGGACCGGGGCACGAACCTGTGTCCCCTGCATCGGCAGGTGGACTCTCAACCACTGCGCCACCAGGGAAGCCCTCCAGCACCGTTTTGACCCAACTGGGTGAATGGTGGAGACTTAGTAAGGAGCTCGAGAACTGATCATTCACAAATTCAGTTTGACAAATTTACATGAGAGAGCACGAGTGGAGATAATAGTATGGGAAAGCCTTGAGAACATAGATTACATATGTATTACATAAACATAACATGAAAGGGATACGTTATGTTCATAGTTATTAGCACAGAGGCTTGATTTTCTTCTGGATTATTGCGTGAAGGTGATAATCTAGGTTTGGTACATTTTTTGGTACATTTACATTTTATGTAAAGGACATTATTCTGTAAATATTTTAGGTTTTATGGGTTACGTACACTATCTCCCTCCTTTTTTTTCCTCTTCCTCATCCTGCTCATCTTTCTACTCCTCTACCTTTTCCTCCTTCCTCTTTAAGAATGTAAAAACCATTCTTAGTTCACAGGCCATACAGAAACATGCCACAGGCTGCATTTAGCCTGTGAGCCATAGTTTCCTGACCCTTGTTTGAGCTAATTGAACACTCTAGTAAGTAAACAGTTTCCATACCAACAATGAATGGATTTATAATAGTCACAGAACTGCGACTCCTAAATTTGTGTCAGCCAACATTTACTTTTATTTTTGATTATTGTTCAAAATCTAAAAATACTTTATAATAAGTAATATAAGAATTAGTTATCGTGTGTTAAAATATAATTATAGAAAATAACTTGGGATACATATTTTTAACCCAAGTAAGTATTAAGCACTGTAAATATCAAAAAATTACTTTCAGAAATTGGAGAATGGGCTCCAAAATGAAGTTTACTTTAATTGAAGATGTAGAGACATACTTGAATATTTGGTATACTAATTCATCACTGTTGTAAAAATAATCCCACACAAAACCATCCTGTGGCTGCCTTGCTTAGTTTTTATGTGTTTCTAAGGTCTGAGTCATAGGTTTCCTTTTCATGTTTCTCTCCTTGACTGCCTTCCCTATCTCTATTTGTAGCTCCTTTGGTTTACCATAAAATTCTCTGTTGAAATTATTTTGCATGGCACAAATGCATAAACCATGAGTGCTAAAGTGTAGAGTTGGTGTTTTATATGGTTTTTGAGGTCATTGAGACAATAGTGTATTTACTGATTGGTTTTCTTTCATACTTTAATTCAGAATATCCAGGTATTGAGTATAGAGAGCAAAGAATAGGTTAAAAACAGTTCTTCAAGTGGTTAATGTGCATCAGCCTTCTTATTAGTAGAGCTTGAAAGATGAGGAATGAAGAACTAATAGGTAAAATAAGGGGCTGAAATCATTACAAAAAATAATAGGAGAGTGTGGAAATAGGATTTGATAGTTTCCCCTGTAGGACTGTTACAACCTCCAGAATAGTTTTCCCCTGCCAATATTCTTACTGCAGCAATACGTAAGAGAAGACATTGCCAGCCTATCAGATAATATACATTGGAAATATACTTTAAGTTTGATGGGAATGGTTGTTTTGAATAAGTTGCAGAAATTATTTTCATATTTGAATGTGGTTATCTGCAAATCCCTGCAAAAGCTCTTCTATCCTCAGATATTCATTAATTGTGAAGATAGAGTGATTCAGCTATGTTTTGAACTGTGAGTGTATACCACCCCAGTCTTGAATTTATTTTATATTGAGAAGTGTTCTACTATTTGTGATGCTAATTCTTGAGAATTTTGTTTTTATACTAGAGCTTCTTCCCCATACAGCATAAAAAAAATGAACCTTTTATAAACAAATATGTACTATTCAGCAGTAAGATAGGGCTATTTATCATTATTCTTATGGAGCAGTCATTAAGGTTAGACAGTCAGAAAGGGGGCGGAACATGGAAAAGACCAGTTTTGAAAGTTATTTCCTTACCTGTAGATTAGTGTATTTGCAACCAACTTTTCACTGGCATCAACGTTAACATGACTTCAGTTTCAAGTAAAGGAGAGAATAAAATTAGACCTTATTTTCCAATTTATATAAACAGGGTTATTCCAGCCCCTTGTTTCCCTTGTTCTTGACATAACACTCCTTGCTTCTGTGTCTGTGGCGTTCTGATATGATACCTGGAAGTTAGCTGACAAGGGCGTTAAATTTGCATTCAAGTGAATTTTTTACATTTTCATAGAGGAGTCTTAAAAATCAGGAACCTTTCAGACTCAAGAAGATGAAAATATAAGAGCAAAATGTACAAGTTGGTATTTTTGAACATGTGTGTACAAAAACATGCAACCTGCAGATCACAATACTGCAGAGATTCTCTTTGCTTTTTCCACATAGGAGATGCCTGGGTTCACCACTTTATAGTACTAAGAAAAGTTCGAAACTTTCATATTTTTCAAATTTGCTGGTTCCTAGAATAATAGTGTATATCAAAGAAGAGAAAAGCTGTCCTTAAAAGAAGCACATACTTTAATTATCCTGGCAGATTGCATCTTGAATGTTTAGGCTGTTGTCGTGGCCTACCTTCATCTCCAGAGCTCACCAGAGGTCCTGGAGGGTGGCTTCTATTTGAAGATAAGAGCAAGTGGAGGAGACATGGACTCAAGGCAACTCTTCTAGATTCTCACTGAGCCAAGTTCAAGTGGCTGCGACACTCAGAAGGAATAAAGAACAGAGTATGTCCAAATGGATTCCTAGCTTGAAGCTTTCAACCGGGATATGAATCTGCCCTATTCACCTTCCAAAAAACTAATCCCAAATCAGTTTATGGGATTAGTGCAGTAAATCCGTTAATGGTATTTGAGGCATTTTCATGAGAAATAGCTTCTGCAGGGTGTTTTCTCCTGTTTTATTCCTTTATTCAGTAAGGTTCTTACTTGAACATCTTATAAACTATAAAGAAAGGGGGCTTGGAGCCCTGAATGTTAAAGCAGACCTCTAACTCTGATATTGTAGATTTTTAAAATCAAAACCTGGTCAAACTATACATGATCTTTTAATAGGTGCCTATTTGTCCGTGAGGAAGGGACACGTTATGCTCTGTGTTGTTACTTGAAGGAAATCAATTTTTTACAAATGTTTAAAAATTCACTCTGAACTGAGTGAATGATCAGTTTGCCAATGTTTGATGTTTTGATTTCCTGTTGTTTTTGCGGTATGCGGGCCTCTCACTGATGTGGCCTCTTCCGTTGCGGAGCACAGGCTCCGGATGCGCAGGCGCAGTGGCCATGGCTCACGGGCCCAGCCGCTCCGCGGCATGTGGGACCTTCCCGGACCGGGGCACGAAGCCGTGTCCCCTGTATCGGCAGGCGGACTCTCAACCACTGCGCCGCCAGGGAAGCCCTGATTCCCTGTTCTTAAAAGCAGGATTAAAGAGGTAGCCTAAGTAGTGGAAGGACTCCAGCCTAATAATGGAAGTAGTAAACTTACCGAGTAGAAGACAGTTTCTCATCTCCAGCATAGGTTTTTTAGTTTCTTTCTTATGCTCTCACCTTTTACTCATTCAGCTAGTGTGTGCCATATGCTACAGTGTGCACTGGGTCCTTGCCCTTGAGGAGCTCCCAGTGACATCTCCTATTTCTTGAATTGGTCTCAGTTATTATGCTTCATAGAATATATAGACTCTTCTAAATTTTTTGGTGGGAAGCTATCTGCTTTGAAATACATGGCATTTTTTTCCACTGATTAAAAAATTATTTGAATTAAAAAATTATTGCATGTTTGATTTCCATATTTGTCTATAGCATTCTAGTAATGTTTATGAAATATCTTTTGGAAATTTAAGTTCTTGTTTAAATGGTGTTTGTGTGTGCACCACTTTTTTAAGCTGTATATATTATCTCTTTTCACATTTCCACCCTCAGAACAACAAGGTCAAATTCAGCTGCTTCAACTCTCTTCTCTTCCTTCCCTTCTCAATGTTTATTAGAGTTGGACATGAATAGCACTCTCTGTCATTTAAGTGTTTCTGTTTTAACATAATGGAGTTTACTCAGGTGATTTTCCTTTTGGGCTTCTACACCGTCTAAAATTAATTAGCTCCCCCATAGTCATTTCTGGAAATTTATAATGCTATTTATCAAGTTTATGAGCAACCTAATTGCTTTAAATCTATTTTGAAATTCATTTAATTACATCAGAGTTGTATTGATGTTTTCTGAATTCAGGACTTTATCAGCTTTTAGGTCATCTTAAAATTTGTTCATTATCTCAAGTGAGAAATTTACATGTTATTTATACTACTTTTTGCATAAAATAGAAAAAGTGAGAAGACCATTTTGATGAATTAAAGGTGCATGCTGATCCCCACAACCCATCTTGTGGTGGGGTGACACTCTTCCATTCAGGAAAGTGTCCTATATTAAATTAATGTAAGTAATATATAGGACCTTTGTGGGAAAGAAAAAAATCTTCAGCGTGAGACAGCTTTGCAACAAATGGAAATACATATGATGCTTTGGATGGGAAATATTAATATTAAAAAACATAATCACTTTAGAATGGGTAATTGTTATAAGCCTTTATAATTAAGTATAACTTAAATAGGTATGTTAAAATACGTAAATCTTAAATACACAGTTCAAAAGATTTTTATAAATTGAACATATTCATGTAACCATCTGCTGTTCTTGAGTGTTCCAGTTGTTTAGCATACCTGTCAACACTTGATATTGCTAATCTTTTTGATTTTAGCCATTTTCATAGGTGTGTAATTGTATAGCATTGTGGCTTTAATTGGCGTTTCTCTGATAAGTAATCATTTTGAATACCCTTTCATTTTCTTCTTAGCCAGTTGGACAAACTCTTCTTTGCAGTACCTTTTCATGTCTTTTGTGCATTTCTTTATTTTCTGTAAATTCCTTTTTAAAATTGAAATATAGTTGGCAAGCAGTATTCTGTTAGTTTCAGATGTACTACATAGTGATTTTGACATTTAAATACATTACGAAATGATCACCATGATAAGTTTAGTAACCATGTGTCCCCATACACAGTTATTACAGTGTTATTGACCATATCATCTGTGCTGTAATTACATCCCTGTGACTGTTTTATAACTGGAAGTTTGTACCTCTTAATTCCCTGTACCTATTTTGCCCATGCCCCCTGCTTCTCCCCTCTGGCAACCACCCTTTCTTTCTCTGTATTTATGAGTCTGTTTTCATTTTGTTTTGTTTTTTAAGATTCCACACGCAAGTGAGATCATACAGTATGTGTCTTTCTCTGTCTGACTTAGCTGATTTCACTTAGCTTAATACCCTCCAGGTCCACCCATGTTGTTGCAAATGGCAAGATTTCTTTTTATGGCTGAGTAATATTCCGTTGCATATGTAGTCCACATCTTCTTTATCCATTCATCTGTCAGTGGACACTTAGGTTGCTTCCATAGCTTGGCTGTTGTAAATTATGCTCAGTCAACATAGGGGTGCATATATCTTTTTGAATTTGTGTTTTTGTTTTCTTTGGGTAAATAACCAGAAGTGAAATTGATGGATCATACGGTAGTTATATTTTTAATTTTTTGAGGAAACTTCATCCTGTTTTCCATAGTGGTTGCACCAATTTATAGTGTCACCAACAGTGCACAAATGTTGGTGTTCCCATTTTGCCACATCTTTTCCCACATTTATTTGTTGTCTTTTTGATGATAGCTATTCTGACAGGTATAAGGTGCAATCTCATTGTGGTTTTGATTTGCATTTCCCTGATGATTAGTGATGTTGAGCTTCTTTTCATGTGTCTGTTGCCCATCTGCATATCTTCTTTGGAAAAAATGTCTGTTTAGGTCCTATGCCTATTTTTTAATCAGACTTGTTTTTTAAACATTGAGTTATATGAGTTCTTTATATAGTTTAGATGTTAACCCCTTATCAGGTATGTTGTTTGCAAATATCTTGTCCTATTCAGTAGACTGACTCTACATTTTGTTGATGGTTTTCTTCACTGTGCAAAGGTGTTTTAGTTTAATTTAGTCCCATTTGTTCATTCTTGCTTTTGTTTCCCTTGCCTGCAGAGACAGATCCAAAAAAATATTGCTAGGAGCAATGTCAAAGAGCGTACTGCTTATGTTTTTTTCCTAGGAGTTTTAAGGTATCAGGTCTTACGTTAAAGTGTTTAATCCATTTTGAGTTTATTTTCATATATGATGCAAGAAAGTGGTCCAGGTTCATTCTTTTGCATGTAGCTGTCCAGGTATTTTCACCATCATTTACTGAAGAGGCTGTCTTTTCTTCATTGTGTATTCTTGCCTCCTTTGTCATAGATTAATTGACCATATAAGAATGGGTTTATTTCTGGGCTCTCTATTCTGTTCCATTGATCTGTGTGTCTGTGTCTCTTTTTGTGCCAGTACCATACTATTCTGATGAATGTAGCTTTGTGTTATGGTTTGGCATTAGAGAGTGTAATACTTCTAGCTTTGTTCTTCTTTCTCAAGATTTCTTTGGCTATGTGGGGTCTTTTGTGGTTCTGTTCAAATTTTAGGATTATTTGTTCTAGTTCTGTGACAAATGCTATTGGTATTTTGATAAGGATTGCACTGAATCTGTAAATCACCTTGAGTAGCATGCATATTTTAATAATATTAATTCTTCTAATCTATGAGCATGGTATATCTTTCCATTTGTGTTGTTTTCAGTTTCTTTCATCAGTGTCTTATAGTTTTCAGAATATAGGCCTTTTACCATCTTGATTAGGTTATTCCTGTGTATTTTATTCTTATCGATGTAATTGGGATTGTTTTCTTAATTCCTCTTTCTGATAGCTTGTTGTCAGTGTATAGAAACAACAGATTTCTGCATATTAATTTTCTATCCTGAAAATTTACTGAACTCATTTAATAGTTTTTTGATGGAGTCTTTAGAGTTTTCTAAGTATAATATCATTTCCTCTGCAAAAAGTGACAATTTTACTTCTTCTTTTCCAATTTGGATTCCTTTTATTTCTTATTCTTTTTTTTTTTTTTTTTTTTTTTTTGCGGTACGCGGACCTCTCACTGATGTGGCCTCTCCCATTGCAGAGCACAGGCTCCAGATGCGCAGGCTCAGCAGCCATGGCTCATGGGCCCAGCTGCTGTGTGGCATGTGGGATCCTCCCAGACCGGGGCATGAACCTGTGTCCCCTGCATCGGCAGGTGCACTCTCAACCACTGCACCACCAGGGAAGCCCTATTTCTTATTCTTGTCTGATTGCTGTGGCTAGGACTTCCAATTTAATGTTAAATATAATTGGCAAGAGTGGACATCTTTGTCTTGTTCCTGATATTAGAGGAAATGTTTTCAGCTTTCCACTCTTGAGTATGATATTGTCAGAGGGTTTGTCAGATAAGGCCTTTATTTTGGTGTGGTATTCTCTCCTTACCCACTTTGTAGAGAGTTTTTTATCATAAATTGATGTTGAATTTTGTCAAACATTTTTGTGCATTTATCGCAATGATCATATATAATTTTTATTCTTCAGTTTGTTAATGTGGTGTATCATATTGATTGATTTGTGGATACTGAACTATCCTTGTATGCCTGGGATGAATCTCACATGGTCATGATATAGGATCCTTTTAATGTATTATTGAATTAGGTTTATTAATATTTTGTTGAGGATTTTTACATCTCTATTCTTCAGTGATACTGGCCTATAATTTTTTTTTTTTTTTGTGGTGTCTTTGTCTGGTTTAGGAATCAGAGTGATACCTCAAAGAATGAGTTTGGAAGCATTCCTTCCTCTTTAATTTTTTAGAATAGTTTGAGAAGGATGGTTAACTCTTCTTTAAATTTGGTAGAATTCACCTGTGAAGCTGTCTGGTCCTGGACTTTTGTTTGTTGAATTTTGAAAATTATTGTTTTCAGTTTCATTACTGGTAATGGGTCTGTTCAGATTTTTTGTTTGTTCCTGATTCAGTCTTGGAACATTGTACATTTCTGGGAATATATTCATTTCTTCTCAGTGGTCCAATTTGTTGGCATATAATTATTCACAGAAATCTCTTATGATCCTTCATATTTCTTGGTGTCAGTTGTAACTTCTCTTGCATTTCTGAACTTATTAATTTGGGCCCTCTCTTTTTTTCTTGATGAGTCTGGCTAAAGGTTTATCACTTGTGTTTATCTTCTCAAAAAACATCTTTTAATTTCATTGATCTTTTCTACTTTTTAAGTCTTTATTTCATTTATTTTGGTTCTGAGCTTTATTATTTCCTTCCTTCTACTAATTTTGGATTTGGTTTTGTTCTTCTTTTACTAGTTTCTTTAGGTGTAAGGTTAGGTTGTTTCTTTGAGAATTTTCTTGTTTCCTGAGGTAGACCTGTATTGCTATAACCTTCACTCTTAGAACTGCTTTTGCTGTATCCCATACATTTTGGAACATTATGTTTCCATTTCATTTGTCTCCGGGTATTTTTTTAATTTCCTCTTTGATTTCTTCAGTGACCCATTGGTTGTTTAGTAGCATCTTGTTCAGACTCCACATGTTTGTTTTTTCCAGCTTTTTTCTTTTAACTAAATTCTAGTTGAACACTGTTAATGGTCAGAAAAGATGCTTGATATGATTTCAGTCTTTTTAACCTTATTGAGACTGTGTTTTGTGGCCTACTATGTGATTATCCTGGACTATTCCATGTGCACTTGAAAAGAGTGTGTATTCTGCTGTTTGGGGGTTATTTTCTGTAATTTTCTTATTAATTTGTAGAAGATCTTTATAGATTCTGGATAGGAATCCTTTGTCAAATATATGTATTGCAAATATCTTTTCCTGTTCTGTGTTTTGCCTTTGACATTTGGTGTTTTTGATAAAAAGTTCTTAATTTACTGATGTTTGACTGAATTGATATTTTCCTTTATGATTAGTGCTTTTTGTATCTTAAGAAATATTGTCTATGCTAAGGTCATAAGATATTCTCCTATATTTTATTATAGAATTTTAAAAAATTTACTTTTCTGTTAAGCTGAAGTATTAATAAGTATGTTAACAAGTGTATTTTCTATTAACATTTCCTATTAGGAATTCCCAATTCCCAATGGAATTGATCTTTGTTGACACTGTAAGTTAGGGACAAAAGGTCATTTTTTCCCATGGATGTTCAATTGATGAAGCTGTTTTCCCCAGTGCACTGCAATGATATTTTTGTAGGAAACCAGTTTCTGTATACCTATGACTGTACTTCTGGACTCTCTATTCTGTTTTGGTCTTATTGTCCAAAACCATGATAACAACTTTGCTTCCACTGTCCGTGACCTGACCTTTGTGATTGGAATGATATATTGCAGTTATGAGTCATTAATTTATATTTTAGGTAATTGAGCATACCATTTCCTTTAGATGGGTGTATGTGCCTTACAAACAGTTTTCTATTTGATAACTTTTTATGTAACATTGTAGACTAATGGTTTTTATAGACTCAACTTTTCTCCAGTTGAGTATACTTCTATCTTATTCAAATACTCAGTCTATCAAAAACTGGAAATGAGAAGTCCTTTAGGATGGTTTGTTCTTTTTAACACCAATAGCAATCATATTTGATAGCTTCCTTAATATGTTGAAATAAAAATTTCCAGGCATATCTTGAGTTTTCATACCCATCCATGGAATTAATGTCCAACTTTGTTATATTGAAATTGATGTAAGAGATCAAAATATGGACACTGGTATAGACATGATATTGTTTAACATGAAGATAAAGTGAGAACAATTTCCCAATTTAATGGCAAAGTAGAAACATTTTAAGTTTTATTAAATTCAGTGTTTTTCCATTTACTTCTAACTTTATTTTCTTGTTCTATAAATGTTTTAAATCCATTTTC
Organism: Globicephala melas; assembly: GCF_963455315.2. NCBI lineage: Eukaryota > Metazoa > Chordata > Mammalia > Artiodactyla > Delphinidae > Globicephala > Globicephala melas. Next base: position 41,618,976 of record NC_083325.1, read on the forward strand.
TTCCTGTTTGAGCTACTAGCTTTACCTTTGTATCATGTACAACATGTGTTTATTAGCTTTGATATGCCATACGATGCTGTATATTACACACTAAACCATGTGTTCAAATTAAAATATTATTGAAATATTTTTAAAGCAACTTAAAACATACAGAAAAGTTGTAAGAATAATATGAAGAACTCCAATATTGTATTTTACCCAGAGGCCCCATTTAAATTTTGCTCATTGTCTCAATAATTTCCTGTATAGCAGAAGGATCCAGTGTAGGATCATCTGTTGCATCCCGTTGTCATGTTTTTCCTAGTCTCCTTCAACTTGGAATAGTTCTTCACTGTTTCCTTAGTTTTCATGTTTTCTGTATTTTTGAGGATTACAGGTCAGTTGTTTTGTAAACTTCCAATTTGGGTAGGTACAAACTGATTAGACCCAGCTTATACATTTTGAGCCGGAATACCCCCATGAAAGTGATGCTGTGGTCTCCTCTTTACATTGTTTCTGCTGGCACAAGTTATCATTTTGACCCATTACCGGTGAGTTTTACGTTGATGATTTAGTTAAGGTGGAGTCAGAATAGTGACTACATTCATGTATATTGAAAAAAATAAGATAATATTTTGAGGATATGAGGGCCAGGTTTCTCACTGTCGGAGAAACAAGGTACAAATATGGAATGGAGGAAAGCTAGAAAGAACCCTTTGATATTGAATTGGATTTAGAAGTATTGCTGTGAATTCTTAGTTTTCAGTTAGATAATTTGAAATATAAATTAAGATGTAAATGTGCATGTACATATGTATATGTGGATGTATTTTTATACAGCATAAGTATATTCTTAGCTCTGTGACACCTCAAGCAGTGAGCAAAATTTGCTTTCTAAATACCACTGCTCGTAGGAGAAAGAAATTGTTGGTTCTAGAGTCAAGGCAGGGAATGAAGAAGATGAGCCTGAAATAACTTATTCAACCAGAAAGTATGGAGATTCTCAAAACATGGTGGAGGTATTTCAGAAGGATACAAGAGGAAGCTTGAAAAAGTTCCTGTTGGCCAAATATGAGATATTTCGTGTATGAAAATAAACAATTATAAAAAGAGATTATAACCAATTGAATAAAATGAATCTTTGAGGCCACACTGGTAAAATTTAATAAATGTGAATAATAAAGGAGGAGAAGAGAAAGGTCTTTCTTAGAGTAGACTGTGAACTAATATATGTGGAAGATGTAGAATTAGAAAGTCACCATTTGGCAACCATCAAATTTATAATTAGTACAGGTAAGAAACAATTCATGTTAAAACCAGTGAGAGCAAGTGTAAGGAGGAATGAGATTTTACATAGTCTCAAAGTACCTATCTACAAAATACTTATTAATTACAAAAGGGAAGTTTCTTTAAAATAGAGAAAGCTGGCTCTCATTATCTTCAAAATATTTTCTTATTACTCAATCTACATGAATGTGGCCAATCTCCTGATTCAAAGAAGCTACCATCTGTTTGAGTCCTCCTGAGAGCTTGGACCCCACTGGGACCACATTGCCATCCCAACTGAGACACTTTGCTTATGTGAACTTTGACCACCATTGAACTGCCTCCCTTGATGCCTTCTTTGTATCTTTGTAAATATATTAAAAACCACCCTTTATTAAAGTGGTCCTGGTTCCCTATTCCTTTGTTCAAAAGACACTGGGATCATAGGCTTAAGCCAAGATATCAAAGTAACAAAGAAAGGGGAAAATATTTCCTGACACTTTCCGTAATTAAAGTCCATTGTTCTACCCATATTATATGCATATAATAATCAGCTCAGGGTCAGCAAAGCCATCTTTTCTAAAATATACCGTAACTAAAAAGCAAAATCTAGTTGTTTAGTACACAATCGTATTTATAATAACATTTCAGTTTAATTGCTTTGTAACCATTTTGTTTCATAACACATAGGAACTTTGAATCATTCTTAAAATTATAAAAATATGTAACATTTAAACTATTTTAAATCTTGAACCTAAAGAGTCAAACACTCTACTTGCCAGGTCTTACGTGATCATTTATTTTTCAAATAAAAGTTTCAGAAATGATGGAGTTTATTTTTGCATCTTTATCAGAGATCTAGATAAACAAACTGAGGCAAATCCATAAAATATCTTTGGAAATAAGTGGATTGTTTAAGTCTAAAGGCAAATGAGACTGCACCTAAGTACTTCAGTTGATAAAGTTGTCTCCCATGGGAATATGGGTTAACAATTCTGCTATTGCTCCACATGCATACTGGAGTGGAACAATTAACTAAATGGATGGCAGATGGTGCAAGCCTGGTTTCTTACTGCTGGAGTGGGAATTTACAGATAAGCAAGAGGAGGAGGCTAGAATAACCCACGGTAATGGATTAGAGTTGAAGATACGAGTATGAACTCATGTTTAGCTTGACGTAGAGGTAGATAGTTAGATACTGAAGTACTTAAAGCTTTGTGTATGTGTACAGGTTTATATAGATGTCTATATTGTTTGCTCTGGCAGCTGAGAAAGCTTATAAGAAATACCACCCCAGTAGCCATGAGTATGCCTACTGCCCAGATCTTGGTTTCTAATACCATTTTTCAATAAAAGGAACTAAGACTCCTTGGAGAAATGTCTGATTCTAGGACCAAGGTAGGAAATATACCTGAGATGATGAGTCTGGAGCATCTTGTAGTGCCAGAAAGTAAGGAAGGACTCCGGACAAAAACGAAAAACAAAACATTGGTGAGGAAGTCAGAGAGACACAGGAGTATAGTATGGAAAGGGAGAAAAAATGAGTAGTGTCACAGCGGAGAAATCTGACACACACGACCTCAGTCAGGTGATCAAGGCCAGCATCAACACTCATAAATCATGTTGATAGTATGTATGCTTGATATGATGGTGAAAATAGCACTTCACCTGTGTGGTGGTCCTCTCAATAACTCATACTCCCAGTCTTATCAGGAGAAAAACAAACATTTCAGTTTTTAGGCATCTTTGATTCTTAATCATGTGTGTCAGCCTGACTGGGCCTCTTCTGGATGTTTCTCTGAAGGTGTTTTTGGATGAGATTTACACTTATTTATTTGGCAGTTCAGTTAGTTTCATTTCTGGGTAGGATCACAGGAAGAAATAAGGACAGTTTATATCACAAAACAATGTGCATGAACATGTGTATTTATATTATGTAAATGAAACAAAAGTTTCAAGAAACAACTCACGCCTCTCCTAATTTATTTTATTTCATGGCAGTGTTGGTCGTGACTCAGTGAGATTTACATTTAAATCAGTAGACTTTGAGGAAAGCAGATTACCCTCCATAATGTAGTGGGCCTCATCCAGTCAGTTGAAGGCCTGAATTGAATGAAAGGCTGACCTCTCGAGCAAGAGGAAATTCCCTAGCAGACCACCTTCAAACGTCATTTGCAACACTGGCTTTTCAGCTTGAGCGGCAGTGCTGGCTCCTGCCACAGGTCTCCAGTCTGCCAGCCCACCCTGCAAATTTTGGACTTGTCAATCTTCATAATGATGAAAGCCATTTTCTTAAAATAAATCTCTTTCTGCACATGTACACACCTATTGGTTCTGTTTCTCTGAAGCACCCTGATTAATACAGCATCCTAAATAATACATGACCAGTACTCCTCAGAATTCTTAAGGTCATCAAAAACAAAGTCTGAGAAACTGCTGTAGCCAAGAGGAGCCTAAGAGATCAGACCTGACAATTAAGTGTAATGTGGTATCCTGAATGGGATCCTGGAAGAGGAAAGGGGCTTTAGGTAAAAACTAAGGAAATTTAAATAACCTATGGGCTTTAATTAATAATAACATATCAATTATTGGTTCATTACTCATAACAGTATATTGTACTAATTAAAATGTTCATGGGGAAGCTGAGTGTGTGGTATATGAGCATTCTCTGTACTGTCTTCTCAGTATTTCTGTAAATCTGTAATTGTTCTAAAAAGTAAAGTCTATTAAAAATAAAAATGTTGGGACTTCCCTGCTGGTGCAGTGGTTAAGAATCCACCTGCCAGTGCAGGGGACATGGGTTTGATCCCTCGTCTGGGAAGATCCCACATGCCATGGAGCAACTAAGCCTGTGCACCACAACTACTGAACCTGTGCTCTAGAGCCCACGAGCTGCAACTACTGAGCCCATGTGCCACAACTACTGAGGCCTGCACACCCTAGAGCCCACACACTGCAACTACTGAGCCCATGTGCTGCAACCACTGAAGCTTGCTTGCTCTAGGGCCAACGTGCCACAACTGCTGAGCCCGCGTGCTGCAACTACTGAAGCCTGTGTGCTCTAGGGCCCATGTGCCGAAACTACTGAGCCTGCATGCTGCAGCTACTGAAGCCCGCACGCCAGGAGTCTGTGCTCCACAACAAGAGAAGCCACTGCAATGAGAAGCCCTTGCACCTCCATGCAGCAGCAAGAACCAATGCAGCCTAAATAAATAAATAAAAATGTTAAACAAGTGAAAAAATATGCACAGCAGTCTCTCAACATTTTTTATTTGATGGTTGAAGAAATAGAGGGAGATAAACAGTTAAAAAAAAAAGAATGTAGGGAAATAACAGTACATATGCTAAAATTGCATATGCAGTTAACCCTTGAATAACACGGGTTTGAATGGCTTAGGTTCACTTATGCACTGATGTTTTTCAATAAATACGTACTACAGTACTAGATGATTTGCCATTGGTTGAATATGCAGATTTGGAACCACCGATATGGAGGGCTGACTATAAAGTTATATATGGATGGAGTCAGAGCCCCTTGCTTTCATGCTGTTCAAGGGTCAATTGTATAATCATATTTTTGTAAGATTATGTGTGTGCATATGTATGTGATTATGCCTAAAGGCATATTTCTGAAAGAAAAATCGTCAGAACTTCAGAAGTGGTTACTCTGAGAATTGAAATTACAGATGGATCCTTCCTTCCTTCCTCCCTCCCTCCCTTCCTCCCTTCTGCCCTCCTTCTATCTCTCCCTTCCTTCCTTCTTCCCTGCATTGCTTAAATTTTGAACAAAGAAAATATTTTCTGTATAATGAGGAAAGAATACAGTTACAAGTAAAAGTGACTCCAAGTTAGATGCCCTAAGTTGTACTTGGAGATTTCAAACTTACCACTTCCTTGTCTGGATCTCTGAAACTTTTGGATCTACCTTCAACAAGCTGTAGAGAACCACATCATTGTAGGTCTTCACTGGAAAATAAAATATGGGATTACTGGTACTCCAACCCAGATCACAATGAGGGAAATAACATTTTCAGAACACCATATCAGATAGGTGGACCATACATTGCTCTAGTTAAGAGATGACAAATATATGACATTTGTGTTATTTTCCCCCTTCCTGCAACTATGGCAGACATGATTAATTGAGTACAGTTTTTTTTGCAGGATGACAGAGTGGCCAGAGTTGTCCATGGAGTTGAAACCTCATTACCATTCCTCCTTTAGGAACTCCAAATAATTTCCTTGGGTCAAGCCAGGCCATCAGAGAGCTATATAAATAGTAACTTGCTTAGTCTCTTATAGAATCACACTTGCTAATTTCTTTTTTTAATAGGAGTCCTAAGCTTTTTATCAAAGTCCAGTATAAAATTCATGACATTGTTGCATTTGTATTAAAGACATTGTTGAAGATATTTTCTACTTAGTGGCCCTGTATATCAATAAGGGATAAATATCTATTATTATTGTTGTTGTTACATCTTTTAGAATACACTGTTAAGAAAAGCTTCATTTTCCCTGAGGCTAGGCTCTGCCTTTCTGCTAATTGGTAATGTTTCCCTTTTAACCTTGAATTCTGGTAAGCTCTGAGACAAATTTGACCATCATCTATTGCAGTTGTGTTCTCCTTATTTGTTTTTTTGTTTGTTTAGCTTTACCTCCTTGTTCCATAAAAGATTTGAGACAATAGTTTGGATTTCATGTTGCTATTTTCCCTGGTTTTATATTTTCCCTGATCTTGATTTTTCTATTTTTATTTTATTGCTATTTTATTATATTTGTGAAACCCAGTAGCATATGAATAGTTTTTTTTAGAGTGAAACATCTGAATTACACAGTATCTTTAAGTTGCTTTTTAAAAATTTCAAATATATATCATAACTTGGATTTGATTTTAAAATATGATATCTCGTTTGGCTGGTATCACTTAGGCATGCTTTTAATGGACATTGGAAGAGCATTGGACTAGGATTTGGAAGACCTAAATTCTACTTTTTGTTGTTATGCTTAACTTGGGGTTAATGATTTAATGACTCTAGGATTCATTTTTCTCATAGGGAAAAAAAAATGTTTAACCGCTCTGTTATAAAAATTAATTCGCTTCGTATACTGGTTTTTATTTTTTAGCAAATTGCCTTTAATTTAGTGAATTTCAAAACACAAGGAAAGTTAACAATCAGTGGGAAAAAATACAAACATCTCCAAGTTCAAAATATTTTTTAATTTGCTGGGAAAGAAACTTCTTAGAGAAAGTCTTATCAGAAAAAAAGCACCAAATTCCCTTTGGGCATTTGGCGAATATTTTAATACTTTGGGGGGGGGATACATCTTAATAGTTGAAATTCCCATGACCTCATATTCATTAAGTAGTTGTCATTAAAGTTGTTAGAAGCTTGAATTCATGAATGTTTCCAATGGAACATTTTTTTACTAGAACTGCCACCAAATTGAGAGTTTACCTTGTAGGGCAGTAATGTATATAGTCACACTCTTAGAGGACTCTGCTCTGGGATTTTCCCTGTCCTCCTCCTTATTTGGAGCTCCCAGTGACCTCCAAGTGAAGGCTGAGTATACAAGATTAGAACAGTATAAGCAGATTCTATTCCAATTTGCCAAAGTGTTTATGCTAAGTGGATAATAGCAGTCTACCCCTAACTTTTCAATGTGGTCCTTGAAGAAACTGAATGTCATATGCTGGTAAATTTTACTGCTTATTTATTGCCATATAATAAATTACAAATGACTTTTCTATTCTGAACATTCTTTACCCTCTGTGAATAATCAGAAACATGACAATAAAAACCAGAAATCTTCAGCATTTTTAATTACTCTCCTCAGACATCTAAATAACTACTGGATCACACAAGAAAACCATTGGTAATACTGACTAGGAAAGACAGGTGTATAACTGGGAGTTATGATGGCTGACATTTAAGGTCTCTCTTAAGTTTTAAGAATTTTTATTAAACATAATTTTGATGCCAAGTTTTTGATTCTTTGCAAATGGCCTGATTTCATTGAGGTTGAGATGAGTTCCCCAAGTTTTCAAGACTTAGTTTCCTTTTAACATGAAACACACTACAATCATTTCTTTTGGACTGATTATTATATAATATTTCATGAGATAGTCTGAATACTGAGGAAAAGTATTTTATATAATGTAAAATTTTATTCTAGGCATCTGTAGAGCAGAGGGCATTTTGTCTGATAATTGGGGAATTTAAAATTCCAAATTGAACTTTAAAGTTTTTGGTTTTTTTAATGGGCTAATCCTTGACTAGATGTAGCCACTTTCCTATGATGATGATCGTGATGATGATGATTGTTTTTGTTATTATTTTATGGAATATAAACTCATGTATTTATTTGAACTCCAAATGTCTCCTTATCTTTCAAAGTATAGGTCATTCAGAGTAACACTTGATGACTTCCATGCTAATAAATAGCAACTATAAGGAGCACATTGCTAGATTTCTTTCTACACGTGGGTAGACACACAAATGTACATGTATTTTAATCTAAAATACCTGTGTGAAAATGCATTTCTGTACTTTGGAAAGGCAAGGATAAGAATTCTTAAAAAGAAAAGTTGCTTTAAATTTTACTTAAAATATACGTGTGAAATACAGAAAATATAATACATTAAAAAAAATTTTAAATCATTATAGATTCACAGGTAATTGAAAGAAAAAAGTACAAGGAGGTTCCATGCACCTTTCATCCAGTCTTTTCTAATGGTAATTAACATCTTTTATAACTGTAGTAACATATCACAACCAAAAATAATTGACCTTGCTGTAATGCATGCTATTATATTTATTGAAGGATAAATAATTAAGCATGAATTTCAAGTAATAATTATACTAATATTAAATAAACCTTCAGTCTTTTAGGTTTGAACATATGTACATATAATTGAAACATATAAACTTGCTTGATATTTACCAACTTGGATCTACCAAATGACTGTTTTGACCACCTATCTATAGATATATATTAATGAATATATTCAGTTGACTCATATGAGATTGTCAATATTCAAACTTTCTGACCTGTAAACTGGCTATTTCTTATGAGTCAACACAATATATCATATCTTACTTCTATCAAAGTATATTTAAATCATTTTAGCATGTTAGTGGTTTGAACTATTTAGAATACTGGGAAAGGGTTGAAAGTATGAGTGAGGAAGGATTAAGGAAAGATGTTGGAAATGATTTTAGAGCAGTCTAGAAGAGTAGATTACTAAGAGGTCTAACAATCCATCTGACAGACCTCCTCTAGGAATTCCAAATTACTTCCTTGGGTCAAGCCAGAGCATCTGAAAACTTTGTGTGAAATTCTAGGTATTATTTTTTCATGGTAACATTCCTATGTGATGCTCTATTTTTGAAATTTCTGGAGTTATTCCTCAATCAGAAGCTATTTATCTACTCATGTCCCCTAAAAGGTACTTATTTCTTTATTTGCTTTCCTAAGGTCTAAAAAGTATACTTACGAAACTGAAAATTTCAACAAACACCTTAAAGAATATCTTATTGGTATTGATTACTATAGATTAACAAAAACAATGAGATAATTTCTTAGCAATGTCTTAAGAGATGACAAAGAATCTAAAAATATGCAGCTTAACAGTAGAGTCCTCAGCATTAGTGGGTCTCCTATGATCTCTAGCTACAGAGTTGGTATGTCCTGAAAGATCATATCTGGTTACAGGAAGAAAAGTCTATATTTCAGGGTATGAGGTCTCATCAGTTTCGTCACATGGGGTATAGGCACAGTTCCTTCCAGTCAAAGGAGAGATGTTCTTTCTTTAGCACTGAAATTCAGAAAAGGATATTCCAACTTTACTCCATCCTAGACAAATGAATTATTAAGATTAAACCAACTAATCACATCCAGGAAAATAATGAATAAGCATTGGGGGTGCTGAAAGAGATGGAGATTCTGAGGGGTACATATATGTATGGAGCAGAAGACCACAGAAATTCTATTTAAATTCATCAAATGGTTCTAATTTTGAGAATTTTTACCCCATGGAAATCAGATGGACTTGGGAAGGAAATGTGGATAGTTCAGAGTTTCAGGACTAACTGACCCAAAGAATAACTTTAACTGAAGGCTGGAGCGTGTGGGAACTCTGGCTTCCATCTGCTTTACTGACAGATCAGTGGGCTTGTCCATGGAACATTAATTTCACTATCTCTGGCGAAGGCTGAGAAACACAATTCCCTGTTTAGAGTTATGTCCATGACTGGTCATCTGGCATGTCAGAGCCATCCGGCCACCTGTCCTCTGGGACTCAGCACAATACTTACCTACTCTCACCCATAGTTTATGTTGCTTGCCTGCTCAGCTGATGCCAACCCAAACAAGACCTAGTCTTTCTCTGTGACCTTGCTAACCCAAACTGAACAGTCACACCAAGCATCTAACTTTGCTCTATACTCCTAATACAAGAATTACTTCTCTTTTCACTTGTGTTGAGATTTCCAGTGATACCTGGGAACACTTGAGCCGCAAGAGACTAAGGGGAAGAAGGGGAGAAATGGGTGATTTGTGAGTAGTGTCAGTTATGAAAAAATAGTGTCCAGATAGAGACTTTTTTTTGGCATCTCCCTCTTCTCCACCAAAGACTATTAAGAATACTTACACATATGTGATAGAACATTTATAAGAGACATATCTTCTTGCCCCTCCATATCTTTTATTTTTTTAATGTTTATTTACTTTTTTAAACATCTTTATTGGAGTATGATTGCTTTACAATGGTGGGTTAGTTTCTGCTGTACAACAAAGTGAATCAGCTATACATAAACATATATTCCCGTATCTCCTCCCTCGTGCATCTCCCTCCCACCCTCCCAATCCCAACCCTCTAGGTGGACACAAAGCACCGAGCTGATCTCCCTGTGCTATGCGGCTGCTTCCCACTAGCTATCTATTTTACATTTAGTAGGGTATATATGTCCATGCCACTCTCTCACTTCGTCTCAGCTTACACTTCCCCTCCCTGTGTTCTCAAGTCCAGGGAGACTTTATTCCCTGCATCTTTATTCCTGCCCTGCCCTTAGGTTCTTCAGAACCATTTAAAAAAAATTTCCATATATATGTGTTAGTATACGGTATTTGTTTTTCTCTTTCTGACTTACTTCACTCTGTATGACAGTCTCTAGGTCTATCCACCTCACTACAAATAACTCAATTTCGTTTCTTTTGATGGCCGAGTAATATTCCATTGTATACATGTGACACATCTTCTTTATCCATTCATCTGTTGATGGACACTTAGGTTGCTTCCATGTCCTGGCTATTGTAAATAGCACTGCAATGAACATTGTGGTACATGACTCTTTTTGAATTATGGTTTTCTCTGGGTATGTGCCCAGTAGTGGGATTGCTGGACCATATGGTAATTCTATTAGTTTTTTAAGGAACCTCCATACTGTTCTCCATAGTGGCTGTATCAATTTACATCCCCACCAACAATACAAGAGGGTTACCTTTTCTCCACACCCTCTCTAGCATTTATTGCTTGTAGATTTTTTTTTTGTAGATTTTTTTGATGATGGCCATTCTGACCGTTGTGAGGTGATACCTCATTGTAGTATTGATTTGCATTTCTCTAATGATTAGTGATGTTGAGCATCCTTTCATGTGTTTGTTGGCAATCTGTATATCTTCTTTGGAGAAATGTCTATTTAGGTATTCTGCCCATTTTTGGATTGGGTTGTTTGTTTTTTTGATATTGAGCTGCATGAGCTGCTTGCATATTTTGGAGATTAATCCTTGGTCAGTTGCTTTGTTTGCAAATACTTTCTCCCATTCTGAGGGTTGTCTTTTCGTCTTGTTTATGGTTTCCTTTGCTGTGCAAAAGCTTTGAAGTTTTCATTAGGTCCCATTTGTTTATTTTTGTTTTTATTTCCATTTCTCTAGGAAGTGAGTCAAAAAGGATCTTGCTGTGATTTATGTCATAGAGTGTTCTGCCTATGTTTCCCTCTAGGAGTTTTATACTGTCTAACCTTACATTTAGGACTTTAATCCATTTTGAGTTTATTTTTGTGTATGGTGTTAGGGAATGTTCTGATTTCATTGTTTTACATGTAGCTGTCCAGTTTTCCCAGCACCACTTATTGAAGAGGCTGACTTTTCTCCATTGTATATTCTTGCCTCTTTTATCAAAGAGAAGGTGACCATATGTGCATGGGTTTATCTCTGGGCTTTCTATCCTATTCCATTGATCTATACTTCTGTTCTTATGTCAGTACCATACTGTCTTGATTACTGTAGCTTTGTAGTATAGTCTGAAGTCCAGGAGCCTGATTCCTCCAGCTCCGTTTTTCTTTTTCTAGATTGCTTTGGCTGTTTGGGGTCCTTTGTGTTTCCATACTAATTGTGAAATTTTTTGTTCTAGTTCTGTGAAAAATGCCATTGGTGGTTTGATAGGGATTGCATTGAATCTGTAGATTGCTTTGGGTAGTATAGTCATTTTCACGATGTTGATTCTTTCAATCCAAGAACATGGTATATCTCTCCATCTATTTGTATCATCTTTAATTTCTTTCTTCAGTGTCTTATAATTTTCTGCATACAGGTCTTTTGTTTCCTTAGCTAGGTTTAATCCTAAGTATTTTATTCTATTTGTTGCAATGGTAAATGTGAGTGTTTTCTTAATTTCACTTTCAGGTTTTTCATCATTAGTGTATAGGAATGCCAGAGATTTCTGTGCATTAATTTTGTATCCTGCTACTTTACCAAATTCATTGATTAGCCCTAGTAGTTTTCTGGTAGCATCTTTAGGATTCTCTATGTATAGTATCATGTCATCTGCAAACAGTGACAACTTTACCTCTTCTTGTCCAATTAGGATTCTTTTATTTCTTTTTTTTCTCTGATTGTTGTGGCTAAAACTTCCAAAACTATGTTGAATAATAGTGGTGAGAGTGGGGAACCTTGTCTTGTTCCTGATCTTAGTGGAAATGGTTTCAGTTTTTCACCATTGAGGACGATGTTGGCTGTGGGTTTTTCATATATGGCCTTTATTATGTTGAGGTAAGTTCCCTCTATGCCTATTTTCTGGAGGGCTTTTATCATAAATGGGTGTTGAATTTTGTTGAAAGCTTTCTTTGCATCTATTGAGATGATCATACAGTTTTTATTGTTCAATTTGTTAATATGGTGTATCACATTGATTGGTTTGCGTATATTGAAGAATCCTTGCATTCCTGGGATAAACCCCACTTGATCATGGTGTATGATCCTTTTAATGTGCTCTTGGATTCTGTTTGCTAGTATTTTGTTGAGGAATTTTGCATCTATGTTCATCATTGATATTGGCCTGTAGTTTTCTTTTTTTGTGACATCTTTGTCTGGTTTTGGTATCAGGGTGATGGTGGCCTCATAGAATGAGTTTGGGGGTGTTCCTCCCTCTGCTATATTTTGGAAGAGTTTGAGAAGGATAGGTATTAGGTCTTCTGTAAATGTTTGACAGAATTCACCTGTGAAGCCATCTGATATTAGGCTTTTGTTTGTTGGAAGATTTTTGATCACAGTTTCAATTTCAGTGCTTGTGATTGGTCAGTTCATATTTTGTGTTTCTTCCTGGTTCAGTCTCGGAAGGTTGTGCATTTGTAAGAATTTGTCCATTTCTTCCAGGTTGTCCATTTTATTGGCATACTGTTGCTTTGTAGTAACCTCTCATGATCCCCTTGAAAAAGGGGAAGTTGTTACTTCCCCTTTTTCATTTCTAATTTTATTGATTTGAGTCCTCTCCCTTTTTTTCTTGATGAGTCTGGCTAATGGTTTATCAATTTTGTTTATCTTCTCAAAGAACCAGCTTTTAGTTTTATTAATCTTTGCTATCATTTCCTTCATTTCTTTTTCATTTATTTCTGATCTGATGTTTATGATTTCTTTCCTTCTGCTAACTTTGGGGTTTTTTGGTTCTTTTTTCTCATTGCTTTAGGTGTATGGTCAGGTTGTTTATTTGAGATGCTTCTTGTTTGTTAAGGTAGGATTGTATTGCTATAAACTTCCCTCTTAGAACTGCTTTTGCTGCATCCCATAGGTTTTGGTTGGGTCATTGTGTTCTCATTGTCATTTGTTTCTAGGTATTTTTTGATTTCCTCTTTGATTTCTTCAATGATTTCTTGGTTATTAAGTAGTGTATTGTTTAGCCTCCAAGTGTTTGTATTTTTTACAGATTTTTCCTTTAATTGATATCTAATCTCATAGTGTTGTGGTCAGGAAAGATACTTGAAACGATTTCAGTTTTCTTAAATTGACCAAGGCTTGATTTGTGACCCAAGATATGATCTATCCTGGAGAATGTTCCATGAGCACTTGAGAAGAAAGTGTATTCTGTTTTTTTTTGGATGGAATGTCCTATAAATATCAATTAAGTCCATCTTGTTTAATGTATCATTTAAAGCTTGTGTCTCCTTATATATTTTCATTTTGGATGATCTCTACATTGGTGAAAGTGGGGTGTTGAAGTCCCCTCCTGTGATTGTGTTACTGTTGACTTCCACTTTTATAGCTGTTAGCATTTGCCTTATGTATTGAGGTGGTCCTATGTTGCATGCATAAATATTTACAATTATTATATCTTCTTCTTGGATCGATCCCTTGATCATTATGTAGTGTGCTTCTTTGTCTCTTGTAATAGTCTTTGTTTTAAAGTCTATTTTATCTGATATGAGTATTGCTACTCCAGCTTATTTTTGATTTCCATTTGCATGGAATATCATGTTCCATCCCCTCACTTTCAGTCTGTATGTGTCCCTAGGTCTGAAGTGGGTACTTGTAGACAGCATATATATTGTCTTGTTTTGTATCCATTCAGCCAGTCTATGTCTTTTGGTTGGAGCATTTAATCCATTTACATTTAAGGTAATTATTGATATGTACGTTCCTGTTACCATTTTCTTAATTGTTTTGGGTTTGTTATTGTAGGTCTTTTCCTTCTCTTGTGTTTCTTGCCTAGAGAAGTTCCTTTAGCATTTGTTGTAAAGCTGGTTTAGTTGTGCTGATTTCTCTTAGGTTTTGCTTGTCTGTAAAGGTTTAAATTTCTCTGTCAAATGTGAATGAAATCCTTGCTGGATAGAGTAATCTTGGTTGTAGGTTTTTCCCTTTCATCACTTTAAATACGTCCTGCCGCTGTCTTCTGGCTTGCAGAGTTTCTGCTGAAAGGTCAGCTGTTAACCTTATGGGGATTCCCTTCTATGTTATTTGTTGTTTTTCCCTTGCTGGTTTTAATATGTTTTCTTTGTATTTAATTTTTGATAGTTTGACTAATATGTGTCTTGGCATGTTTCTCCTTGGTTTTATCCTGTGTGGGACTCTGTGCTTCCTCTGCTTGATTAGCTATTTCCTTTCCCATATTAGGGAAGTTTTCAACTATAATGTCTTCAAATATTTTCTCAGTCCCTTTCTTTTTCTCTTCTTCTTCTGGGACCCCTATAATTCGAATGTTGGTGAGTTTAATATTATCCCAGAGGTCTCTGAGACTGTCCTCAGTTCTTCTCATTCTCATACATCAGGGTGATTGTGGAGATTTAATCCACTGCTACTGAGGCTGCTGGGAGAGATTTCCCTTTCTCTTCTTTGTTTGCACAGCTCCTGGGATTCAACTTTGGATTTGACCCCGCCTCTGCTTGTATGTCGCCTGAGGGCATCTATTCTTCCCTCAGACAGGACGGGGTTAAAGGTACAGCTGCTTTGGGGGCTCTGGCTCACTCAGGCCGGGGGAAGGGAGTGGTACGGATGTGGGGCGAATCTGTGGCGGCAGAGGCCGGCGTGACGTTGCACCAGCCTGAGGCGCGCCGTGCGTTCTCCCGGGGAAGTTGTCCCTGGATCACTCACGGGACCCTGGCAGTGGCGGGCTGCACAGGCTCCCGTGAGGGGAGGTGTGGATAGTGACCTGTGCTCGCACACAGGCTTCTTGGTGGCGGCAGCAGCAGCCTTAGCGTCTCATGCCCGTCTCTGGGGTCCGTGCTGGTAGCCGCGGCTCACGCCTGTCTCTGGAGCTCCTTTAAGCAGCGCTCTTAATCCCTCTCCTCGCAGAGCAGGAAACAAAGAGGCAAGAAAAAGTCTCTTGCCTCTTCAGCAGTTCCGGACTCCCTCCCGGCCAGCTGTGGTGCACTAGACCCTTCAGGCAGTGTTCACGCAGCCAGCCCCAGTCCTCTCCCTGGGATCCGCCTCCGAAGCCGGAGCCTCAGCTCCCAGCCCCCGCCCGTCCCGGCAGGTGAGCAGACAAGCCTCTCGGGCTGGTGAGTGCCGGTCGGCACCGATCCTCTGTGCGGGAATCTCTCCGCTTTGCCCTCCGCACCCCTGTTGCTGTTTTCTCCTCCATGGCTCCGAAGCGTCCCCCTCCGCCACCGGCAGTCTCCGCCCACAAAGGGGCTTCCTAGTGTTTGGAAACCTTTCCTGCTTCACAGCTCCTTCCCATGGGTGCAGGTCCCATCCCTATTCTTTTGTCTCTGTTTTTTCTTTTTTCTTTCGCCCTACCCAGGTACGTGGGGACTTTCTTGCCTTTTGGGAGGTTTGAGGTCTTCTGCCAGCGTTCAGTAGGTGTTCTGTAGGAGCTGTTCCACATGTAGATGTATTTCTGATGTATTTGTGGGGAGGAAGGTGATCTCCGCGTCTTCCTTCTCCACCATCTTGAAGCTATCCCATATTCTTTTTTGAAAAAGTCATTAAGAAAGAGAATAACACAATAGAAACTGGTATTTAATTTTCACAGGGACACTTAGCATGATAATAATCATGATGCTAGAGATGTCCTAGTAAGGACATGGCTTATGATTTTGGAGTTGACTGTTAAGGATGAGTTTAGAAAGTAGATTAGTAGTTGTTGACCACAGGAAGCAATGA
Source organism: Globicephala melas (assembly GCF_963455315.2). Lineage (NCBI taxonomy): Eukaryota > Metazoa > Chordata > Mammalia > Artiodactyla > Delphinidae > Globicephala > Globicephala melas. The sequence continues at coordinate 41,635,092 of NC_083325.1, forward strand.
TGGCTGTTGTGGCGTGACCGTCCGCTGACTATGAGTCACACACAGCATCATGGTTCTGGGCAAAGCAGGTACTTCTCTTCTTAATGCTTACCTTGGAGGATCTTTCTCTAACATGCGATGATATTTATTACCCGCTTTGCGAAACTCCTGCTAGTTTCCTGGTTTGTTTTGTCTCTCTTACATCTCCTTTTTATAATATTATCCAGCAGGTCCTCCATTCTCTTCTGGATCTTCTGGTGTAGAAATATATTCACACACTTATCTCTCTCTGCTTTTGGCAGTTTTATCCAGACATTTTAGATTCAGCTCGCTTTCCTAGTCAGTATTAATCTTGACCAGTCTCTCTAGTTGTAATCTACACATCTAAAGTTTCACTGTATTTTTCTTTCTTTTCTCTCCTAGTGACTTATCCCATAATTTTGACCTAGATTCTTGTTAATTTTGACCTAGATTCTTAGACTAATCCCTGTATTCATCTTTCTTATAGTTCTTTTTATGGCCATCTCCTCTTGGAGATAAGGAAAGGAGAGCAAGTACTAAACTTGGGATGATAACGTTTTTTGAAGAACATTGTTGATCATTTCTCCTTTTCAGTGAATGAAGAGGTAAATCTCAGTGATTTGATTTAGAATCAAATAAGATCTATCTATGTGATTTGTTAAACTTTGTCTTCCAGAGCTGGATAAAGCAGTTGGACCAGGAATGAATAAGTAAGCAACTTTTCCAAGTGGATCTTGAGGAGAAGGAGAGACTCAGAGACTCCTTTTTGAAATTAGCTGCCTTGGGGGTGGTGAATAGATGATGAACATGCCTCAAAGAAAGAGTCACTAACATTACATTTATTATCAGAATATATATCCTGGTTGAGAGCTATATACTGCAGTGTTACCTTGCTGAAATAATGGATCGTTCTCCTCAGAAACCTTTTGCCTTCCTCAGTATGTAAATAATGGAAATGATTTAATCAGTGCTTTCCACCATTGTCTGTTCCCATATTTCTGTCATCACTGTCTAGGCCATCTCCTTTCTCCACACCCAAGCCGCATACCCTAAATAGCAGCTATTTTGGTCTCTTTGTTGTTTCTTGGTTACTCTACATACTCATCAGTCTTTGGGCTTTTGCTCCAGTTTTTACCTCCCTTGGTATGTCCTTCTTCCCCACTTCAGAAACATAGCTCAAGATCTTCCTTTGCTGAGAAGTCTTCTTGAATCAAAAATTGTCACTCCTTTCTCTGTATTTCCATAGCATGTTTTAATCTTTTTTACACCATAAGTCATCTTAGCCCTTATGTTAATATTTTTGTTTCTGAATCTTATACTGATATTCTCTGTCATGTTGTCACTCGGTAAGTGTTTCTGAATAGAATTGAACTCATTTGGGTTATATTAAACTAGAGGCCACTTCTAGGTCTTGGTGAGTGGGTCAGCACCAAGACTGCAGTCTTTCTTTTAACTACTCTAGGAACAAAGCCCATGATTTTAAAATGGAATATCAAGACCAATTTCCTTGAGTGGCTTCTGTAATGAATTATTTCATTTATTCATTTTATTAAGCCAGGGACTGTGGTAGGGATGCTAGCACTGTGCTAGTTGAGTAAGAAATGGTCTGTAACCTCAAGGAGCTCAGAATCTATAAAAGGAAACAGATACTTAAGTATATTATTCAAACAAAAGATGATATAGAATATATAGACAGTGTCAAAGGACACAGGACTGATCAGCTATACTTGGCGGATATCAGGAAAAAGTTCACAGTGTTTTGAAACAGAAGTAGGGGCTGTCCGGTTTGAGAAAGATAGCAGGCTATTCAATGAGGATCTCCAACCTCAATTTAAAATTTGTCTAATTATAGAACTGATGTGCTGGTTTACATTCTAGGAAATTAGTTGAATGAGTCTTTGTGTAAGATTGTGTGTGTGTGCGCGTGCTTGTGTGTGTTCAGGTCAAAAAGTGGGGGGAATCTTCAGCACTGTGAGGAGGTGCTGAGTACAGAAATGGGGGAAAATGGGGAAGAATGTCCCATCTTAACCCTCTGCACAGATTTAAGGTTTGGAAAAGGAGGAGTTAAGAACCGGAACCTAAAGGTACAGTGTTCATAAGGCAAGTTTTGAGATTCTAGGAATAAACCCGCTAATTTAGAGATGAAATTACAGAGTATATCACAGAGCAGAATAAAATCATCCTCCCCCAGCCCCAACCCTCTAATCTTTTTCACACTAAAGTGTTTTTCTGGCATCATGGCAACATTGATTGACTACTAACTGAGAATGGAGCCTGACCATGCCTAGCAGGACAGCATTCTGATGTAGGACACAGACAGCACAGCATGGGTGGAAGTGGGGCATGAATGTACCTTTGAGCACTTGTGAGCCTGAGAAAACCAAGAAAGTTTTAGGTTTGTCTTTAAGGGAGCTGCAAAGTGCAATAAGCCACCGATATTTAAGCATTTCTGTAAATATGGCATAATTTGTACTCCAAACCTGGGGAGGCCTAGGGAAATTAAGATGATCAGCAAATATGTTTGACAGTTGGAAAAAAGCAAAAGGAGCATCCTATAGAAATTCCCATCTGGTGTAATCTTTTACTTCCTGAGAATGTGGAGGCTGAACTAAAGTTTTGCAACTGGTGGTATTGCAGGCCATCAGTTTAGACGTGCCTTGGTAGGAACCTAGGATGTTTCTTCCATGAGTTCTCAAGAATAGTAGAAGCTTTTGGGAGACTGATCTTCTGAAAGTACAAGCATAATGATTGGGAAGCCAGATAATCACTAGTTTTGTGGATTTGGGCAAATCACCTAATTTCAGAGTCTCATTTTCTTCATTTGTAAAATGGAGGTAATACTGAACTTGCCTAAGTTATTGTGAAGATTCAGGAATCTTAAAGAACCTGACAGAGTAGCCACTGATACGTAGTATTCACTTAATACATAATGGTGCTCTTACCATTGATATATTATTTTTTAATCTTACATTTTCATGATCGCCTTTGTCATTCAACTCAGTGAATGCTACAGTTATATTCCATAGGACAGATTTAAGCTATAGAAAATTTTAGCTTTTTACTAAGTGGATTTAAATAAGTTCTTTGTTGATTTATATAGTTCATTACTGGCATTTAATAACTTTGTGCTTTACATGTGGCACTTTTAGCTTAATATGGAATAGTAAATAGTTGATAAAGGGTGTTTTACTTGGTGTGCTGACTACAGAACATACCTTGCTGAGAAATTCTAGGCATTTCTTGTAACTCCTACTCTTTGTACTTGTGCTGTCTTATATGAACTTCTTCATATAAGGGATTTGAGTGCAATTTGATCATGGCTGCAGTATCGGTTATTAGAGTATCAGAGATTCATTGCTACTAACAAATTCTGATTTATGTCTAACTAAGAGCATGCCAGCAAAAGAACAGTGGCTCTATTTCCATAACGAAAGAAGGGAAGTGAGGTTGTCTACTTGCAAGTGTCTATGTGCAACCATTGATTCAAAATGGAAAAACTTGTGAAATGCTTGTAAAATTCAGAAGACATAACTTGTTTTAGATATCCTGATAAACTCAACAAATCACATATTTTTCTTTAGAAATCTATATGTGGATAGATGATAGAGATCTTAAACTCTTAATTATGTCCATCCAAAAATCCCTCTAGTTGGTAATGGTAGAGATATTATTCCTTGGTTTCTATCTAGTGAGAAGACTGAAATTGGTGAAGTCATTATAAAGCTGTGTATTTCACAGGGACCATCAAATTAAATTTCATGTGGAGTTTGAGTCAAGGGGGGAAATGCACTTATGATGCAAGTATAAAACTTGGTTAAAAAATAAGGAAAAAAGTCTTACCCTTAAAACTTTTGTGAAAAATGTACACTTCCATATAATAGATGGAGCTGTTGAGGTCACATGTCTTTTGTATGTCTTCTTCAGTGTTCTATTTTACAGAACCCACAAATGTTATCTTTAAAAAAATCATACTTAAGAGATCAAGTATGGGAAAGAACCGAGTCGACAAAATATAGCAGCTGTATTGTTCCCCACATCTTGACAATGAGATAAGCTCTGCAATGACTGTGTGTGAGAATGTATTGATTTAAAAAAAAAAAGTGCAGCTGCTCTTATCATATTCAGGAATGTTGTAGCACTGACTTTTATTTTTAAAAATTTATTGCCAAGAATATCCATCCATTTGGATAAATACTTTTTAAAAAATTCTTGAATAGTAGATATTTTCTTCATTTTAAGTCAAGGTAAATGAACATATCGGGTTTGATTTCAGAGCTGTAATTCATTCCTGTCCTTCAAATCCAAAAGAACAACTAGACTAAATTAATACTGTTCCCTTGGCCAAGCAGCATTAGGACACTGATTTGTAGTTGTCGGAGTGAAATCTTAGCATTTGCTAGAAATACCCAAATAAGATTGCCAAAGATCTTTAATGTCAGGTAGCACAAGAGCAAGACAGCATTATCCTTTAAAAGTCATTTCTTCCTAGTGTATGTCATATACCAAAATAACTGTTCAGTAGTTGAAAATGATGTTCAGCTTTTCTCAATTAATGGGATGATGCACTTCCTGATTACTCAAAATAATTTTTAAAGTTTTTAGTTTGAAATAATTTTAGACTTACAGAAAAGTTGCAAAAATGGTACAGAATTCCTTTATACCCTTTACTCAGCTTTCCTAAATGCTAATGTCTCACATAACCGTAGTATAAGGATTAAAACTAAGAAAGTAACATTGGTGTAATCCTATTGACTAAACTACAGACTTCATATTTCATTCGTTTTTTATTAAAATTCTTTTCCTTCTTTTTTTTCCAGGATCCAATTCAGGATCCCATAACACAGGTAGTTGTAATGTCTTAGTCTCCTTCAGTATGTGGCAGTTCCTCAGTCTTTCCTTGTCTCTGTGACCTTTACACTCTTGAAGAGTACTGGTCAGTTATTTTGTAGACTACTCCTCAATTTGTGATTGATGTTTTATAATAATTATATTAAAGTTATCCAGTTTTGGCAAGGATACTGCAAAACTCATGTGCCGTTCTCATTGTATCATATCATAAGAACAATTTTTGTTTGTTCACACTTACTCAGACACATGGGGTCTTTACGTTACTTTTTCAAAGAAGGTTTACTTCTGTTAACTCAGCCAGGCATTGTGAATGACTCTTGAGAGGTAGATAGGGTAGTTAATAATAATTATTTTTCCATATAAGGAAGATGAATCCTGAAGTAGCTAAGAAATATGCAGTGTGTGTTGGGACTTCTGTGGTGGTCCAGTGGTTAAAAATCCACCTTCCAGTGCAAGGGATGCAGGTTTGTTCCATGGTCAGGGAACTAAGATCCCACATGCCGCGGGGGAACTAAGCCCGCGCTCCACAACTACTGAGCCCACGTGCTCCGGAGCCTGCACACCACAACTAGAGAGCCTGTGTGCCGCAACTAATGACCTATGCCCTCTGGAGCCCGTGCGCCACAACTAGAGAGAAGCCCGCGTGCCGCAGCTAGAGAAGCCCGCGTGCCGTAACAAAGAGCCGGTGCAGCGCAACGAGAAGATCCTGCATGCCGCAACTAAGACCCAATGCAGCCAAATAAATGAAAAAATTAAAAAAAGAAATATGCAGTGTGTTTCAGTGACTGTGCCAGAACTAACAGTGACCATTTGCTTCTAGGGCACTGTGATATTGCGAGTTATAATATGCAACGTATATTTGGTCTTCATCCAGTTTCTGGCACAGAGCTCCTAAAACCCTTGGAATTTCTTAAGTAATGAGAGTGATAAATGTGTGTCTTGTTATGTTAACGTGGTGACTTTTGAAATGTGCCTAGATCACCTAAGGATGGGGGCTGGTCACCAGAGGAACCGACTCTGTGATTTTATTTATTTATTTTTTGCGGTGCGCAGGCCTCTCACTGTTGTGGCCTCTCCCGTTGCGGAGAACAGTCTCTGGACGCGCAGGCTCAGCGGCCATGGCTCACGGGCCCAGCCGCTCCGTGGCATGTGGGATCTTCCTGGACCGGGGCACGAACCCGAGTCCCCTGCATCGGCGGGCGGACTCTCAGCCACTGCGTCACCAGGAAAGCCCCAACTCTGTGATTTTAGTTTCATATGTCCTGACCTCAGGGAAGGGGAGAGGGGCTAAATCAGTCATCAGTGGCCAATGATTTAATTAATCATACCAATGTCATGAAGCCTCCATGGAAACCCCTAAGGACAGGGTTTGAAGAAATTCTGGGTTGGTGAACACTTGGAGATTTGGGGAGAATGACAAGCCTGGAGAGGACATGGAAGCTCACGGGAGATAGTGTTAGAATTGAGTTGAATTCTAGGACACCCTTCTGGTGTTGGGAAAAGCACGCCCTACGCGCGCGCGCGCACAGACACACACACACACACACACACACACACACACACACACACACACACACACACACACACACACACACACACACACACACACACACACACACACACGAGTTGGTGACCAGAACACTAAGTCTGAACACAAAGTATTCTGGCTTTTTATGCACAAAGTCAAAATATGATAGACTCTTTTTCTTTTTCTTAAAACAAATAGCTATCTTCCCTTCTGAAGGGCAGGAAGTCCATAAAATGAATCTCTCTACAGTATTAATAGAAGTAGTGATGTGGGTCTGGAGGGTTGGGAAAATGTAAGGAGAGTTGAAGATAATCTAAGAATCTTTTATGAACCTGCACACCCTCCCTCTTCCTCCAGGAACTTTAGACAAAACTGGAAGAAGTTCAAATGGTTTGGACTGCCTCCCCCCACCTCTTTTTTTTTTTTTTTTTTTTTTTAATTTGCCTTTTTTTTCTGGGATACTCTGGCCAAAGACTAACAAGCAGTGAAATGGCAAAAGGCAGGCAGCAGGCAGGAAAAGTAGAAGCAAATGGCTGGGGTAAAACACAAACTGTGATTAGGCTCAGAATAATCAGGAATTGCATTGTAGCTTGTTATACATATTCCATGGTCATAATTTGATATTTGGAACAAAAAGGAAAAGAAGAATCCTCTTTCAAATAAAAAACCAACAAAAACAAGTCAGTGTTGACTGGGCAAGTTTACCTTTTTCACTCAAAATAATACCTGTTTACCTTTCTGATCCCCTCCATGTGATCTAGTTATTTGCACTTAGCATATTTGAGGGAACTGAAGAGTGATTCACATTATCATTTTAATGGTGCATGGATTCTTTCATTATGTAGTTGGTTCACATACATCAACATTTTAAATTTTGGACATTCTAAAATACATTTGGCAAACTGCTAAGGAGAAAACCGTCTGTGAGCCTGTAGGAACTGAAACCTGGTACATGTCTGAACAAATGCAAAAGTCCTATTTGTGCTGTTCAGCTTTATAAATTATGTAGCTTTGTGTGACCCTTTTAAAAATATTCAGGTGGTTTTGATATATCATTAAAAGGTGATCAGTGATAACTGTCTTAACGACAGTGCTCACGTGGAAAAAAATGTTGCTCAGTGGAACACTTTCCTAACCTCTGATACGATTTTTAAAGGCCCTTTTAAAAAAAAAAGCAAGACATTTGAAAGTTACTTATTAAAGGCCAAATGGAAACACAACTTGCAAAGGGGCTTTTAATTTCATAATGATTCAGATTTTTAATCATAAAATAAGACCCAAGACCAGCTCTTAATTATTTATAGTTTGATTTGGCCATCTGTGTTATCCAGTTTCCTTACTTTGGCTAGGAGGGCAGGAATAGGTGGAGAAGCTGAAATAAATCAGCTCATTTATATTTTATCATCAGTAGTAAAAAGTCTGGTGTGATATAAAATTTTAGAATTATCTATGCCATTTGACCCGTTACTATGGATAATTGAAAGGATACCATAATTAAGAAGAGGAAAAAAACCCCACTTACTGAATAATAACTGTCCCAGACACAATGCTAGGCTCTTTGTATATATCACCTAGTGTTCACAGCAATCCTACGTAGTATTTATGGTTATCTTCTTTTACAGAGGTGGAAATTAAGGCACAGAGAGCTGAAATCACTTACCAACTCAAATGGGTAGCAAGCGGCAAGGCTGGGATTAAAGTAGCTCTAGCTTTCCTTACAATCCATGTGCTTTCTACAGAATGGGTCACTTGTACCATGACTGTCCCTTGATGCAAAATATATAAATTAAAATGTTTTTACAGCCCAAGGATGAGAATTGGAAATCTGGGCTAATTTCAATTTCATACAATGAAGAACAATAGCTACCCTTTTCTAGGATCCCTATATGAAGGTATTTAGAAAATGCATTCCACACTGTGAACACTGTTTTGTAACCTCTATGGAAAAACTATTGAAAGTCTGTGGGACTGAAAAGCAGTACACATTTTCTATACAACAATATGGAAAAAAATGCTCATGCCCCTTAGGCCCAGCTAATGTATATTTTTGTGGACCGTCAGAAATTAACGTACAAAGATATTCATCTTAGTGCTATTTATAATAGTGTAAAATTATAAACCATGCAAATGCTCAGTAGTTTAAAAAAAGAGTAAATATACTATAAAATCATACATATTTTGATATATTATGCAGTCATTAAAAATAAGTTTCAGAGAATATTTAGTAACAAGGGGAAAATTCTAACAATATGATTTTCAGTTGCTGTATAAATATGTATTGAATGAATAAATAGATTACTAAATTCAAAATAGTGTACATCATGAGAATTAACATTTTCCAAATCAGAGATCTTGAAGAAATATTACTTTTCTTTAGCTTAAGGTAAATGTTTTTCAAAGTAGAATGTATACAGTGTACAAATCATTAATGGCTCAATGAATTCTTACAAAAGGAAACACCCATGTGACCACAACATTGTCGTCAGGTTTTGGCATCAAGATTAAGCTGCTTTCAAAAACTGTTCTCTTTTCTTTTTTTCTGGAAGGATTGGTGTAAGATTGGTGCTATTTCTTCAAAGTGTAAAAGACTTAGCAGTGAAGCTGTCTGAGCTGGAGATTTATCTGTAGAAAGGGTTTTAAAAACGTATTCAATTTCTTTAATAGATTTAGTAATACAGAAACATGCTATTTATTCTTGTGTTCATTTTTAAGTTGTGCTTTTCAAGCAATTTTCCCTTTCAGCTAACATTTCAAATATTTTGGCAAATTTTGGTCATAAGCTCTTATATTTTTAGTATCTGTACAATCTATAGTAATGTTCTTCTTTACTCTCAATATTCTTTTAAATGTCTTGTTCAGGGTTTACCAATTTTATTATTTTTTTTCTCAAAGCCAAACTTTGGCTTTTGTATTGGTTTCCTATTGCTGTGTAACAGATTACTACTACAAGCTTGGTGGCTGAAGACAACACAACAGTATTCTCTTACAGTTCTGTAAGCCAGAACTCCAAAATCAGTTTCACTGGGCCAAAGTCATGGTGTCAGCAGGACTGCACTCCCTCTGGAGGTTGTAGAGGATAATCCATTACCTTGCCTTTTCCAGCTTCTAGAGTTGTGTTTCTTGCCTTCCTTGGTTTGTGGCCTTTCCATTGTCTTCATAGCCCAAAGCATGGCATCTTGTTTCACTTGTCACATTACCTTCTGTCTCTGTAGTCAAATATTTCTCTGCCTTCCTCTTTTGAAACACTTGTGATTACATACAGGGTTTACCCAGATAATTCGGAATAATCTGCCATTCCCAACATCCTTAATTTAGTCACATAGACAGTCCCTTTTGCCACATGAGGTAACATCCAAAGGTTGCAGGGATTAAGATCCAGATATTTTATCTGTAGAGGCCATTATTCAGCCCACTACAGATTTGATGATTTTTTTCTATTGCAAGTTGTTGTACATATTATTAATTTCTGCCCTTATCTTATATTGTTTTGTTAGTTTTATATTCTAGTTTTACTTGCTTTTCTCCCCCCAACCTCTTTTGATAGATAATTAGATAACTGATTTGAAGTTTTAAAAATTTTCTAGTATGTGCATGGTCTTCATGGAAGGTCTTAACATCCATGTAGTATTGCTTTAGCTTCATCACACAAAGTTCAATATGTAGCATATTAATTTATGGCTCAGTGAAATATATTTAGATTGTTTAAATCATTAGGAGAGTTTTCTTAGTTTCCAAACATTTGGAAATATTTCAATTTATTGTTTTGTTATTGATTTTAGCTGAATTTTCCTGAAGTCAAAGTATAATTTTAATCCTTGATAAACCAGCTTTTAAAATCAGCTGAATCGGTCATCATATCATCAGTTTTGATAAATGTTTCATGTACTTGTATTTTTGGTACATTTTTCTATGAATGTCCATTTGGTCAGGCAGGGTAATCATCATGTTGTTAAAATACTCCATATTCCTATTGATTCTTTTCCTGATAGTTCTATCAGTTACTGTGGGAAGTGTGGTAAAGTCTCCTATCATGACTGTAGGTTTTTCTATTTCTTATTTGAGTCCAGTCAATTTCGGTTTGTATACTATATTTGGAAGCTGTGTTATTTTTCAGATACACATTTAGAATTATTTAAACAATTCTTTGTGGATTGACTTTTTATTGAAAAATATCCTTAATCTCTATAAATACATTAATCTTAAAATCTACTTTGTCTGATATTATAGCTATACCAGTTTTATTTTACTTTTATAAATTTATTTTATTTTATTTTTGGCTGCACTGGATCTTTGTTGCTGTGTGCGGGCTTTCTCTGGTTGCAGTGAGAGGGGTCTATTCTTCGTTGTGGTGCACAGACTTCTCATTGTGGTGGCTTCTGCTGTTACGGTGCAGGGGCTCTAGGTGCATGGGCTTCAGTAGTTGTGGCACGTGGACTCAGTAGTTGTGGCTTGCAGACTCTAGAGTGCAGGCTCAGTAGCTGTGGTGCACGAGCTTAGTTGTTCCGCAGCATGTGGCATCTTCCCGGACCAAGGCTTGAACCTGTGTCCCGTGCATTGGCAGATGGATTCTTACCTACTATGCCACCAGGGAAGCCCCCCAGTTTTATTTTAATTAGTATTCATAGGCATATCTTTTTATTTCTTATCTTGCAGCTTCAACTTTTTCATTTTTTTAAAATCTGTGGTTTGTTTCTTATAAATGTCATATAATTAAAAAAAATCCAGAGTGAAATAGTCATTTTTTCCCCTTCCTTGAAATAATTTGTGTTGTCTTAGTGTTATTCTTTATAATGGTTAATTAAACTCTGAGGAAAAACATCTGGACTTAGAATTTTTTGGTGGATAGGTATTCAGTTATGGATTTAAAGTCTCTAAGAGTCATGCGATTTCTCAAGTTTTCTCTTTACTCTTGGTAAAGTTTTAGTAAACATGGTTTTATAGGTTTTACAGACATAAGTCTGTAGGATGAGGATTTATAGGACCTATGGTTATGAGTTATGTAGAATTATGTTGCTTAATTTCTAAACATTTAGATACTGGATTCTAATTTAATTTTAAGGTCATCAAAGGTTATATAATTTACAACTTCAATCATTGAAGTGTGTTGAGACTTGCTTTACGGTCCAGAATATGTTCTATGTGTTAAAAACTCTCTGTGCACTTGAGAAAATTGCATATTCTGTAGTGTTAAATATAATTTTCTATATGTGTATATTAGAAGAGTTTCATTAATCATGGTTTTCAAATCTTCTGCATCTGTTCTTTTATCTGGGATCATTTTCCTTCAGTCTTAAGAAATTCCTTTTGTTTTGCTTGTAGTGTGTGCACATTGACAATACGTTTTTCTGAGAATGTCTTTATTTTCTTTTTGGTTTTTGGAAGAAATTTTTGCTGAGTATAGAATTTTAGATTGGCATTTTACTTTTGGAAATGAGTACAATGTCATTACATTGTATTCTGGTTTTTATGGCCAATGTTGAGAAGTAGACTCCCAGTTTTATTGTCATCCTCTGAACAACAATACTACGCCACCCTCCTGACCCCACCTCATACTCTGACTGCTTTTGAGATTCTTTTTGTTTTTGGCTTTCAGCAGCTTCACTATAATATGCCCTCATATGATTTTCCTTTTACTTATCCTACTGTGGTTCACTGAGCTTCTTGAATATGTGCGTTGATGTCTTTCATCATATCAGGAAATTCTGATTTTTAATCATTGTTTCTTCAAATATTACCCCTCTTGTTTTCTCCTGTTCATCTGGGATAGACAAAGCATGTGCATGTTTATTGTGTCCCAAATTCCTCTTAGATTCCTGTTCTGGTTTCTTCTGGCCAGCCTTCTAGCTCACTTACGTTGTCTTATGCTCTGCGTAATCTGCAGTTAAACTAATTCATTGAGTTCTTAATCTCTGATGTGTCTTGTAGTTCTAGGGTGCACATTCAGTTTTTTTATAGATTGTGATTCTCTATTAAAATACATCTTATTTCCATCTACTTTTAAATATTTTTTCTCAATTTTATTTATCATATCTGTCACAGTTATTTTAACTGTGTCTTGTCTACTAACTTCAATATGTGAATCATCTCTGGGTAGGCTTCTAATAATTGTTACTTTTTGATCGTCAGCCATTTTCTCATGCTTCCTTGCTCATTTAGCAATTTTTAAATGTATTTTTGACATTGTGAATTATATTATAGAATCTTAATAATTTTATCTTTCACTGATGGGAATTGAGTTTTGTTTTGAGAAGTAATTTCATTTCTGGCTGGTAATCTAGATCATGTGGAGGTTTGATTTTAAGCTTTAAGTCTATTTGGTGTTGGCCTTCATTCTGCAGTACAGGCCTTCTAGGGCATGGCATTTCTGGGATCTCCAAAAAATCTCCTGGATATTCACCAAGGATTTTTCTCTTTGGCTGGGGGTGGAATGCCAGCATCTCCCCCATTTTGTGCAACATCTGAAATCTCTGTTCAGATCTCAGCCCCTCCGTAAATGTTCTCTGCTAGAAATCTTGGAACCTTGCCCTATGCATGTGAAGCCTCAGATCTGCCAAGGGCCCAAAGATATTTTTTTTCCCCTGGTCTATTGCTTTCTCCATTCTAGTTCCCTGCTTACCAAATTTCAGTCAGTTTAGCAGCTCTGTTTCCTCTGCCCTGTAAGACTGGTTGCACTCCACTTTCATGAACAGCAGATTAGAAATTATGCCCAGGGAGAAAAACAGGGTAAGTGTGGGGCTTAACTGGGTCTGTCTCTTCTCTCAATGATTGAAGTCATGTGTTCTTTGCTGCCAGTGCCTGAAAACTGTTTTTTTCTTTTAATTTAACTCATAATTGCCTATAGCAATGCTTGTTATCTTTTTAATGTCTTTTGGATCTTTTGTTAAATTCCTTTTTTCATTCCTGTATCACTTTATTATACTTTGTCTTTCTTGATCATTTGTATCAGTGGATTATCCAATTCTCACTCTTTTTAAAGAAGCACATTTGTTTTTGTAGATTCTCTCAATATTTACTCTTATCTTTGCTTTTTTCTTCCTTCAGCTTCCTTTGAATTTGTTGTTTCTCCTTATCTTCTTGGGATGGATGTAATCTTAATAATTTTCAGCAATTTTATTTTACTAATACAGGCATTCAAGATTATAAATAATCCTCTAGATATTGCTTTGGCTACATCTCTCAGATTTTTCTATGTAGTATTTTGTTCAGTTTAAAATATTTTATAGTCTTCTTTGTGTTTGATTATTTTATCCATAAATTATTTATAATTATATTTCTTAAGTTACAAATGTGTGTGATATTCTAGTTATCTTGTTGATTTCCAGCACAAGTACATTTTATTTAGAAAAAATATACTCTGTGGTTTCAAATATTTGAAAGTTTTTGTGAGTTGCTAGTACGTAATTAGTACATAGTCAATTTTTAGAAACTCTGTGTCTTCCAAAAGAAGGTGTATTCTCTAGTTGCTCTATATATGTTCATAGTGTCAAATTTGCTAATTTTGTTTCTTTGTATCTTCTTATATCCTTAATGTTTTTTTCCTGCTTGTTCTATTGTATAGTGAGAGAAGTTTTTAAAAAATCTCCCACTATGATTGTTGTTTGCCTATTTCTTCTGTCAATTTTTCTTTATATATTTTGTAGCAGTGTTAAGTGCATAGTAATTTAGATTTTTTTCATTTTCTGATTGAATCTGACCTTTTATTTATGATATAACCTTCATCTGTAGAAATACTTTTTCCTTTAAAGTTTATATTTTTTATTAATATACCTACAGAAGATTTTCCCATGCTATATTTTCATATCCTTTTATAATTTTTCTGTATTTTTATATGTATTTAATATAATAAATTAATACTAGTCTATGTATTTAGTTGTAAATCCAGTTTGATTTTTTAATCTTTTAACTGAATTATGCAGTGCATTGATATCTATTGAAATAAGTATGCTTTTGTTTAAAGTTATGTGATTTTCATTTGCCCTTACAGGTTTATTTAGTTTTTTTCTTTCTCTTGATTTTTTTTGGACTGACAGATGGTTTCTTACCATGCTATTTTCTCTCTATTGGTTTAGAAGATATAAAACTTTAAACAGTTATTTTTGTAGTTATCCTATCATTACAGCATGTACTCCTTATTTATCAAAGTCGAATGTTAATACTTTACCTTTCTCCTCCCAAATGCATGGCTTTTGAAATACTTCAGCTTCATTTGCCTGCTTCCCAAATGATTTATTATTGTTGTCTAGTAACCTAAAAAATACACACGTACACAATCATTATTATCTTTTTTTAAGAAAAAAATGAACTCAGTGTTCATAATGTTTATTTATATTTGTCATTTGTCATTTTCTTCTTTCATTCCTACTTGCATCTCTGGCTTTCTAACTGGGCTTATCTTCCTAATGACTGAAAAAAAATATTTGGAATTTTAAAAATGCAGTTATTTACCCATTCCTCCATTGACAGACAACTAGGTTGTTTCCATATCTTGGCTATTGTGAATAATGCTGCAATAAGCATGAGAGTGCAGTTATTTTTTTGATATCCTGTTTTTATTTTCTTTGGCTATATACCCAGAAGGAAGATTGCTGAATATTATGGTAATCCTATTTTTAATTTTTTGAGGAACCTTCATACTGTATTCCATAGTGTCTGTACTAGTTTTCATTCCCACCAACAGTGCACAAGGGTTCCCTTTAAATCCTTGGCAGTACTTGTTATCTCTTATCATTTTGATGATAGCCATCCTGATGGGTAAGATGATGTGTCATTGTGGTTTTGATTCGTATTTCCCTGATGATTAGTGATGTTGAGCACCTTTTCATATTTCTGTTGGCCATTTGTATGTCTTCTTTGGAAAAATGTCTGTTCAGTTTATCTGCCCATTTTAAAATTCGATATTGTTGTTACTGAAATAAACCTACATATAGTCAACTGATATTTGACAAATGCTGTCTATTCTGTTCCATTGGTCTATGTGTCTATTTTTATGCCAGTACCATACTGTTTTGATTACTGTAGCTTTGTAGTATAGTTTGAAATCAGGAGGTGTGATGATTCCAGTTTTGTTCTTATTTCTCAGGATTGCTTTGGCTATTTGGGGTGACTTTTGTGTTTCCATACACATTTTAGGCTTGTTTTTTCTATTTCTATGAAAAATGCCATTGGAATTTTGATAGGGATTGCATTGAATCAACAACACTGTATAACAGCACTGTATTATATACTTGAAAGTTGCTAAGAGGCTTGTTTTTAAATGTTCTCACCACAAAAAAGAAATGATAATTATATGATGTGATGGAAGTGTTAGCTAAAACACTGATCTTAAAGTGTGTTTTGGCTGTTATTAATATAGCTACACTAGGTTTCTTTAGTGTTTATTTACATGGGATAGCTTTCCCATTCTTTTACTTTCAAATCTTATATCCTTATATTTATAGTATTACTCTTAATAGAAAAATATTTTGGATTTTACTTTTTATATTTAATATGAGAGTATCAGTTTTTATTTAATGTAATATTGGATATATTTGAGTGTATATATGCCAGTTTTCTGCTTTCTTTTTAATTTTTCTGCTATATTTCTTTTCACTATCTCTTTGCCTTCTTTTTTTTTTTTTTTTTTTTTTTGCGGTAAGCGGGCCTCTCACTGTTGTGGCCTCTCCCGTTGTGGAGCACAGGCTCTGGATGCACAGGCTCAGCAGCCATGGCTCACGGGCCCAGCTGCACCGCGGCATGTGGGATCTTCCCGGACCGGGGCACGAACCCGTGTCCCCTGCATTGGCAGGCGGACTCTCAACTACTGCGCCACCAGGGAAGCCCCTCTTTGCCTTCTTTTTGATTTAAGTTTTTATTATTATTTAAATAAATTTCCCCATATTAACTTGTTAGCCCTGTCCTTTATTGATTCTACTAAAGTACAACATACATTTTTTCTTCTGACATTTACTATTGTAATGTATTTAATTGTATAAATAGTTTTAACCTCCTCAAATAGCATTATTGTTGTTCATCCAGACAATGCTCAATTAGATTTATCCAAGTATTTGTGCTATTGATTGCTGTAAACACCTTCTTGCTTCTGAGTCCCATCTGACATCTTTTATGAATATACTTTTCTGATCCCAGAACCTGCTTGAAAATTTAGGGAGTTCCCTGGTGGTCCAGTGGTTAGGACTTGGCACTTTCACTGTTGTGGCCTGGGTTTAATCTGTTGTCGGGGAACTAAGATCCTGCAAGCCATGCGATGCAAGCAAAAAATAAATAAAAAATAAAACAAAATTTAAGTATGAGTTTACTGTCAGTAAATTCTCTGTTTTTATTTTTCTGAAAATACCTTTATTTTGCTTATATTTTCACTGGATATAGAATCCTAGGTTGGTAGTTTTTTTTTTTTTTTTTTGTCAGAATTCTCAAGACACTATTCTATTTTACTTTAATATTTTCTGGCTTTCATAATTTCTATCAAAAAGATAATGGTCAGTCTTTCTCTCTCGGTTCATACCTGGGCAGCTCCTCCTGAACTCTAAATTTTGTCTTTTCAGATTTGTACATCTGTTAATATGTCTCTCACACTGCATGTAATTTGACATTACCTTGATGGAAGCAGTCCCAGATACAGGACTCACCTTGACGGGCTTTCCTTCTTTCCTTAGAACCTTGGTATCTCTCAAATGATTTCAAACCAATATTTTAAAAATATATTGGTCAGGATTGTGTAGTTGTTTTCAGTGAGAAGATTGGTCTGAAGCAATGTCATACATTATTAGTGGACAAACTCTAACTTGTGCTTTACATATTTTAGTTTCCTATTCCCTGTAGGCATTTTCAAATATGTCTTTTATTTCTTTAAACATAGTTAGCTGTTTCATAAACTGTGTCTGATAATTTCAGTATCTGATGTGCACCTTTTTCTACTGTCTGCTCTTTCTGTTGGTTCTTCCTCACAGTGCCCCATTTCTATGTGTGCATTGTTAATTACTTTGACCTGTGTATTGAATTTGTCCTTGAAAAAGTACATTTGTTGAGGCCAGGATGAAGGCACAGTGTACTCGAGAAGATTTACATTTGTGTCTAACTATTACATGTGGATGTGACCAGTGGAAGGCACTCTTAACCCAACATAAAATGTGAAGTTCTTAGAAACCTCCAGAGAGCAAATCTACTGGAAGGCTGACCAGGGACAACATTTATTCATAGAATATTTTTTACTTTTTCTTCCTTTTCTCATAATTTTTTTTCTAGAATCTACAAGGCATAGCTTATGAATCACTTTACATTAGGTGCTCAACCTTTTGTGTCCCAAATCAATGTGGGGGAGTGTCTTCTCAGATTCCCTGCTATGGGCAGGTCCTAGGCTTTGACTTTCTTCCCACCTCTGTCCATACCATACGTGGGCAAATTTGACACATGGCCTCAAGGTAAAAGCAACTTGGTGCTCATGTGTACAATTTATATCTCTGTGTTTCCTTTTTCCCCTCCCTGAGGTTTGTGCCTTCAGTTTGTGATCTACGTGTTAGCGCTTAAATGGCTTTAAAGGGATTTTGATATTTATTTATTTAAAAGATATTTATCTTTATCTAGCATTTTAATTTTGATCATTGGAATATTTGGTCTAAATAAAATTATTCATCATTATTGGAAATAGAAGTTCCCTATCTTTTTGCTTTTATTGTATTGGGAAAAGAAAATACTCCTTTATTATATGAATTTTGGGAATTTATTGAATGTTTTTATTTGTGTACCATTTTAGTTATTTATATATCCATCACACTAAATTAATAAACTTTAGTTTTTATATGTTTATAGCATTTAATATTATTGTCTCTTGAATAGTATATATATTTCTTCTTTGTAGTGTACTTTATGTAAATATTTCCAATACATGTATGTTAACATATTTTACTGTGGCGATGGATCTTTTGAGTGTTTTTAAAAAAAATCTTTAAATATTTTTAAATAGTTTTGAATTTATCTATGTCCAGGGATAGGTGAGCAGGTTGATAATGAAAAGAGAAAACAGATGAATAGTTGTGAGGCTAAAGACAGAATCAGCAGTGGGATAGCATGTGGCTAGGGTATAATGAAAAAGATGGTAGGTTAGGAACACCAGGATATTTGGATTTTTGTGTCTTTAGGTCATGCAAAAATCTAAGCAATAAACCAGCTACTATGTCCTAGCATATATACTTTAATTTTGTTTCTTTCATGTGCTTTCCTTGATAAAAAAAATTGTTACTAAATTGAGTTTTGTTAACTGTAGGTGAAACCTTAAAACGATATATAACTGTCATTTAAAAAAGAAATGAATTCATGGGGAAATGTATTGTTATATGCAGATTTCCAGTGGAAACCTGCAGATGCTCACATAAGAAACATTCTTCCCACTCTTTTGAATAAACATGTTGCAAGCCTAGTACATTTGCATACCCAAGAGAATAATTGTTTCAAAGATATGGGCTGTGAACACATGTGGTTGTCTACCAGATTATGAACACCAGACTTGAGACATATATTTTTCAGGTGTACAGCTTGAGTCAGCACAAATGCTGTGTCTTGGGGAGTATTTGGAGAAATGTAGGTGCTACTGTATTTTGACTAATCATTCCCTCTAGCTCTCATTGTGACTGATGGAAAATTTATTTTATTTTCCCTTCACAAAGGGAAAACAAAATTGTACTTATCTTACTGCATAGTTTGTTAAGCAATTTCCATTTGTACTTACATTTCACAGATGTTCTGAAATGGTTAAACCAAAAAAGCGTGTTTCAACTCATGAGTAACTTGTAACAAAATGCATCCTATCAGTTGGTTAAAAAATATATATATATATATGTGTGTGTATATATATATATACACACACACACACACACACATATGTGTGTGTGTGTGTGTGTGTGTGTGTATGTAGTTTCATAACACTGATACACATAAGCATCTTTTTAGGCCAGTGCAGTACTTTCTTGCTTTATGAGTGAGAAGTTATAGTCACATACTTGGCCTGAATGTTTGATTTTTCATTTATCTTTAGTAATTTATTACAGTGGAGCTGACAGAAGATGAAAGATGTTTAGATACACATGAAGCCTAGCAGCTCCTGTAGATCTGAAGAAGTTCAAGTCCTCAACCTCAGAATCTGTTATAACTCATGCTTATTAAATTGGCTCCAGGTTTTATTTTTCAGAGAAGTCCCCAAATAACTGATTTTCTAAGATATATCCAGTGTTAGCCATATCCATCTCCTCTTAAATAACAGCTATTTCAAATTGTCCTGGTATGACTGGGGCAACCATGCAGTCTGGTTTGCCCAGGCCAGGGATCATTACTACTAGTGTTCTCTTATGCTCTCAAAAGGTGCAGCTTTGGATGATAAATTATATGGCCACACTAGATTTAAAAGGCTAAGATTCATAAAATTTGGAAGGAAGAAAAATTGGTCTAATATTACATATTCATGTACTGTACCCCCCACCAAGTAAAAGCGTTCCCTTTGTTATCAAACGTTTTTCCCCTACTCCTTGGTTTGAAGTATATCATTTCTATTTTGGTTAGAAGTATGTGCAGAGTATTTTAGCTTGGCAATTATAGAAATAAATTACTGTCTTTTATAATTTAATCAATGAATCCTATACAACTTGTCTCAGTATTTTCCTATGGCAGAGTAAGGAAAGCTCTTTATGTTAATGCATTTTAATGGTTTATCCTGCAAAAATTTACATTTATTTGCCTATAAATATCTACAAATATAAACAACTTACAGAAAATATTTTTGATATGCCAACTAAATGTATTTGAGGATGTTATTCCTGTGGAATGCTGTCAAAAGTTTTACAGTAACCAGCCAATGATCTTTGTATTAATTTCCATGTATCATCAGTTATTGAATTCTTACTTTAGAGAAAGGTGTGCTCTTCTTAGGTCAGATTTGCAGATAAATAAGTCTATTTTGGGCTTTATTTTCTGTTTTATATTAAAAATTTTGACCTTCAGTTTCTCTTTTCTGGAAATTGGATGATTAGAAAGCTGATTAGACATGAAACCAGATGGCACGTAGGGGGTATATCACAAAGTTCTTACAGTCTTTCTCAGAGTGTATGTCTTGAATACACATGAATAACCGAGAACTCTCAAATATGAGTGCTTTTGAACTTGAGATTAAAAAAATAAAAAGAAGCACGAAGGTTCATGAGAAAGTAAGTTTTATGGAGCCAGACACATTCAGCCCAGTCTTCTATTCACCTACATGTGGTGTACTTTTGTATAATCATAATCATATTTATGATCTTAGGATGCTAAAAGACCCTCAGTTAACATGTTCAGAAACTCTGTAGGTAATAGGGACAGTCATATTTTTAAAAATATTTTAAGCAAGGAAACTAAGCCATCAAAAAGAGTTACTGATTAACCTTAAGTGAACTTTTAAAAATGTAAACAAATCATCCAAGTCTGAAATCATTCCAAATAATTGTAGTTTTACTTTTTATTTTCTATTATTATTATAAAAATATTGGAAATAATGTCTTATTTATTCATTTGGAGTAAAAGTCAATAGCCATCTTTACTGTGTGTATCTTCTACCATCTGATACCAAACTTGATCAGAATTCAGAGTGAAACCTATGGGTTACCTTTTTAAATTTCTACAATTTGATTGTATCCTTTATCAGTGTTAGGGTGGATGAGAAGGTGGACTACCATCTTTTAATATGCTTATTTATTCTGCTTCCCGTGTGACGTTTTTTAGTTTTAGAATATGTGTCAGGTGATATTCAGGCTTACAATAAAGTAATTGTATTATATTAGAACTCTTGACACTTTTTTAAGTCAAGAAGTTAGAAATGAAGAGGGCTACACTCACTTTTTCTTTTGTTTTTTCATTGGAAGAAGACCCTTGATTGCTAACTTTCTCATTGCCAAGTAACAAACCACCCAGGTATCTATTTCTTGTAGCAACAAACAAGGATTACTTACTTTCTTCCTACTCATGATCATTAGTAACTTTAGGATAATTCATCACTTACTGCCTTCTGTAATGCATAGCCTTACATACGTGAATATGGATACTTGTATTTGATGAAGTCATTCCCTAGCTTTCATGAACTTAACAGATGCCTAGTCGGCAAGTCTGTGTAGTTCCATGGCAAGTATATGCCATTACTAGTGAATGATTTCACAATTTGTAATACTACACATGGTTTTGAGATCTTAACACTTAAGCATTCTCCTTTTGAGTCTCCCCTTACCCAATCATGTTCAGTGTGAGTTTCCTGGTAGCCCAAAGGCTTGCCAAACCTAGTGAGCATCCCCAAGTCTGTCTTGCTGTAAATGCCCAGGAAAATCTCAGTTTGTATGGTGGTGTTATTGATGAATCACATTTACAAGGTTTTTGACTTTGTTTTGGTTGAGTCTGAGATGGAAATCAGGGACCTGGCTGTCAGCCATATCAGAAAAGTCAGGCATTTCTAAGACAGGAAATACATAAAATACATAAAAAATGAAGAGATTATTGAGTAGGGGGCAAATTCAGATAAAATTCAGATACTTTTTATTCCTCAAGTGGAATCTTGGCTAGATGTGATTATCATAGGTTTGAAATTGAGCTCTGCCTCACACCTTCAGGTAAATGATTCCATGTGTGTGTGTGTGTGTGTGTGTGTGTGTGTGTGTGTATATATATGTGTATATATAGTTTGCCTTTTACAGTTGTGATATAGTATCTGTAATATTAAAACATCACTCAAATCCTCAGATTTTATGATATATTTTTAAACTACAGATTGCAGGAAACAGTGCAGGTTATGTAATCATAACCTCCCAAACAAGCAGGTATATTACAGAGAAACAGTAACAAAACATACATCATGCCAGTTAATAATTTAAACGAAGTAGATATGTTTTCCTTAACACCTAATTGATTATCCCAAATAGAATAAAATCCACATATGTTCCATTCTTGATTAAGCCCTACATTTTTAGCTCCTTTCACATTCTTGCTTTGTATTTACTCTAAGATAGAAACAACTTTACTTCAAAGGTTAAATGTTTTCAGAAGCCATTTCAGTTTTATATAAAGTTTCTAAATATTTAGGAATTACATAAATGTAGACCATTGTTTCCTTTCAAAATTTGTTTCATTGGAGCAGATAATAGATTTCCACTTTCAACTGCACAGTTAGCTGTTTTATTTTTGAGTATACCTTCTCCTCAGTATTTCTTTCCACAGAATTTTGGAATTTTGTTCCTCTCATGTTTTATTGAAAAGGCTCGCTGCCATTATATCATTTCGTTTTCCGGTTTTATCCTTTTGTCTGAAGGCACATTGCAGCATGCCTGGTTTAAGGACACTAGACAGCGAGAGAAATGGATAGCCATAAGAGTGTCTCTAGTCAAGGTTGAAAGAGTGCACGTAGCTTTCTAAACTGAACGCCGTGAATGGAGGACATTTAGGTTATTGCCATGACAATTCTAATTGTTGGAACTTTATTCTTATTATGGTCTTTATTCAGTTGGATTCACCCTAACAGCACACACAGACGAGTCACTTTAATTTCTGGGCTGGTTTTGGAGAACATGTAGCCAAGAATCATCATCTTTTTGTTACGATAACAAAACACACGGTCAAGGGGGGGTCTAAATGGAATTGCATTTTATAGGCCTGCAGAGATCGGTATGAAGTAAGACACGCTCTCTTTGACCTCTGGAGGCTCTCTCTAACGAACGATGGGGCTACATTTTAAATTACAGGAGATTCCAATTACTGTGAAATTACGGGGCTCTGTGAGCTCCCTCTACGGGCAAATTTAACGTCTGCAAATTATATTTTGTCTTCTTCTTCTTTTTTTTTCCCCTCTTCTTCCCATTTTTCCCCCAACAAAGCCTCTGTGTGGCCTCTGGGATGGGGTGGCCGCCTAAGGGCCCAGAGGTTGTGCTCCTTGGAGCGTGTGCAAGATGGCTGCCCCAAGGCTGTTTGAAGCTGGCGCGTTTGAAGCAGCCGCGCGTGTTTGAAGCTGCGGCATTTGAAGCTGTCGGGCTTGAAGCTGGCGCGTGTGTTTGAAGCTGCGGCATTTGATGTTGCTGAGGACGTTTGTAAATTTGAGACAGACTTTAATATTGTTAGACGGTAGGGGAGTCCTTTTCAACCCCCTTTTCATTTTTTTTTCACTTGAACTTTTAAAAAAGTTTTATTTAACTTTTTTTTTCCAACTATTTTAACTACTTATGTCAGCCGAGGAATGCTGTGATTCACAGCCATTATTGTAAAGAGGCTGTTATGTATTTTTAGTGCTGCTGGGACCATAGGAATTCTTGAGTGGCTTTGACTGGATGCAACAATGTGGAGAATAATCCCAACTGTGAAAAGTGCTACTGTGGCCACAGAACAGTACAGAATAATTTTGAAAAAGGGCAGTCTCCTTGTTGCTTTTAGAAGAAGGCCATGTATGCCTGCTGTTGCATTTGCAAGATTGATGAGTGTAGAGGTAGAACAAATGTATGTGAAGTAGTTGGAGATGCATAGGGGATGCATAGTTGGGGATGCAGAGGTAGTTGGGGATGCATAGGTATAGGAATTAAATTTGCAGCTTTCCAGGAGCAAAGCATTTTCTGATTTCTAACTATGATTTTTTCCTCCAATTTCTGTAAGAACTAGAGAGAAAGGTGGATGTCATTATTGACCCTTTGGACACTACTGTAGAGGCAAATGGCGCTTTATATAGAGAGCATCTACTTTGACAATGTGAGAGAAGGGGATGAGTATTGCTGGTGCAGGGAAAGGAAAGAAAACAGATGGTTATCTTATAGCTGTAGATTGTGGTTTGGGAAACACCTTGTTTGGGAGAACCCTAGGTGTGGAAGTGAAAAATATGGAGAAAAATTTGGAAGGAGCCATGCGTTGTCAAACCCAAAGTGGACTGGATGAGAAACAAATAATTTTTCACGTAATTCCCAGCCTGGAGCAACATCATGTACTTGCACGCAGAGTTGATGAAGTAAGACATGCTCTACCGGTGTCTATGGTTCTCCTCTGAGAGTTGGTGCAGGTTAGAAAGCCACTTTGATGAGCTTGCCATCAGTTTTTTTTCCTTTGGAAGTAGCATGTTGCCTTCTGCTAATGATCATTCTCTTGAAAATTAAGTAATGGTTTCTTGATATT
Organism: Globicephala melas; assembly: GCF_963455315.2. Classification (NCBI taxonomy): domain Eukaryota; kingdom Metazoa; phylum Chordata; class Mammalia; order Artiodactyla; family Delphinidae; genus Globicephala; species Globicephala melas. Next base: position 41,659,615 of record NC_083325.1, read on the forward strand.
GGCTATTTGTTGAGACCTAACCTATTTACTTATATCTGTACCACCAATTTTTTTCATTGTGTAGAACACAAATTCTATAAGATATGCATCTGTTTTTCAGCCATATTTGGATTGTATATCTACCCAGGATTGAGGTGTTTTGTTCAGTATTTCATTCATTTTGGCAAAAATCTACAATTCCTTCAGTTCACAGAAAAAGCTATATATTAAATACATATAATTAAAATCGAGTTATTTCCTTTAATTTATACAGACCTGAGTTTTAGTCTAATAAATAATTTAAATGTGTGCTTTACCTGTTTAATTAAGAGTAAGGTATGTCTTGTACACTTTTGAATAATGAAAACATTTCCCATTTCTTCATAGAACAGATGATCTTGGACTCTGTTTTCTTACAAGTAATTGTTTTTTGTTTTTGTTTTTGCGATACGCGGGCCTCTCACTGTTGTGGCCTCTCCCGTTGCGGAGCACAGGCTCCGGATGCGCAGGCTCAGCGGCCGTGGCTCACGGGCCTAGCCACTCCGTGGCATGTGGGATCTTCCCGGACCGGGGCACGAACCCGTGTCCCCTGCATTGGCAGGCGGACTCTCAACCACTGCGCCACCAGGGAAGCCCACAAGTAATTGTTTTTAAGGATTTCCCTTCTTTAGTTCAACATTCCTAATTTTGTAGGAATAGAAATTTGCTAAGTATTTTCTGTCGTATTGTATGTATGCATTTTCTACTCCAACTTTTTATTATTAGCTTCTTTAATTGTATTCCTTTGACTCCATTTGTCTTTTCCATTCTGTTGGCTAATCATTTATTTTACAGTGTTATTATTTTACCGAATTTTACTTTAAACTTCATATGGGCCCTACTGACATCATTCATTGAGAGCTAAGTTCTTGCATATCACCAGTCTAATGTTCTAATAATTAACCTATTATAACAAGTCATTTTATAAGTTACAAGACATTCAAAACTAAGCAACATGGAAAGTACAATATAAAATTAGTGGCTCAGGGTATTTGACTGTTTTTAGATGTAATGTTTTCAGAACGTTGTTAAAAACTTCACAGAACTCAAGGAGCAAGGACAATACACACACACACACAACACACACACACACACGTGTGCAGGGGTGCACATGCTGTGCATGTATATATACTTGATTATTTTTATTATAAAATCTGTCTGATCAGTTCAGATTTTTTCTCATTCCTCAACTTCTGTAATACTCATTTGATCCATATTACTGGTTTTTTAAGCTTAGAGAGAATTTTTAAAGAGAATTTCCCTACTTTTCACCTTTATATAGTCTATACAGTCCAGTAATCTGCATTTGGAGACAAAAGAATTGGCTTGAGCATAAGTGGACACATATGTTTTAATGAGAACTACATGAATTTTATTGTACATTTGTGTAAGAATATTCAAAGAAGAGGGATTAATGTTGAAAATGGATCTATCTTACACAGTAAAGAACTTCTGGAAAAGTTTAATCAGTCTGGCTCCATGTTCCACGTCACTCTTTTTCCTTACTAGTTTGTGTTCCTTACTAGTTTGCTTCTTCTTTTTAGAATCTTTGTTCTGATTTTTTTCACATAGTTACTTGTTTTTGCTCTTTTCATTTTATTTAATTAAAATTAATTTCAGATAACTTTTCTTTTTAATCGATTTCCATTCAAATATGCTTTTGTCAAGAAGCTCCACAAAATATAGGCTGTTAAACCAAATAATGATATTTCTTTGTTGACTCTGTATCTTTCTCTAACTTGAGTGTTCCATCCTGTATCAATTTTTTCTGCCTTTGTTAGTGTTCTCTTCCACTCTACCATGATGAAGTTTATAATTCGCTTCCTGTGGTAGAGAAATAATGAATAACTTCCTGAGTGAGATCCAAGTTGAAACAGCTTTTTCCATTACACAGCAACATGATCCCATTTTTTGCAACTCTTGATAATAATATCTCCATTGAGAGCCAGGTCAGTGTTGTTTAGCCATTTATCTACAACACCATATAGGTTTATTGGTTTGACTTATTAATAGTTATGAGATTTATTATGACCCCACATTGTTGATTTTTCTTTTCTTTGTTTCATTAATTATCCTCCTTTTAAGGCAAATACAGATAAAAATTTTATACATAAAATTTTAATTTTCCTTTTGTATTACTTTGTAAAATCAGCTTTATTGAGGTTTTATTTACATACAGTGAAATTTACCAATTTTGAATACATAACTCAGTGAGTTTTGATGAATATATGTAGCTGTGTATCCACCACCACAGTCATGATATTGGACATATCCATCACCCCCAAAATGTCTCTCCTACTCTTTGGAAGTCAGTTTCTTGCATTCATCCTGTGGTCCTGGCCCCCAGCAACTACTGATCTTTCTTTCACTAGAATTTTGCCTTTTTTTAGAATTTTGTATCGTGAAATCATACAGTGTGTGCTCTTTTGTGTCTATCTTCTTTCAGTTAGCACAGTGCTTTTAAATTGCATTCATGTTATTGTATGAATCAGTAGGTTTTTCCATGTTATTGCTGAGTAGTATTCCACTGTGTAGATATACCATAATATAATATAATCCATTTAACTTTTGATGATTTTTTTTTCTTTCCAATTTTGTGATTATGAATAAAGTTGCTGGAAACATTTGCATACAGGCTTTTTGTGTGAACCTAAGTTTTAATTTCTCTTGGATAAATATCTAGTAGTGGGATTGCATGGTCACATGGTACACATATGTTCAGTTTTATAAAAAGCTATTAGACTGTTTTCCAGAGTTACTTTGGTATTTTGCATTCCCACTAGCAATATATGAGAGTGCCAGCTATGTGTCGTCCTTACCAACACTTGGTGTTGTTAGCCGTTTTAGTTTTAGCCGTTGTGGTGAATGAGTGAGTATATATTTCTTTTCAACATTTTTTCTATTGCAATAATTCACTTCTGTTTTACCAACTTTATTACTACATCTATTGTATTATCCTTTTATGTTTTCACATGTTATGATCTTTATAACCTTGTTCTTTTGAATGCAGTAAACATGTTTTCATTTCTTGCTTTCTTTTAGTGCTTGATAAAGGGAACTAAAATTCAAATACGAACATATATGTAGACCACAGTCTTGAGTGAGCACGTTGATAGTTGATTTTGCCTTTATTTTCTGAGAACTAGAAATATAATATTTGAAGAAGGTTACATCTGACCTAGTTTTATTGGTGTCCATTTACTATCATAGAAATTACAAATAGGATTGCATAGTTCAAAAATAATGACAACCTGATTTTTTAGCAACTAGATTTTTAAGTAAATTTTCACATACCTTCAACAACTGAAGGATCACAATAAAAATCAGCCCTGTCGTTTCCTAAAATGGCTCTGTTTTTATTCTTTGCCTCATTAGATAGCTTAGAGAACAGTGTACCATTGTCCATTTTAGAAGCCACTTTTATTTTACCTAGTATCTACTTACATTTGTCAGAATTGGTGATTTTTTTAACCTTTTTTTCTTTTCTTTTTTTTTTTTTTGTAACAGTAACTGTTCTCAGATCTCTGGCTTTGTTCCCTGGTTGTTAAAAAGACATGTCGTCACTTTGTTAAAATCCTTCTTTAAAAATCCAGTGTAAATGAGAATCATCATCATCTCTTTTGCCCTATTCTTTTCCATCTGAGAGTGTTTCATTTCAATATATGCTGGGACGCTGATTTTTCTCACTAAGACTCAGTTACTACTTCAGAATAATTACTTGGCTAAGTAAGATTTTTTCACCAAAGAGTTATATATAATCAAAACTGAATGCTAATGAGTTGCATAGTTTTAAGTTCTCTTTTAACAAAGAATCATACCTTATGAGTCAACCCTTATTTCAGAAAATGGTTATAAGATGCGCTTTAAACTTTGGTTAATGTGTATTCATTGTCTTGTGAATGATTTTGTTGAGTTCTGTGCTTGAAGACAAATCAGATTTCTATACAAACTTCTCAGTTTCGTTAGATCGTAAATATAAACAGTATGATACTACAGAGTGAAATGTAGTTGATACTGAAATCGTGAATTAATCCAACTTCTTGGGAAATTCACTTTTAGTTCATTGAAGGATTTTCTTTTGAATTGGAGTTATTTTTTCATGTCGTGTCTTCTCATAAAAACATATATTTGGTACCTTTGATTTTAAATCTGGTATTATTTTAGTGAATAAAAACTTTGAGGTTATTTGCAGATAATCGACTGAATAATGAAGCTAGAGAATTGTGTATATTTTTGGTAATCTTTTACCAACAGATTTGAAAATCAGTCTCATTTTCCCGTTTCTATGTTCAGTTAATAATATTGACTCAGACTGTTAAATTTTACCTTAGAAATACTGTTAAAGTACAGAGACTAGAATCTTTTCTGATATTTAGAAGAAAAAAGTTGAATGATAAAACAAGTTAATATCAGAAACAATTCAAAATTACTTTTACAGAGTTCACTGTAGTAACAATAGAATTATGCTTGGTATTCGACAATTATGAAGATCGAAGATAAAGGAACACACTTTACAAAGTTTTTTTTAAGTGTTAGTATGAAAATTCAGTGGTCGTTTCTTAGTGTTCAATATTCTGCAAACATCTGGGTTTTGTGGGGGAACTAGTTGGCTTAAATATTGACTTAAACATTTCCTGAAACCTGAGATTTATTTATTCTTTTAGCTCCTTTGTGTTCTGGTTTGGGGTTGATTGAAATTATTCCTAGTACCTGTTCTTAGTGTTTCTAACAAATGACCAAATGTGCGTATCTTTACACTGGATTTATTTTTAGTTTTCCAGAAAGTAAGACTGTGTTTTCTAAGGACCATGCCTTGTAGCTTTTTCTGGTGTCACAATCTCAGCAACCAGGGGTAATTCTGAGTATTTGAGTGCCCTCAAATCCCCGAAGAATTCTTGTATCTTACTCTTCTATAGTAGATATCTTCTTAGTCCAGCCTAAATCCTCCCTGGCAATTTGCATTACAGGAACCCCACATCTGTTGTATAGTAGAGTTGAATTCAAGGGAATTAAGCGCTCCACTTAGGGCTGTTGCTCTCATTCATGCTACACAGAGGGAGGGCATTCCTGCCTTCTCCCTAACCCCAACCCCATTGCCTGGCCTGGAGAGCTATTATTAATAGTGTGTGATCCAGAAAAGTGATTAACTATTTTAATACACTGTGCTTTTTAAATGTGATTCTTGTAAACTAGAACATTATGGTATCATCCAATTTTAAATATAAGTCTTTCTGTGGGAATTTTAATAGATGTGCTGTCTGATGATTTTTGAAACTTATTTTGAGATTATCTCTTATTTTAAGGAAAGGAAGTCGATGAGAGAATCTTAATTTACTTCTCTTACTGAATGCAGATAAGCAGATATTTTGCTTAGTTATTCGCCATGTTCTACTCTGGATTACTTCATCATTGTCCTTGTGAAAAGTTTATAGCTTATTTATTGCTTCCAAATTATGTGTGTCAGAATTGATTTTAAAAAGTTTTTAGAATAATTTCTTTGAGTTAATTGCGTTCATGCTTTCTAAGAAGTTAGAAAAATATATAAGAAAAAGTCCCATGTAAGATACAATGAAAATGCAAAAGGTCTTGATGTAACATTAGCAAGAAGAAAACCTTTGGGAACTATATAATGAAAATGGTAAAAGTTTGCTGAGCCCTAAGAGACAATTTTATCAAATGAAGTTGAAAATATATTAAAAGATATTTATTCTTCCTGTATTAATTCATAGAATTAATATCATTTAACCAAAAATTACAGTTTTTCTGTTTTTAAAATTTGCCACTGTAAATCTAGTGTTCATTTCTCAGAATGAACAGGGGCAAAAAGAACAATTGTCTTATAAGTTATAAAGCTACAATACTCAAGACAGTGTCATTCTGACAAAAAAACAATAGAAAAGAAGGAAAACCAAGACAGATTCAAATACATAAGACTTTATTGAGTTGGTATCATAAATCAATGGAAATGGACTATTTAAGATGTGGCCCAGGGAGAGTTATTTAACATGTTCGGGAAAAAAGTCAGATCTAGTTTTACCTCATTGTATACCAATATAAACTCCAGATGGGGTGAAAAGAAATGTTAAATAAAAATGAGATCTCTGGTAACTGTAAAAACTAGAGTTGGCTATCTGATTTAGTAATGATGAATAGTTTAAGCATATAAAATAATGGAAAAAATCACAAAGGGAAAATCCAAAGATTTGACTACATAAAAATTTAATAATTTCTGAATGACAACAACAAAAATCTGAAAAATCTACTAGCAGCAATTATTTCAAAAATTTTGTATCTTATGGTCAAAGAACTCATAGAAGTTAATATATAAAATACTAAAAAAAAGTGGACCAAGTACAGGTTTTAGGTGAGTCACAAAAGAAGATTTTTTTTAACATATTAAAAAAAGTTCAGCTTAATTTGAAATCAAAGATACATATCCATAAACACACCACTTAGAATTAGCCAATGTTTTTGGTATTATGGCGAGTATTTGGTGAATCTTTTTGCAATTTTTGTGATCTATCATACCTCCATATGTTCACTGACTGATCTGTTCACTTATTCATCCATATACTTACCTTTATATATAACTCTATCCATTTAGCCATCCATTCACTCATACATAAATGTGACATATTGTGATTATATTTTTTTTTCTAGAAGGGATCATAGTGCACATATTGCTTTTAGTTTTTTCCATTTAATATATTTTAAATTTCTTCCCATGTTATTATATATTCTTCTTCTACAACATATTAAAACTTTGCATAATATTACAGTGTGTGGCTGTACCATGGCTTATTTAACGAAGCCTTCTTACTGGGCATTTAGGTTGTTAAGTGTTTTCCAACAGTGACATGCTGAACGTTATGGCACAGCTCAGATTATTTTCTAAGGACAAATTTTGAAAGATTTGCTGTGTGCAAATATTTCAGGCTTTTGTTGCATGTTGCCAAACCGTTCCTCAGAAAGACTTCACCTTTTACCTTTCCACCAGCAGTGTATCAAAAGTAATTATTCTTGAATTACTGCAAGCACTGGCTAATATAGTTAACATTTTATGTCAGTTAAAAAGATTGGTAATATTATTCTTTTACTTTGCACTTTTTGATTACTAAAGTGATAAACCTTTTTTTCTGTGTTTTATGGCCACTCTTTGGTGAATTTCCTAATCTCATTTTCTATTGACATATTCATCTTCTCAATATTGATTTTTAAAAGTTATATTTGTATTTAGGATAAATATACCTTGGGATTATGTAGGATTTTTAATATGGATAAATTTAAAAAATTTTTAATTAGCCAGTTTTTTCTCGTATGGTTTCCACTTTCAGTATCATGATTATGAACACTCCTACCAGATACCAGGATTATATTAACAAAAATGAGAGAATATTTTGATTCATCTATTCCATTTTCCTCCAGGTTTACAGTTGAATTTTTCATTATGGAAAGCATGATCAATGGAACTTTTTAGTGTAGCCCCTTAGAGAAAAACTCAGGACCACCTGGTTTTTAATTAAAACGAATTCTATGAAAGGATTATATTGTGATTGTGACTTTCCAGTGACAGTGACTTCCTTCTTAGTACTAAAAGTTGGGCTCATCAGAAGGACTGAATTGTGTTAACAATTTTATGGAAGTTAGACATAATTACTTTTAACGTTAATGTTTTTGTATACAGAGATTAAATTATTCTGATTTGAGTAAGTATCAATATACTCTGTTAGCAACTCCTCTGAGTTTTTGTTTTGGGAGGAAATTTTGTTCCTGAACATTTATATTTAGAAGGTCAGATTAATCTAGAAGATACTGCTTTAATTTTAGAGGATCAGATCTACATTGATTAGATGAGAAAATCTCAGGAGTTGAAGGAAGAAAGGGGAGCTGTGCAACAGTTACTAGATAAGTATGAAGGCATATGATAACTGCTGTGAATTGAAAGGTCTTATATGGGTTTCTGGACCCAATTCCAGTGTGTGTGTGTTGGCGGGGGGGGGGGGTGGGGGGGTGGTAGTTCCCACACAACACCTAGCAATTCTCAAACCCCAGTATGGTGCCTGAGAATTCAAATTAATTCTGACCCTCTACCCAGATATAGAGTTAGATTCCACAGGTTGAGGGCTCAGTCCTACAAGACTTTGCCCTGCGCCCCGCCCCCTCCCCCCCACTTCAGATGCCAGCGGCAAGCTGATGCTGTTGCCTGTGCTTCTGACCCATTGCCTATAAATTGGAGATTCCGGTGATCCTCTCCAATCAGGATGCCAATCACAAGTCCAGGCTGCTACCTATACTTCCGACCCACTGGCTATAAATCAGAGGTTCCCACAGAACTCCTCCTTGGGTTCAATTAATTTGCTAGAGTGGCTCAGAGAAACATTTTACTTACTAGATCACTGGTTTATTTATAAAAGGTTATAACCCAAGAACAGTTAGATGGAAAGGAAGCATAGGGCAAGGGATGGGGAAAGGGAACGGAGCTTCCATGCCCTCTCCAGGCTTGCCATTCTCCCCAGATCTCAACTCAGAAGCTCTTTTTTTTTCTTTCCTTTTGCGGTACGCGGGCCTCTCACTGTTGTGGCCTCTCCCGTTGCGGAGCACAGGCTCCGGATGCGCAGGCTCGGTGGCCATGGCCCACGGGCCCAGCCGCTCCGCGGCATACGGGATCCTCCCGGACCGGGGCACGAACCCATGTCCCCTGCATCGGCAGGCGGACTCCCAACCACTGTGCCACCAGGGAAGCCCCTCAGAAGCTCTTTGAACCCCACCTTTTGGGATTTTTTTGAGGCTTCATTATGTAGCCATGATTGTTTAAATCATTGGCCTTTGGTGATGGATTCAACCTCCAGCCCTTCTTCCCTTGGGAGGTCAAGGGGATGAGACTGAAAGTTCCAAGCTTTTAATCACATGGTTGGTTCCTCTGGTAATCAGCCCCCATCTTTAGGTGATCTGTCAACATTCCAGAAGTCACTCCATTAACATAACAATATACCTTTATCACCCTCCTCACTTAAAACATACTAAGAGTTTTAGGAGCTCAGAAAAGGGATGAAGACCAAATATACATTTATTACAAATCACAATATCACAAAAGGTGACTCCTGTTATTAGGGAACTTACAATGCAAAGTTATCATAATAGGCTGGTGGGGAGGCATACCAGGATGCCTGAATTGGCTTTTTCTAAACTACACACCTCTCTCAACTCTATTTTGCTGATATTATTAATCTCCTGTGTGTTTGCGTTTAAAAGAGTGTATCAGTGCCCTGAAACAGTGCATTTTAATCACCTGGATCCTTTTCAAAGTGCAGATTTTGATTCAGTAGATTTTGTCTGGGACCTGAGTTTCTGCATTTTCATCAAGTCCCCAGGTGAAATCGGTGTGCTGGTTAAGTCTCCTGTCTGAGTAGCAAAGTTTGAGAAATCTTGTATCGACACCTCTAGTTCTCCATAAATAAAGTAATGGGTTAAACCCATGAAATAGTTAAATTACAGTACAGTAAAATGGTTAAACACTTTCTGAGGATCAAGTGAAGTCCACTGTCTGGACTTTAAAAGATCATGATAATATCTTGTAGATTGGGTTATGGGAGCTGGTTCCAGGGGAAACAGGTGGCATGGGACAGATGTAGTGCGGCTTATTCTTATCCCCCTCCTCTAGTAATAAGGTCTTTTTCTTTTTTCCTTTCAACCTTACTGAGATACAGTTTACATAAAATGCACATAACCGCTTCTTGAGGCTTACGTGGTTGTAAATCCCCAGCATTCAGTGTTAAGAAATTGATAACCATCATTAATAAGTAAACATACTGAGCCACTATCAATCATATGGAACTCTGCACTTTTTTCTCATTTCTCCTACTGATCCCCTTCCCCTGGTGGGAGTTAGCAAGAAACAGGACTGTGCATCTCTAAGAACCCCTTTTGTCAGTTTCCTCTTTGAGAAGGAAAGGAGTATAAAGTTAGCACTGAGCTTTTCTGGAACTGTTGTCATGGGGTTGGCAATGCAGCACATTGAGGAGAACCTGGCGAGTCAGGTCAGGATTTATGTTGCAAGACAAGGGGTAAGCAGAAGGATGCCAGGAGCCAGAGCTGGGGTGGGGGAGTGGATTTCCCAACAGATGGACAAGGCCCACAAAGGTGAGAGCCACCCCAAAGCTGCATGGGGTAAACTGAAGGCAAATTTGGACCTTAAACACTGACCTCATTCATGGTGTGTGTATGTGTGTGTGTTTTCCCTTGATTATAACAGTAAATCATGTTCCATGTAGAAAATGTGGAAATGCTAGAAAAATTTTTTAAAAGCCTATTATAAGTCATATCATATAATATACTAGCAATATTGCATAAGAATATATCACCTTTACCACTACATCTATCTATCGTTGCGGTTTTTAAAAAAATTATTCTCTTTTTTGGGGGGTGAGAATTTAAGGTCTTAAATGTTACGAAATGTAGGACCCTTCAAGAAGTGAAGTTAATGAAGCACATGGTAACTGTGAGTTGTCCAGATCTAGAGAGAGAAGCACAGGGCTTCAGGTTTTTGTGTTTCATCTTCTGCCAAAGTCTGTTTGGCGAGAAGTGGGGAAACACCACTTAGGGCAGTGTTTACCTGCTAGCCCAGATTTCAATAAGCTTGATCACATTTCTGCCCAGTCTGGGGACTCAGACACAGGTATGTAGTTGATATAAAATGTTAAACTCTACTTGAGTAGTATTGCGTTAGAATAGTGGTTCATATTTTTCTTTCCTTAAACTAGAAAATATCATATGGAATGCAGACAAAAGTTGACCAACATGTCTAAAAAGAACAGATGTTCCTAACCATTACTTTGAACATTTATTCTCCTAGAATATTAGCTGCAGAGGTAATATAATCCTGGATATTTTTGTCATGTTTGGATTTTTTTGGCTGTCCATGAAAATGAATTGTTGCTGTTATTTATGATCATTGATGTTAAAGGAAAACACTGTTTTATAAACCTTGAAGCTTTTCTTATGTTTTATACTTTATAACTAAAATTTGTGAAAGTCCCAGATTAGCTTAATGATCAAACTGTTAAAGCATGACTCCACGGGATGCCTGGCCTCTTACAAAGATATTTAGTGCTAAATTTATAAGTTTCTCTTTTGTGAAACACCAAAAGGGTCATTTTCAAGTGAGAAACCTTTCTAATCTCAATTTTGCTATCTGAGAATCACTTAAGTGTTGCCCAGTTCAAGGGTGTACATTATATTCAATCCCATGTAACATAATTCACACTCTTTTTCTAATACTAGAGTGTCTGTTCTTTTCTTCGAAAAAATTTTACACAATATAGCTGATGACATACAGCTCCCAGTGCAAACCTTACCACCGATGAGGGATTACTGGAGAGATTTTTGGAATGTGAGCTCTCAGAGGGCAGCTGGAAAGATGGATGTGCCTTCTTAGTTCCTTTGGTTTCCTAGGAAGTTGGTGTGTAGGGTGGAGATTCACCATGCCTGTCTACTTCAGAGAAATGTTCATAATACATCTTTCATTTCTCAAGACATTACTCCTGTGCTTAGATAAATGGAGTTTTTCCTGTGCCAGTGGGAGTTCACCATACTTACTTAGATAATGCACAGATTTCTTTCTTTCTTTCTTTCTTTCTTTCTTTCTTTCTTTCTTTCTTTCTTTCTTTCTTTCTTTCTTTCTTTCTTTCGAACACAGCGATCCTCATTCATTTATTGTCTGTGGCTGCTTTTGAACTAAAAAGGCAGAGTTTTGTAGTTGAGATAGAGACCACATGGACTGTAAAGCCTAAAATACCCACTCCTGCTACCGAAGGATGGTGTAGAGGACCTATTATTGGGCCATCCACTCCTTCACCTATTCAGCCAGTATTCATCCAGCAAATATTTGGGGGATTCATTATATGAGCCAATGGAAGGAGAAGAGAATCTTGACTGCCCTTCTGCTAATATGCTGACGAGATACCCTGAACCACACTTCAGGTGAAAACATTTAAATTTAGAGGTAAAATAAAACTTTAAAATTATATTGCAAGCTAGCAAGGCAATTCAGTCTCCTCAGAATCCAAAAATAATGTGATGGTGGGAATCCAGAAAGACACACTAATACTAACACTGATCTTTGCCTAGGAGGCCTTTGCACCACCTTTGGTGATCTTGACCTTTGGTTTGGATGTCTCTGCAAGGTGCACGGGACTTGAAACAAATCTACTGCCGACATAAGGCAGGAGGGCTTTTGGGAGCCTGTTACATGACTCTTGTAAGCTAAAGTGCTACACTTTCAGTTTAAGAGTGAATTAGGAATAAACTTTCATAAACAGGAGGAATTTTCTACACAAACTTTGGTGATAGGTGGCAGGGCATCTCTGAGACTTTGTAGCACAAGCTGGCCTTGTTTGGACCTTGTTTGGTGAATTAATGTATCCTCTGTGGAAAAACAAAACAAACAAATAGGAAAACCACATGCAAAGAATTTATTTTAAAATAGGACCTCATTTAATGGTCTGGGACTTCATGGAGGTAAACAGAAGTCCATTTTAAAGGAAATTAGTCTCAAATCAAGCCTCAAAGAATTCCAAAAGATAAAGTTACAAGGGAGAAAAGTGCATAATCAAAAATTAAAACTCATACATACACACAAGGAAACAAATCACCATGAAAGAGAGCCAACAGAAACAAGGCATAGCAATATTAAATCTGAAAAGACTTCAGATAATTTATACAAATATAAAATAAAAATATTATACAAGTATAAAATACAAATATGTTTAAAATTAAAAGATGGGTAGGAAAATATGAATAAAAACTACACAATGATCAGTCAGATTTGAAACATCTAACAATATAATATTCACAATTTTTAAAAAATTTCAAAAGATGAGTTAAATAGCAAACTATACAGAGGTTAAAAAACATATTAGGGAAATGAAATATCTGAGGAAATTACCCAGAATACAGCACAGAAAGACAAAAGGATAAAAAATATGATGTGTAATAAGGGAAAAAGCACCACATATATCTAACTGGATTCCCAGAGGGAAAAATTGAATGGAAAGCAGTATGGCTTAGAGAAATGATGGTCAGGAGTTTCCAGAATTGATGGAAAACACTTAATTTTCAGATTTGAAAGTCTCAAAGGATAAATAAACTTAAATCCACACTTGCAGAATACTGACACAGAAAATGTATAACAAAACCACTCAGCAAGTGAAAGCAGTTCACACACAAAGGAAAGGTGATTAGACTGAGTTGACATTGCATTTCATAATGGAAGGTGAAAGAAAGTATGGAATTGTATCTTTAAAGTGCATACAGAAAATAACTGTCTATCTAGAATTATACATCTGGAAAACTTGGTCCACAAAAGCAGCAGCGTGAAGAAAGTTTCAGAGAAATATGAGCCGAGAGAGTTCATCACCAACAGTCCCTTCCCAAAGGGGATTCTAAAATAGGTCCTTTAGGAAGGAGATCAATCCCATTTGAAGTGTAGGATTAAAGGAGAGAGAGAGAGGAGGGGAGGGAGAGGGAAATTCTATGTGGAAAAATCTAAACAAACATAGACTATATAATATAAGTCCAATTTGAAGGAATAATTAAACAAAATATTATCATCAAAATAGTATTTGTCTGGAGAAGGTGATTGAAGTTAAAGTTTCTTATAAAGTTTGGGGGGAATTTAAAAAGATTGGTTATCTTCAGGTTTTAAATTAAGTATGCTTCTTAAAGTTAATAAGGCAGTCACAAAAAGATAAAATGTATAACTCTCAAATTATTATATGGAAAATTACGATGTGGGAAATATCAATACCAATTGTACTGGTGCAAAAACAGAAATATAGATCCGTGGTACAGGATAGAAAACCCAGAGATAAACTCATGCACATATAGTCACCTAATTTACAACAAAGGAGGCAAGAACGTACAGTGGAGAAAAGACAGCCTCTTCAGTAAGTGGTGCTGGGAAAACTGGGCAGCTACATGTAAAAGAAAGAAATTAGAACACTACTTACCACCATACACAAAATAAACTCCAAATGGATTAAAGACCTAAATGTAAGACATAGGAAAAACACTCTTTGACATAAACCATGGCAAGATCTTTTTTGATCCACCTCCTAGAGTAATGGAAATAAAAACAAAAATAAACAAGTGGGACCTAATGAAACTTAAAAGCTTTTGCACAGCAAAGGAAACCATAAACAAGACGAAAAGACAACCCTTTTGGGAGAAAATATTTGCAAATGAAACAACGGACAAAGGAAGGATTAATCTCCAAAATATAAAAACAGTTCATGGAGCTCAATATCAAAAATACAGCTCAATTAAAAAATGGGCAGAAGGGGCTTCCCTGGTGGCACAGTGGTTGAGAGTCTGCCTGCCAATGCAGGGGACACGGGTTCGTGCCCCGGTCCGGGAAGATCCCACGTGCCGCGGAGCGGCTGGGCCCGGGAGCCATGGCCGCTGAGCCTGCGCATCCGGAGCCTGTGCTCCGCAATGGGAGAGGCCACAACAGTGAGAGGCCCGCGTACCGCAAAAAAAAAAAAGGGCAGAAGACCTAAAAAGACATTTCACCAAAGGAGACATACATATGGCCAAGAGGCACATGAAAAGATGCTGAACGTCACTAATTATTAGAAAAATGCAAATCAACACTACAATGAGATATCACTTCACACTAGTCAGAGTGGCCATTGTCAAAAAATCTAGAAACAATAAATGCTGGAAACGGTGTGGTGAAAAAGGAACCCTCTTGCACTGTTGGTGGGAATGTAAATTGATACAGCCACTATCGAGGTTCCTTAAAAAACTACAAATAGAACTACCATATGACCCAGCAATCCTACTACTGGGCATATACCCTGAGAAAACCATAATTCAAAAAGATACATGTACCGCGATGTTCATTGCAGCACTATTTACAATAACTAGGACGTGGAACCAACCTAAATGTCCATCGACAGATGAATGGATAAAGAAGATGCGGCACATATATACAATGAAATATTACTCAGCCATAAGAAGAAACAAAATTGAGTTATTTGTAGTGAGGTGGATGGACCAGAGTCTGTCATACACAGTGAAATAAATCAGAAAGAGAACAACAAATACCGTATGCTAACACATATATATGGAATCTAAAAAAAAAAAAAAAAAATGGTACTGATGAACCTAGCGGCAGGGCAGGAATAAAGATGTAGACATAGAGAATGGACTTGAGGACACGGGGCGGGGGCGGGGAGGGGAGAGCTGGGGCGAAGTGAGAGTCGTATCGACATATATACACTCCCGAATGTAAAATGGCTAGTGGGAAGCAGCAGCATAGCCAGGGAGATTGGCTCAATGCTTTGCGCGATGACCTAGACGGGTGGGATAGGGAGGTGAGATAGGGATAGGGAGGCTTAAGAGGGAAGGGATATGGGGACATATGTATGCATATGGCTGATTCGCCTCGTTGTACAACAGAAACTAACACAGTATTGTGAAGTAAATATACTCCAATAAAGATCTATTAAAAAAAAGAAGTCAAATAGGTAAAAAAAAAAAAAGAACAGGAAAAAAGGGATAAAAAGGAAACACCAACTAAGAAAATGTATATGTAATCATAATACGGATGAACTAAACCTTTCAGTTAAAAGCCAAAATGGATTAAACTCATTTGGAAGACAGATGATTAGAGAATGAAAAATTCGTCCTTTTTTAGAAAGATAATAATAGGACATTAGTGACACCTCTTTGCTGCCAAACTTGAGACAAACATGAAAATGGCAAATTTCTAGCATAAATTACCAAAACAGGAAAAAAAAAATAGAGCATACAAATGCTCTATATCCATTAAAAAATTGTATCAGTAATGTCCTCAAAAATCACCATTACCCCATCACTTTATTAAAATATTTTACTAAAGCTTTAAGGAATGGAAAATTCCAATCTTATAAAATTCATTCAGATGAGAGAAAACAGGAGTCTACTACTCAGCTTATATTTTTGAGACAAAGACAGTATTTTTTTTTAAAAAAAGGACCATTACAGTCTGATTTCACCAAGAACTTAGATTTCAAAACTTGAAGTATTAGCAGAGTGAATCAACCAGTGTATCAGTATTATATGGTAAGCAAAATTTATCTTAATAGGAATGTAACATTGACACAGCCTCAGAAAACAATGGGATCATCATATAGGTCCAAAAACTTACTTGATATGGTTCAATGATAAATAATGATAAAATTTCTTAGCAGAGAAAGTGAAAAAGAAACTTTCTTAACCAGCTAAAGAGTTGCTGACAAGAAAAAAAAAAGCAACATACTTAATGGTGAAATATTGAAAGCTTTATCATAATTTGTTGGTGGGTGTATGGAACTGGATAATGTGATTTTAAAATGTGTATGAAAAGCAAGGGCAAGAAAAGCCAAGATATTTCTGCAGAGGAAGGACGAGGTTGAGGGACATGTCCTACCAGATATTAATTCTTATTATAAAGTTAGGTTAATTAAGATATTTGTTGTTTTAATGGGTTTCGCCAAATAGGCCAGTGAACCAGGAGAGTCCAGAAACAGATCCACACTGTTTAAGACAGCACTGGCACTGCAGATCGGGGGGGGAAGTATTGGTTGTGTGAATTGTGTTGAGCCAACTCTTTGTCAGTATGGGAAAGAAGAAATCTTTTCCTTACCTCTCATACCATATACAAAGATCGGGTCCGTGCATTAAAAATATTAAATGTGGGGCTCTCCTGGTGGCGCAGTGGTTGAGAGTCCGCCTGCCGGTGCGGGGGCGCGGGTTCGTGCCCCGGTCCGGGAGGGCCCCGTGTGCCACGGAGCGGCTGGGCCCGTGAGCCGTGGCCGCTGGGCCTGTGCGTCCGGGGCCTGTGCTCCGCAACGGGGGAGGCCCCAACGGTGAGAGGCCTGAGTACCGCAAAAAAAAAAAAAAAAAAAAAAAAAAAAAATTAAATGTGAAAGGCAATTTTTGATCTTTTGGAAGATAGTGGAGAATATATTTATGCCCTTGGCTTAGGAAAGATTTCTTAATGAAAAAAAATTAGCAAACTACAAAGGCAAATTTTATTTCACAAAAATTACAAATATTTATCAATAGATGTCACAAAAGTGAAAATAGACCAAAACCAGGAAGAATGTACTAACAACATATACGTGCAGTGGCAAGGGATTAGAATCTGTAATATACAAAGGTATTCTGCAAATTTGTATTTAAAAGCCAACTAATGCCAAAGAAACGATGGACAAATGATTTGGATGTGCACTTCTCATTAAAGGATCCGTGACTTGCAAGTAAACAGCAGATGTTTGACTTTACTAGCAGTCATGAAAATACAAATTGAAATGGCAATGAGATAGCATTTATAGTTACCAGATCGATAAAAGTTAAAAAAACAATCTACAATATCTTGTTTTGGTAGCAATGTGGAGCAGTGGGAACTCTCATACAATGTATTTGGGAATGAAAATAGTTAAACCCACCTTAGAAATCAATCTGTGTTATGTAATAAAGTGGAACATGCAAATTCCCTACAGTGGAGCAGTAGGTACCCCAAAGAAATGCTGTACCTGTGCACCTGGAGACAGGTAAAATAATACATAGATACCTTGTATATAATAGCAAGAAAGTAGAAAATATCCCAGACGTCCATTGATAGTGGAAGGGATAAATGAATTTTGGTATTTTTATGAAGTGCAATATGATACAGCAGTGCAAATGAATATGCTACAACTACCTGCATTATCACAATTAAATCTAAAGCGCATAATATTTAATGGACAAGTGAAGGCAAAAATTACGTCCAATATGATTTCACTTATAAAACAAAACATAATATGCAAAATCAAACAAGATGGTAATTAGAATAAACTACAAATTAGGTAAGGGAACGATACGGACTAAACTCAGGATGGTGGTTACCTCTGAGTGTGGGCCACTGATGGAGATGTGATCAGGGAGATGGCATCAGAAACACCAATAATGTTATTTTGAAGCTGGGTGGTGACCCACGTGTGGCTGCCTGTTGTATAGCTCTTTTTCATTCATATGTATTCACATGTTATAACTATTCTTCAGTGTATGTTTAATTTAAAAAAGGAAAAAAAAATCTCTGCTTAGTATTTGAATATTCAGTACTTCCAGTTATAGTCTATCCTGCTATATGTGTGCTTCTGTAACATTAATTAGCTGTTACACAATTTGTAAATATGGGAATGAGATCTACTTAGAATGGAAATTATGTGGGTTCATGTGCAATTCGTATTTTGCACCAGCAAGTAACAACATTTAGACTCGAAGTACACTAACACAGCTGAGCATGTAAGGCATGGAGGAGAAGAGTACTGTCCATGATGTCCACTGACTGCAAGTTCCTTGTCTGGCTCACTTGCCCGTGTGCTCTGTCTTGGATGAGCTAATTGAACAATTTTCCTGTGTACATTTTGTTCCTTTTCACATCATTCAGCAGTCTGAAGCTTTCCTTATGCTCCCTTCCATCAAGTTACCTTTACCCGTAATTATTTAAAAGTAAAGTCCCATATTTGTCATAGTATTTCCTTATTTATTAGGTATTTAATGTCTTTTAAACTGTGCACATATTTTAAAAATTAGGATTTTTAAAATTGATGTGCTCTAGTTATAAGTTTCATGGGTTATAATCTTAAAATCTGTCAGTTTTACTGTCTGATTTTGTAGAACATGAAGGTTATTATTTTCTAGACATAGGTTATATTTTCATAGAAATCCATGTTTCTGTTGGTTTTGATTAGATCAAGTCCTCTACAGGTAAAATAATAAATTAATGTTTAATTAATAAAGTAACATTTATTAATAGATTAATAAAATCATTTACTGTTTGTCTACCACATGTACAATCCAATGCTAGATACTAAGGGAAACATAATTGAGCACATAACAATATTTGATCGTAAATAAGATAAAGCCTGCCTACAAAATAAAGGTTAAATTATTAGCGATCAAGGTCCTGCAGAATCTTGACCTAATCTACCTTTCCAGTCTCCTCTTCCTATGTTTGCCTTCCAGTTACTCTCGCCTCCAGCCATATTGACTTTAAAAATTACAGTATAGTTGATTTACAGTATTGTATTAGTTTCAGGTATACAACATCGTGATTCAATATTTTTATAGATTATACTCCATTTAAAGTTATTACAAAATAATGGCTATATTTCCCTGTGCTGTACAATATATCCTTGTTGCTTATTTATTTTGTACACAGTAGTTTGTGTCTCTTAATCCCCTACCCCCATCTCACCCCTCCCCATAGTGACTTATCTGTTCTTCACATACACACACACCATGAGGCTGAAAGGAGATAAGCAAATTGTAGGGCTGTAGCTTGCCAGTTCCTCTTTCATACTGCTGATAGTGTTAATTTACTACAGTGTTGTTCATATTATAAAAAATTCACTTCTCCTGTTTTCAACCTTTAATAGTTCGACATAGCCAACTCAATTGAGTATATATTCATTGCACAGTGCCCACAGATCCTTCAGCATATGGTCCCACACACCCTCCTCACTGACCCTATGCTTTAGTTACCTTCAACAGATACAGTGGGGTCAGTCTTCCTGAGTTCAATCCCAACATATCCTGCCTTCTTTTTCACCCTTCTTTGGCTCCCCATCTATGAAATGAGGCTAAAACATACCCTAGCTCACTAGACTGAGGATTAATCATGCAATAAATATCAACATTTGTCAGAGTGCCTCGCTCAGAGAAAATGCTCAAATAATGATAATGTTAGGTAATGCTGTTTTTCTGTGGTTGCTGTTTTTATTATAACATCACCTTCATATGACTTCTAAGGCCTCAAAGAAACATTGGTGGTGTGTATGTGTCTATATATATATATATATATATATATATATATATATATGTTTGATCTCTTTATAATACTATAAAGCCATGTATTCTTAAAAGTCTTAAAAGAATACAAACATCAACTAAATTTAACCGAAGTAGATGTAACAATTTTTAAAATGCTTATCTCAAATGGTAACTTTAATATCTAGTTCTGGCTAGATACAATAAATAAATACAGTTATTGCATATCGGCTTTACCCTATGCGACATATAGTCATTGAGTACTTGGTTTGTCTTATTCACTTTCCTGTGCCCTATAGAAGCTTGCAAATTACCCCATTCCAGCTGTGTACCTGCAGGCAAACTGGTCACCCCTGAGTCCAGTTTCTTTAACAGTAAATGGGAATAATGGTGCCTACTCCATAGAGCAATGAGAATTAAGTGACACAATCTACTTAAAGCACAGCATATATTAAACATATAATAAATGGTGAGTGTTGGTTCTGGGCATCTCACATCAAGCATGATGACTATGGTTAACAATATTGCGTACTTGAAAGTTGCTAAGAGAGTAGACCTTAAAAGTTCTCACCATGCAAACAGGCAAAAATTGGTAACTGTATGAGGTGGTGGATGTGTTAACGATCCTTCTGTGGTAATCATTTTGCATTATACACATAGATCATCACATTGTATGCCTTAAACTTACACAATGTTATATGTTGACTCTATCTCAATAAAGCCTGTAAGAGTGCAAAAGAAGAAAAATAGAAAACTGATCGGCTAAGAATTAATGAATGTATCTCCTTAATACTAGAACAATTTTTTTCCCATTAACCAGCATAGGTTCCATGAAGTGAGACCCTGAATGTAAAAACTACTTTTATTCTTCAACTTCAGTTCTCTCAATTTCTCATGTTAGACATGGTAAGGCGAATAAGGTGTCTAGTTGTTTATTAACTGTTTGAATGTTATCAGAGGATTTTTAAAAATAGCAATTTATTCTAATTTTAATACTCCCTGGATAATATTGAAATAAACCAGTATAATTTAGCCTTAGATAAAAGCATCACATGTTTGGAACATGAACCTAATTCTATCTTTTGTTGAGCTGCCCAATTTAGTAAGAGCATTTCAATAGTACTTCTTATAAATGTAGTGTGACTTAGAATACTGGAAGCTTCCCAGAATGTGAAAAAAAGGAGAATAATTCATATTTAATTGGTCTAAACCTACCTTTCCTAGGTCAATAAGAAGAGAAACCAGCAGCATTAATCAAGATAAAATTATCAGCTGATTAATCAGTGTTCTAATTACTGCATAGTTCTTTACCTTTTCAGTTTTAATTACTAAACCTCATTGTCTTTTCCATATGGCTAATATGTATTCACAGTGTACTTTTTCTCCTACTGAAATCATTAGAACAAAAAATATACATTCTAAATATTAACCATCAAATGTAAGAAATTACTACTGCCTCTTAAGAATTTCCCCAAAAGGTATAAATAAGCTACTAGATTACTTAAGAAAAGAATGATAAATTCATGGATATTTAAATGGGCAATTATTTAACTCTGATTATGAAACTATGCTTTGTGAGACAGTACGTCTTGTCAGTCCTATTTCGTCAAGTGAATTTGTGTAAATTGTGTCTGAATCCAATTGCAGTTAAATATAAATTAGGAAAGTACATTGGAGATTTCAAAAAATATTTGTTTTGGGGAAGGCCTGAATATTTCTTTTTAGATGTGTTGACTTCACTGCATGGTTTCTCACCCTCAGCACTGGTAACATTTGGGCACCATAGTTCTCTGTTGTTGGCGGCTGTGCTCTGTAGGTTCTTGGCCTCTACCCACTAGATATCAGTAGCAACACCTCCTCAGCGGCCAACCACTGCTTTTTGACAAACAAAAACGTCTCCAGACATTGACAAATGTCCCCTGGGGGGGAAATAATCCCCCCACCCCTGTTGAGAACTACTGATTTTACTTTATGGCTACCATTAAAACACTTACTTGAAAACAGATATACTATTTAATAAGGCAGATGAGCAGAAATTTTCTATAGGTCAAGTATTTTTATGGAAAACTCTTTTGATGTAGAACTTTCCAGACACTTTGGATGATATAATGGTGATGATCACCACTCTGATAACAGCAATAAATAATGTTCACTGAGCACATCTATGTCAATCACTGTATGAAGGTATTTACATGCATTATTTTATTGAATCTTTAAAGTAGCTCTAAGAGGGAGGCGCACTTGTTACCTACTCCCTCTCATACAGAGTTGTGCCAGCTTAAACATTGGTTAGGCTCACATGGTTAGGCCTTTCTCACCCTATTTGATAGGACATGATTCAAATAACTGTCCTTGAGGACCATTTTTCCATTTCCAAGGAGGTGAGGATTTATTTTTATTTTTGAAACAGTTTAGAATTTTGACTACATTTTCAATTGTGCCAATCTGTAATCTATTAAGGAAATTAGTGTGAAATATTTGGGTTTATTTAAATATTACATGAGGATTATCTTGAAATTCCAAGGTGGACTTTTCTTTGATTTTAACTAAAGACCGTTATGGGGATGATTGTAATGAAATGAGCATGTGATTATTTAATTACTATATAATTGAAAGATGGTTTTCTCTGAAATGAAAAATATTTTCTCAGCAAGTTTTCCTCCCTTCTTTTCTCCCTTTCTCCCTCTATTCTTCACTTCCTTCTTTCCTTCTCTCCCTCTTTCCTTGCTTTTCTATTCTTTATAAGAGACTGTATTGTCTCCATTATGCATTATGTATGCTTGAAATGGGGAAACCATTGTAACTAAATGACTTGAGCACTAATTAATTTTATTTGCATGGTCCTAATGCACAAATGTGAATACTGATGTGGCAAAGACTTAATTGTATTTTTTAGCTACTTCATTCAGTTCTAAGTATTTTCCCCACCTATGTAGGTTTAACCTTCTACTTCTACTAAATATTAAAACTGTTTCTAATTTTAGATTTGGGCTTATATGACATATAAGTCTAATGTGTCATTCCTAGACTTTCAATTACTTTTAACTCCTCTTTTCAGAAAGGTGTATTTGGAAAGTTGGACTGAACGTGCATGACTGCCTCTCTGGTTATTTATTCCAGAATTAGAGCCTGTTCTAAGGCATGTGATCTGTACAGGGCTTTTAAATGACGGTAGTAAACCTCTGTATCTGTAGTGATTCAACTGTGAAATCCTCCTTATTACCTTTTAAGTACATCATAATAAAAATACTTATTGCTTATCATTCTTTGTGGGGGAAAAGAATATTTGCAAAGCAAAGAGGTAAATGAAACTATCATTTTTACATGGTGGTACAGGGATTTTTTTTTAAGCCATACTCAATTTAGTGTATATAATGTTCTGTGTTCTTTAAGCATAATACTATTGAGAAATAAATTGGCATAATGTTTAAATTATAAGAGGAAAACAGATTTGGAATGAAAATCATTTGCTGAGCATAATGGTAGACCAGGCCGGTTACCTCAGTCCTTCGTTGTGATGAATTAAAATGCTGTTCCCTGAAATCGTTTGTCACGTTCAGCATGTTTTGCAGGTGTCTGCTTTGCCATTTTTGACCAGGATCTTGAATAAAATGTTAGGCTGGGCAAACACAGCATGGAGAACAATTGGATGTTACAGGTACATGGAGTCTTTATATATTATAGTACCACTACTCATCACAGATCATTTTCCATAACACTTCAGTAAATATATTTAAGAAACCAGGGGAAAAAAAAGAAAAAAATACGGACACCCAACGAAAAAAATTATCAAAGAACAAGAGCTGACAATTCACAAAAGAAGACATTTAAATTTAAGGAAAGGATGCTTAGTCCTATTGGTAAGCAAAATATTGCAGAGTAAACCACAACGAGTACCACAGTTTTGATAAATTAACAGAAACGTTTAAAACAGTAGTAACCCAACACTGGGATTCACTTTAGTTATAACTTTCCTGGAGGGCAGTAAGTTGGGCAATATGTATAGTAATGTAAATTTTCAAATGTAAATTTATTTTAATTCAGATATTTAATTTTTTAGGAATTTTTCATAAATATAAACATGCACACATAGATGTGAACAAATATTTAACTGTAAGATTTTAACTATTGTATATTATTATTTTTTTAACCTTAAAAAATTTTTTTTTAATTTATTTATTTATGGCTGCGTCGGGTCTTCGCCGCTGCGTGCAGACTTTCTCCAGTTGCAGCGAGCGGGGGCGACTCTTCCTTGCAGAGCGTGGGCTTCTCACTGTGGTGGCTTCTCTTGTTGCGGAGCGTGGGCTCTAGGCGTGCGGGCTCAGCAGCTGTGGCTCGTGGGCTCTAGAGCACAGGCTCAGCAGTTGTGGCGCACGGGCCCAGTTGCTCCGTGGCATGTGGGATCCTCCCGGACCAGGGCTTGAACCCGTGTCACCTGCATTGGCAGGCGGACTCCCAACCACCAGGGAAGTCCCTATTGTATACTATTTATATTAGCAAAACTATTTTAATTAGAATATTACCACTCTAATAGTGATTAATAGACCTTAGGTATTGATTATCAATGGCTACTGACATCAGTTAAAAGACAGGCAGTCTAATATTATGTACCACCTGATGGCAGCTCACCATGCCACCTATGAAATAGTATTACCAAAACATGGAACCTGAATCTGAGCAGAATTCTAAGTTCCTATATCTAGGAAATATAGTTGATAGAGGTGCATGTTAAATGACCCGATGATGTCGCAGTCAGCAAAATCCAAGACACAAGAAATACTCTAGATCCATTGATGAATTTTTTCTTCTTTCTCCCCAACAAATAAATTGCAAGGGAATTAAAAAAAACAGATGGAAAGGAATCTATTGATTAAAAGAGGTTTATTGATCATTTGCCATGTGTGGACCTTATTTGGATGTTGATTTGAGCAATTAGGAGAGGCAGTAGGGGGAGAAAGAGGGAAGGAGGGAATATCAAGGGTTTTTGAGCATTGCTTGGGTGTTTGATGATATGAAAGAATTACTGTTAATTTTTTGAGGTGTGATAATGGTATTGTGGTTATGTTTTTTAAAAAGTTCTTATCTTTTAAAAGTAAAGTGGGGAATGGGTGAGGGTATAGAAGAAATAAGACTGACCCATGAGCTGATAATGGTTGAAGCTGGGTCATGGGTACACGGTGGTTCAATATATCAACCTTGCTTAAAAACAACAACAACCCTAAATGTTTAACAGTATGGCTTCAATTAAATAATTTATGGTATACCCAGGAAATAAAATAATAGGCAGCCATAAAAATGATCTTTATAGTATATATTATGTAGAATGTTTAAGAATATTCAGGCCTTCAAAATGTCCATAAAATATTAAGAAATGTAAAAAGGTTACAGAGTGACACGCAGAGAATTATCCCATTCAAATTACTAGAGTGGAAATAAAGATCTGCAAATTAACAATAACCATCTCTGCGTAAGAGGATTATGGGTGATTTTAATTTTCTTCTTTGTACTTTTTTAATGTATTTTAAAAATTACTGTAATATGCATATATTTGGTTATCAGGTTTGTAATTTTATTAAAAATGAGGGAAAAAATATACTTTGGAAAACTATTCTCCATAAATGATGAAAACAAAAATTTTGTGTAAGTTTTTAAAAATGTAAGCCAAGCACTATTTTATGGTTATATTATAAAATAATGTATTACTATCACTTGGCTGGGAAAAGTCAAGGAAAATTAGTTTTGTTATTTATATCTTGTTTAAGAAAGCAGTGAAGTATAGAATTTTTTTTCTTTTTAATGAGAAAAGGTCAAGGAGAAAGTCTAACATATATAGAATACCTGGATTAATCTATAAAAATCATTCTTGCAATCCTCAATACAAACTTTTGAGGTTTACTTCTATGTAAAGGTGAGGTTTACTTCTATGTAAAGGTGAGGTTTACTTCTACGTAAAGGTGAGGTTTACTTCTATGTAAAGGTGTTTTTTAGGTGAGGAAACAGAGAGCTAAAGTTTGTAATTTCCTGCGCTGGGAGTGAACACAGCTTCCAATAGACCTGCCTAGTGGTGTGGAAATCTGACCATTTTGTTAGGATGTATATTTCCTCAGGCTCAAAAAAAAAATCATACAATCTATTCTTTTGATACTTATTATTCCAGTTTCCAAGATATTCTCATCAAAGGGATTAAAGTAAAGTTTGAAACTGAACATTTCTTTGGTTTAGAAAAAATTGAAGTGGTAAGAAATAGCTAAATCCACAGTGTTGCCTGATAAATAATGTGATCCCATCCCTTTCCGCTTGAATTTCCAGGATAGGTGTATCTCTGAGTGAGGTCAGGTGTGCACAGGACATTTGAAGGGGCTAAGGCTCACCTAGCTCTATACTCTTATCCATGTAATACCACAGATTCTTTGATGCCACCGTTTAAGACACTTTTATCAAGTAGGGTTGTCTTTGTTTTTGTTTTTGTTTTCACTTTTTAAAGGGATACCCATTAAGGTGCCTGTAGTAAGGTATACGGAGTGGAATCTGCTAACTGATGAGAAGTTAACTGGTTGTTTTTAACTGGCTGTCAAAGGGAGGGTTCAGAAAGGAAGAGTGCAGAGTACCTAACATGGGGATGGTGACTTCTCCCTGTTGGCACATTCTTCTTCTCTCTCTACAAGCCTTTGTTGAGCACCTGCTATGTTCCAGGCTATCACCTGGATAAAGAGTCTCGGAGTACATCTTTGAGTATTTTCAAATAAGATAGACTTTAAAACATTTTATGTGGCTATAGATATAGTGTTAAGTTCAGTCAAGATTAGTTATTGGTGCACTGGGCCCTTACATACTTTTAATGGACTAGTGCTTACTCATCTGTGAATTAAAAGAGAGTAAGAAATGAAAACACAGGCACAAGTAATCTATTCAGAACAAAAAAAGCCACAGCTTTTCCTCCCAATCCCTGGGGGGGGAGGGATACCTGTACATGCACACACATTTTATATATATTACATGTATATATTCCTATAAAATATTAATATATTTTAATCTGGACTTTTTTGGAATACATTAAATATGGAAATCTTGGCACTTCATACCAATGTGCTTCACAGACAGAATCACAGTATTTATGTAGGAGAGTGTCATAGCATACTGGCAGTGCTTGTTAGTTTTGCTTCTAAAGTATATTAACCAAGATATTATCTTGATTATTATGACCCTTCACAGAGATCTCTCTTTAATTATAGTCTTTATCTCAATATAAGGGTAATCTCTTCACCAATCAGTTTACTTATTCCTATCCTAATAATTCTATAAAAATAATGTGAAAATGGCATCTCCTCACTTTATAGATTAAAAAAAATGGGTAATTGTTCTTAATATTATGGAGAAATTTATCTCTCGTAATTCAGGACTTCAGGTAGGAGTCTCCATTTGAGAAACTCAAGTAGCGAATCTATTGTATGTTTTTGCATTTTCTGAAAATTATGTTTTGTGTCCACTCTTAAGTTACTTTCCTTTTCTAATTGCATGCATTGTTTTAGTTTTCTAAATACAGCAGCTATTGAGTTTTTCTGTACTCATGTATAGAATATGTAAGATTAATGCATAATTAGAGCCATTGCTATATCTGCACTTTCGGCAGTTCTGTGACCTTCATGTTTTTGTTTCTTAGCTTAAATCTTAGATCTCAGAAATAACTCTTTTTTTCTGAATTTACACAGAAAGCAGAGAATTGATTTGAACTACTCTGACTATGTTTTAAAATGTTTTGAACCTTGATGAAACGGATAGGAGCTTCTGCTCTATTAGGGTTGAAAAGAATCACGTGCATTGCATTAACTTTCCTTTGGTATTTCCATACAAACTCTCCTCGTATGTCACATTAATTATGAGCATATACATTTCATACACTGGGGAAAAAAAATCAGAGCTGACGATTAGCTTGGTGCTTCAGGGTTTTTTTTTCCTGAATTGAATTGAATTCTGGTCTTATTTGACTTCATACTGCAGCCCATTTTGCTGGCATGTATTAAATGTGTGTTCTATTTATTGCAATTGAGGATCTCGTTTTATGATCATTTTTCTGACCACTTAAGATAGAACATGAGGACTTGTAAGTACTGCAAACACACTGGTCATTGAACATATCAATGAGTAAGAGGTGAGTGGGTTGGTGATAAATGAGAGAGAAGTACCTTTGTTTCAATATTTATTGAGGATTGTTTTTAATGAAGTGTTCTGTCTAGAGTGGAATTACTGCTCTTTGTCTCCCTCTTCATAATCTCTTTAGTGGGTCAAGTTGCTGTCTGTAGCTGTATCTTCATTATTTAGAGATCTTGGGAAAGGGTGAAAGCCTCACCTTAGTTATCAACTAAGTATTGTATTGGTGTTTTCCATGAGTGTGTCAGAGTAGAAATCCACTACTGTGCCACAGGGAGGGAAAGCTTTGCAGTGCACTTCTTTATAGATTTGTGAAACCTTAGTCTAATGGATATAAATCTAGGAAATATATATCTATGATGGGTTTTGGAAAGTACAGTTTTGGCATCATATGCCATGGTTTCTATGTTGGAAAAAGGAAGAATATTGAATTGTGCCAAATCTCCAAATGCTCTCTCTTTCTCTGCATTGAAACCTTGCTGCATGGGATGGCTTTTAGACAGGGAGAGCCTCAGAGTGTCTGTATCAGGCCTGAACAGGGGAGAGTGGGGGTTTGTGTTGACAGTTCTAGCTTCTGCAGATTATGCCAACTTAATAATAACAAAAACTATCACGCATTTAAGACTTCATCACTGAAAACACTACTATTAAAATAGTAACTGAATTTGCACCATTCCAACTTGATTTTTCAAAGTGATTTCACATCATTATCTCATGTTATCCTCTCAACAACTCTGTGAGATAGATAACCCAGGTCTGATGGGTTTGTCTTACATTCTTGATTATTCCTTGTTACACTTGTCTTTTTATCCTCTTCCTTTCTACAGGACTTTCATATCTATATATAAAAATGCTTAACTCTTTAAGCAAGCAAATAAAACATCAACCCGTCCTTCAATGACATCTGCCTTTATTTTCCAGTATTGCCACTACCATCTGCTGTCTCTCCTTTCCCCCTCTAGAGCCAAGTGTCAGGAAGGGGGGGACTCACTGTCTAAATATCCTTTCTTCCATTCTCTTCTCTGAATTTCTCAAAGTCCTATTGTGAATTGTTTTCAGCATTTGGCACTGAGAACTGTTCCTTCCTTCTTCCAGCTCTCTCCTATCTTGTGCCTCTGCTCCTACCCTCTCAGGGAGCTCCTGATCAAACCTAATTTGAGGGCTCTTCATCCCAATCTGCATTTCCATCCCAGCCTCTATTATACATATACCAACTTTTGTATATATATGTGTATATATATTTTCAACATACACAAAATTGAACCAATTTTCAATGTGTTCAAGTCTGTTTCTTTTTAAAAATCTATTTCTGACTTTGCTTAAAGAATTGATGGTCACTGTCTTTGCTCATGGCAGAATTCTGGGTCAAGTTTAGGACCCTTCTCAGCTTCCGACACCCTCATTTTTCAACAACATATATTTTGTTAATTCGACCCATTAAAATTCTGTCAATTACAATTTATTAATTTTTTAAAAAAATTTCACCTGTGTTCCCTCCCTTCATCCGCACTGACACCGTGTTATTATAGAGTCTCACCCTGCATTAGTGCGACTACCACCCCAGCCAGTATCCCTGCTTCTAACTGTGCTTCTTTCTAAATATCTATACTCCTGCCGGAGTGTGTTTTTAATATTTACTTACTTAAAACCCACCTATTTTTTTAACCACCTTTCAGTGCAGTGTTCGTACTCTTTAATATATCACACGAGATCCTTTTTGATCCATTTCAGCCTCCCTTTTCAAATCTAACTTTTTCTACACTTCCCCTGCATCTTACTCTGTGACTGCAAGGAACCACTTACAATTCTTAGGATGCTCGGTGGCCTCAGGCATCCTTGCCTGAAATGTCCTCTGTACTGGGTTGAATAGTATCTCCCCCTACCTCCCCCGCCCGCCCATTCGTGTTCACCAGGAATCTCAGGATGTTACCTTATTAGGAAATAAGATCTTTGCAGATGTAATTAGTTACAGTGGATTCATACTGCATTAGAGTGGGCCCCTAAATGCAATATGACTGACGTCCTTACAAGAAAAAGAGAGAAACACAGCGGAGAAGACCTTCCGAAGACAGAGGCAGAGATTGGAGTGATACATCTACAAGGCAGGGAACGCCAAAGATTGCTGCACCGGAAGCGAGGAGGGAGGCATGGGATGGTTTCTCCCTCTTGGCCTACGGAAAGAACCAACCCTGCCAACAGCTTGATTTCAGACTGCCTAGCCTCCAGCACTGTCATTTTAAGCTAACCAGTTTATGGTAATTTGTTAGGAAAGTCCTAGGAAACTAATTTACCCTCTACCAACTCACCCCCAATTGTAGTAGCCCTCAGGACCTCCCAAGTGTGGGCAAGGGCTCCACCTCTGGGCACCCGGTGGTTCTCTGTTCTGTCGCTGTGCTGGAGCCACCAGCCAGTGAGCTCCTTGAGGGCAACGCACCAGCCTTTGTCCTCTGTCTCTAGCACCCAGCACAGTGCCTGGCATAGAACAGGACAGGATTTTTATGGGTGAATTAAATCACCAAAATGACAGATTTCTGATATGGGTTATCACGCATTCCTTTTAACCCTTTCATTTTGTTTGCTGCGTTGTGTGTTCAGTGGAAGACTTAACTGAAGCATTCAGATG
This sequence comes from Globicephala melas, assembly GCF_963455315.2. NCBI lineage: Eukaryota > Metazoa > Chordata > Mammalia > Artiodactyla > Delphinidae > Globicephala > Globicephala melas. Next base: position 41,690,240 of record NC_083325.1, read on the forward strand.
TGTTTGCCATTTTGACTTTTCTTTTGAGTGACCCTAGTGAATAGCTGGTTGTACTTTAGACACCAAGTTCTGCCGTCAATGGGAAAATCCCATGTAGCTGATGGTTAATATTTCAGCAGAGGTGGGTTTTTCTGGTTGGTAGCTGGCTTCTTTAGGAAGAGGGAGCTTGCCCCATGGCAGTGGGATGGAAGAGGCTGAAATGTGGAGAGGGGGCTGGGTGCCTCGGTGATGGAGGGTAGGCAGGGACTAGAATGTTAAAGTGAAACTTGGGGCCATATAGGGTTTTTGTTGCTGTTGTCCAGAGTAACTGAATGAGAATAGTGGCAGCAGTGACCTATAATAAGTTCTTGGAAGTTGGGTACCTTCTTACTCTAACTAGTTCCATTTCTGTGCCCACCTCCCCATCTCTAAACACTTCCCATCCACCTACAGAAAGTTGAATTTTATCTGCTTCTTCTGAAAGTTCCTCAAATACCCCAGTTTTCTTTCTCATGATTGCCCAATCTTTGCTGAGTATGATTTCATTCTTCTCTTATAGGTGACTAGAAGGAAAAGATAAGAGATGAAAATGATTTTTTTCTCTATCACCAAGTCCATTACCTTTTGATTCATCAAAAGACAAAATGAATTCCAAAAAGCTTAATGGATTTGATAGCTGCATTGCACATCTAGAAAAATTTATCCTACCAAAAAAAAAAAAAAAATCCCCATCAATTATTTGGTTAACTGATGAGAAATTAAAGGCCAAGTTTGGAAATTGTTCAAGTTTTCTATGAATATTCATAAATAATTAACTTGCATCTCAATTTAGAACCTAACAACAGTTCATTTCAATTTTTTTTTTTTTTTTTTAATATCTGAGTTAATTATATGCTGAGATCTGGTTGCTGGGTCTTCCCTCCTAGTGGTGACTGAATAACTGCAGTCTGTGAAAATAACCCTTTGCTTCTGTGGCTTTTACCATGTTGTTGTGTACTTGAAGGAAGACGCGAAATCATGCTGTTTGAAGGCCAACTGGCTTCCTAACGGGGGTGTTTTCTCCCCTCCCCTTCTCCCAGTCTTTTCTCTAGGCCCTATATGTCTTTGAGACTGAATTCCTTTCCTCCACACTTTTTACTAAAAGGGCAAAAAACAATGTGTAAGAAAAAGAGACAAGAAAAAAGGAATCTGCCCCAAAGTAAATGGTGAAAAGCTAAATTGCTAGTCGTCCTGGGATTTAACCCCTTGTGAGAGGTACAGCGATTGCAAACCCCTCACGGTGAAAAACACCAGGGAGAACTAAGCCTAACCCGGTAAAGGACCTCGGTACTTTGTGAAACGCTGCTGCAGAGAAGAGTAATCAGAGACCTGGGCTGTTAGCACGAGGGAGGCCATTCGGGGACTGCCCCTTTTGTCTCTTCGCCTTGTACGGGCTGGCGGATGGAATAATTGTGGACAAAGGGTCCACGGAGGGCGGAGGGTAGGGTATGAACTCTTCAGGCAGCTGCTTTCAGCTTTATTTACCGTGCCATCTTTCAGCTGAAGCCTCCTGTCCAGTTCCGAGCCTCGTCTGGGGCGCTGACTGCGGGGTAACACTGCCATCTAGTGGCCACCTCGCCCCTGTGAGCCGGCTTCCTGTGCCCTCTGGCTGGCTCTGTCGCTCCCCCTCTTTCTATCGCTCCCTTTCTCTCTTGCTCTCTCTCTCTCTTTTTTAAAAAAGGTTTTTATCCCATCAAGAAAAAAAAAAAAACAAAACAACCTGGCTCTTGGAAAACAACCAACTCTGTTGGAACTCAGAGATAATAATCAGTTTCTCTGGGCCTGTGAAATTGGCTCATTAAGCGTGCTTTTTAACAGAAAATATTGGAAGCGATTAAGTCTGCTTTACTGAGTGGGCATGAAATGGCCAACCTTCGGCCACCCACAGCTCGTAGGTGCCTGGCGCCGTTTTATGCATGCAGCGTAATGTCTTTACTTGAAGTGCTGTTTATTCATCACCTGCTTATTTATCTCTTTGCATTTGGCAGGCACATCGATCAATGTTAAACTGTCACACAAGGTTATTTTTCTTTTACATAACAGTATAGGCCTAAGGTAGTGGCATATTAAAAGTAATAACTTTCTAACTTGTAGCTCAAGATGACAGCCCCATTTTTACCGAATATATTACAGCAAGGAATTTCTCATTCAGTTCTCCCTCGCCCTCCCTCCCTCCGTTCCACGAGTACTCAGCTCTTCCAAGGTCAAAGGCTTCATTCTGCCTTGCTCCCCTCCCACTTTGCATACCACTCGGTGTCCCCTTCACCTCCAGTTATCTCGCTCTTTTAGGCTGATAAGCCCACAGAGAACATTCTGTCCACAGGGAGTACACATCTTGCTTGTCCTTCTTTATGATGACATTTCTGCCTTTGCAGAAAGAAATGGTAGCCGGGCAAGCTCTGGAGAAGAAGCAAACAAGCTTCTTCATATGGAGGCAAAGGTTGTGATGGTCGTCTCTTTGCATGTCCACAGCCATCTTGGTAAATGTGGTAGAATGTTGCTGCTTTTTATTTTCCTTTAGAGTTATAACAGGCAACAACAGAAACCACAGGCCCATGGAAAAATAGAATTAAAAAACATCTGAAAGCAACTAGCATTGCTTTGAAGCAACTGGGGTTCATTTGGGGCTTTTAAGTTGAGTTGTTTTCCCCTCCTTTCTTTGGTTTTAGCTTGGTTTGTGTTGCTTTCAAACTCCACCCAGTTTATGACGCCTAGTTTCTTGGCAATAGGCCAAGCTGGCTTTCTTTGTACAAACAGGTTTTCTTTTTCTTTCTTTCATTTCTTTTTTTACCCCCTCTAGTCCAAGCTAAAAATGCCTACAGATAGAATATCAGATCTTTTTAGTATCAAATTTCAAAGTGGCCCTTAGAATTCCTTCCTGCCCTTGATCTCTCCGTTTGGATTTCAGCTCAGACTTGGATTCTGTTGCTAAGTATGCCTTGGACCCTGGCTTTCTGATACAGTGCTTTGAGAATCTTGCGTACACAGGAATTAAATATCGTACTATAGTGGGCGTCGTTGCACAACTACTCTTGTGGTACAACATGCCACACCCATTCTGATCTATTGTGCCTCAAAATAGTTCATCTAGGAAGTATGAGGAGGGACGTGCAAGTGGGTAAGAAACTCTGGTCCCACAGACTACTGAAGCATGCGCTTGAGAGGCTGACAAGCTTAGCCCTGAACGTGGCCCACCTTGCGAATTTCCTGAGGCATTTCTGTGCGAGAAGATGGTGGGATTCTGATCTATGGTGATCTGTTTTATCATGGGTAGCACAGCCCCAGAAAAAAAGCATGCCCATTAAAAAAAAACGCAGCCCAGCCTGTGTCTGTGCTCTTACGATCAATATTTGCATTAAAGTGGTTTAAATGTATGTGGCTCTGAGGCTGTCCATTCTTTCAGCCTGACCTGCTGCATTGATTAGGGCTAGTGTTAGAGGGGGAAAGAGCAAATCCGGCGAGGACAAGAATTAAAAGGAAAAACAGAAGAAAATGAAAGCTGTTGCTGTGGGTGCTGTAGGAGATACTTGCAGCCATTCGTGGATGCCCTATTCGCTCAGCAGCCCACTCTGCTGGAGGATACACCCGCTCTCTTCATCTTTCTCATAGGGCTTTTTTGTCTTTCAAAAACCAACAACAGGAATTCTGGGTGCCTCTAAGATGGGGCAGCTCAGTGGCTTGTGATTAACAGCCAGGTGTGGCCAAGGCTAATACCTGGATTTAGCTACTTGTCTTGCATCCTTTCTTTTTGCCTCCACAGTCCTATTTGTGAGCTCAATTTGCTTGGCTAAAATCTCATTAATAGCAATTACAACCACTACTTTGTATCAGATATTGCTGAGTTCTTTGCAGACATGATCTAAGTTGATTTTCTAAAGCAGCCTGTGCAGAGGTCTTTCTGATCCCATTTTTCACCTTTGGCATCTAAGGAGGAATTGTAACTAGTCTGAAGTTAAACCACCAGTAAAAGGCAGTAACTCTTCAAATCCAGATCTCTGTTTCTAAAGCGCAGACTCTTAACTGTCACGCTAGGTAATGTTGTGTTTTGGGGAATTGTCTCTGTTGGGGTAGTTGATCAGATTAAACATCACGCGTAACACTGGTCTGTGTATGAAGAGATATAATGCCCACGTTATAATACTGGAGTCCATTGTTGTATCACCACAGACACTTTCAGTTACTTGGAGCACAAAATGTTTTCAGTGGAGACATGGATGGAATGTGGCCTTTTAGAGAAAACAAGACAGTCGCAGGAGCAGAGCTATACCACACGTTAGTACTTTATTCCCCTTCTGCCATGGCAAAGAAATGGCCCAAATATTTCTTGCTGGGTGAAGCAGTCTCAAGGAAATCTAAAATTTTCTCAGATGAACCACTTTACAGAGCTCTTTGGTGAGTTAACTGGACTCTGGAGTATAAGGATTCTAAGGCACTAGAATAATACTTTTTCATAGGATATTGAAGAATTATGTGTGAAGTAACTACTATGGAGAACTGTGCTGGGTAAGATGACATACTTCTTAATATCTAAGAACTGATTATGTAGTAAAGGATAAAAAGCAGACAGTGAAATAGTTAAATTCCTTCACCAGACAGGGTATGATCTTACGTGATCTGTATGTGGTAATGAGTCCCATGGAAAGGAAATGTAGGAGGAATGTAGAAAATGGCGAGAGCATTGAGAGGGGGAGTGTTTGGAGAAGCTCTTGTAGAGTTGGACCTGAAGATGGATGGAAAGAACATAAACTGGGGGATAGAAGACATTCAGACTGGAGAAATTTATGTGTATAGTTCGGAATTTGGAAGGAATGTCCCTGCTAAAGCTAATGGTAGCATGCAGTGGGTGGTTGGCATGGGTTGGGTAGACCACAAAGACCTTGAAGGTCAAGATTGGACAGTTGAAACTGTCTTGCATTGTGTCCTCTTTTATTGTCTTGGGGAATCAAACAAATTTGTCTGGTGAAATTACAGCTTGGAAATTTGACCTACTTAGGGCCTTGCTTGGAGCATTGGAGTTCCAAACAAGCCCTTCACTCTAAAGGAAGAATCTCTTGATACTTCCATTTTCTCAAGGATGAAAAGAAATTAAAAGTAACACATGTGAAGATTTGACTTATGAGGCTAACTTGAAGTAGGAGAATTACCTCAAGAGAGAAATAAAAAGGTGAAAGCAATTTTCCAAATCTGAAATATTAAGAGCAACATGTTGACAAGTTTGCTTTTTGCCAAAGCTGGTGCATGAAAACCCAGCTTATCAGAGAGAGAAATTTGTGTGCAATAATCATTCACATTAGAAAAGGGTTTTCTATAAGATTCCTTTAAATAGAAGTCCCTTTGTTCATTTAAATGTGCTTTGATTTACTAACCTAAACACAGGACACCCCCACACCGAAAAAAGAAAGAAACCTCCCAAAACAATCCCACAAACAAAGAACCTGCTTTATAAATAGCTTTTAAGGAAATCATCTCCTGTCTACTAGTTCATAAAGCCAGGTACATACTTACAGGTTGCTGCCACATCTTAGATTGAGTTGGGTAATAATGCCAATGCATTATAAAACAGCAGGTAAATTTCTGATTTTAGGAATGTTCTACGTGCTTGGAAAAATATGTTCCACAGGAATCTAGTTATATGTGTAAAAAAATCGGCTTTGAAATAGCAGAATAACATCACTGAGTGCTTTAGGATGAAGTTCTATGTAGGTCGATTTAGGGAACTACCTTTGGCTTACATTGTCTCACTTTGAATGCGTTCCTTTGCTTATCTCTCTCTTTCTGGTTCTGCACTAAAGAATGAAGTCTTGTACCCTAGATCAGTGGTTCTCAAAGGGCAATTCTCAGAAAAGCCGCCTCAGCATGACGTGAAAACTTGTTAGAGATGCAAATTCTTGGACCTCATCCCTGAACAACTGATTCAGAAACTTGGGGTGAGCCCAGAAGTCTGTGTTTTGTAAGAAGTCCTCTGGGTAATTCTGATACATGCTGAATTTGAGAACCACCGTCTTTCTTATTTCCTAAAATGCATCTTCTTATGCTAGCAGTTAAATCCTTTTGATTTACAACAAAGATGTTTCATTTCCACACAAATAATTTCAAAGTATTTCGCTTGTATGGTTCTCTCTGCTTTGCGTAGTTCTGTCTTTTCCTTCTGATGGTACCTGCAGCGTCTCCTGCTCTCCCAAAGTTTTACTCTCTGGCTTTATTTAATCCCACTTATGGGGGGGCTCTTCAGGTTACCTGAGCAGAGCATGAGTGTCAAGATTTTCTTCTTTTTTTGACAGCAGTTTGCCATTCAGGGAATTTTTGAAAAAAAACTAATTTCTATTCAATATCTGAATTAGTGTTCCAGGTAAGTCAGAGTGCTTGAAGTTTGAGCATCAGATAAGTTAAATGATACTTATAGATCACTTGAAATAAAAATTCTCTTTAGTTAGAGACTGGTAAGTCTCAAAATAATCTTTCTTAGTCATCATTTAATTTCAGCTGGCTTAAGATGCTATTTGTATTAAGTTAACAGGGTGCTAATTTAACATAGGTTTATAGTCATTTGAAGCCATTTCCACTCATTAAGAAAAATATCTCTCTAGATTAGATTATCACAAGGGTTTGAAAGAGTGATAGGGATTCCTCAGTGTAGGCCCGAGGATTTTCCAGATGAGTGCACACTCTTGTTTCAATGCTCTCTTGAAAAGCATAGACATTTTTTCTTTTACTATAGAGCACGGAACTGACAGTGTACCCAGCTTTGCCTTGGCAGGAAAAAATCGCATACACATTTTCTGCGCTGGGTTCATATATTGGATCTGTAACATATTATGATTTATATAATTCCAGTACGTATTGTAAGTTCAATATCCTAATTTATAATTTTCAGAATGTTTTAGATATTTTATCCATCATCAAAATTCTTCTTTTGCTCTTAATTTTAGTTTTTTAAAAATATTAAGTGTAATAAAATTTTTGTATTCTGACTGCATTCTATACTGAAATGTGCATGAGGAAAAAAAAAATGTATCCCCATTTAATTTCCCAAAGGGCACGAATCGCAGAGAACCTTAGAAAGTTATTTAATTTCGTTTGAAGGGAGAGACTTTCCGTGTAGTGTATGGAACATGTCCTTCACAGCTGTTTCCTATACTCTCTAAACCCAGATGCCCTCCCACCCCAGGAGCCGCTTAAAAGCAGCTGGGGTCATATGCACGTGTTTTGTTCCATCCTGGTTTTTGTCCCTCCCTGTTCCAGGTCTCCTAGTTTCCTTAGTTTCTCTGTGTTTGGCTCTCAGGGCTATCTAAACACTCAGAGGAAAATTACTCTCTAGCAACCTGGAACTCACTCCTCTAAGTTTTGGCCTTGGGACTTTGTGCTCTTAGCCACTTGGACAATAATCTTGATAAACCTCTATTCAAAGTGATTCCAACCAGCTCAGCCTTTAGAACTAATGAGGAAAATGGGGAAGCCAAGAAAACGATAATGGATCAGCGCTAACTGGGCACAATGGACTTTTCCATACATTTGAGGATCTCCTATCCTGTCAAAATATTTGTAAATCTTTTAGAAGAAAGGATTGTAGGATTATAAAGCTCAAATTTGTATAATTTATTTTTTGTGATAGAAGACATATCTGTGATTAATTTTGCTACAGATTTATTTAAGCTGAGTCTTGACTTATCAGAGAGCTTGGGAGGTAGAAGTTACAGAGTTAAGATCTGCTAATGGGGATTATATTGCTGTTTTTCTTTGCAACGCTGTGAGTTTTCTGTAGTGTAAAGGTATTTCTGAAATTCAGTGTCGTGTCATTAATATATGATGCTTTTAGCAACCTCCCTGATGGTGGCAGGCAGAACAGTCCATTCCCTTAAGGAAATGAAAGCTTCTCTGAGTAGGTTTCTGACTTCGATGGAAATGTGTACCAAAAGTTTCAGGAGTCTGCAGGGCCCAAATAATAGGTAAAATTAATCTGAATTGGGTGGTTATGAAAAACAAATAAAACAAATATTTTAATATATGCAAATTAGGTTCAGAATTTAACTCTTCTGCAAACTTTGATTTTTATCAGCTTAATTTCTGGAGTACCAATTTCATGCTTAACCAGGTATTAACTATTGAATAATCTGGGTTTTGAGCCAACAATTTCCTCCATTTTACAGTGGAATGGTAATTAACTCATTTCTTTAATTCTGAAAGCTATTATGAACAAAAAATCTTGAGAGATCAGGTAAGCCCTTGCCCTAGTTTCTAAAAGAAAAAAAGAATAGTTAAGAGCCCATACTTTGACAAAACTGGGTTTAAATGTAATCTTTTCTAACTGTGTAATTGGGATTGGATTTAATTTAATTTTAATATATCTCCTATTTTTTATTTCTTATACTCATAGAACAGGGGCTGGCCAAGTATAGCTCACGGACCAAATCCAGGTTGCCTCCTGTGTTTGCAAATAAAGTTTTATTGCAACTCAGTTACATTTATTTAGGCACATACTGTTTCTGGCTGCTTTTACACTACAGAGACGGAATTGAGTAGCTGTTACAGAGCTCACATGGCCCACAAAGCCTAAGATAGTACTAGCTAGCCAACCCCTCTCAAAGACTATAGTTTTTTGATCTTTTTTTTTTTGACATATGACCTTTTATTGTTGAATTATACTTTGATTTGCTCTTTGACTTTAGAAAGCCTATTGTGGTCTTAATATCCTCAGTCATGGACAACTTCATCACCTCTGCCAATTATCCATTTCACATTTTTTTGCATGGGCTAAGTCTAAAATAAGTAAATACCTTTAATAATCTCCTTATTTTCTTTTTAATTTACTTTTAAAAAAATTTTTGAATTTTATTTATTTTTTTATACAGCAGGTCCTTATTAGTCATCAGTTTTATACACATCAGTGTATACATGTCAATCCCAATCGCCCAATTCATCACACCTCCCCCCCACCGCTTTCCCCCCTTGGTGTCCATACGTTTGTTCTCTACATCTGTGTCTCAATTTTTGCCCTGCAAACCGGTTCATCTGTACCATTTTTCTAGGTTCCACATACGTGCATTAATATACAATATTTGTTTTTCTCTTTCTAACTTACTTCACTCTGTATGACAGTCTCTAGATCCATCCACGTCTCTACAAATGACTCAAATTCGTTCCTTTTTATGGCTGAGTAATATTCCATTGTATATATGTACCACTTCTTCTTTATCCATTCATCTGTCGATAGGCATTTAGGTTGCTTCCATGACCTAGCTATTGTAAATAGTGCTGCAAATGAACATTGAGATGCATGTGTCTTTTTGAATTATGGTTTTCTCAGGGTATATGCCCAGTAGTGGGATTGCTGGATCATATGGTAATTCTATTTTTAGTTTTTTAAGGAACCTCCATACTGTTCTCCATAGTGGCTGTATCAATTTACATTCCCACCAACAGTGCAAGAGGGTTCCCTTTTCTCCACACCCTCTCCAGCATTTGTTGTTTGTAGATTTTCTGATGATGCCCATTCTAACTGGTGTGAGGTGATAGCTCATTGTAGTTTTGATTTGCATTTCTCTAATAATTAGTGATGTTGAGCAGCTCTTCATGTGCTTCTTGGCCATCTGTATGTCTTCTTTGGAGAAATGTCTATTTAGGTCTTCTGCCCATTTTTGGATTGGGTTGTTTGTTTTTTTTAATGTTGAGCTGCATGAGCTGTTAATATATTTTGGAGATTAATCCTTTGTCCCTTGATTCGTTTGCAAATATTTTCTCCCATTCTGAGGGGTGTCTTTTCATCTTGTTTATGGTTTCCTTTGCTGTGCAAAAGCTTTGAAGTTTCATTAGTTCACATTTGTTTATTTTTGTTTTTATTTCCATTACTCTAGGAGGTGGATCAAAAAAGATCTTGCTGTAATTTATGTCAAAGAGTGTTCTTCCTATGTTTTCTTCTCAGAGTTTTATAGTGTCCGGTCTTACATTTAGATCTCTAATCCATTTTGAGTTTATTTTTGTGTATGGTGTTAGGGAGTGTTCTAATTTCATTCTTTTACATGTAGCTGTCCAGTTTTCCCAGCACCACTTATTGAAGAGACTGTCTTTTCTCCTTTGTATATCCTTGCCTTCTTAGTCATAGATTAGTTGACCATAGGTGCGTGGGTTTATCTCTGGGCTTTCTATCTCATTCTATTGATCTGTGTTTCTGTTTTTGTGCCAGTACCATATTGTCTTGATTATGGTAGCTTTGTAGTGTAGTCTGAAGTCAGGGAGTCTGATTCCTCCAGCTCTGTTTTTTTCCTCAAGACTGCTTTGGCTATTCGGGGTCTTTTGTGTCTCCATACAAATTTTAAGATTTTTTGTTCTAGTTCCGTAAAAAACGCCATTGGTAATTTGGTAGGGATTGCATTGAATCTTGGATTGTTCTTCCAATCCAAGAACATGGTATATCTCTCCATCTGTTGGTATCATCTTTAATTTCTTTCAGCAGTGTCTTATAGTTTTCTGCATACAGGTGTTTTGTCTCCCTAGGTACGTTTATTCCTAGGTATTTTGATCTTCTTGTTGCAGTGGCAAATAGGAGGGTTTCCTTAATTTCTCTTTCAGATTTTTCATCATTAGTGTATAGGAATGCAAGAGATTTCTGTGCAGTAATTTTGTATCCTGCAACTTTACCAAATTCACTGATTAGCTCTAGTAGTTTTCTGGTGGCATCTTTAGGATTCTCTGTGTATAGTATCATGTCATCTGCAAACAGTGACAGCTTTACTTCTTCTTTCCCAATTTCTATTCCTTTTATTTCTTTTTATTCCCTGATTGCCATGGCTAGGATTTCCAAAACTATGTTGAATAATAGTGGTGAGAGTGGCCATCCTTGTCTTTTTCCTGATCTTAGAGGAAATGCTTTCAGTGTTTCACCATTGAGAATGATGTTTGCTGTGGGTTTGTCATATATGGCCTTTGTTATGTTGAGGTAGATTCCCTCTATGCCCACTTACTGGAGAGTTTTTATCATAAATGGGTGTTGAATTTTGTCAAAAGCTTTTTCTGCATCAATGGAGATGATCATATGGTTTTTCTTCTTCAATTTGTTAATATGGTGTATCACATTGAGTGATTTGCGAATATTAAAGAATCTTTGCATCCCTGGGATAAATCCCACTTGATCATGGTGTATGATCCTTTTAATGTGTTGTTGGATTCTGTTTGCTAGTATTTTGTTGAGCATTTCTGCATCTATATTCATCAGTGATATTGGTCTGTAATTTTCTTTTTTTGTAGTATCTTTGTCCAGTTTTGGTATCAGGGTGATGGTGGCCTCATAGAATGAGTTTAGGAGTGTTCCTCCCTCTGCAATTTTTTGGAAGAGTTTGAGAAGGATGGGTGTTATCTCTTCTCTAAATGTTTGATAGAATTGACCTGTGAAGCCATCTTGTCCTGGACTTTTCTTTGTTGGAAGATTTTTAATCACAGTTTCAATTTCATTACTTGTGATTGGTCTGTTCATATTTTCTCTTTCTTCCTGGTTCAGTCTTGGAAGGTTATACCTTTCTAAGAATTTGCCCATTTCTTCCACGTTGTCCATTTTATCGGCATGGAGTCGCATGTCATAGTCTCTTAGGATACTTTGTATTTCTGCAGTGTCTGTTGTAACTTCTCCTTTTTCTTTTCTAATTTTATTGATTTGAGTACTCTCCCTCTTTTTCTTGATGAGTCTGGCTAATGCTTTATCAATTTTGTTTATCTTCTCAAGGAACCAGCTTTTAGTTTTATTGATCTTTGCTATTGTTTTCTTTGTTTCTGTTTCATTTATTTCTGCTCTGATCTTGATGATTTCTTTCCTTCTGCTAACTTTGGGTTTTGTTTGTTCTTCTTTCTGTAGTTTCTTTAGGTATAAGGTTGGATTGTTTATTTGAGATTTTTCTTGTTTCTTGAGGTAGGCTTGTATAGCTATAAACTTTCCTCTTAGAACTGCTTTTGCTGCATCGCATAGGTTTTGGATCATCGACTAGCCTTCAAAGTCTGATTCTCTAGGAGTTCCTCCTCCCGTTGTCAGACTTCAGGTTGTGAACCTGACGTGGGGCTCAGAACCTTCACTCCAGTGGGTGAACTTCTGTGGTATAAGTGTTCTCCAGTCTGTGAGTCACACACCCAGCAGTTATGGGAGTTGATTTTACTGTGATTGCCCCCCTCCTACCATCTCATTCTCCTTTGTCTTTGGATGTGGGGTATCTTTTTTGGTGAGTTCCTGTGTCTTCCTGTCGATGATTGTCCAGCAGCTAGTTGTGATTCTGGTGTTCTCGCAAGAGGGAGTGAGAGCATGTCCTTCTGCTCCACCATCTTGTTTTCTAATCCCTAGCTTATTGATCTTAAGATCCCATTGTCTGCTTTTCTTGAATAAGGTTGGTTTCTGGAAATTTGAGAAATATTTAATTTCATCTGCTAGGGTAGTACCATGGTAGTTGGAACTTGAATTACCTTTGCATTTCTATCACTTCTCTGTCAACTTTCTAAGTTAAGGTCACATCAGTACTGTGACTCTTGATGTCCTCATCTGTAACAAGAGGAAGTTGATCTGTGTGATTTCTAAGGTTTCTCTTCCTCCCCTTCTCCCTCCCTCCCTCCCCTTCTCCCTCCCTCCCTCCCCTCCTCCCTCCCTCCCTCCCTCCCTCCCTCTTAACTTTCTGTCAAATTAAGTTGTTTCTTGTTAATGGTCACTGAGTTCAGCCTTCCCTAACCAATCCTGCCCAAATTAACTTCTTCCTCTGACCTCCATAGCTCCGAAACATCATTGTAGGTTGTGTTATGATACCAGTTTCATTTATATTATACTGTTATTTGTTCTTGTTTATTATTTTAAATTATAAGCTCCCTGAGAGTAGCGACTATATATTCTTCCTTGCCGTATCCCTAACACACTTGTGTTCGAAGTAGACACTAAATAATTATTCTCTCCCTCTCTCTCTCTTCCTTTTGGAAATATGGAACTTGCAGGATATATGAGCAGTTGTCTCACATGTTCTAAAAGGACCTGGATCTAGTGTTTTTGCACTTACATAAAAGTAGTTATGCTTAATTAGGGAAAATCACTGTAGTTGGGACAGATTTACAAGGATAGAGACAGGAAGTAGACTGCAGTGAATTGGTTATCCTCCCTGGGTTGTAAGGAATTGTAGAAACAGTTGTGGGAGATGATGGATCTGTATTGAAAATCTAAAATTTTTGTCTCTAATCCAGACTAAAATGTATAATTCTCATTACATGAGTGAAAGTGAAAATACTAGAGAGTATTTTGTATACTGTAGTGTATAAAGGAGAGCCATTGACTTATAATGGGACTGTTTGTTGTTGTTGCTAATACTTATTGATTCTCTACAATGCACTTCAGAACTTATTAGAAAAATACAAAAGATGCGTTTTTTTCTTTCATCCCATAAGATGGAGCCAAGATAGACAGTCATCTCGCCCACTTTCCTTTCTGGTTATTTAGTTTTTAGTGATTTAACCCTTAGAAGAATGTTTGAATAAGTTGTATCTATGCAGTTTATTGTTCTGACTTCTCGTTGATATTCAAAATAAGATCATTTTATTGCTATTGCAATGCCTTTGCTCTCTGGTTTAGAAATTGTGATAGCTTAATTAGTTGTTAGAAATAAGTATAACTTACTATGCAAAGACTAGCTAAAGCATGGGCATGGAAAGGTGGTAGTTATTTGAACTAGATCCAACATCAAGAGACAGACTTACTTATTGAGAAGGTTTGAAACAATATCACAGAGACTTCTCTCCTCTGGGTTGCTCTTCAGTGTGCCCATTAATGAAACGAGAACTATGTGTTACACATGGGTTGAGGGGATATATATCCATGAGCCATATGTTTTTTATTACATTTATTCAGCTGCAAAAAAAAAGAGAGATACCTCAGACTAAGGAGTAATTTCTAAACAGAATTTCAGCTTGTTTTGAAAATATGGAAGAATATACAAAGCTGTTTATCATTTTCAAGAATATCAAGCATTGGCACAATTAATATACCTCTCTGTTTCACAAATGATAAAACATGTTTTAAGAAGAAAAGGAATTTACGATCATAGCAGTTTCTGATTCAGCAATGACTTGAAATACATGCCAGAAATAATAAAGGAAGACTGTACCTTTTTACTTCATTTTTAATTGTTTTGTGGGGTTCACACAAGGTTCTAGTTATGGCATGGGGCACATAGAAGAAATCATCCCAGATCTCCAGGAAGTTGGATTTATCCCTTGGTCCTTGAAAATAACACTGCATGAAGTGTACTCATAATACTCATACGTACCTACCCTGGCCCAATCTGGATATCATTGAAAAGACGAATGTGTGTGTTTATTGTAGAAGCACTTCTTAAGTTTTTCACTAAAATTACCTCTTACTAATGAAAGAATTTCTGAGTCTTTAAAACATTTCCTGAAGGTCCAAAGGAAGTTTCTATCTACAAATCTTATAAGTATTGAAAAGTAATAGAGCTTTTTGGTTGAAAAATGTTTAGGTTAAGTGCAGTGTGTCATTCACCTTTGGTTTAGAAGATTGAAGACAACTTGGACTGAGATAAACTTGCTGTTTCCTTTACATACTGGATAAAAAAATCTTTGTCTAGAGCTTAAAGATGCTAGAGGTAATTGTCTAGAATTTAGGGAAGCTAGGGGTAATTGAATTAATTGAACATTCAATTAAAAATCTCATGCCAGTTAGAGAATGTCTTAGCAATTATTCAAATAAGAATCCAAGCCAGTTAATACGATATGACTGTGGTTGAATAGGACAAAGAAAAAGTGCAGAGAAAACAACATCTTATGACATAATGGTTACAGATATACCAACACACTGAATTAGTTTTTCACTTGACTTCCGAAGACGAGAATGGCAATTAGAATAGCAAAGTAAATACACGAATAAGTGCATCATTTATGGATAAGGGGGTAGAAGTCGATAGTGTTAAGGAATTCTTAAGCTAACTTTCCTGATATAGACAGGAGAAACTCTGCCTTTGAGATAAGATGTGCAAAAAGTTAGTGAACTCTCCTTGTCGGAATCAGATGGCTGATTTACCCATTCTAGGATCAGAGGCTAAATTCCAGGCCATGAAAGGACAGATGGGATCTCCTTTTCTCTCTTTCACTCTGATCTTTTCTTCTTCTTTCCTATCACTCCAGCACCCATAGAGACTGGGAGAAGCTGGAGGAAGGAGTCTTGCTCTCCCATCCTGCTGCATCCAGTCAGTGCCATCCCAGATGTGGTGAGTGGCAGGACTCTGTACTCTGCAGCCTCTGGGGGAGCCGCCTGGGCTCCGTCTATCATAGCGGTGAAAAGCAGTTTTCCACCATTCGTTCTTGAGCTGATGGAAGAACAGAATCATCGAGTCATAAAACTCATCTGGATTTCAAATCCATCTTTGAGAAAAAGTAAACTGTTGTTCTTGGATGAGCCCCAGGGACCGCCGCTTAATTTCTCAGTTCATTTTCCCCTCTTAGTTTATGTACATATACGGGTCCCTCCATAGTTTCCTTATGAAAATGTGCATTTTTAATACCACAAAAGCAGGAAAAAAAAATCATTTTTTTGGTAAATATTCTTTCAGTAGAATTGCAATCAATGTAGTCAGAGCTAACAAGCAGATGGATGTATTTGAATGCCATTATCTTGTGTACAATGATATTATCTGTTTCATGAAAAATTCAGCAGTTTGGGCCGCTTTAGTGAAGGGAAGATGGAAGTAAAAAAATAGCAAGAAAAACATGATCAGACTCAGAATCCCTGAGGGGGTCCCATTGCATCATTTAGCAGGAGAATGAGCAATGCAGGAGAAGCAGTGATGGCGGAGGATCTGTCTGTGCTCCTTATGGCATTCTTGGCTTCTGGTCCCGCTCAAGCCCCGCAGCTGTAGGTGGGAGCTCCTGGGCCTGCGAAAGCATCACACCGTGACATTTTTATCATCCGTCTAAGAGAAGAAAATAAATTTGCTAACAGAATAGACCTGGCAGGCTCATACTACCTTGTCACATTCCAGACATCTCCTGGTCTGGCCAGAGCCAGAGGAAACCTAAGTGTGGGCCAGAAAGTGTGTGATGGACATGAAGTAGATTTAAGTAGTCTGGGAGAAGAATGTGGGTTTTCTGAGAGAGGTATATGTATGTTTTTTTATTGGAGATTTGAGAAATGAAAACACTTGGGCTGTAGGGGGAATGTGACCTCAGTTTTATTCTCTTTAGGCCAAGGATATATTTACATGGGCAAAATAGAGTTGAAAATTGTGCTGATTTTTTAAGATAATCTACAGAGTGACAAAAAAGAACCCAAACACAGGCCCTGCACCAAAAAAGAATGGTTTTTACAAAGTTTTCTATCACCCGATGATTGAAATACAAACGTTTTAGAGACCTCATACAAGGTGACATCTACCTATTTCTCCAAATTGGCTTATTGCCTTCTTCTCTGAATATATTCTGTGCTTTAACCCATGCCTTTTAGGGTGTGTGTGGGCGGACTGGAATACTCTGTCTCAATATCCCAGATGGATCTGTTTGAAGTCCCGTTCTTCTACAAAACATATTTCAAGTTTTCATTATTTTAGTGAGGCTTCATAGGTGACTGTTTTCTTTCCTGTATGTCTATTAAGTATGGTTTGTACCATGCATTTTTCACAGAGCAGGTTTTGCCTTGTATGGTTGCTCATGACACCTTGCATGTCCCCAGTTGGGCTGTGAGTCCCTTGAGATTAATCTTAGTGACCCCAGCATCTAACAAGCTGCCCTAAACACATTAGACAGCCAGAAAGTATAACGTATTGGTGATGCTGATGAAGGATGGCATAATTCATGTTTTTATAACTAGATCGTGTGAATGATGACATCGTATTATTGTAGGGAATGCAACATAATAATATCACAAGGTTTCGTATACATACTTTTCCTTGTCTTATTTAGAAGAACTTTTAAAAAATTTTGCTTTTGTTTATGTCTCTGGGTTATTTCAATAAAGAAAGATTGTTATGTGAATTAAGTTTTTCTAGGAAAAATAATACATGACTAACAACTTGTGTCCTCAGAGGAAATTTCAAGGAGCACAGATCGTATATATGTCAAATGCACACACATGTAACTATAACATAGCACATGATAATTAAAACTGGAGTTCTTAAATTCCTTGCTTCTATTGTAGTGATACCAGGGGTATTGTATGAATAAGATTTGCTCTGGGGGAACTTAGTTCACGTTGGATTTTGAAAAACTGAAGGTAGATCTTGGAGATATGAAGGTGGGCAGGGGGAATATTTGTGACCTTTTCTAGTAGACAGCTATTTCTAATATGTAGATTCCACAATCTTAATTTTCTCCTTGACCCCTTCTATGGTCTCCTGCATCTTTTCTTTTTCTTCCCAGTCTTGAGGTTTTACTTACTTTGATCCGTCTCATTCTATCTTCCTTCTTTCCTTCATCTTCTATTTCTCTCTTAGCCAGTAATGACCATAAAATTTCACTGGATGTACTTGTTTAAGTTTTATTAAAATAATATGTAATTTTAAAATCACTCTGCTGATATTACATCTGCTACATTAAAATTACAGTGTCTTTATAGCTACATATTTTACTAGTAATGAAATTAACATGAATATCTTTCATTCCAATATTAATAGCTTGAATAAAATATATTTTAATTTTTTTACCTCTAACTGATGCATCAGAAGTGATGAAACAAAGGATTTTTCTCCATGATGAAAAATTGTCTGTTTCTATTAAAAAAATCTCTCTCTGCTGTGGGGGAAAAAATGAAGCTGGTTGTTAGATATTTTATAGAGATGTGTTTTACAGTTTATAGGTGGACAAGAGTAGTATATTTAAACTGATATAAAAGTCTAATAGAAATTATTTGAAAAGTGAAATAGCGGAAAACAATTTTTTTTTGGAGAATGCTAACTGTATATGGAATTTATGTAAAATTTTAGCAAATGGAAAGCACTAGAAGACAAATCACTTTAAACTGAGTAAGCCGATGTATTCTTTTATAAAGAAAGTGCATATGTTACATTGACTGAGTAGAGATAATGTGAATATAGTAGCAGAGGTATCTGTGAGCAAATGAGGAAAATAAGGGGTTTAATATTTCTTTTCTGATTTACTGACTTGTAAATAGGTTAAGGACTACATCTTTAACTTTGGCCTGGTGCATTGCACAGGGTACAGAGTACAAATGCTGGCAAAATATTCTTGACTAGAAGTTGAAAATCTTCAGATTTAATGAGATTTATATTGAGAACACTGGCCAGTTTTTGCAATGACAATTGATGATACTGGAGTATAAGATCTGCAAAAACGCAACATTTTTCTTGATGCGAATTTTAAGGAAATCTGCTCTTGTGATTTTAGCATGACTGGTGGTGAGATTGAGACTCTCATTGTTCTGGCTGAGAAGGCAATGTCTGTTTTATACTTATTGTATGCAGAGCTCCTAACACAAGGGGGTCTTTATTAAATGCCATTTTTAGGAGATACGAACTTTAAAAATAAAGATGAGCTGCTTGTTTCCGCTCTGTGAAATGTTACCTGCACTCTAAGAGAACGGAGAGTACCTTTAGACCTTGAATCAAGAACAATGTAAGTATGTTATTAAAATTCTCTATTACTATATAATAAATTGAGGAGACCATATTGGCACTGACTTGCCATTCACTTCTCTCTCAAAATGACAGCTTTCACTCTGAAGACTTGTAAGCATTGTTATCCTGCCTATCCTCACCATTATGAACAAATTAAAATTCAAGATCGAAATATTGTCATCATTCGAGAAAGCTGCCAGCTCTTTAAGAAGAGCGTATCTTTCATGATAAAGTCAGAATTTATTCTTTGGAGCAAAAAATGGCAGCTATACATTTTCCTAACTTGGTCTGATTTCACTTGTTTTCCAGAGGCCCAAGGAAGGTTAGAAAGGAAGTTATGGGATTAAAAAAAATATTTAATCTAAGTTGTAAAGGAGCTTGGAACCACACCACAAGCATCATAATTAACTTTAATAATTATAAATGTAAATGCAGACAAGCCACAAGGTTTTAATGGTGTGCCACATGCTTCTGCTAATTATTTTAGAGTTTGGACACATTCAGTGCCAGCTAATTATAAACCCTGCTATGGAAATCATCTGTTTATATTAGACTTATTGATCTCTAGTGTTTAAGCAATATGAAAAGGGAAATCTACAATGCTGGACCATCTGCTTTGTATTCCTAATTGCTTTTAAGGAATCAAATATATAAATAGTCAGCTTTTTATATACTGGGCCTCAAACTCTTTCAAGAAACATATTGTGCAAACCCAAGTGAATTTTAAAAAAGCCTATTTGGAATGTTGCTTCCCTAACTCCTTTCAAGGATCCTCCACCCCTTACCCACATAATACCCTCCCCTAACCTTTTTGCAAGATCTCCAAAGCACGTTCTTTTTTCCTGGACCTCACAGACTGGTCGAGGTAGCTGAGACATTAGATGTTTTCCCTATTTTAATTACACCTTTTCTTTTCCTTCCTAAGAACAAGTCCTCTTCCCCACCCTACCCCACCTCCTTATGGCCATGAATAGTTATTGCAATTTCACTCAGTGGGAAGATGGCAAGGAAGAACTGTCCAGGTGAATGGTTCCCTCTTGTAGGAGGTATTTAACTTGATGGCAACTTAAATCTACTGGCATGTGGGGTAGATGCCTGGTTAGTGGGACCAGAGCAGCATTACCTCTCATCACTAGCAGGCCTGGTGGACAAGTCTTTTCTTAAGATGAGTCTTGAGATTCTGCATGGAGATTGGGTTTAAATGAAGAAAAAATTGATTTCTTAGAATGACATTGTTTGCTCCATTCATTATTGCCTAGATGGTTATTATTTTAGTGTTCAAATAGCTAGCTAAAAAACTACACATTGGGGAAGATTTCTTTTAACAATCCTTATTTACTCCTTTGAGACATTCATATTGAATCGTAAAATTATTGGCTTAAAATAGTTATGACTTCTATTATTCCTGCTGTTTACTCCTTTTAAACTAGGAGCTCCTCTTCTTAGTGTTCTACCACTCATATTTCCCACCAACAGCAACAATTAGAGGCCAATAATTAATATATATTACATATATGCTATAATACATAATAATTACTATATAGTCTCCCTAGGTTTAGGGCCCTTTATGAGCTTTTGTGAGTGATATAAAGTTAGGATTCGTTTGTAATTTCATGGAAACATTACATGATATAAATATGAAATAAAATTTTTAGCTTTTTAAGTTTTTTTTTTTTCTTTCAGTAATATAATGAGTTGTGAATTTTGTTCTAAGGGATCAGCGGAAGTTATCAATCATAATTACACAACTAAATACCAACACCCAAGGCTTAGAGCAGGCTGAGGTTTAATGACTAACTCCAAATAGTTGACCGGAAAGGGTCACTTACCCTAGTTATAAGAAACAAGTGCCTTTTCTGGTGTTTGGGAAGAAGTTCTAGCATGTTTCATTATGCTCTAAATAAAGATTTAACTTAAAAATATCTGCTACCAACAGTAATGTGCAGTCATATATTTTGGGAAGACATTTATATGAGATATATACATACATACACAGTTTTCAAGGTTTGTTAAAATAACTAGTTATGTCAGAATGGTTATGACTTTTCTGCGGTAAATTCTCTGTAAGAAATCTGCTCCTCTCAGATATTTTATCTGCTTCTCACAAAGGTTGTATTCATTCTGTTTTTTTTCTGTAGTTTTGAATGGAAGTTCTATTACCTGCTTAGGCCTTGTACCTTGGACTGCCGGCGTCTCTGAGTTTTAATATCGGCATATGTATAATTGTAGGGCAGGCCTTCTGTATAATCTGAGTTCATTCTAATCAGAGCTACAGGTTCCCTTCAGCTCTGCGGTGAAAAGAGAATATTCAAAGTCAGAAAGAAATTAGGAGCTTTCTTAAAAGGTGCTTTAAACAGCTTATGTTCCCCACGCCCTCAAAGAAAGTTACAAATCAAGAGAGCACAATTGGCAGCTACATTATCAAAGCCCTTCTGATAATGCTGCCATTTAAATTGAATAAGATTGTTTAATGGGCTTTTAAAAAGCAGCCATCCTTTGGGTCTGACACTCCAGCATGATTATCTTCCATTCCTATTTAAGATTACAACAGTCCAGTGATAATTATAACATTCATTTCTGGAGTTCAAGGGACTTGTACATGCGAATATTGGAGAGAGAGATAAGCATCTTCTTTTTGTAAAAGTGGACACTAATTTGATATTTGTGACACGTGCCATTCCATTTTTGGCTCATACGTGAGTATCTTCTACATGAGTGTCTTCTCTCCAGGTCTTTCTTGCCACCAGCAAGTTGTGACAGTTTTCTGTGGATTGACTTTATGATATTGCTTTTATGGACATGAAAAATATAAAAGTAAAAAATTTGTTATATTTTATTTTCAGTAAACTGAGATTTCAAAGATTCAGTTTGCCCATTTCTCATTGTCATTTAACAGAACTCCAAAATTCTTAGCATTAAACTCACACATGTCCCTATTCCTCTCAATTTGTCCCTAAAAAGCAAGCATTCTTATTACTAGGTGTTTTTTTTTTTTTTTTTAATCTAGGACCAAAGACAATGTTTGATATATAGGAGAGCTTCAAAAAATTTTTAAGTGTTGTTGAATGGATAATTTTAACAAATATTTAAATGCCCATCAAAGTTCTTTCTTAAATCAACTAGTAAAAAGTAAAGAATTATTAGGCTGAGCCATATGGAACTGCATTTTTGTAGGTAAAAAACAGTTGAGTATCACCTATTTCTGGGGTTCAACTTAATACTTTCTAATACAGTAGCCACCTCCCTCTTGTATTTTCTTAGTACATGAAAATGTTTTTGTTTTTAAAAAATGGAATCAAGCAGTTCTTTCTATTTTAACTATAGTAATGCAATGAAGGAGCCAAATGTGGTGGGATACATTTTTTAGCTGAAAAATATGACTTTTATTGATTAACTATTTTATTAGCACATAAAATGGGAAATTTGATATATGCTCACAGAGTTTTAATTTTGACAATTATTGAACTAATTACTTTACAGACTCTATATTACATACATTACATGTGGGTTTGATATCAAAGTCACTTTTCTTTCTAGTAAGACCTTTCACAGGCCACATGGGATTTCCCTCCAATGAGGAATACCCCTCTCAGGCTTGAGTTGTGTTGTGTTGTGTTGTTTTATTCTGTCGCATCGAAATCCTATAGGATCACCTACCTACCTGTCCATCTTTCAGACTGTTAGCAGTCTTCTTATTGAGTTTACGGAAGAAATCCACAGATTAATGGTGAGATCTATAACCTTTCCTACAGACATTTGGAAGAGAGGGATGAACTGTGAAATAATCTGCAGTAATGGTTTAAGTTTCATATGTCATGTTCCCCAGATTTTAGCTATCAGTGGATGCACTGCTTCATAAAAGACGTTTTCAAAATGTGTTTTAAGTTGTATTACATATTTTCCATCCTACCCTGGCTTCAAGATAGACTAGTCATGCCTAGGAATTATTGGACATTTGGATTTATTAGCTTAAAATATACTCCCCAGGAACTCATACTTTGAAACTAGTGTGGCTGCTGTTTTCTCACACATTCTAAATTTTGGATAACAATTGTCTGAATACTAAGCACCTAAAAGGGGTTAAATATTATCAGAATGTTACATTTTAAGTTCATTTAATGTTCATCTCATGTTTTTTCTTTGTAAATTACGTATAACGATTGTCTTTTTAAAAATTTATTTATTTTTGGCTGCGTTGGGTCTTCGTTGCTGCGTGCGGGCTTTCTCTAGTTGCAGCGAGCGGGGGCTACTCTTCGATGCGGTGTGCGGGCTTCTCATTGCAGTAGCTTCTCTTGTGCGCACGGGCTCCACAGCACAGGCTGAGTAGTTGTGGTGCACAGGCGTAGTTGCTCCATGGCATATGGGATCTTCCTGGACCAAGGATCAAGCCCGTGTCCCCTGCATTGGCAGGTGGATTCTTAACCACTGTGCCACCAGGGAAGTCCCATGATTGTCTTTTATTCTTCATTTCTGTAGTGAAATAATTTAAACCCTTAACCCTGATTGGCGTTAATAATGTTACTAACTTCAGTTTTCAGAGTGAAAAGCCATTAGGGGGCAAATGGAAACTCAGTAAATTTCCTTCAGTGAGGCCTGGATCTCCTTGTGTGAGAATCCAGTCAGTCCCTAGTGAGGCTGCAATGTCCTCCAAATATACAAAACATAGGATGAGATGATTGAATTTGGCCTCTGGGGTTCTAAAAATACCATAACCTGGGAATGCACGGTATCCTCAAAGGATCAGGGCAAGATCTCCACTCATGTAACTCACATAATCCTCATTTTTCAAGCCCTATCCACTTTTGCATTAGAATCCCAGAAATAGCACTTTTCAGGTAGTGAAAACACACATACTGTCCTCCTCTATTTTTTGAAGTAAGCACAATAAGGAAGGGATGGTCGTGCCATGTTACAGTATTTCTTTTATTTTACTACAACAGAAGCTCTCATACTAAAATTTGAGTTTCTGGCAAACATTGTGAAATAGTCAAGATATTAAACTCCCGTAGGTCAAGAGGAGCTTGGGCTGGCCCCGACTTGTAGTGGGGCTTATGAGGAGCTCTAATTAGGGTTCAAAAGATGAAATCAGGCAATTCATGTTAACATTTGGTTCATCGAATAAATCTTTTTTGGGGGGAACAAATAGGAATGTCTTAGAGTCTTAAAGTGAACATTAGAAACTAAACTTTCATTTTCTTTGATTACATGGTGGAAAGGATTAAAATTCTCTATGTAGATCACTGAAGTTTTATCATATAAGATGACCTTAGGAACTGTCATCTCCCTTGAATTTATACAAAGAATTCAAAGTAAAGGTTTTCTAGGTTACACTTCTTTTTTCAACCCTTTGTCCTGTCAGCTCAGTCCTTGATATCTTCATCTGCCGACATGCCCAGATGTGCAGTGAATGTTGATTTGAGCTGGCCCCTCAACCCCTCCCTGCTGGTGTCATTAAAACCAGGGAGGCTGCGGCCCCCCTGGCATCTTTGGCACGGCTTGGCTTTACACTGCGGACTAAATTATTGATGAAGAGCACTTCTGTCGCAGTGTGTTTTACCCACCTTTAAATGAAACAGTGCGGATTGAGCTGTCACTGCCTCTTCACTCCCTGCAACTTCTACATGACATTTATGATGTGGTTCAGATTGCACCGCAGCAATTAATTTCCAGTGGAGTCTGCACTCAGAGTGAAGATCCCTGACAATTACCGAGGGCTGGTTTCTCAGTGAGCACATGGCACACTCATCGATACTGTACACAAAAGAAACACATCAAAATATATGGAAAAGGGTCTCTGGGATTTGTGATCCTTTCCTCCTCCTCAGATCTAGTTCTGGATTCCAGGACTTTGTTTTCATATCGTATATTTGGTTCTCCTCTGTATTTTTCTGAAAAGATGGGTGGACTTACCTTCCCGGCATTTATTTTACAGATGCCTACCAAAATTTTATAAAATTTCGTGGGCTACAATATATGTTTATTCTAGATGAAGCTTTTGTCTGCTTGTTTTTGCCAGTAAAATATGCTTTGATATTTGCATTCAGTTATTCAAGTGATTCTGTGACCCTGATGTGTTTTTCGATTCATCCTGCGAATGAAATAAGCAGCACATGTATGCGTATATGTGTGTCTGTGCATGTGTATATGTGTACTTAAGTCTGTATAGGCATATGTGTGTGTGTTGTGTGTGTGTATATATATATGCATATTTTTCAAAGGATACAATAAATATTTCCAAGTATGTGAAATTTAATGTTTGATTAGTTATTATAAAGGATTATTTTTTACCTGTTTCTTTTAAAAAATTATAAAAATTCAGATTAACCTGGGGAAAACAGTTTTCATTATATAAGATTTTAAAAGGCAGGCAGTTTTAATATTTTTGAGAATATGGGATGATATCAACCTAGGATAGTCATATAATTTAAAAAATCCTTAAAAGGATTTTAATGAATAGATTAAAAAATATTTGTAATTAGCCTATCTATTATTCTGAAGGCTTGAATATAAATTATTCTCTTAAATAAATATTTCCTCTGGCCTCTTGTTTGCAGTATTAACTTCTATAGTCAACTTTTTCCTCTTTGGCAGACTTCTCTTTTGTCTAAACTGCCTCATACTCAGCAAGGGTGTATTGTGAATTAATGAGTTTTTAATTTTCAACTTAGTTCTCATTTAAATACCACTGCTTCAGAGCCAGTGGTTAAAATGTAGCAGGCAAAGTGGAGTCATTTCATGCTGTGGTACTTCTGAGAAGCAGCTGCATCATGCTTTATTGCAAAGGCACCATTTAGCTAGGCGTTGAGGAGTGAGGGCTTTCAGTGGTGAACTTCACACAGGATTCAGGGAACAGTTTGTGTACTAGGAGATTTTAATTTGACAGGATATATAATGTATCAATCAGGTAACTGAGGAGTCTGGATGACTCCAAGAAGCAACACCAGAACCTTAATGAAAATCCAAACTGTGGATCAAAAGGCATTTTATATGCCATTATTCACCCTCATGTGCCCCTGTCCCCAGTACATACACACTTTTACGTTTGTCTAGTGAGGTGGGCCAAAGAACAGGAGAGTACTTACTGCGTTTTCCTTACTCAAATCTGATGTTTTCCAGCCCTGTTGAAATCAAGATAAATAGAAGATGAAGTATCTCTTAGAATTCAGAATTTGACCTCATTCTTGTTTATCTTTCAGGCTATTTATTGTACTAAATCACCCTTTCTGTACTTCGAGAGATGACAGTTCAACAAGATAGATTTCAATAAAGAAGTCCCATCTTGGTATTACCTGCTCTTGCCTCCAATAATATGTACATTTTAGATAAAGAAGAACGTAGTCTATTTTGGCCTATCATTTGGCCTATCATTTGGTCCAAACAGAACAAACAAACAAACCCCAGATTGCTTTTGATCAAGATGTTTTGGGCAGACTTGTACACGCACTTATATTTGTATATACACAATAAGTTGATAATGGCGGTGCTCTTTAGAGATATATTTCAACAAATTGTACCTCTTTGACCTAAGAGATGTATGAGAAGGTTTTGAGACACTGGAAAAACATTTTAATTATGATATATATAAAAATGATGATACATTTTTTGAGCACTTAACTATATTTACTAGCCCCTGTGCAATGACATTATCTTCTTGACTCTCACAATGACTTTTGAGGCACTCTCATTATTCTCATTTGATATGTGAAAAAAAGCAAGGCTTTCCTCAAAGTTGTATGATTTGTTCAAGGCCAGAGAGCCAGTTAGTACCAAAGTCAGTACTCTATGCTAGGTCTTCCTGACAGTCCAACCTCTTATTGGTTTACTATATTTGATTCTTTGGTGGGTAACTTTATTCTTTACTTTATATGATTCTTAATTTCTAAAATTATTTTTACTTATGCAGAAAAAATTTGGTTAAGCTAGTCCAGTCACCAGTTCTTTTTGTGTCATTTTAGTTTGAATCTAGGGCTCATTCTTTGCCTCTCTCTTACATAATACAGACAGTGGTGAGCCTTTGCCTACTACCAATGGGTGGATAAACATGTGATCAGTTGACACTTGCAAAACTACACAGTTCATACTTCAATGTGTTTGTTAGAGTTTTTTTTTTTTTTTTTTTTTTACATAGAGAAAAATGAAAGCAAAAAGTGGTAAGCTTAGATTATGTGGTTAGTTATATAAATGATTTACACTAAAATCACTGAATTTAATATTTAGCTAATTAAACTCTTTTCCTTTACATCCCCAATAAGTCATGGGCCTGTAAGACTTTCCTTTTCCCTTCTCATTTAATAATTCCTTCCACCCACGTTGTATCTCTTTGACTCACTTATTTGGGGACCCTGAATCAGACAACTGAGGTTTTCTAAAATGATGTTCCTGAGGTCTTCTAAAATGAATTTGGCAAAGACTGGGAGACATCCAGTGAATCATCTTCAAAGTGTTGTGTTTCTCGTTGGCCCATAGCCATAGAGTTGTTAGTGCAATGTTTTCTCAATGGATTGAAGTTGTTAATATGAAAAATAAGTAAATGTATTTACTTGTTACAGGTGGAATATCTGGCTGTTTTAAGGGATGTAATATATTATCCAGAAAAGCAAAACCCTCATAGGTATAGCAGTATGATATAGTGGAAAGGGATGGAATCTGAGTGTAAAGACCTGAGTCTACCTCAAAGATATTCTAGTTACTTGCTCTATAATTCCAAGCAGATCAGATAACATCTGAAATTGTTTCACCATCTGTAAAATGGGGATAATTTCACCTGACATTACCAATTCTCAGGTTATTAGAGTTTCAATAGCCAAGGTATGGAAACAATCTAAGTGTTCATTGATGGATGAATGGGTAAAGAAAATGTGGCATGTATATGTATGTGTGTATGTGTGTGTGTGTATGTGTCTGTACAAACAATAGAATGTTACTCAGCTATAAAAAAACTCTTGCCATGTGTGACTACATCTACGGACCTTGAGGTCATTATGCTAGGTGAAATAAGTCAGAGAAAGACAAACACTGTGTGGTCTCTCTTATATGTAGAATCTAAAAAACAAAACAAAACCCCCAGCCCCCCAAAACTCTACCAAGCTCGTAGGTACAGAGAACAGATTGGTGGTTGGCAGAGGTGAGGGCTGGAGGGGTGGGAGATATGGGTGAACTGAGTCTTAAGAAATAGTGGATATTTTATATTAAATTAGAGGGCATTGGATTCTAAACTTATGGAGTTTAAAGAATCTTTTCTAATTCCAACAGCTACTTTGCAACTGTAGTAAATAACTAAATGTCTAAGTTGAAATGTTTTTTTCCCCTACATATAAGAACAAATACTAAAGAAAGTTAACCCATATCAGTGTAGCTTTAATTAGAGGAAAGACAGTAATAGATGAGAAAAGATGTTGGATAATCTTAATCTGGTATATCTAGTGCTTCCATTGTATGTTTCATCATTTTGAAATGATTTAACCTCACTTATCTTTAATTGCCTTAAAAAAAGGAGATAATGTCTGTGGAAAACATTTTCAGTAGTAAGCTGCTAGACAAGTATCAAGTCACAATCACTAGAACTCTCTATATATGTTGTACGTGATATATCCATCTATAATATCAAGCTCAAAGAAGGAGGAGAGTTGTACCAGTTTAGGATTGTGTTTAGCCTCATGACAGAGAATTCAAATTAGATTGACTCAGGAAAGATAGAATTTATATAAAAGAGAGAGCAGGGGTTGCAGTCCAACATAGTTATAGTGTCTCTATCCTGTCTTCAGGGATCCAGTCTCCTTCTCTCTTTCTGCTCTGCCATCTTTAGCTCATGACTTCAATCCTCAGTGTCACCTTATAGCCTACAATTGACTAGTAGAGGTCTAATCATTACCTCTGTGTTCCAGGAAGGGAGTAGGAGAAAGAGGGGCGAAGGGCCAAAAGGGCCAAAAAAAGGAGGACTAGGGGAAGGTCAAAGAGAGTTAGCCCGTTATAAACAACGTTCCTAGAGCACCACCCCATGATTACTGCCTGTAATTCATTATGAGGCTGGGAGTGTTTTCTTCTAGCTGGGTATATTTTGGAGTTCTCTTGGTGAATGAGAACCAGATTGTGGTATTATGTAGGCAACCAGTGGCCTATGCTTTTGGACTATATGTGATTTGGATTATCTCTATGGTAGGCTATGTGAACTAAAATTCAAGGTCCATAGTTATTTGATATAATGGTGGTAACTTTTAAAAGTTGTTAATAATTTTAGCGTATTGAATCAACTTACCCTAAATCTCTCCAGCCTGGATTTTTTTTCCAGTTACCATTTGTTATTTTACTAAGAAAGCTTTGTCTAGAAAAATTGCATTTATACTTTTATTATGTTATCTTGGTTGCACTATAATCATGTTTGGGTTAGGGTAACAAACGTGCGTCATGAAATAAGAATCAGCCCTTCTTCAGTTTTCCGGAAAATTATATGGATTTTTAAGAACCAAGTTTAACATGGGATATTTGGGTAGTTCTGCCAGCCTTTGAGGAGGCCTATAGTTAACTAGTAACTTTACCTGAACTTATTTTCTCAAAACTTACTTCAGAAAAACCTTTAGAAACCCCACTAAATAAAATGAGTCAGTACAGATAAGTGAGTGAATACATGTAAAACGCTTTGAACAGTGCTTTGCATAAAAGTAACTTCATAGCAGTAGCTTTATGTTGCATTAGTTTTAGTGTTAAAATGGCATTTATTAATAAATATACTGATGCTTTTTAAAGAGAGGGTTAATAAAAGATGGAGGGAAATACTTTCTCCTTCCAGGCTTTATAGGGTAGAAAAATATTGATCAATCTTTACATTATTCGATAATGAAGTTTCTACAAAGAGTATTCAATCCATTCCCCTCTATCCCATTCTCCAAATTAAAAAAAAAATCAATATACTTACTACATAGAGTTATAATTAGGTAATGTGTAGAGAAATTCTCCTTGTAGCATGCATAATGGTTATTGCCGTGTTTTTTGTTTGCCCAACGTGGGAAGTTCCAATCTCCATGGGTTGAATTACTCCTTTCTGTGAGTCTTGGCAGGCAGAATCACACTTCTCACTACAGACACTGTACGATCCAGTGTCTCCCCATTCTCAGTGATTGAAAGTGTGGATACGTGTCTGAGGTACCATCAACTGGATGCTCCAACGTGGGATTTTGAATCTGGATGATGATGTAAAGATGCCGGCCTTGGGGACTGACCATGGTGCTTTAGTAGAGTGAAGGCAAGTTCAGACTACCCCTGTGGTGTGACATGGTGGTGTTCTCTGATGCCCGCCACCTACCTCCTATGGTTTCTGTGTACTTTCCCAGATAATTCTTCAGTTGGCCTATCAATTCCATGAGCCTCCATATATCCTTCCAGCCAAAGCTGACTTCTGTTACTTGCAGCTGAGGACCTTGATTAGATCAACATGCACCAAACCCCTGAGAAAAAGAAATACTAAAAATATAGGAGACATGAGAAATGAGAGCTTCTTTTTGAGTAGACATTATAATTCAGTGGAATGGGGAAGTATTAGGAGTAATAACACTGTGTTAGTTTTTCTTATCTCTTTCTGATTATACTTTTAGAAAATGTGAATGACACCCATAGTTTGGAAGTCCCTTTTTCATGAATTACTTTGCATGTTAAAAGTGTCATTTTCTTTGGTATATTCAGGCAAACCTAAAGGAACTACACCTATTTGTTTTAAAGTATTAGTGGAGAAAAAGTGCCAAATAGGCATTTCCTTCAATTCTGCTGGTAATGTGGCTAATGTACATAATAGTTGTCTGCTTTCCCGTGAGAAAGAGAAATGAGCTTTGGATCTGAAAGTTGAACCTTCTTTTAATGACAGATTTTCCTACTCAGAGTGGAGGCAAGTGTTTTGTTGTTGTTGTTTGTTTGTTTTTGTCATCCTGGCTGATTTTTCACTTTTGCTGGCTTTCTACAGGACAGCTGGGAGAGATTGCTATAGAACTAATTAATTAATAGTCTGACAGACAAATTGAACCAAATGCCTGAAGAATTTAGAGAATTGTTCATGTGCTCTTAGAAGACATAACAAAGTCTAGAAACATGTAGATAGCATTATTATACTAACAAATACGTAAGGGAATTTTCTTGCTTATTTAATCCAAATTAGTCTATTTAAGACTGTTAGTGTTAAGCTCTCTTCCAGACTACATCTCAGTTACCTTGATGTGTTGGTAGATGCGAAGAGTTATGTGTGAAATGTTACCTGTGAGGGAAGCACTGTTCTTTCATAGACCTCTGTTGTCTCTGAGCAAGCAACCACAAGGGAGAAATAAGGGTCATGTGTCACGTATGCATAGCCAAAGTATAGAAGATTTATAACGTAGTGCATAGGTAGATACAGTAGTGTTCTTGACCAACCCGGCAAACTGTCCTTGAATATGTCTGAGGTTTCACATTTTAAAAATACTTCAGGGCTTCCCTGGTGGCGCAGTGGTTGAGAGTCCGCCTGCCGATGCAGGGAACACGGGTTCGTGCCGCGGTCCGGGAAGATCCTACACGCCGCGGAGCGGCTGGGCCCGTGAGCCATGGCCGCTGAGCCTGCGCGTCCGGAGCCTGTGCTCCGCAACGGGACAGGCCACAGCAGTGAGAGGCCCGCGTACCGCAAAAACAAACAGACAAACAAACAAAAACTTCAAAGAGAGAAAGAGACAAACACATGCTGTCTCTGAACAACGGGGTAGCATTCTCTGAATTCACAAACATACTGACTGCTCATCCTGTTCTCTCGGGAGAGTGAGGTGGGAATTTCCATACTTTGCCTTCGAGGCACTTTCAAAGCCATTTCCTGCTATAATTCATATACCGTTGGCTTAAGAGACATATGTCTCTAATATCAGTAAGCCTGTGTAGTGGATTTGCTGATTTAAGGAAAAGAAGAACGTAGAATAAAAAAGAAAGAACTTAGGTTCTCATTTGAGATGAGTCTTTGTACTTCAGAGTGCAGAATGATAGGACAGAGCATCTATTTGCTACATCCCGTACCACGGAGATAAGTAATATACCTTACCCTGACTGGCGGACTTGCACTTGTTATAATTTCAAGTTTCTTTATAGCTTGATGCTGTTCTGAGGTCTCTCTGATTAGGAACAAGCTAAAGATATTTTAGCATTTCTCATAAAGGTGCTTGATCCTGAAGAGTTAATAGTTGATAGAAGAATGAATGATGCAGAATGTTCTGGCAAAATGTTGTTTTTCTCTTCACAGAAGCCGACTGCACTTTGCCATTGGTATCTACTAAGTAGTAGTTTTATTTCTGAGCACTAACATTCTGCTAGTTGTGGTCTATGTAGTAGAATACTACTAGAGTGATATTCCCCCCCACCACTTCTCATGACCTTTTGATAGAGCTCATATTGCAAATATGATAAAGATTTTTTCCTTTGCAGATTTTTAAAAACCCTATAGCTTTTCCCTCCCACTTAGA
The DNA here is from genome assembly GCF_963455315.2 of Globicephala melas. NCBI lineage: Eukaryota > Metazoa > Chordata > Mammalia > Artiodactyla > Delphinidae > Globicephala > Globicephala melas. The sequence goes on from NC_083325.1 coordinate 41,722,308, forward strand.
CCACGATCTAATCTTAGGTTCAAAGAATGAATTTTCTGAAGTATGCATTGACTTCCAAACTGCTCTGTACTGCCCTTAAGTTGCTGTTCTTGGAGACTGTCCATTTTCCACACTCAGAATTCTTGGCAGTATATGCAACAAAGCTGAAAACCTTTGGAGTCATTCTTGTCTTTCCTTTATCACCCTCACATGCAGTCATTTGCTTTATCCTTTTGATTTTACCTTCTAATGCCTCACATGACCCACCTGTGTTTTCCATTCAGACATTGTTTCTATATATGTTCCCGTAACTTATCTGGAGTTTCAGATGCTCCTAACTGAATTCTTTGTATCTTTTTCTACTGACTCCAAAGCATATTATCGCTAGATTGAGGTTCTTAAAACCTAGATCTGCACCTATTGACTCACTGATTAAAACACAGTTTATTACAGCTCCAGATATTCCAGGCTTATCTCCAACTCTTCCCCTCCTGCCCCTGCCCTTGGGGCTAATTGAGATAATTGATTTTCTCTGAACATTGTCTATAATCTCCCACCTCCATGTTTTATCCATGTTGTTACCTCCCACTAGAGTGTTCTTTCTCTTCATTGTTCCTCTTAAATTTCTTATACAACTGTCAGTCCTGTGTAAATTGTAACCTCTGTCATGAAGACTTCCTGATGACCGTAACTGGAGGCTACCTTTACGTCCTTCTTTGAATTCCCATAAATGCGCTACTAACAATCCTATGCCATCTACTCTGTCTCAGGAATCATTGTACTTGTCACCCTCCTTCCTCTATTGTGAGTATTCAAAGGCAAGAACTCTTTGTTCTTGTATTTGTCTCTCCTACATTTTCTAACTTCATGCATTTCGTATTGTAGGAGCTCAGGTATTCATTAAATAGAATTCTTGATGATCTAGGGAAAAAAGAACATTCCTTTTAAGTCACTTGACCCAGTATTAACATAAAACTCTATGACTACTTTGTTTATTTTAGGAGTATAGGTTTTCCATGGGGTCCCATCAGGCAAAGGTATATGAAATGAAACAAAAATATTAGACAAAAGAGACTATTGTGGATTCAGTTTCTATTACCTTGCTGCATATAACTAACTGTACCCTTGGATTACCTCTATTTGTGACACACAGGTCAGAATATGTCATGGTCCTCATAATAATTTTGATCAGTTTGATAGCAGAGACTTTGTTATGGGACTGTGTATATTAAAAATGCTTTCCCACATATCACATACATTTTCCTCCTGTCTTTCGAAGGAAGAGTTGTTCCTATGCCTTTCCACGATTAATGCCACCATCTGTGCATTTTTTTTTAAAAAACCTCATTCCTTTCTGTCTGTTCTGAGACTTAGCACCATAAAGTCTTTCTTCTCTCACAAGTCTTTAAATTCTTCCTCTTTCCACTAACTGCTTCCTTTCAGCCAAAAAAATGTGCTCAAGTCTTCACTTATTTCAACCACAGTTTCCCCTGGTTACTATCATACTTTCCTTATTTCCAGCACCACCAAACTTCCTGAAAACAAAGTGTATCCTGGGTTCCTCCAGTCTTCTCCTCTGCATTTGTTCACTAGGGTTGGGTTCTACATTATTTCCCCACTGATACTTCTTTTGAAAAAAATCTTTCACTTTTTATGTCAAGGCATCTCTTCAGTTCCATCTCAAATACTTTATGTTATTTTGAGAAAATTAACCAAAGCTTTCTCAAAATTCTTCTTTCTTCTTGTGTTGAATGGATCTAATGTTTGAGCTGTTATGTAAGTACCTTAATTGGTATTCCTTTATTCACAGGTTCCTCCCTCAAGTTTATACTTCTTAATATAATGAGTTGAATTTTTCTGAAAAAAATCATGGATCATTGTGTTCTTGTAAATATTTTCAAGAGTTCTTCAGTAGCTCCATAAAATCAGCCTCTTCAGTGGTATCAGAGCTCTCCATATTACTTTGATATGTCTCTAGCCTCCTTGAACCGCTTGCTCTTTCCTAAATGTCCATGAAGCATTTTGCTCCATGCCCTTTCTCTGTATTATCATCTTTCTGTGGAAGGTAGTCACTAACATAGCTTCACTAACATGAATACCTCCTGCTATTCACACCCTTGTGTAATCCCCTCACCTTGAGTGTGGGCTGGATTTAGTGAATTGATTATAATGAATAGAATGTGGCAGAACTGATATGATGTCAACTCTGAGATTGTTATAAATGATGACTTTCTGCTTTGGGTCAACTTACTCTCTTTGTCTCTCTGTCTTTCTCAGATCTATCAGAAATAATGACTTTCTGCTTTGGGTCGACTTGCTCTCTTTGTCTCTCTGTCTTTCTCAGATCTCACTCTGAGAAAGCCAGATGCCTTGTCATAGGTATCCTTATGGAAAGGCCAAGGCTAACTAATATCCATGTGAATAATCTTGGAAGTGAAAGCTTTCAGGTGAGACTACAGCTCCAACCAACAGCTTGATTGCAATCTAATGAGATACCTAGAGTGAGAGACATTGAACTAAATTGCACCCAGATTCCTAATCCACGTGAGATAATAAATGAAAGTTTGTTGCTTTAAGCCATTAAATTCTGGGATAATTTGTTACACAGCAATAGGTAGCAAATACACCTGTTTAAAACAGTCTTCTACCTTCTTTAACCATTAATTGCTTGATTACTCCTCTTGCTTTACATTTTAATGAAATGTAAACTTTTGGATCTCTAAATGATGTCTCCAGCCTCAACCCTGTCCTTGTGGGCAGTGCAGCCTACTACTGTATTCCTCAGTGGATTACCTTGACTCTCTTAGCACAACCAGTTCGAACACTTCCTACTCACGACCTGCTGAAAATGTTTCCTTCTTCATCTGTACACCTATAATATTTAGTTGATGGCTTTCATTGTTACTTATTACCTTCTTACTTGTTTATGTCCCTGAGAAGATAAATACCTTTAAGGGTTGCAACTATTTCATATATTTCCACAGCTTCTTACAAAACTTAGCACAATTTCCTGAACATGGTAGGAATTTAATGCATGTCTGTTGAGTAAATATAATGAGACTGTGCCTGGTTAATCATCAAAATAAGTGTGCAGGGCACTAATTATCAGGATGAGGGTTAATCACTTCAAATTTTCTGGTAAAGCTTTTAAAAAAATGAGAGAGAGGAGTGGCAGGGTCACATTGGATGAATGAAACTGCACAGAGACTGGAAAGCACAGAACTTGTGAGACCAGTTAACTACTGGTTGGTAGGCAACAAGAGTTCTGCTGGATGTTATAGCTTTAGATACAATAACTTGTGCTTCCTATGTTCTCCATGAGGCAGACGCATGGGAAAATGTAGCCCAACTGAACCTAACATAGCACATAGTACATATGTACTGAATATTGGATTCAACTTGGAAATAAAAGCTGAGGAATGATTTTGTGGGTCTTAACTGGTAAACTTTGAACTTTATAAGCAATTCAATGCCCCAAAAGCAAGAATACAGCACTGGTTAAATGATTTAGTTAGATTGTTCAGGTAGCAATCTATATAATTAGACTTGGGGACTCTGATGAGTGAGAATAACTAGGAAGAATAACTAGTTGAGTCCTGAGCTTATAAACTGAATAGGTCTACAATTTGGCATCCTGTTTCTAAAATGAGTAGATCTTTTAAACAATAGAATCTCTTGAAATATATCATTAAAATATAGAATTTTAAATCGCTTGATCCTTATAACTACAACTAAATTCTTTGTGTAGGCCTAAGGAGACAGCTGTATTATTTCTACACTATTTATTTTAGAAAGGGGATGATAAATTGATAAATTCCAATCTTTTTATTGTTGGCAATAAGCCTTTAGAAGTTGCACATACAATGTGAAATATACATGTAAGATCAGCTGAAACCTGATACAATACTTATGCCCTATGATAAGGCTTTTGAAAACTCATAGTATCATTAAGACGTTGAAAGCTCATAGGTTGTCAGGATGTTATAGGGTGGAAGGATTCATTAAAAACAATCCTTTATTGATATTTTGCAGAATGCAAGGGAGAAACTATTCCAGGTGGTCACAGTCTATAATTTCATGGAGTTTGCCATCTAGTAGGGAATACCTAGTAGGAAGGGATTGGGGACAGCCAATTGGATTTATCTTCTTTTTGGTCTCAATAGCCCATAACATGGGGATAAAAGTTAATTAAAAGCTGTATCAGTTTTAATATTTTACTGATGTTTAAAGTAATAAAGAAAATGAAGAAGATAAATATATATATATATATATATGCAAAAGAGGAAAGAGAGTGAGAAGTGGATAAAGGAAGACTAGAGAGAAGAAATTAAAATGAGAAAGAGGTGCCTTAAAGCATAGGAGGGGAGAAAAGCAAGAGAGTGATAGGGATCAATGTGGAGTCAAGGGTAAGAACAGAAAAAAGAGTAGAAAATATAACCAGTGAAAAAATTAGCCAGACAGGAGGAAAAACGAATTGATCTATGATAAAAGAAGGAAATGAAAGTAAAGGGTGAAAGGAGAAAAGAAAAGAATGTACTTAGTGTTTAAATAGTATTTTTCATTTTCAGAAAGCTTTATAAATATTAACTAATTAACCCTCATTCCAGTCTTGGGCATAAGCATTATTATCATAGTTATTATTAATAACTGAATTTAAAAGGGGTCAGAAAGGGTTAGATACATAAAGCTTTAAATTTTGCACATGTATTTTATTTCTCTGACATGAAAGCAGTAGCTGGAAGGAAAGTTTTGTTTCAAATTCTTGCAAATCCATTATTGCTAGATGAGAGCTGCATTTATTTTGCTTCCCTCAACTTCATGACCTTGGGCCATAGCATCTGAAGATGTAGTCTCTGCATTTGGCTATCAGTAATAATTTTTCACCTGCAGCTCATCCTTGATGGTAGGACCCAACAAAGAGCTTTCAATTCAGGACTTTTGATTGACAGGATTATTATTAATATTATTTCTAAGAACAATGTATAACTTCTCCCGAATACAGTTTAATTACACCATGGCATAGAAACCAGTTGCACAGTTTATGGTAGCCAAACAACACTCCCTGTGTTTGATTTGGAGGCTTTCTCTTTTCTTTGGTCCCATTGAGACAGGATGGGAACTCTCCATTCAGGAACAGTTTTTAGTGTTCCAGCTTGGTAATCACACTCCGGTTTTTCTGGAGGGAAAACATTAGAAAGTGGATTGAATAAATCTTTGAATGTACAGAGTGGAATTCACTTTTTATTCCAGTTAGAATGAGCAAACAGTCACATGCCTGAAATAATGTAAATTTTGCTTTCATTATGATCCTGCCTCCACAAGCTAATTACACTGCAGATACAAAGTCTGTGGACGTTCCTTCTCTACAGTGATAAGGGAGACTGCTGGGTAAAAGAGCCACTCCTCATGTTTATTTCGGGAAACATCAACATATTGCAAAATTGTCCTCATTTCAGAAGTGAATTTTAACATGCATTCAGGTAATAGTAAAATATAAGTGACAGTGGTTATGTGAGTATGGAAGGCAGGGTGGCAAATGAAGTATATGTTGGAGTTGAAAACTGTTTGACTCTCCATATTTCAGTTTTACCCACTCGTTCTTTTTTTAGCCAAATGAATTTCATACAGATTGATTTTCTTTTGCCTTGGTACACAGTACTTTCCACTCAGTTCTTAAAATAGGATTCCCTAATCTTTACATAGTGCTCTTCAAAAATACTTGCAATTTTAAATTCACACGTCCAAAAAATTACTGTGTAATTCATTATGCTTAAGTGGCCGTCTCTTCTCTTCTATGAGAAGCAAATCAGACACGTTTTATTTACTGAATTTGAATGGTAAAGACGCACTAATGGGCCACTTAATTTAGGTAAGAATACCTTTATTTTCATATATCTTTAGGATCTTAAAATTCTTTGAGACACTTTACACGATTCTTAAATTACAAAAACGAAAACCTACCTTCACTAAATACCATGTTCTCTTACTTTAAAATAATAAAACAAGTATGTCAAGGTTATCACAATAAAATGTTAAATTCATTTTATGTACTCCCACAAAATTAAGGGTACTATTCTAGAGATAATCATCACTTGAAATCGTATACTGGAGTTTGCACACTTTAGCAAGGGATTTTATTAATTTCAAAACTTAGTTCTCTTGGCTTCTTAATGTACGTGTTTTAGTTAATTTGGTTTCAAGATTATCACCTAGATAGTTTTATAGACTTCATCAGAGCCATCATCAAAAATTTATAATTATACTCAAGTAATTATAATTTTAAAATTTGTAAAATTACTCTTTTCAGGATTTGTTAGGAAAGCAAGGTGATCCCCTTTTCTGTCTTAATGTGCGTGTGAGTGTGTGTGACTCTGTGTAGGCTGAGAAGTGAAAAAATAATTGTGGTTAAAGGACTGTAGCTTGCAAATTACTTTTCATGATTTCTTTATATTAATATGATCACAGAATCACTGTGATTTCAGGAGGTCTTGTTTGTAGTCAATAAAATTTCCTAAAACAATTTATTTTGAAAAAAAATGGTTTTGGAGTTCCTATTCTATGTTTGTCACTTTTTAAGAAACTATATATATATATATATATATATATATCCATAAATATATAAATATATATACATATATAATAGTTATATGTATGTGTGTGTATATATATATTAAATATATATATATTTAGAGAGAGAGAATAATTTTGTGGGTCTGTTGTGTCCATAAAGAATACGTACTCTTTGTAAAGTATAGATCGATATATATCAATAGGTAGAAAGAAATTTGAAATGCCAAACTGCATGATACCCCATTATAGAACTTGAGAGAAGAAAGGGAGAAAGGTTAGATTGATGTAGTCTCAAAAGGCATCATAGAGAAGCTACCCCCAATTTTAATCACATTATATTATAATAAATGTTGGAAATCATGCTTTTTAAAATAACACATGCATGTAGAACCAGTAAACTGAGCTATTTCCTGTGTCATAAGTAGTAGTCATTCTCTACACACATTCTTATCTGAGAGAACAGGACTTTTCCTTTAGAGTTCTGGTACCATAGGTAAGCAATTTATGTCTTACTAAACTGACTGGTAACATTTTGCTCCGGGAGCTGCTATGGGAGCAGTCTCTCAGGTTCTACACATTCCAGAACTTTGCATAAAATACTTCTGTCCTTTCTTTCAAACTCATATTTAATGAGATGTGAATCAGAAAGTCTATTTTGATTAAAAATCACTAAATTTGAGAAGCTCTCTTAAAAAAGAAAAGGAGGGCAGGGTAAGAGATGTTTATACCATAATCAATTAAGTAGAGAGCTTATTATTTTTAAAATATATCTCCAGATATGCAAATTTAAGACTAACTTCAGGATTTATGTTTGAATAAAAGCTTGAAATATGTATTTTTTAAGCAAGGAATAAAGCAGATATATCATTAATGATATTTTCCAAATAATATAGATGAAATAAAATTAATGAATGTCAGTTGACCTGTACTTAAAAAAGTAGTAAATATGGCCAAGAAATCTGCATTTGCTTTCATTTTATTTAGAAGGATACAGCAAGTATATCATGACCTATCATGGAAAATTGGGTGATACATTCTCTCTGTACACTTTTTCCTAATTCAAAAATTGACCATTAATGAGAGAATAACAGTGCTGTATATAATATGGAACAAATGATTTTGCTGGAATGAGGAGGTGAATTTACAATTGTTTGTTAAGTCTTGAGTTGCCATCCCCAGAAAAGAAGAAACTATCACCATGACATTTCTAGAATTAGGTCTTCTAAACTGGTGTGATAGATGGAAATATTTTTCTCTCCTGAAAGAATACACAAGGTGCTGTTTCCCCTGGCAAGACTATGGAAACTTGAAATGTACTATTTTTTCCCAGCAAGCAACCAGTCTCCACACATCTATCATTATTCAGCTTCAAACTAAAAAGTCTTATTCTGAATATCAATTCCTGTAAACTATGTAGCTCTCAATTATGGAATCTGAAACTGCTGGTTCTGTGATGATAAAGGAACATGCTGTTTGAAAGACCACAATTTGGCTGCAAGTAATCAATATACTATTTGGAAAGAAACCTAGATGTGCAGTGTGATTTAGAAATGCTGAGAGGATTGCACCAAAGCCTTCGACACAAATCTTTTTTTTTTTTTTTTTTGGCGGTATGCGGGCATCTCACTGCTGTGGCCTCTCCCGCCGCGGAGCACAGGCTCCGGACGCGCAGGCCCAGCGGCCATGGCTCACGGGCCCAGCCGCTCCGCGGCATGTGGGATCCTCCCAGACCTGGGCACGAACCCGTGTCCCCTGCATCGGCAGGCGGACTCCCAACCACTGCGCCACCAGGGAAGCCCGACACAAATCTTAAGTCAGGTTGTTCCTTTGTCAGTCTTCCTTAGGTCTGTTTGTCCATTTTCAGAGACAGCAGAAAATTTTTCGAGTAGACAGAAGAAGCCTTTTCTGGAATTTTCAGGAAAAAGGGCAATAATTTGTAGCTAAATATATCTCTTCTTTTTTTTTCCCCCACCTATGAAGTTTGCTGACATTGTGTATCCTGATACGGAGAGAGTTAAATGAAGAATTTGAACTTCTCCTAGGCCAGAAACATGCACGTGCTTTAAATGTAAGTAACATTTGTCAAATCTGAGTTTTAGAAAGTTTGCATATCATTTAACTCATCGTTTTAGTCCAAAGAAGAATGTCCTGTTGACTGAGCACCCAGGGTTGTTGTTGAAATATGAATATGAAATATATATCCTTTCAACACTCCCAGATTGTTCCTATTTTTATTTTTGTATCTGAGAATATGAAAGCTCAGAGGAGTTAAGTAAAACACTCTAGGTAACATAAGTAAAAAAGTACCAGAGCCAGGATTTGAACCTGGTTTTGATCATTTTAAGGCCCATTGGAGGGCCTGCCACTTGCTATCAAGACACACAAGGCATAGTGATTGCCTAGCGCGAGCTAACAATCTATTACGTAGTCCGCACGCGTCCCATTTTCTGAAGCTTGTTAAATTGCCTGAGGAAGGGCATTATGATAAGTTTCCTTCAGTGTGAATTTCACCAGTTTTGCCAAAGCCATGGAGGCAAGGTGACTTTAATGGCATATTCGTTCTTGTAGATTCAAATCTGGATGGTGGTTTTATTTCTTTGTGATGCTTGCCTGATCTGGAAAGAATGCATATCATATTGACTGAAGATTCGATGACAAATATAGGATGAGGAAAATGGGGATAGGCCAGGGCGCGTAGAAAACAGAGAGAAAAGGAAGTCCTCACTGGATTCCTTTATAGAGAATTATCTGGGCTCCTAAGCAATGTGAATGGAATGAGGAGAATCTGACAGAAACATTTTATTTGGGGTTTTTCTCTTAATTAAATTAGAGCCACTTGACTAACTAACTGAATAATAGGGTCAAGGAGAAAAGAGCAGCAACGTTATGAAACCTTTCCTCTTATATTTTTAGGTTGTTTTACAATTTTTCAGCACACCACATGAGAAGGTGGCAGAGTTTCTTTGCACAATGGGAGTTAGCCTCAGAAATTTCTACCCGTTTTAAGGAAGATGACTGTTTATTCTGGTCAGAGCTAGTAGGGTCACTGCTTTTGTATGTGTTGCCTAAACCTTTCCTGACAGTGTGCCATGAGCCCCCCTTTCCACCCCCCCATCCTATCCCCCTCACCTGTGTGACTTTTATTGCAAATGGGTGGGAATGCTTGTCCAGGCTGCTGGCTCGATGCTCCTTGGCTGTAACTTAATATTCCTAAGTGAAACTTGTTTCGGGCTTATGAACTGTGGGAGGTATTGGTTGCTCCTTCACGATTCCTGCCACGGACATTTTCAACTCTCCTTGGAACATAAGAGGTGTGGGAGGAGCTGGTAAGCCCTGAGGGAGCCTGCTGTCTGGTGGGCCCCGCAATTTCCCTTCACCGAGGCTCCGTTTACTTATTTTGAGTGTGCTGACCATTCTTAGGGAATGGAATATGTTTTCAGTGGAATTTCGTGGTGGGAACAGAGGGGCTCTGCCCGTCTGGAGTTCATTCTTTCAGTCAGGCCAGGAAGGGAGAGTGTCTTGTCTCTCGTGGAGTTGGAGTGCCCTCTGCTGCCTTGGAGAAGAAGGTGCACGTGCAGCATTGGCTCTTCCTGCCAGCTCTTTCCTCCAGGTACAGGGAAACTTCCCAAAATACTCCCTTGGAAAACCCGCTGCCCTCAGTGGATCCCTCAGCATCTGGTTTCACTCCACCGTGAGGGCTTTGGCTTTTTCAAGAAAATCTTATTGAGGCTGAGTATGCGAACAGACCAGAACACACGTGGAAGGTAGCTTTTCCTTGGTCATGAGGTGTGACATAAAGAGCCATTTCAGAATGATAGGTATTTGGCTTATTTTTCATGAGTGTAAGTGCCGCCATGAAATATGTGTTTATTTTGTGTGTGTGAACAGTCTTTTTATATATGTCTGGGGAACCTGAATATTGTTACTCCAGATTTGGATGTCTCTGTATATTTTCCTTTGGCAATGTGTTTTTACATTTGAAATCAACGTTGAAAAATGTTCTTTGTGGCAAATGCAAGTATTTTTTAACACCATTTCTCACTTTACTTTCTAATGTATTTTATCATTATGCAGTGAAATATCTTATTTTTATATAGTCCTGTAATTTACAAGCGCTTTTTCATGATCTCAGTTAAGCATCATGGCAAGTCTGTGATGGAGGCTATGTAGACCCCACTTCACAGACAGAAAATACAAGTGGTATCAGAGGTGAGAACTGTGTCAGCTATTGTGCTGACTCTAGAATATGAGTAACAGTGAACAGTTATTTAGTACCTATCATTTGTCAGCACCATAATTGTGGGTTTTTTAAAAAATGCATTGCTCATTTATTTTTCATTTCAACTCAAAAGGTAGATACTATTATAGCTGTCATTGTATAGGTATGGAAACAGAGACTTTGAGAAATTACTAATAATTAGTCCAATAGACAGTAAGTGAAAAAGCTGGGTTTCAAGCCCTGCTCCATCTGATGCCAGAGGCCCTGTTGTGTGGACAGTTTTATATAGAGGGAAATGAGACATAATCCCTGGTCTCAAGTAACTTAGAGTAGTTTTGTGTGTGTGGTAAAATACACATAATATAAAATTTATCATTTTAACCATTTTTAGGTGTGAAGTTCAGTGGCATTAAGTACATTCACATTGTTGAGCAACCATCACTCTTGTCCATCTCCAGAACTTTTTCTTCAAACTGAAACTCTGTACCCATTAAGCAATAACACCTATTCCCCCTTTCCTCCAGCCCTTGACAACCATCTTTTTATTTTCTTATCTCTATGAATTAGAGTATTCTAGGTACCTCATATTAGTGAAATTGTTCAATATTTGTCTTTTCGTGTCTAGATTATTTCACTTAGCCTGATGTCTTCAAAGTTCATTCATATTATAGCTTGTGGTAGAATTTCATTCATGTTTAAGGCTGAGTGATATTCCATTGTACGAATATACCACATTTGGTTTATCTATTCATCCCTTGATGGACATTTGGTATGTTTCCACCTTTCGGCTCTTGTGAATAGCGCTGCTATGGTACAAATATCTGTTCAAGTTACTGCTTTCAGTTATCTTAGGTATATACCCAGGAGGGTTGCTGAATCATATAGTAATTCCATGTTTAATTTTTTTTGAGGAATCACCACTCTGTTTTTCACAGTGGTGGCACCATTTAACATGCCCACCAGCAAAGCACAAAGGCTCTAATTTCTCCACATCCTTGTCAACTCTTATTATTCCCTCCCTCTCTCCCTCCCTCCCTCCCTCCCTCCCTACCTTCCTTCCTTCCTTCCTTGCCTAATACATATGAGATATCTCATTGGGGTTTTGATTTGCATTTCCCTAATGATTAGTGGAGTTCAGCATCTTTTCATGTGCTTATTGGCCATCTATATATCTTCTCTGGATAAATGTCTGTTCAAGTCCTTTAACTATTTCTTAATTGGGTTTTCTTTTGTTGTTGTTGAGTTGTATGAGTTCTTTATACATTCTGGATATTAATCCCTTATCAGATACATGATTTGCAATTATTTTCTCTTTTACTCTGTTGATAGTGTCCTTTGATGCACAAAATTAAAAAAAAATTTTGATTAAGTCTAATTTATGTTTTTTTTCTTTCATTGCCTGTGGTTTTGCTGTCGTATCCAAGAAATTACTGCCAAACCCAATGTCATGAAGCTTTTCCCTATACTTTCTTCTAAGAGTTTTATAGTATTAGTTTTTACGTTTAGGAGTTTGATCTATTGTGAGTTAATTTTTGTGTATAGTGTAAGGTAAGGGTCCAACTTCATTCTTTTGCATGTAGATATGCAGTTTTCCTAACACTATTTGTTGAAAAGACTATCTTTTCCCCATTGAGCAGTCTTGGCACCCTTGTTGAAAATTATTTGACCATGTATGTGACGGTTTATTTCTGAGCTCTGCATTCTATTTATTGGTCTATATGCCTGTCTTTATGCCAGCGCTACACTTTATTGATTACTGTAGCTTTGTTGGAAGTCTTGAAATGTGGAAGTATGCAACTTCCAGTTTTGTTCATTTTCAAAATTGTTTTGACTGTTTGAGGTCCTTTGAGATTCCATGAGTTTTAGGTTGCATTTATCTATTTCTGCAAAAAAAATGTCATTGGGATTCTGATAGAGATTGCATTAAATGTATAGATTTTCAGTAGTATTGACATCTAAACAATATTGTCTTCCAATTCATGAACACAGGCTATATTTATATTTATTGATGTCTTTTTAAATTTCACTCTGCAATATATTATATTTTTCAGTGTACATCTTTTGTCTCCTTGGTTAAGTTATTCCTAAGTATTTTGTTCTTTTAGATGCTACTATAAATGAGATTGTTTTCTAATTTTCTTTTGGGTTGTTCATCATTAGTATATAGAAATGCAACTGATTTTTCCGTATTGTTTTTGTTTCCTACAACTAGTTTGCAGTTTTAACTTGAGCCCAGATCTTTTAACTCCATGTCCCATGTATTTCCTACTATTTCCCAGTGGTCAACATTTGAAAAAAGACTATTAATTTCTATTCCGCAGAAATTTTGTTCTTATAAGATGTCAATTTTTACCAAAATTTGTTCTGCTTTGAGTTTTTTCATGGAGTCTAAACATTCCGTCAGTAATTTAATAAATGAAAAAGAAAATCAAATTTTCCTTGTCTATATGTATTATGCATATAGCTGATAATCTGAATGACAAAGTTTTAATTTTCAAATACACAAATTGGTTTGATGTTATGTTGACACAGCTGTGGTTCTCAAAGTTGTTTTAATCTGCACAAAGAAAACTCAAAACTAAAATATGTACTTATTCATTGCATTCAATAGTCCTAACAGCTGAACTGTAACTTTCCAACTCAAGTGGATTTGGATAATATAGTTTACCTGTTTGATTGCCTGTTCAACCGGGTAATAGCCATAGTACCAATTTTAAAAATAGACTACTTAATACTTTGACTGACACCTGACAAGAATAACACAAAAACAAACCATAAACCAATTTCATTTATGTCTAAAGATGCCAAAATGTGAAACACAGTGTTATCAGGTTCTGATTATTTTAAACAAAAACTATACCAAGTACAGTTTAGTAAATTTAAGGATATGATCTATAATCATGATTCGTCACATCATATCATACGAAAAAAACGTGTGAAAATCCTCCAGTAAATGAAGAAGAGGCATTTATAAATGCAGCGCATATTCATGAATCAAAATACACATTCAATAATCTAGACATATGGTGCCTCTTTTACACAATCAAGAATATGTATTTAGGGCTTCCCTGGTGGTGCAGTGGTTGAGAGTCCGCCTGCCAGTGCAGGGGACATGGGTTCGTGTCCCGGTCCGGGAAGATCCCACATGCCGCCGAGCGGCTGGGCCCGTGAGCCATGGCTGCTGAGCTCGCGCATCCGGAGCCTGTGCTCCGCAACGGGAGAGGCCACAACAGTGAGAGGCCCGCGTACCGGAAAAAAAAAAAAAAAAAAAAAGAATATGTATTTAAAACTAACAGCCAACATCCACTTAGTAGAAAAGTCAGAAGGATGCTGTCACCTCCATTATCCATCATAATTGTGGAAGTTCTACTCAATGCATAAGAATACTAAAACCAGGACTAATACTCCTACTAATAAGTATGTTTAAATAAAAGGAGATAACCATAGCATGTGCAAGCAATAGATTTGTTGACCTGGAAACCAAAAGTTAATCAATTGAAAAACTATTAGAAAATAATAATGAATTAAATAGCATGGCCAGTCAGCAATTTAGTGTAAAGAATACAAAGATATTTTCTATATACTATGAGTAACAATTAGAAATGGATAAAAATTTCAATCACAATAGTAGTCCCTAACTTGATCATTTTCTCACTGAGTCTTTCATAAACCTAAGTTGGTTTTTGTACCTTCTGTTCTATCCCATTGTGTGACTCTTGAGCCAGAGTGAAAATACCTATAATTGTTGTAAGTTAATCATATGTCTTAATATTTGGCAGGGGAAGACCTCCATGCTCCCATACATACTTTTAAACTATTCAAAGATTTCTTTGCTATTTAGGCCGACAATATTTGCTTTGTTCTTCAAATTGAATTTTACAGTCACATAGTTCAGCTTTTTAAAAAGCGTCCTATTGGTTTTTTTGGAAATAATTATATATGTAATTGAAGTAGAAGGACGTAGACCTCAGTTAATTTAGTTTCTCTCATTGCACTTATAAGGAAAAAGGGCTTCAGACTCTGGATACAGGGTCCTTCAATGGCACAGCAACATTTACTACTGTGCACATATTACAGGAATCTGCAAGAGACAGATGTGAAATGGAGCTTGTCCTCTAGAAGTAAGATAGAAATACTTCTGTTATTCAGGAAGGCTGGATTCAGGAAAGACTGACACAATTGAATGCTCTAAGAGAGCCCCTCCAGTGTTTTATAACACTATTCACATCAGCTGAAGATTTACATTGTATTTGAATGAAGAGGCATGGTAATTGAAGGGGTGGAGAAACTGAAATCATGAATGTGTACATTTGATCTGAGGTTATAGGGACTTGGCTTACAAGAATACTATATTTTTGGCCTTCTCTGAGGTCCTCTTAGACTTTTCTTTACAAGACAAAGCAAGTATGACGTTAAAAAATATCACTTTACACCTGTCACTTTTGGTCCCAAGAAGATCATTAACAGAGTGACAGCGATATTGTAGTACAACAGTGAAGTAACAGTAGTAGTGACAACCACCGTAGCTAACATGATATCTTAATTTTACTTCATACCTTTCTTTGAAAAGGACTCCTAGGAACTCACATAGTTCATTATATTTTTACTCAGATCATTCTTCTGGGGTGGTAAGAGGCAAACGTTGCCTTCTCTTTGCAGATGGTAAAACACGAGTTAGTGAGAAGTGAGAGGTCTCCAGAGGTCTCAGAGGCTACCTGGAGCAGCTTCCATGACTGCCTTTTTTCAGGCAACATCATCCTTCCAAAGATGACAATTGCTAGAGGCCGAGTCCTCCCGTGCTCCTTATACTTCAATGAAAACTTGAAAAATGAATTAAAATTTATTCCTGTATTGGAATATGTGCTAATGAAGGAAGGAAGACTTGTGTATGAAAAGTGAGGTGTCTACACATGTTTTCCTTGCATCTGTTTTTAGAACAAGGTACTGATTTAATTGTTAGGGGAGGGAGCCTGGTCACTTTAAAAATTAAAGCATGATCTTACTGTGCTATCAGAGTTGAGAACCACTGATCTATGAGGGTTGCTTGATGATGATTCTCTTCCAGTTTCCAAGTATTTAGATTATGTAATAACTAGCGTAAGTCTATATATATCATCTGTTGTTTTCTTCATTGATATAAAGAGGGATTTCATCTGAGTAGTCTGTCATCTGTAAGATATAAAGTTATAGTTCTAAGTATAAACTGTCATGTTTTTCATGAACTACGTTTCCAGGTTCATGATTTTCCAAGTTCAGTACTTTGTGTGCTATCCCCACTGCATAGGCAATCATAGCACACACAGGATTTTACCTAGAGTATTCCATCAGAGATGGGAGAAGTGGGGACATAGTTCTAGGTACCAAGAAGGGGTTCTCTCTTCTTTGGAGTGAAAGTAACCATAAGAAAGACAACTCTCAACTCTCACGTGTTCGAGTTATTATATAGCCAAAGGTCTATGTTAAAGAAGAGACTGCATTATAAGGCAAAACTCAGGTAAGTAAGCCTAAGCACTGTTAGCACACTGTGATATGCAGAGGAGAACCTCTCCATTTTACTTCCTGTAATCCATTCTACGAAACCCCTATGAAAACACCTGGAATCATGAATTCATAAAACAGTAAAGAGAGGAAATTGGGTATGCGATTCATACCCTCTAGAAGTAAGTGGGAGGAAACAGAGACTCAGAGAATAAAGTGACTTACACAAAGGCACCCAGAACATTATGGTATTGATGTATTTGGGAATTGACCAGGGCTCTTAACTCCCAGTTTGTTATATGCGGTTCCATGAATTTGTGTCCTGTCTTACAGTCCTTGCTGTGCTTGAGTGAATATACAATGTCATCGGTGTCTTTTCTGCTTTTCCTTCCACTCCTTCCTTTCTCCCTATCAGCACTCTGCCATCCTCAGAGACTTTTACATACAGAGGGTGCCTCTAGACTGACCTTGATCGGGTCAGGCTGGGAGTTGAGTGGCTTTCAGAATTGCAGCGACCCATAATGTTTAGGCCAAAAGATTTCATAAATACTATTCGGAGCCATGGGCAGTAAGAATATTTCTTCAAAAAGAGTTTTGTTTTAAATTATAATAGATTCTATGTCTTTTTTTTTGGTGTTACAGAACTAAAATAATAGGAGTAGCGTAGCTCTAAACAGACTGTTGCATTAAAACGAACAAATCGGTAGATTCTAGAATGCTTCCTAAAGCAAGTTATTGTGCTCAGCAGAAAGAGACAACCACAAACAGATCATACAGCAATGCTGTTCTTTCTCTTACTACTGCACAGTGTCCTTATAGAACACCTCTTGAGGAAGTGAGCCATGCCCTGGTTTGGACTTGATTTTAGAGAAGCAAATGTGAATCTGTGAGGAGCCAGCAGCATTAGGGAATTTTTATCAGCCCATCTCTGGGAAGTTTCCTGCATACCCTGGTTCAACGAGTAATTTGTGAATTTAGAACTAGTTTGTGTCCCAAGTCGAGAGGCACAGTGACAGGCTTTCTTTCAAATATAAAAAGGCTGCTTACTCTTTAGCCTAACGGAGTATATCATTTTAGTAGTTTTTAAAAAAATCAGGATTCTATTCTGACACCCTCCTATGATGGGATATATGTACAATTTATTACATTTTTAATAGTACATTTACAAGTGTACTTATCAAGACTAGGAGATATAATCTGGAGGTCCTGAAGTAGAGTCAAATCAGGTGGTTTTATGCACACATGGGACTTGTGTTTGCCCATCACAGCCCATCATATAATCCATTGATCACGGCTTACCTGAAGGCAGCCATTCATTTAACTCAGTATTTTATTGATATATTGACATAGGTCACATTTGTTTAGTCCTTTGTAGTTAATAAAGGATATTTAGGCAAATTTTCTCATTTGATCCTGACAAGATTCCTATTGAGTTAAATATTGACTCTTAGAGATAAGGAAAATGAAAGCCATGAACATCCCGACTTGCCTGAGTACGCATAGTTGGTGAATAAGACCATGATGGTGCAAAATCAAATTCAACTTTTGATTCCAAATCCAATATTTTTTCCCCACCATACCTAAGCTGCAAGTCATTTTGGTAGCAGCTGGGCAGAGGATGACTTTCCTCTTGTGGTTCTGGGGGAATAAATCCTCTGAGGCACTGGCCCTGCCAGGTGTTCCATGTTAACTTCCCGGTTTTGCAAGCAACGTCTGACATGAGAGCATAGTGACAGTGGCGGAGGTGGGGTGAGGTGGGGCAAGACTTCAGAAGACCTGGATTTTAGATCTGACAACGCACTTCATTACTTTAGACTTTCCTCAACGTTAGAATGAGTAGCTGGATTGGGAAATACTTTAGATTAGCAGTCAGTAAACTATAGCCCCCTGGGTCAAATGCAGCCCGTTTTTATAAATAAAGTTTTATTGAAACATAGCCATGCCCATTTGCTCATGTTATTTTCAGTGGCTCTCTTCACACTGCAATGGCAGAGTTGAGTAGTTGCAACAGAGACCATATGCCCTGCAAAGCCCTTTACTGAGAAAGTTTGTTGACTCCTGTTTTAGATCTTCTCTATTTATTTTTTAAAAATTTTCCATTACCTTATTTTATTTGCCAATGGAAGAATAAGCATTTTCTCAAAGAAGAATTTTGAAGTACATCTTCAGCTAATGGGGGGCATTTGTTTTAGCCTGTAATGATTTGGTTGTCATTGCAGACAGTCTCTGGAGAAGCCCTCTTTCTCATTCCAGGAACTAAGAAAGGTGTTTTCTAGGTTTATATCACATTTCCACAAATACAGGTTCAATTAAAGCACCTTTCCTTTTAATTTTTCCCACTCTTTATTGTCATTCAGCCTTGGGTTGAGACAGCGAGATTGGTAAGAGGTGCCCCCTGGAGACCTCCTGCAAATGCTCTTCCATGAAGTAGTGGTTTCCCAATGTGTGTCTCATACAAAACCAAACAATACAAATAATGCATCTATTGTACCTTCCCTATTGCTGGTCTCAAGGGGGTGAGACTAGCATCATAAAACACAACAAAGCTGCTATAGAAATGGTCAGGCAGAGGAGATAGTAGTCTGACGGCCTCAGAAACTCAAGGAAACTTCCTCTGAACTGACAGCTGAAAGCTGCAGGGTTTTTCTTTAGTTATTCACTGAAACGTGAAGATTCCCGGTGTCAACGGTAGTTGCAGAACATTTTTACTATGATCTACATGTAAATTATTGAATAGATTATCAAGAGATTATACTTAATAATCCTCAAAATATTAACTGAAAAGCAGGAATGATTTTTAAAACTCTGAGGCTGTTTGAAAACTGTTAACGGGCAACAGTATGTGATTTCTTCCATTGTCTTGCTAGATTTCTTCTAATGTCTAACATGGACAAAATGCTCAAGTTAGGTAAACAAAGCTAAGGTTAGATTTATTGAAATTCCTCATGGTACAGGCTCCCCAATTGCTTAGGTTATCCTGTTTGAAGCAAATAATTACTTGATTTTTATTTATTTAGGAACATTCCTTCAATTAATCATATCCCATACCTCCTCTTCCCTCTCAAAGTTTGTTAAATTTAGTTTCTCAACATTTAAAGCGAAGACGTATTTACATAACTTGTTTGATCCATAGCATTCCTATTTCTAGAACTGAGTAGACAGATTATCATGTAGAGGAAGCCAGACTACAGGGAACATTATTTCTGTAGGACTTACTGCAGAACTACGCAAGAAGAAAAAAATCATCTTATTCACACTTCTGCCTTCAACTCATTATTTTTCTGGTGTCCTCAGAACTCACATTTTATTATCCAGAAAAAGCTAAGTACCAACTAACTCAGCTTTTTGTAAGTTAAGGTAATATTAGGCCTGGGATATAGCTAAGTGTTGATCACTAGATCCAACAGATGAGGAAGACATCCTCGGGAGAACCCTATAGGGTTGCAGAGGTTTGGAAACAGTTTTTTGCATTGGGTACGGATGATGAAGCAGAAAGGTTTCAGTTGGAAGAAAGATGTAGGTTTGTTAAGACTGCTCAAAATCACCATAGTGTTAATTTAAGAATGTTCTTGAAAGGAGGAAAAAAACCTAGCTCTGTACTGGCTTCCAATTCATTGGCCAAACAGAAGAAATGTTCCCTTTTCCTAAACACCAAGTCCTACAGCTGAATGTTTAGATCATGTCTGATCTCTGCCTTGTTGATCTCCTGGCCAATCAATCACGTGGAAACAAAGCTGTCAGATGGCAGTGCCTTGATTTTGCTGCCCTTTGAAATGTATTCCTTAGTTGACTGGCATCACGCCAGCTAGTGAAAAATCCCACACTTGAGAGGTGCTCTCTTGTCAGCACTTCAGATTTGAGGAAAGTGCACTGGGGCAAACATCCTATATCTACCCCAGAGGCAGAGGGTCTCTTAGGAATAGTCAGATAAGATGCTTATTTCAGAATACTTTATTATGCATTTATTCTACAACCCCAAGACAGGACTTGCTACCCCCAGAATGCAATTATCCCCCATGGCTGTATATCCCAAGAAATTTATGTAACTCATGCTGAATACAGCTGCTAACAATAAGACCTATTGTTGTATTGCGCTCTTCCAACATTAAAATAACAATCTAAAATCCCCCGGATAATTTTCCATAAATCTAATACATGAGTTCTTTTTTATTGAGACGTAATATCAGAAATTAAACCTTATAAGTATCCAAAAGCAATTACAAAATGAGGAGATTATGGTGGCAATATTGTAAATGGGAACTCACTTAAATGTCAAAGCACTTGCCATAAAAATGGCAACAATGATGCTAAACACAATACACTGAATTTTCAAATATTAATTCCTTTCTTTTTTTCTCTATTATACATGATGAGTTTCAAACAACCATCACCATACTGATTGTGGAAATAATAATATCATCACCATCATCTGCTGGTGAAAACACAAATGGCTCTGTCATTCTGTCCTAGGGGCACTTACTAACTAGAATCAGACATAAATCCCTAGAGGTAAAATGACAGGGCATTACAAGGCTCAGAGCTCAAAGCTTAATTGTAAACCTGTGTGCTAATAAGCCTGACTTTTAAAGATCCCAGTTGTAGCAAAAACGGCAGTAAACAGAGAATTAGTTTTTCAGGCTGAGTGTTACTATTTGCTGGTCATAAAATATTTTCAGCTTTGGAACATTTGTTGCTGTTGTTTGGTATTTACTTCTGTTCAGCTAGTTGATCCAGTTCAGTATAATTTGAGAACAAACTACATGCCTGCCCCTGCTTTCCTTCCTCCGTGAGCACTAATCAAGCTCCAGTTGTATACATGCATTGTGCTAAGCAGTAAGGGAGATACTGAGGAAGCACATGGCATGGGCTTGGTCTGGAGTAACTTACAGTCAAGTGGGGGGGCGGGCGGGGGTAAAAGAGGTATACATGCCAACTAGAAAAACTCAAAGCAAAAATCAGGGAAACAGATTTCTCTTTTGGACTTATCAAAGTCCATTTCAGATAGGAGAAATCTACAGAAAATGAGTAAGTGAACTAAACCCAGAGGCTTCTCAGCCAGGTTCGCGAAAAGGAGAGTTACTGAGGAACCTACTCAGTGCCAGACCTCGGACTAGGTCCCTTGACTTGTGTGTTACA
Source organism: Globicephala melas (assembly GCF_963455315.2). Lineage (NCBI taxonomy): Eukaryota > Metazoa > Chordata > Mammalia > Artiodactyla > Delphinidae > Globicephala > Globicephala melas. Next base: position 41,743,690 of record NC_083325.1, read on the forward strand.
CAGAACAACCCCTTTGAAACAGTTGAGGAGAAACACATGCCTCTCATTTTATAGATGATGAAAGTGAAGATGTTAAGGCCTTTCCTCACGTTTCAGATCTCAGGCCAAATGTTCCCTCTTACCTCAGGGAGAATCATTTAGGGGCTTTATGGCATTCCTGTGGCTTTGTGTGTATATCTTCACTATAACACTCAGCACGGTGAATAGTACACAAGTGCATGTCCATCTCTCCTAAAGGTAGGAATTGCCTTTACACCTTCCCACCTCCAGTGCTGAACACACCACCTTCTACTTCAACGTAACAGGTGCTGAACACGTGTTTGCTGAGTAGATAAGGAATGACAAACTGCTTGTAGGGCAGAGCTGGGATTAATATTCAGTTTTTAAAACATTCCAGTACTGATGCTCTTTCCACCATTCCCTGTGTTACCTACACAGAGAAAGAACTTTCTCAGAGGAAGAAACAAGTATTTAAATTCCATCCTGCCACTCTGTTTTTTTTGTGAGGGGAGTTCATATTTTAGGAAAACACCTGAGTAATTGAATGAGCCCACCAATGAGATAGGCACTCAGGTGGTATGCAGAAAAGTCGAGAGTATTCTTGGATCACTTCCACAAAAAAACAAAACAAAACACTGAACCTTCTCAGAATAAAAGACCGCTCTCGCTTTTGCCTGAAACACCTGCATTTGAGGTGTAAGTTTTCTGCATAATTACTCTGGTCTTTACTTCATTTTAATCTCATTTTAGTGCCTATATAATCAATATTAAATTTATATTGGGAAACCCAGGCAGACAAAGAATTGCAAAATTGAATCGAATGATCTTTCTTTATCACATCATCGTGCTTAGGAGTGTGCAAAGGGGTTGACGGCTGCTTGATAAATATATGTGGTTGTTCATCAATCTCAGAATGTTAATATTTGACAGAGTTTCAAAATGGCTCCAGGAGCTAGTAATTTAATTCTAAGGTATACACCCTACCAAAGAAAACAGATCATTAGAAATCTTTATTTTGTATGGGAAAGAGCAGTATTGTTCTTCTAAGAAACCAAATTCTAAAAGCATTTCTAATAGTCACAGAGGATCCTGGGAAGAAAGAAGACTGATGAAGCTGGGGGCTGCTTTTTTCTGAGTAGGTAACTTTCTGTGTGGGAAAGTTCTAGGCAGCAGTCAAGGGATCTTACTACCCTATAGGTATCTTATAAAGTGAAGTGTTAAAAACAGATTTTGAATTATGATCAAGTAACTTTGCCCATTTCAGAATCACACTGAATATCAAATAGTAGAAAACGTAAAAAAATAAGTTTGTGTACTGCAAAATTAGATATCTACACATATCAGAAGGAAATATGCAAATTATGTGCTTTCTAATAAGCTCTACTGTTAACTTCACAAGAGTTAACGGATCCTATTTGCCATCTACTTAACAGCAAAGCCAAAGAAAAACAGGTTTTTATTTCTTTTCTGTTGTTTTATTTCCTCCTTTTTTTTCCTTCCCTCCCTCCCTTCTTCCCTCCTCTTTCTTCTTTCTTTATTTTGAGGTGACTTGAAAGTATGTAATTAAAGTAAGTGATGAGAAGTGGTCTGTGCCCCTCTGTGGTTTCCAGAGAGTTTTAATTATTCATTTGATTTGTTGAAAGGGCCATCCTATTGGGTGTTTTGGTAAAGTCACATCGCTTTTTTTCTTTCTGAACAACAGATACTATGACAGTACAGAAAAGATGGAGAACCTTCCCTTGTACATAGTAAAGTAGGAAACACTTCCCTGTCACCCACGTCTCCTCTCTCCCCTCTTTTTGGTCTTTCCCTTTGTTCTTCCCTGATTTGCTTTTATAAATAACACAGTGTTTTCATTTCAGTCTTCTGGTCAAAAAGGAGAGTCAGGCGTTTCTACTGCAGGTTTTACTAGGACTTTAAAACAACATATCTAAGAGAAGTCTCACCATCCTCTTCTGTCTAACTCATCTGCACTATTTCTGTTAACACTCTCACCTTTCATTACAAAGTCCATTCATCTAGCTACCTCTCTTTAACAAGCGCCTCAGGTCCAGGCACTAATTCCTCCACAATTCATTTGCCACTGGTTCCTTTCTTTTCTTCCCTCTCCCAGAGATGCTGGGCTCATTATGTCATTACTGAGCTACTGCAATGACTTTTGCTGGGCTTTCTATCTAACAATTTCCACGCTTTAAAGTGCATCGGTTATTGACTCTCAGATTTATATTCCTGAAGCGTAGCTCTGGTCATATCACAACAAAGCCTCAAAACATTCCCTATCAACCTGGTGTCTTCCGAGGAGAGTTCAAACTTGGGATGCATGTAGTGGTAACAAGTAGGTGAGTACAAGGCAGAGAGAAGTGCAAATAATAATACCTTAATTTCAGAATTGTTTGGAAGATTAAATAAGATAATTTATAGCACAGGGCATGGTGCTGCTCATCTAATTTAAGCAACTACGTGTTAGTTACTATTGTCTTCCTCTATTTGGGGATAGTTGGAGTAATGGAGAAAAGAGACTAGTTCTCCCTCTCTGCTCTAACTAGACTGCATGGAAAATTGTGATAGTGTTTGAAATATAATAATTTTTAAGACAATTCCATCAGCACGTAGAATTAAAATCTTGGTTAAGAATTTGTTTATTGGGCTTCCCTGGTGGCGCAGTGGTTGAGAGTCTGCCTGCCGATGCAGGGGACGCGGGTTCGTGCCCCGGTCCGGGAAGATCCCACATGCCGCGGAGCGGCTGGGCGCGTGAGCCATGGCCGCTGAGCCTGTGTGTCCAGAACCTGTGCTCCGCAACGGGAGAGGCCACAGCAGTGAGAGGCCCGCGTAATGCAAAAAAAAAAAAAAAGAAAAAAAATTGTTTATTAATTATTTTCATTTCTAATTTATTTTGGAAGCATTATCAAAACAAAAATTAAACAAATCCTTGCTGCAGAAACCCACATTAAAGCTTCATAAATGGAACTGTATTCTGTAATTTAAACTAGGCATTTTTAATACAGTTTAAAAAATTACATGGCTGTATTATTCAAATGAGAAAAGTAGTTGATGTGCATTCAGATTAGTTCCTTTAATAATGCTTTTTAAAACTCTATGGCTATTACTGACGCAGTAGTACAATGATAATTTGCAATGCCCCATTGGCTTTGATGAAAGGGCAAAGAAAATGGTTCAAGTTATCATAGAGAAGCTAATATGAGGCAGTATAAAAAGTAATAAATATTTTTTAAACTCAGAAAATAAAAGGCACAAAGCGAAATATATGTATTCTACCCACTTATGTTCCCCAAAGAGGCTCCAGCTTCTAGGATTCAAGTATAAACTGAATTTATAATAGGTGAGTTTAAGCCCCTATTTACTCTTCAACTGAGTAGATAAGACTTGATTATGAAAGTTTTGAAGCTCCGGGAGAAGGCATACAGCAAGAAGGCTCAAGCTCAGGGAGAAAATTAGAAAAAGGAGAACTCCTATCTCAAAAAGGGATGTTAGAGAGTTATTTTATCCACAGGCTTTTTGACCCAGAGGGAGAGGATCCTAGGTATTTAGATCTGGTTTCCTGTTCAAGGAAAATAACTCACCAGAAATAAACATTTCTGATGACTAAGATTAGGCTTCTGAAGTAGAATGACCTTGTTCTGAGGTTGCCACTAAAGATGGTGTCACCACTGCTGTCATTTCTCAGCTGCCCCACAGGACCCTCTGAGGATGTATTTCCAGAGCAATTAATTACAAGAGCCTATGGACTTTGGGAAAACCTCACGCTTGCTTTATGATGATGTGGCAAATGATAATAGACAAGCTGATGGTAGAGAACCTTCCTGTTGTTCTCAAAACGTCTACATCTGAGAGTTAATTATTCCCCCTTACTACTCTTCATGCCCTGTGTTTACACGTCTCTGGTGTCCCATTCAGTCTTCGGCAGATGTCTGTCTGGATGTGGTTTTCCTGATTGTCACTCTTCATTGTTCCTTTTTCTTATATCTTCTCAGTAGTGGAGATGACATATACTTCAGTACCTACTCAAAGGCCCAAGCTGATACCGCCATTATCCTGTTATCTAGAACTGTATATGATTAAGCGTTATTAATTTTCTATAAAAATCATCCATTTGATAGTTGCCCTTCTATATGCATGGTCTACTAATGGTAACTGGGATTCATACAGGGACACACTGGAAATGGTCAAAATCAACCTGTACTCTTAGCTCCATAGTGACCCCTGCGTTCTGTTGTGTGTATATGTCAACAGAAAGTATAGACTCTTAAAATCCTTGACACTTGTTTCTGAGGATTATACTCCATTGTTTGGAGAAACTGAATGTAAGTTACAGTATCTAGCCTGAGTGGGCCCCTGATGTCCAGCAGGCTAGATCCAGGTCAAGTGGCTTCAATTACAGATGACCAATACGTGTCTTAATACTCCCTAACTTAAAAACAATATAAAATGTACCCCATAGTATATTTATTTCTCTAGTTTATATTTTCTGTAAAAGATTCGTCTCTCAGAATTTTAGATACAGAGGAACACATCACAGTTAGAGAAATCAGGTAAAGTAATTTTATCTCCAGCTATAACTGGGGAATACTCAGACAGCTTACACAGTATACCATGGTGGTTGGAACAATGGGTGAAGCTAGCTATCTGAATTTGAATCCCGGAGCTATTCTTGTTGGCTTTGTGATCTTGGGCAAGGTCTTTGCTGTGTTTTAGATATCTTATTTGTTAAATGGAGATAATACCACTATTCACCTCCTAGGGCCATTTTGAGATTTAAATAAGTTAATAGGTATTAAGTGCTTAAAATATTTCCTGGCACAGACTAAAAGCTCAATAAGTATAATTTCCATGCAAGCTTTTACTTATTGTAAGAGTTCATAAGACCCAAATTGCAAAATTCAGAGATACAGTTGACTTAGAACACATTTGAGATACAACTCCTTTAATCACAGCACATTTAGATAAATCCTACAAGAGGAAATTTCAGACCCTTTTACTGGATAAGCCCAGAGTGTTTTGAATGAGGAAAAACATAGAAAGTTGGAAGGTCACAATTACCCTAGGAAAAAAACTTTACATTTTAGGTGGATTAAAATATGCCTGATTTTTCCACCTCCTAGAGTAATGGAAATAAAAAAAAAAATAAGTGGGACCTAATGAAACTTAAAAGCTTTTGCAAAGCAAAAGAAACTACAAACAAGACGAAAAGACAACTCTCAGAATGGGAGAAAATATTTGCAAATGAGTCAATGGACAAAGGATTAATCTCTAAAATATATAAACAACTCAAGCAGCTCAATATTAAAAAAAAAAACAACCCAATCAAAAAATGGGCAGAAGACCTAAATAGACATTTCTCCAAAGAAGACATACAGATGGCCAAGAAGCACATGAAAAGCTGCTCAACATCACTAATTATTAGAGAAATGCCAATCAAAACTACAATGAGGTATCTATCACCTCACACCAATTAGAATGGGCATCATCAGAAAATCTACAAACAACAAATGCTGGAGAGGGTGTGGAGAAAAGGGAACCCTCTTGCACTGTTGGTGGGAATGTAAATTGATACAGCCACTATGGAGAACAGTATGGAGGTTCCTTAAAAATCTAAAAGTAGAATTACCATATGATCCAGCAATCCCACTACTGGGCATATACCCAGAGAAAATCATAATTCAAAAAGACACATGCTCCCCAGTGTTCATTACAGCACTATTTACAATAACCAGGTCATGGAAGCAAGCTAAATGCCCATCGACGAATGGATAAAGGAGATGTGGTACATATATACAATGGAATATTACTCAGCCATAAAAAGGAGCGAAATTGGGTCATTTGTTGAGACGTTGATGGACCTAGAGACTGTCATACAGAGTGAAGTAAGTCAGAAAGAGAAAAACAAATATCGTATATTAACACATATATGTGGAACCTAGAAAAATGGTACAGATGAACTGGTTTGCAGGGCAGAAATTGAGACAGATGTAGAGGACAGACGTACAGACACCAAGGGTGGGAAAGCAGCGGGGGGCGAGGGGGGAAGCGGCGGGTGGTGGTGGTGGTGGTGTGATGAATTGGGCGATTGGGATTGACCTGTATACACTGATGTGTATAAAATGGAAGACTAATAAGAACCTGCTGTATAAAAAAATAAATAAAATTTTTTAAAAATGCCAGATTTATACACTCGATTTCGCATTGTATGGTATTTATACTTCTGTCTCAAAAAATAAACATGTTGAGTAGACAACCAAGCTTACCACTAATTATATTTTTCCCATTTGAATAGGAACCACCAGGGTGCGAACATCCTTAAAAAGGAAGATAATGAATCTTTTGGTTTTATTATACCACACCTTTTTCTTCTACCTTTCTTCAAATTTTTAAACAAAAGAATGTAGTAAAATTTTAAAAATGATATGGGATTATACTATGAGGAGGGGCTATGGTATATTGAAGATGGCTGCATGTCTTACTTTTCCTTTTGAGATGTGCATCTTCTTGAATCTGATCTTTTCTTAATGACTTGATTGACCAATAGATTGGGGATAGACGTGATGTTCTAGAATGTCTAAGTCTAGGTCAAACCGCTCTTAGAATGTTTGTTCTTGGGGAAGCCAGCCTCTATGTAAGACATCCCACTTACCTGAGATTGCCATGCTGTGGGAAGATCAAGCTAGCCATGTGGACAAGCCATATAGAGAAAGATACACAGATAGTCCTAGCTGTTCCAACCACCCAGTCTAGGCATCAAACACGCGAGTAAAGAAGCCGTTGTAGACATTTCAGTGCCAGCAGGCACAGAGTGGAAAAGAATCAATGAAGCTACTCACCAGGCTGAACCAAGACCCCAACTGAGCAGTCCCAGCCAACAGCACTCTTCCAGGCCACCTTAGCTGAGGCCCCAGACGTTATGCAGCAAAGATGAGCCATTCCACACTGTGCCTTATGCAGGTTCCTGACCCACAAAATTGTGAGCGTAATAAAATGCTTATAGTTTTACTCCAGCAATTTTTGGAACAGTTGTTAAGCAGCAATAGATATCTGAAACAAGGGGAAACAGGGTTATGTGACTGAGATTCCGTGATCTCAGTCCAAACTTTAAAGTTTAATAAGACTGGGTCTTTTCTTTGCTCCTTGCTCGTAATTCCTCCCTAAAACAAACAAACAAACAAACAAAAAACCTCAACAGATAACAGAAACCTCACCTGCTATTGGTTTGCTGCCATTTAAATATCCTTGTTTCTTTTTGATTGATCTTCTGCCAGTGACCACCAAAGTCTACAGGACTTCCCTTTGCAAAACATATGAATCTTGCTGGAAAGAAAAGGCTAAGGTTTGCATATGAAATAATCAATATTATGCCTTAGTTTCACTATTTGAAGACCTACTTTCTGTCACCCAGTAAGCCTGGAAATAAAGGAGCTATCATCATGAACATGACATGTAGGTGTTTAAATTTTAATGACAAAATTATAGCTCAAGTACATGCCAAGGGAGGAAAGAAGGCAGGTACAGGGCCACACATAGCTCACCAGAGAGCCTGCTAAGTACATGCGAATAGCACTTGAGCGCGCATGCCTAGAGGAGTAGGTCTGTTGTACCTTTAACAATGGCATGTTCTGTTTCCAATTAAATGCTGGTTCCTTTAGGAGTTACCATTCCCAAAGGAACAATTACTTTTGAGTCTCGAAAATCTCTGACTAGTATATTTTAACTCTGTCAACTCTCATTGCCTTCTGTAAAACATCACGAAAGCTCAAGGTTAGAATTTATTTTACAAAGAAGGAACGTTTTGTTTTGTTGTGTTTGCCTACAAGGAGAGAAAAAGTAAACACACATGGTCTTAAAGTGTTCAGCTGTTTAAAACTCTAGCTTACTAGTAAAGAAACGTAGGCTCCTATAACCATAAAGCATTGACTCACGTGTAGTCCTATTTTTCCGTGTTTCCTCAGAAGACCTCTCTTCTCTTCTTCGTCTTCTCTTCCTCTCCATCTTTTGACTGATAGCTAAGAATGGCCTTTTATTTGGATTCTCCAACTAATTACATTTTTTTAAACCCAAACACTATCATTTTTTGGGGGTAGGCCTTATTTGTTAATTTGGGACTTGTGTTAAATATTTACTTTAACATTCTCTGGAGATCCGTGGGGGATTGACAAGATTAGGAGTTTCCCAGTCAGGGCTGAGATGTCTTTATGTGCTTTTTATCTTCTTCCCTAGATAAGAGAGAGAGAAGAATGATCTGCTGCTCTGAAAACTGTATAATGTGCTGGATTCACAAGCACTTGTCATCACTCATTCGTGGTCCTCTTCCTAGATGATTCATGATTTCATTGTAGTCTGTCCATACCATCTATTTATCCATCCAGTGATCTATATAATTATTATTTCTTAAGCAGTTAGTAAACTAGACAGTCTGGTAAGTGTTGAGGACACTAAAATAGACTAAGGCGTGGTCCTCTCAGGGAGCAAAGATGAGAGTCATTGAGTTTGCTTTAAATAAATATGGGGTCTTAATTAGTTTACCAACTTTGCCTGTAGGTATAAAAGCTGTCTTTCACCCATAAAACACCCAACTTATTAGCAAGGTTATCTTTCTCAGCAATTATTAAGTTTCCATACTGATTTAAGTAAAATCTATATTACCTTTGGCTTTCCAGATCACTGCTTTGGCAGAAAGAGATAAGGCAGGTAAAAAAGACTGTAGAATAATATAACATATTATCAACTATAACCTCAAAGCAAAATGTGTTCAAATTTCATCTAAATGTGACCGACTGTTAAGAATATTATGTGCTTCTTAAGATGAGTAAAATCTAAGTCTCTACGTATATTGGCATGTGCTGTTAAAATGCATTTTCATGTTGCATCATGGAAAGATTTGCATAGCTTAATATAACCACAAAGAGGGTATCAATTTAAGTATCCAGTGAGCCCTTCAACCTGTGGAGATTTTCTTCTTACAAATGAAAAGCTAAAACCGTTACTCACCTTGCTCCCAGAATAGAACCAAGGGGGGGACTCCCGATGGAACTGAAAAGGCATACAAATGCAAAATGGATAAAAAGAAATCCTTTCCATTCTTTTTTCTTTTCTTTTTTTTTTTTGCCGTACACGGGCCTCTCACTGTTGTAGCCTCTCCCGTTGCGGAGCACAGGCTCCGGACGCACAGGCTCAGCGGCCATGGCTCACGGGCCCAGCCGCTCCGCGACATGGGGGATCTTCCCGGACCGGGGCACGAACCCGTGTTCCCTGCATCGGCAGGTGGACTCTCAACCACTGCACCACCAGGAAAGCCCATGTCCTTTCAATTTTTTACAGACATGGCCTGTAATCAACCCATGGATTTCATTGCTAGTGAGAGAAAATCACTGAAACAACTAACTTTGTAGGGCTTCAGAATTTTTATGAATAAGAATAACATTTTCCAGATCTTCTAGTGGGATCAAAAAGCACTGAAGGGAAGACAAGAACAAAGACGTCCTCATGCTTCTGGGCATGATGTAATACTGTACAGGGACTGGGAGCCCTGCCTCCTACCAGCTGTAGAACTCACGAGGGTCCTTGGCTCCCACATGTTCCCCACAAGGACAGCCTGATGATTCTGTCGGGGGAGGGAGCCTGAAGCACAGATTCCACTCATGGTTTTCTGTTTCTGAAAGCTGGGCCTGTTCTTTTTACTGAAAACAGGTCCACATTCCTTAACTCAGAGCTCCATACCCATCTGTTCAATAACAAAGTAAGAGGTACTAGACATAGCATGAAGTGACTCCTTGGGTTAGGTTTTCTTTTTGTTCTTCTTCACCTGGAGTTTAATTGGATGACTGCTAAGACATTCTATAGCTGCTCCTCTCATGTCTACTTCCTTGTGCCGTAAATATTGCTCCTGCTTTCCTTGATATATCTATCTGGCCTCTTACACAGGCCAGATGACCTGTGTACTTGGGGGAAGAGAACAGTTTGTCCAAGAAGTAGAGACAATAAATGTCACAACTGATAGAATATTGACAGAGGATTTTTAATTTTAGATAAAATAATGCAGGGATGCTTTTCTAATCTCATGGCCATTTCACTGAATAATGGTTGCATTCATTTTTCTACTAGGCCTTGGTGTCCATATAACAGAGCAAGGGATTATTAAGTTAAATGGGCATGGAAAAGAGTGATTTAATTCTCCTAGGAAATATGGGATGTAGCAAAGCCACTCTTTTCTTCACCTCTGCTTTTTAAAATAATAACTTTTCCTTTTATCTTAATAATATTAGTACCTGTCCATTGAGGGAAAATGTAAATAAAAACCATCCATCATTAACATTTCGGAAGGTATCTGTTCTCTCTCTTTTTCTTTTTGTACATATATACACAATTTCTCTCTACCTCTCTCTATATAGTCTTTCTCTTTCATCCATCCATCCATCCATCCATTATCTATGTACTAGACCACAAAACCTTAGCACCCTCTTCCCCAAACTACTCAGTTTTGAGAAGGCCCCCAAAGGTTCCCCAGATTGTTCACAAACCAGTCTGTCAGCAAATATCACCACGATGCATCTGCCATGTTTTCCTCTCTTACTTAGGTTCTCACTTGGTGTCTGGGTCTCAGAAGTTCAAGGAGTTGCAGTTGTTACTGCTGATGGTGGCTTTCGTGAAAATGTCTGTGGCCAGGCCATGGGTTTACTTGGGGTTTTGTTCTTCTGGCAGCCCAGGCCAAAACCTGGATTGCCATGATTGATTTTTTTTTTCTTTCTTTCATAATACAAATTCAATCTGTAAGTAAGTCCTGACCCTTCTAGTATAATATAGCATCACCTCTGAACTAAACAACAGCCCCTTAGTCAATCTCCCTGCTTCCTGTTCTCTACAAAACAGGGAATTTTTTTTAACCTAAGCGAGATCACACTTGCTTTCACTAGGAATGCAGTGGTCTCTCAGCCATGACCCTGCCTAGGATCACCCCTCTGACCTTGTCTGCTTCCTCTGGTGCTTTGTATTCCTTAGCACCAGTCTCCTCACAGTTCCTCCAGCTGTCAAGATCTCTGCCACCTTGTAGCCTTCACATGTATTCTCCCCTCCATCTAGCATGCCCTCCAGATATCTGCAGGGCTCACTCTATCTCTTCATTCAAATCTCTTGAAATTTCTCTGTGTTAAGCTACCCCAATTAAATTGATCCCTTTACTACCATACCATTCCTTCTCTGACTTTTTTTGGATAACATTTATCACTATATAATGTATTATAATCTAATATATAATATTTTTATATTATGATATGCTTATATATAACATGATTATAGGCCATATGTATATTATATATTATATAATTATAACTATATTATATATTTTATATAACGATATCATATATATTAATTTTGTACTTGGTAATTGTTTCCTGTCCAAGAGCAGAAAATGTGTTTTATTCACTTTTATATTCCCAGCAGCAAAACCAGTGACTGTTATGAAGTAGTTGCTCAATAAATATTTGTAAATTGAATGGGTTTATAAACAAATGGAAGTCATCAATCCTCAGGGGGCCAAAGTTAGGCTGAAATCTGTGTTTAGATGAGAAGAATAGTATTTGTGCCACACTGTGTCACTTGGGGCAACATATTAACTTTTTTACCCTAAGAGTATCACAGAATCTGTGATCTTTGCTCATCCCTCAAACCAAGAAACAAACATTCACTAGCAAAATCCTGGCTTCATGTTTGTATACTCTTTTGTCACAAGATGGAATTAAATCAGTTCATGCCTGAGTCTTCAACTTCCCCCCCCACATTCCCTCTTTCTAACTTCTTTTACCAGTCATCTCTCCCTGCACACAAGCGTGCATATCAAGCCTTCTCACTCCTTCATGTAGAATAGAAGACTCATAACAGATACAATTCCATTATCGGTCCACAAACAACAACACCTTTATTATTATTTTTTCTACAATACCTTTGTTGTTAGCAAGATAGTACTTTATCAATATTTTGTAATTGTATAGAATAATTTATGTATTTAACCCTCTTTTCGGTTATTAAGCCTGTTTCTGATTTCTTGCTCTTACAAACAGAATTACTCTGAATATCCCTGGGGCTGATTGCTGACTCAAGGGGTTCACACCTTGTTAAATTTAATAATCACCCTCCAGGATTATTAACACAATTTGCACACTTAGCAGCAGTGCCTGAGAAGGCCCATATTTTGTCACTTGCATGACACTAAGTCTTTTCAGTCTTTTTGATCTTTGAAAATTATAGGCCCAAATGGCATCTTGTTGTTTAAAAAAATTTATATTTCTTTAATACTTGGTGAGTTTTAACATTTAATATTTAGTAAATATTTGGATATCCTCATTCATGAACCTGATTTATGTCCATTAGTAATGATTTGGTTATTTGACCATTTTCTCTAATAGAATTTGCTTTTACTTTTACGTTTAAATAAATAAGGTCTTTATTAAGAATACTAAACATTTACAAGTAGAAAATATTTTATTAAAATTTTGCATGGTCCTTCCAGTGACCAAGAGTGAGATGACTTTGTATCTGGCGCCTTGGAGGAACCATGGATCAGAACCCCATGTTGACACTGACAGTGGCTCATCTGTCATCTCTGAATTTCCTTTGATACTCTCTAGGGCTGGACTCCCACATCTTCTTGTCTTTTCTGTATTGAAATGCTTCCTCAAAAAAAGTTTTGAAAGGGCACGTGGGACTAATTTTCTCAGTCTTGGATATCTCCAGAGGTCTTTATTTTCTCCTTTTAGCTTGGTTGACAATTTTTAGCTATGACTTCGTTGTCATCTTACATCCAGTATTGCTGTTCAAAAAGGCCGGTTACATTCTGAGAAGACCTCATGAAATGACAGCCAACATGGCAGGACACAGGTTTATCCTCTTGCCTCAATCTGGGATACCTCTGAAGAGCCGACTTGGCTTCTGAGCTCCTGGTGGAATCAGATGAGGCATCTGTTGGTACTGAATCTCAGCTTTTTTTCTCCCCCAGTCCTGCAGCTCAAGTTGCCTCACAGGCGTCTTGGTTTTGGTTTTGTTTGTGAGAGTGCTCCCCAGTAAACTTCCTGTGTGCAAATCTGCATCCGTAAGCCTATTTTTAGGGCACCTAATCTAAAACAGTTGTTCCCAAAAGAGGACTGAGGGAAAAAACCAGACCTTAAATTAGGATGTTGGAACTGAATCATTGGTGAATGGTTGGTAATGAGGGCACCATCACTGGTGGCAGGTAGAGTACAGATAGGCTCTGGAATGCCTTTGTGTTGCAGTGGTTAAAACTTTCACCAGTGGTGAACTGGCATGGAAAATTAGGAAGGAGCTTAATTGGAAGTGCAATATTTTAGGGGCCTGAGAAGTTCAGTGTGTGTAGTAATTATATGGGATATGGAATCCTATAACTCTTAATGATTATAGGCTGTACTTTGGAGAAAGACAAAGAAATATGAAGAATGATTTATCACCAACTTAATGTAAACAGTAAAAGTCAGAAAGGGTCCTTCAGAGCATACAAAAGTATGCTATTTCTTGCAACCAGAGAATAGGAAAAGCTGAAGATGATGCCAGGACTTAATTAAAAAGATAATAGAACTTCTTAGAAGGTTGAGTTCTCAATCTGGCAAACTTTCTGTGCTCTGACCCTGGTTGGGAAGGAAAGGGGCTCTGGACCTTGGGATTAGATATTTGAGTCAAATCCTTTGATAATAATGAAACCACATATCCCCCTGAACCTTCAGGGTCTGTAGAAGTTTCCCACTCGTCACTGTTAAAGGCCTGAACTCCATACTTAAATAAAATGCAGAAAACCTTGTGTAATAAGACAGGATGTACCCTCTCTCTCCAAGGATTTACCCTGACAGCCTCTCCTGGCCACAAGACCAGTAATTAGGATGAAGATACATGGTTCATCGGGGAAAGTTCTGGGCTTTTCAAGGGATAAAAGGAATTAAACATTGAAAGATCTGAAAGACCTAGCCAAGATATACTGGCGAGAACCAGGTAAGTAGTTGATGCTGGATCAAGGAGAACAGGATATGAAGTTGGACAAGGGAGAGTTTATTGAGTTGGGAATGCTCTCCTGTGATAAAGGAATTCACACCCTGCCAGGGACCCTGTGAGGCAGTGTTTCTTTCTATGCTTCTAGATGGTCACTTGGGAAAAGGAGTAGTCTGCAATGAATAAACGAGAAATGACAGAATTTCTATGGTAGTTGATGGAAGAAGGTATCAAAAGCCTTAGAGAAGTGGACGTGCTAGAGCGGGTATATTTCATAAGTCCAGAAAACCTCCTGCTGACTGTGTTCTGCGGGAGAACCCATTCAAATAGGCTAGCCAATAGTACGCATTTACAGACTTGCCCTAGGAAAATGGTAACTCTTCCGTCCTCTAATATAGCCCAATGATCTCATGTCACACAACCCAGATGAGCAAGAAGTGGTGAGTATGCTCATATCATTGGTAATGTATATGTGCCCCAGAGAGTGAGAGAGAAACCTATTAAGGTTCAAAGACCTATCACATTAGTGAAGTTTATAGAAGCTGAGTGATCTGGAGCATGCTAGAGCATACCCTTCAAGGTAAAGTATAAATTACTAGGTTTCCCAGGTCCCACCACTAAGAAGGAAGAACAACTCTTGGTAAACCTATTTGAGATAGAGAGGCAGTTCATTCTACACTTTGGTAGAATATCCATCTATCAAGTGACATGGAAGGCTGCCAACTTTGAGAGTGGCTTACACCAGGAATGGACTCCACAGTAGGTCCAGACTCTAGTATAATTAAATATGCTATCTGGGCCATATGACCCAGCAGACCCTATGATATTAGAGGTATGTGTGGTGAGAAAAGTTGCCATGTAGAGTTTATGGAAAACCCCACTGTGAGGATCACGACATGGGTACCTATATTTCTGGAGTAAAGTCGTACCATCTCTAACAGATACTTGTGCAGCATTTATAGCTCCTGGCATGCTAATGGTCCTTGATAGAGACGAAGTGTGCCAGTCCATGAGAGATAAAGTAGCCATGCACCTAGGACTGCTCATCATGAGCTTGGTTCTTTCAGATCCAGTAAGTTATAAGGCTGGATGGACTCTGTAGCAGTCCATTGTAAGATGGAAATATTTCATCCAGGACCAAGTATAGGCTAGGTCAGAGAGCACTTAATAGCAGAGGAGGTGCAAGAGGGGGGATTGATCACACAATATATTACCTGGAAGTTACCAGCCTGAATGAGCTATAGAATGGCTCAGCTGTGTCACCAGTTTGGAGATAATACCCTATGAGGATCGAGTACCACTACCCAAGATATAATGTACAAATCAACAACTTTTATATATGCTGTATTCCACAACAGGTGGGTAATACATGGAGACAGGAAGCAGAAGTGGACTTACAGTCATTCCCAGGAACACACTTAAGGAATTTTTGTTTTCCTTCCCTGCAACTCTAAGCTTTGCAGGTCTGAGGGCTTGGTTCTTAGAGGGAAGATGTTTCTTCCGGGGAACACAGCAGTATTCTTGTTAAATCTAAGTCTGCCACTTCACATTTCTTACACTAAGAAACTAGCAGGCAAGGAAATGTGTTCTGACCCTTAGGAAGAGGTACGGCTTCTACTACACAATTGGGGATAGGGAAGAATGCTTGTCAACTAGGTGATTCACTGGGTGTCTCTTGATACTCCTTTGCTCAATATTCTTAATGGAAAAGGGAAGCAGCCATGGGCTGAGAAAGTCATGAAAACCAGGGGCTCAGACCCCGCCCCCCCCCCAGGGTTGATGTACATCATCCATCCACATAAGCCACCTAGACCAGGAAGGATGCTAGCTGAGGTTGGGGGGAATAGAGAATCTTAGAAGTGGAGGATAATATCAGTTGTAGTCCCAAGAGTAAGTGTAACAGCAGGGGCAGTTCGTCCTACTAATCTCCCTTTTGTAAGTTTTCCCAAGCAATAGCATCAACCAGAATTCTGGAGGAGATGCTCCTAGATGGGGTAAACTTATTATATAAAGCAAATAAATCTTAGTAACATGAGTGTGATTAGTACCCTCTGGCATGAACAAGGCTCTCATTCTCCCAATTGCCGGGAGTGTAGGCTGCTGGCCAATCACAGTTGACTCTCTCCAAGGCTAAGGAAGCTGATTCACACAACGTTATAACCCTTCTTTGGGTAAGCTTATACAGTTGTCTCTCAGTATCCTTGAGGAGTTGGTTTCAGGACCCCTGCAGATACTGAAACCTGTGAATGCTCAAGTGCATTGTAGAAAAATGGTGTAGTATTTGCATATAACTTGTGCACATCCTCTCATGTACTTCAGATCGTCTCTAGAATACTCATAATACCTAATACAATGTAAATGCTAAGGAAATAGTTGTAAATACAGTGTAAACGCTATGTAAGTAGTTGCTGGTGTGCAACAAAAGTTTTGCTTTTGGAACTTTCTGGAATTAAAATCTTTTTTCTTTAATTTTATTTTTTTATTTAAATTTTTATTGGAGTAGAGTTGATTTACAATGTTGTGTTAGTTTCAGGTGTACGGCAAAGTGAATCAGTTATACATATACATATATCCACTCTTTTTTAGGTTCTCTTCCCATATAGGCCATTACAGAGTATTGAGTAAGAGTTCCCTGTGCTTTACAGTAGGTCCTTATTAGTTATCTATTTTATATATAGAAGTGTGTATATATGTCAATCACAATCTCCCAATTTATCCCTCTGGCCCTCTTACCCCCTGCTAACTGTTAAGTTTGTTTTCTACATCTGTAACTCTGTTTCTGTTTTGTAGATAAGTTCAGTTGTGCCTTTTTTTAGATTCCACATATAAGCAATATCATATGATATTTGTCTTTCTTTGACTGACTTACTTCACTCAGTATGACAATCTCTAGGTCCATCCAGGTTGCTGCAAATGTCATTATCTCATTCTTTTTTTATGGCTGAGTAATACTGCATTGTATATATGTATCACATCTTCTTTATCCATTCCTCTGCCAATGGAAATTTTGGTTGTTTCCATGTCCTGGCTATTGTAAATAGCGCTGCAATGAGCATTGGGGTGTAGGTAGTTTTTTGAATTGTGGTTTTCTCCAGATATATGCCCAGGAGTGGGATTGCTAGATCATACGGTAGCTCTGTATTTAGTTTCTTAAAGAACCTCCATACTGTTCTCCGTAGTGGCTGTACCAGTTTACATTCCCACCAAGAGTGTAGGAGGGTTCCCTTTTCTCCACACCCTCTCCACCATTTATTGTTTGTAGACTTTTTCATGATGGCCATTCTGACTGGTGTGAGGTGATACCTCATTTTAGTTTTGATTAGGTTGTAGCTGCAGATACAGGATGAACAGATACACAGAGCCGACTATAAGTTGATCCATCCAGTGGCAGAAAGGCCTTGTTTCAGTTTGGGAGATCTCTAGGAGCTTTCCCAGCTCCAGAGTCCCCGAGGGTTTGGCTGAAACCTCTGTTGTATCTGCATCACAGCTCAGCCTCTCCCATAGCCCTATCCTGCTTTCCTCACTTCATTCCAGATGTGGTTCCAGAGATGGCAGACTCCCCAGTAAACTTCCTGTGTGCACCTTTCCATCTTAGTGTCTGTTTCCTGGGGAGCCCAACTAAAACAGAAGATTGAACCAATGGAAAGACATGTCATGTTTTTGGATGAAAGGTTTCAATACCATATGTTAATCATAGTTGAGTTAAGTTTTAAGTGCATTGCTGGCCCCAGTAAACATTCAGACAGATTTTGTAAATTAGATAGGTGATTCAAAAGTTCATATGGAAAAAGAAAGAAGCAAGAATATCCAGGGAAATGCAAAGAGGATGTTAGTTGGTCCAGCAAATTCTGTATGTAAGAACAGCTACTTCTCCAACCTCACAACTGTTAAAGAAACAATCATTTATAGCCAAGTAATTTTTCTTTAGAATTTAGTTTTTAGTAATGTTTATCCTGTATTGAGATAAAATAGTCAGATATAACCAGGTTATATATAAATGATGGTAATTTTTAATAATGTAGTGAAATTCTGAAAGAATTGATTCATCACCAAGGTGTTTTGTATCCAACTTGGGCCTTTATTACCAACTAGCTCAATCTGGTTTGGTGTACAACCTTATATTCTTATAGGAAACATACTCATGGCAGAGTATTCTTTTATTAGTACTATTTTTTGCTTGTAGAGATACATTCTGTAATGGTAACGCAGTTATATGAAGTAATGGGGCATCATCGTTAATTTTCAGGAAAAGATCAAGATAGTAAACATCTTCAGAGGCAAAGGATTATGCAATTCAACTACAAAGAAATTGTCTCTCACATGGTTTACATTTTCCTGTTTTTTAAAAACAGTAATAAGTCATCAGTCATAAGTACTGACCTCTAAGAAGTCAGTAACTGATCAATAAGTCAGTAACCTACTGACCTGGAAGCTTAGACTCTAATTTCTCTGTTTGATTAAGGCAGTGATTATTTCTTGATTTTCTTCACAGTGAAAATGAATACCCGTTAAATGACAAAATCATGTCCACAAACTGTATGGTGTTTCAGACTGAAGGTGTGAAGGCCAGGGAAATTTGGTTGGTCATTAAAATGGTACTGGGGCTGAAACAATTGCTATTTGTAATTGTTGCACCAGTTCTTTATGCTTTCTTTGTATGCAAAGACAATGTGGCTATGTCAAGAAAATAATGAGTTGATAATATGGGGTGAGATAAAAGCAATTTCTTCTTTACAAAGAATCCAACTCTCTTACTACTTCTATAAGCTAAAGTATCTTTACCTTTGCCTGTCTCGCTTTACACCCACTACTGGGAAATTTTAAAAAAAGATTGGGATGTACTTGCAAATCAGTAGCTACTCCAACTGGAAAATAGGCACCAATATAGATATCCTTGTGGCTAAAGCTTTATTTAAGAAAAAACTCTTTTCTAGGATGACTGCTCTGCCACCTGTATGCTGTGTTTCTGTTCAAGGGTAGTATTATGCTTTGTGTCAATCCAGGACTTCGTTGGCCCCATGTAACTTTGTGATTCCGTTTATCCTTAACCCAGACTCTGCTCCAACCAAGCCACTAGATAGGCTTCTGTTGCTGCTGCCCATTCTTGGTGTTAACTCCCACCTCAGTGGAATCTCAACCGCCCTTTCTCTTATCCACATTTATCACTTCCTTCAAGAACCAACTTCCACATTTTCTCCCTCCAAGAACAAGGCCTGCTTTTACTTTACCTTTTTGAGCTCCCACACTTTTTAAGTTTTCCTTTTCTTCTTGCTCATGTCTATTCTGCAGAACTTAAAGCTTCATGTTTTATCTATCCCAGTTAAACTCAAGGAGCATTGTGTTGCGTTTTCTTTTATGCACCTAAAGAACTCATTTATTCACATAGTAGTTACTTGATACATACTGTTTACTGTGAATTTATTTCTAGAGATGATTATTGTCTCTTCAGTATTGATTTTTTCTTTTACCTTGAGCTGAGATGGAGTGAAGGCAAAATAATTGCAAATTTCAACTTCCTGAGTAGTCATTGACTGAGGTGACTAAATGAATCATGCTATTTCCACTACTCTGGCTCTACTTTCTCATCTACCCTTATCCCCAGCCTCTTCCAGTCTCAGCTGCTGTGTCAACTTGTATCAGTGCCCAGGGTTCAAATGCTTTATCAAAATTACAAGTCACCAAGAAGTGTAGTTGGTTTTGCAGATAGTTCTGCCACCATGTTTCTTTAAATTGAAGTAGTTGTTGAATTTGGGCCAAAGATGACCCAAATATAAAAGAAAAGCAATCTGCTAGCGGGAGTTGTATGGGGAGGTATCAGCGTCCACGTGGCTCGTTCAAATCCAATCACTTGATGCTCAATCTCTGAGGAAAATGGAGACGGTGATCTGGTGAACATAGTGTTCTGAGTGGCTACAGCTGTGTGGGCAATGAAGTTCTGAAACTTTAAAGGCCTGGAATCTAATACTTGCTCAGATATATTTGTGGAATAAACAGGTGAATGAAAAGGAATGAATAAATGGTATTTGTAGATTTCTGTTTCTCAGAGGGTCAACCATGTCAGAGAAGACATGGGTAAGAATCTCTGTAATCAGGCAAGCTTAATGCTGACAGCCACTACCCATAATATTAGCAGGAACACAGCTATTAGAAACTGGCCTAGGAAGCTCAAAGCACCCTGAGCAAAATTAAAAATAAATGTGCAAATGGGATTATTTTTCTGTCGCATTGTAAATCTATGTGCAATATATAAATATGACCATCTGCCTTCCTTTGAGGAAAAAACTATTAACCAGTAAATTCCTAGTGTAAGAATAAGTTTTGTTCTCCTGCCATCTTTTTCTGCCATCTTTTCTTCCACATTCCAAAAGTTTCACCTGAAAGATTATTGGTATTCTGGTGACAGGCTTTAAACCACAGCACACAGCTAAATGGGTGTTTATTTGAAACCTTTCTTTAGCATAAAGGTAAAGAATGATTTGTTTTGCGTCACGATGATAGAGAAGTAGAAACAAGTTAGAAGTCACAAAATGAAACATGGTTTGCTAACTTACAACTAACTTTTCTAGACATTACCTATTTCTTGAGCCTGTTATGAGTAAAGTTCTATCAAATGCTATGGATTAATTTGAAAAAGAACGTGTTTGAGCACCTGTCCTCAAAGAGAATGCAGTCTAATTTGGGAAAGACAGAATACATATATATGATAAAGACAAAATGTGTATCTGATCAAAATTATGATAAAAGCCGGTAAATAAATTCCACGTAAGTGATGCAAATAACAGAAAAGCACAGTTGCAGGTGAGTTGTGATAAGGATGACATTTTGTAGGCAACTCAGAGAAGGCTTGTGCCTTCACGGTAAAAATAGCTCCCTGAAAACAGTACAGTAAGTCAGCCTTCTTTAAACACCGTTTTGACATGTGAGTGATAACCATGTTAGATGATATTTTTCTGAATAAAAAGAGGGGTTATATATGAGGCATATAGGGGCAATAATGTGATGGCAAAAATAATCATTCCACTGACAAGTCATGGGGTCCACACTTGGCCAGAGACACAAATGTCAGTGTAACTCCTATGTTGAGCAACTGAAACTCAGGGAAGGTAATCATAAAACAACTTTATATTAATTTCCTCTCTCCATTTAAATTCATCTTTAAATTCATCTCCATTTAAATTCATCTTCTTCTTTCTCTGTTCCTGGCAGGCCCCATAACATTTCTCTTTACTCTCAAATGATAAAAGAGATAAGAGCCAAGTTCAATCACAAAACCCAGGCTCAGTTCAGTAATAAGCATGATTAATACCAGCAAAAACAAGTAATATTCAGAACCCCAGATTTGTTTAAAATTTAGACTCCTCTCCTGCCCCCGGCAGCAGGTGGGAAGTCTGCTGTAAGGACGAAGGGGTTGCCGTCTTTTCTCTTACCCCATCTGAGCTTTCATGCTCCTTCCACTAGCTTGTTCACCGTAACAGTTTCTGACCACTTGGGGTTGGTGCCTGGGGAAGGAGGAGATAGAAGGTGTTACAAAGTGTGGTACTGCACTGATACGGGTCGAGAATTGATGCTGGTGCTTTTTGGATGTTGTGGGTGTTTAAAGCTAGTGGTCTCTCCCTATCCCTACCCCTATCCTGAACATTTCATGGCTTCTTTGGAGAATTCCCCTCTTTCTGAGGATTTTTTCCTGGGAGTCCCTTTGGAAGGGTCAAATACATCTCCATTCTGGTTTGATGACTGACTCCTTCCTTTGCTGTTAGGAATCCAGTCATACCTCTAGTTTCTTTCTCCAGGTGGTCTTCTTGGATGGGCCTTAAGAAGAACCATGTGTAATATTCCATTGTATATATGTACCACATCTTCTTAATGCATTCTTCTGTTGATGGACATTTAGGTTGCTTCCATGTTCTGGCTATTGTAAATAGTGCTGCAATGAACATTGGGGTGCATGCGTCTTTTTGAATTATGGTTTTCTCTGGGTATAAGCCCAGGAGTGGGATTGCTGGGTCATATTGGTGGTTCTCTTTCTAAATTTTTGAGGAACCTCCATACTGTTCTCCATAGTGGCTGTACCATTCCCACCAACAGTGCAATAGGGTTTCCTTTTCTCCACATCCTCTTCAGCATTTATTGTTTGTAGATTTTTTGATGATGGCTATTCTGACCAGTGTGAGGTGATACCTCATTGTAGTTTTGATTTGAATTTCTCTAATAATTAGTAACGTTGAGCAGCTTTTCATGTGTTTGTTGGCCATCTGTTACACCTTCTCTTGAGAAACGTCTGTTTAGGTCTTCCACCCATTTTTTCATTGGGCTGTTTGTTTTTTTGACATTGAGCTGCGTAAGCTATTTGTATATGTTGGAGATTAATCCCTTGTCGGTTACTTTGTTTGTAAATATTTTCTCCCATTCTGAGGGTTTTTTCATTTTGTTTATGGTTTCCTTTGCTGTGAAAAAGCTTTTAAGTTTAGTTAAGTCCCATTTGTTTATTTTTGTTTTTATTTTCATTACTCTAGGAGAAGAGTCAAAGATCTTGCTGTGATTTATGTCAGAGTGTTCTTCCTACGTTTTCCACTAAGAGTTTTATAGTATCGGCCTTACATTTAGGTCTTTAATCCATTTTGAGTTTATTTTTGTGTATGGTGTTAGGGAGTGTTCTAATTTCATTCTTTTACATGTAGCTGTCCAGTTTTCCCAGCACCACTTATTGAAGAGACTGTCTTTTCTCCATTGTATATTCTTTCCTCCATAAAAAAGGAATGAAATAGTGCCATTTGCAGAGACATGGATAGACCTAGAGACTGTCATACAGAGTGAAGTAAGTCAGAAAGAGAAAAAAATATATAGTATAATATCGCTTATATGTGGAATCTAGAAAAATAGTACAGATGAACTTATTTGCAAAGCAGAAATATACAGATGTAGAGGACAAACGTATGGATACCAAGGGGGGATGGGAGGTGGGATGAATTGGGAGATTGGGATTGACATACATACACTACTATGTATAAAATAGATAACTAATGAGAACCTACTGTATAGCACAGGGAATTCTACTCAGTGCTCTGTGGTGACCTAAATAGGAAGGAAATCTAAAAAAGAGGGGATATATGTGTATGTATAACTGATTCACTTTGCTGTACAGCAGAAATTAACACAACATTGTAAAGCAACTCTACTCCAATAAAAATTATTAAAAAAAAAAAGAACCATGGGGGCCTTCTCTCATAGAAGGCCTGCGTGGTCCAAGGGAATCACTCACACACACATCTGTGTGTGCAAAATTGTTAAGGACTAGATGTTGAACACCTCCTTTGAACAATTTCCACTTGGCCATTTTTTTATCAGATTTTTCAAAATTTATCGATTTTTTAATCAGATTTTCTATGTGATCCTTTTTTGTGGCAGGATTGTCTGAGTCACAACTGAAACGTAACATCTTAACATCTCTTTTTATTAGTATGTTAAGAGAATAAGCTATATAATTTTGAGTCAGTTCACTCTTCTAAGCTCTAGTTTTCTAGTCTTTTTTTTAAGATTAAATGATTCTGTTTAGCCCTTAGCTCGTAGTAAGTGACCAATATGTAAGAGCTCTTATTATTTAGCATTTGTAGAATCATCGTGCTTGAGAATAAGAAAAATGCATATTTAGGTATTCTCTCTGAAGATGAAGTCAGTCTTGTAATTATGGTACCCTGAGATTTCAAAATAATCAATTTATATCTAGCGACTTGAGTATTTGCTGAAATGTTTATTCTCTCTTGTGCAAGGCTTGGATGTCTTCAATATTTTATTTGCTCTCTTAGTGTGCATTTTTCCTCTTTCTTTTCTAACAGCTCACTTTACTTGAAGGGGAAGAGGAAGGGGGTTTATTAACATGCTCTGATGCATATGTCCTTTCCTAACATTGCTTTTTACAGGAAAAATGTTTTTTGGTGATAGAAACAGAGTGGTGTGAATAGGGTAATGGTAAATCTGTCCTAAAGCCACTTTGCAACTGTAAATCATCATTATGGAGGATTGACTTTCTCCTCATGGTGACACTTTACCCAGTGAAGTGACCGGAAGGATTGGAAGTGATTTCTACAGTATCAGCCTCTTTGGCATGATTCATTTCTGCCCTCATCTCAGCCTGAAAGTGGAAGCTCAGTTTCTGGTACTGAGGATGAGGATGGCAGCCCCACCGCAGTGAAATCTCCAGACATTACTACACCTCCCACATTGTCAGCTTCCCATAGATAAAAAATTTTTAAAGCTGTTATTTGGTTTTGTCAATGCTACTTTAAATTGAATCTGTTTTGCATTCCTCGCTTGTAGGTTTGATAGCCGTAATCTAATAAAACAATAGGCTAATTCTTTAAATTACTAGGAATTCACAAAGATACCTTAAGTAATGATATGCTTCATACAATTATATCTTACGTTTTTACAGTGAGATGAATTATTTTAAATTAAAATTAGTGTCAAACATTGGTTGGATATTAATTTTTTTGTTTGTTTTAAACCTTTGTTGTCAAATAAAACACAGGTCCAGAAAAACCATACCAAACAGATGTGTAGCTGAACGGCTTATTTCAAGTGAAAAGCTTATAACCACCATCCAGGTCAGGAAAGAGAATGTTTTCAGCCACCCTCCTTGTATGTGCTTTATCCTAATCTTACCTCTTTATTCAGCCAGACACAATCACTGTCCTAACTTTTATAGCAACTAATTCCTTGAATTTCTTTATTGTTTTATCATCCAAGGGTGTGTCCCTAGAAGCAATAGGTTTATCCAGTTTTTTATTTTATAATGAAAAAAATTTCTATGAATCTGTAATTTCCCCTTCTATAACTTTCTTTGCTTTATCATTTATTTGCTAAAGAACATAAATCTCTGCCCTGCAGAGTTTCTAAGCTTGGATATTGCAGACTGCACACCCTAGGTGCTGTTCAACGTGTTCCTCTGTCTTCTGAATTTCCTAAAATTGGGCAACTAGCTGGATCCAGAGGATTTCTCAGAATTGAGTACAGTCCCCTTGACAAGATTTTAGGTGTCTTCTTTAGGAGGGCAAAATGTCTACTTGTTTCTCTTTCTGTGATTTAAATAGCTGTTCATGTTCAATGCCTAGATTTATAAATTTAGGTAGTTGTAAAATTTGGTGGTATTCTGATTCCATAAATTTTTGTCATTATTAAATAGAATACTTATAAAAATGGACGCTTTCTCTTAGATACTATTTGCTACCCAGTGCTTTCATTTCTATAGGGCAAGAAGGATCATTGCTTGATTTTTAAAATCAGTTTTTAAGAAAGTTAATTGGATTCTTATCCTCCAAATGTAACATATAACCATTTTTTAAAAAATACTTATTGTTTGGTAACTTGTGTTTCAACATATTTGGGTGGGTTTCACCCAGTTGCAATTATTATCACGACTGAAGCTCAAATTGTCCCAACTCTGGCCCGTGGGAGCCTTTTCAGGTTGATTACTAAGTTCTTTTCTTACAATTCGAGTAGATTTTGATAGCTCCCTTGCTGTCTAGTGTAACAAGATGCTCCACTTTTATCTTTATTTTCTGTCATAGACTTGGAACTGCCATTCTTGCAAGAAGCTCTGGGTTCTTTTAGTGGAATATGGTAGTTCAAGACCAACATATGTATTCACTAGAGAGATTTATTGGTCTCAGTTGAGTGGTCATTTTTTCTAGGCCTTTTTAGTGGGCAGAGTTAGATAGAATATGCATTTGTGTGTGCACACGTGCGCGTCTGTGTATGCATGACTCAGGTTCATAGGAATATTTCTAATTCAAATACAGCACAATAGAGTTTTAAAATTTAATTTCTTCTATATTACATCTGTATTTCCTTTTTGCTACACCATGAAGCCTGCTTCTCAAGGATGTAGGGGATGACAGAATATCCCGTACTGGGCACACAGAAATATCACACTAGCAGTACTCAGCTCCAGCGAAAAGACATAGACCGCCGGAGTGGATACAAAAACAAGACCTGTATATATGCTGTCTACAAGAGACCCACTTCGGACCTAGGAACACATACAGACTGAAAGTGAGGGGATGGAAAAAGACATTCCATGCAAATGAAAATCAAAAGAAAGCTAGAGTAGCAGTAACAGTACTACTAATACGTAATTGAGATTATTTGTAAAAATTCTTGCATATGCTCTTACCACCACCCCATCTTTTATAGTTGTACTATTTGTAAAATTTCAGAACCTATAGCCACTACCGACCATCTTCTCCCTTTAACCTCCATTTTTAACTCCATCTTTAATGCTTACTACCAGTCCTGTGTCAAAGTTTCTCTGGTTATTTTAATTGTCTGAAGATTTTTCTCTATTTTTCAGAAAGGACTTATGGAAATAATATTCTCTGTCTTCCTGCATGTAATAACCATTTGTCTCTGCTCTTTATGTTTGAAAATCAGTTTTGCTGGGTAAAAAATATTTGGCTCACATTTCTTTCCTTGAGTATCATAAGTGTTACTGTCAGCAAGTCTAGTCGTCTAATTTTATTTCTGTTATAAGAACACTTACTCTTCCTGCCTAGATGCATAAAATATTCTTCTTTTTTTTTTACAATTTAAAATCCACCTTATAAGCTCTTTCAATATCTAAGTTTCAAGTGGCATTTTAAAACTTTATGTTTCAGGAAAGTTTTAAGTTTCTAAGAAATTTCTCTTTCTCTTTTTTCTTAATTTTTTTAAAAATTTTTTAATTAAAAAAATTCTTCCTTTTATCCTCCATTTCTCTTAAAGCACTAACTTCTATGTTTATTTGGTAATGTGTTGTTTCTAATTTAGCCTTCATTTCTGATTTTTTTTTCTAATTATTTCCTGAGTTTAGTCACCTAATTCCTGAGTTTTTCTAATCATGATTTGTGTTGTTCTTTCATATCATTTTCTTAATGCCTTTTAGCTTGTTTTGAAAAAGAAGAGTGTGGCTTGATCTGTTTTGTGGACATGTCTTTCTGGAATGCTCAAAATGTTTTTAGGAATGTTATTTAGATATTTTTTGAATCATAATAATTTCAGATAGAATTTGACCTTTTTTCCTTCTAATAACTTTGAATAGAATTTGACCTTTTTCTTTTTCTATGCTCAATTTTATTAATTTTACTGGATTTTTAGAAGAGGTTGTGGTTCAAGATAGCTTCTAAAAACACGTTTCCTCTTTTGTTACTTCATTTAGTGTTCACAGTATGACTACTCATTCACTGAGATTTCTTGGCTATCTTCTGCCTTCCTACTCCCACCCCCGACTTTTATCTGAAGTTTCTCTCTTCTGCTTTTATTGCCTCTTTCCCGCTCAGTTTTGATTCTGCTTCCAGGAATTTCTCCTCAGAGTGGGTGTCAGTTTACAGGGATTAGTCTGCTCTGTCTTCTTCATACCTTGATACCAGTCCCTTAAACTTGCCTGCCTTCGGATTGGGTAAACCCCTTCCAGTTCAGCTGCTGTTCTCAAGTTGGTCCATCAGACATCCAGTGATTACCTGGCGGGGTTCTGTTGTTTTCTGGTCCACTAAATATCTGTTGCTTCCTCCTGCCTTCTCCTTCCCTGGCAATGACTGAAGGAAGATCTGGCGGTGGCTAGTGGTTGGTCCCCATATGCTTGTTTTTGAGGATTGTAGGACAAGTTCTCACCTAGTTTGTTATAAATGTTGTCCATGAGTTTTTGGCTTTACTATCTAATTCCTCTGCTCACATTGATAATGGGGATTTGAAGGAATTCAAAAGCTTTACCGCTACTGCCACCTTCATGATTTTCTTTCTAAACATAAGCTTTACTAGAATTTTTTCTAATACACAGATATAAAACACACACAAACACATATACAGAATGGTGCGTCACAATCTATACATTCCAATTGTTATTTTTAAAATAATATAAATGTGGGACTTCTCTGGTGGCACAGTGGTTAAGAATCTGCCTGCCAATGCAGGGGACACAGGTTCAATCCCTGGTCCGGGAAAATCCCACATGCTGCAAAGCAACTAAGCCCTTGTGCCACAACTACTGAGCCTGAGCTCTAGAGCCCACGAGCCACAACTACTGAGCCCACCTGCCAACTAGTGAAACCCATGCACCTGGAGCCCGTGCTCTGCAGCAAGAGAAGCCACCACATTGAGAAGCCTGTGTACCACAATAAAGAGTAGCCCCCGCTCGCCACAACTAGAGAAGGCTCACGTTCAGCAACGAAAACCCAACGCAGCCAATAAATAAATAAAATAATATAAATGTAATAAAAATATAGAGCACAGAATATATTTTTACTTTTAATCACAATAAAATTTCAAAATTTGACAAGGTACTGCTCTTCTCATAAAGCTCGCACAGTGAATTCATAGCTGGGGAAATGTTTTTGTTCAAGTTGAAAAACCTAAACAGAAAGGTACCATAGGGGCCTTTAATTGAATTTTCCACTTTTTTGCATTAGAGACATACAGACAGTACGTCTTTGGTGTCACTTTTTGAATACCACCATCTGTTTATAAAAATAGATGAACAATGGGTTGGGTGAGTACCTTAAACTTTTGTAATTGAGAGGATAGATAATAAACATTGCCTTATATGTCTTTGCCTTTGAATTTTGAGCCTAGTATATTTGTGAAGTAGAAGCAGCTCCCATTTGACATTCTGTAGTTTTTCAGAAAAGCCATCATCAGCTCCTGTTAGTACAGTAGGCCTGTAATGAATACATATCTGATACAATTGCCTTATTTTCAAAAAGTATAGCAGTTGTTAGTGGGTTCTGGTGATCCCATCTAGTGAGTATTGTCCTGTAGTTGTACCTGAAATAAAGAAAAAGGAATTAGATTTTTGATACCCCTTTTTATCCTGAAGTATCCCCAAGTGTATAACATAATATTGTAAATCAAAAAGTTTCCCTTGCAGTGCTCACATAATGTTACCCAGTTATATGTGAGTCTAAGTGAGAGACTTCTTTTTTAAAGATGTGTTCCACTTACTACTGTATTACCTATGTGTCGTCACATCGTTACCAATTAAGCCAGCATAAACATACGCTAACATACTTAACACTAAATTGTTCCTCTTTGATGACAACAGTTGATAATCAGAATAGCTTCTGCCACATTCAAAGGAAAAGTGAGATCTCTCCTTGGAGAAGTTTGAGCCATCAGTGAAATAAGAATAATCACATTTTCCTCAATATTTTATTTAAGTTTTAAGTTTATTTAAGTTATTAAGGGCAAAAAGTGAGGAACCAAAACCTTAAAACTACCTATTGACACTGCCTGAAGAGTCCCATAGTCTCATCAATGAAATCATGATCTTTTCCTGCATCCTTTTCCAACAAGGCAATTTTGATACCCAGCCAACTTCAGAGGGCAGTTTGAAAGTTGACTACTTTCCTTCTTTCAAGGGCTGGTTTCTGAGGTCCAAATGTGTCTCAAGACGTCGTTCATTGTAGGTGGAACTCATATGTTGGGAGCTATTACAGAGGAAAACCCATCAGCTCTGGAGTCACAAAGCCCTTAGTTCCATCCTGGCTCAAAATCCTCCTTATCTGAACTGGAACAAGTTACCTTCCTTCCTGGTTCCATTTCTTCACGTATAAGGTAGGTCTAGGGACTTCCCTGGTGGCACAGAGGTTAAGAATCTGCCTGCCAATGCAGGGGACATGGGTTCAATCCCTGGTCTGGGAAGATCCCACATGCCGCGGAGCAACTAAGCCCGTGCGCCACAACTACTGAGCCCGCGTGCCACAACTACTGAAGCTCATGCACCTAGAGCCCATGCTGCGCAACGAGAAGCCACTGCAATGAGAAGCCTGTGCACCGCAACAAAGAGTAGCCCCTGCTCGCCGCAACTAGAGAAAGCCCACACGCAGCAACGAAGACCCAACGCAGCCAAAAATAAATAAATAAATATGTCTAAGGATTTCTTATTTAGAGTGTATTATCTAGATTTAGTGTTTGGCACATTACATATTGTAGACATTTAAAAATATACCCATTTCCGGGGCTTCCCTGGTGGTGCAGTGGTTGAGAGTCCGCCTGCCGATGCAGGGGGCACAGGTTCGTGCCCCGGTCCGGGAAGATCCCACATGCCACGGAGCGGCTAGGCCCGTGAGCCATGGCCGCTGAGCCTGTGTGTCTGGAGCCTGTGCTCCGCAACGGGAGAGGCCACAACCGTGAGAGGCCCGTGTACCGCAAAAAACAAAACAAAACAAAAACATTTCCTTGTCATATGCAAAAGAATACATCTTCCAAAGTCACGTAGGAAATATACGTGGTTTGAAAACCTCCCGAGATGACTTTATATGCTCCCAGTACTCCTGAAGAACTTTCATCAGGGAGAGTAAGGCCTCTAGGTACTCATGACCAAGCAGCTAAACAAATCAATATCTTAGATACCAGTCACCAAAAGATAAAATTGAAATGAACTGATACTGATCATTGGTACTTTGTTTGTTTAAATTAATTAACAATTTATTTACTGCTTATAGCCATTATATTTATAAAACATCTGATTATGATTCATTTAAATGTCACCCAAAGCTTATAAAAGGAAGCTGCATGAGCCTTTTTTGAAGACTAATATTTAAAAGTAAAGTACTTATTTCTTATGTAAAGAACGGATTTATTGTTTTCACTTTAAGGAAACCCTTAGCATTAGAAAATGTAAACTTACAGAAAGTGGGATTTCTAAAAGCAAAGAGTGCCTGGATGGGACAGGCTGCATATTGACATTATGCTAATTAGAGACTTGAATCACTGACACCTGCGTTGCTTAGAGGGACACAATGCAGCATCAAGGTCTCTGTCCTTTTGTTGATTTAAAATGTTATCCTTGAAATATCAATGTTATAAATATTAATAAAAATACTAAGAGCTTGGCAAGTGGATTCCAGGAAGACTAATGACTTCCAGTTAAATATCAAGTCATTATTCTAACGGACCTTTTACTAGGCAACAAAGATGGAACAAAGCTATAAGCCCTTCATAAAGGTCTTAACAACCATTCAATTGAGACAAAAATTCCATCAACTAGTTGTTTGACCTAAATAGATTGATTGTTTCTAGGTGAATTAATCAGCCTTTGGTTATCATCTCTCAATACCAAAAACAGGTCTGGCTGATTTTTTGACTCCTTAATTGGTTGTCTGTCCAGTTGGGGCATGGGTACACCCACATAAGCGTGCACAATTATTTGTGTGAGCCAATAACTTAAGTCAGTTCATCCCCAGGTAGTCTGATGTATGTCCATGGAAAGGCATCTCAAAAACATAGCATTGAACAAATGAAAAGTAAGATGCATAAAGGATATGTAGGGTAAACGATCATTTTACTTTCCATTTATCAGACTACACTATATGTTGGTAATGGATGTAAATTTATGTCAGTTAAAGTATGGAAGGTGAGTAGAAAGGATGCATATTAAGTGTGCAAGACTTGTGCCTAAGAAATGGTTGGAGGAATGGGATGTGTAACAAGAGGGCAAAAAACAAGGGGCCATGTTGTGATCGATAATGACGGTACACCGTAAAAGGTATAGCATGATTGATCAGGATAATCCTATGTTAGGATATAAAAGCAGGGATATTTGCAGTTTATCTTGTATTAGAATATGGGCATTTTTCAAACTGGCTTGAACTTATTTAGCATTTAGAATGACATATGGTGTCATTCTGTTTCCTGTGTGTCACGTTGAATGTGGAAATGGTAGACCTCCTGAAGAAAACATCATCCTTCCAGTTGTTCCTCAAAAATCCTTTTTATGTGAACTTGTTGCCAGGCCAAATTATACTACACACTCTGACTAACCTGAGTGTCTGTGCCAGTGAGCAATGTTTTGTTAGTTTATTGAATCGTGTACTATAAATACCTTCTACCACTCATGGGTTTAGGGTAAAGGTCCATAGTTAGGACATTATCAATTTAACTTCATCATTAAAACAGTAGTTAGTGGAACAGATTTTACCTGGGAAACACAAAATAACACAGAGAACATTGTACCCCTAATATTTTACGAATATATAAGATAATTAAATACATACAGCACTCTCAGTGAGAAAGACTGTAGAGTTATTGTCAGAACTCCCAAGGATGAATGCAAATCCATTTAATATTAATCCTATTCTAATTTGCTTTAAAATTAGGAGATCTCAACAGTGCAACTTGATTGTCAACCTGACTTTGTCCATACTTACATTCTGAGCCATACAGTGTTTAAATGATTGCATTAAACTCTTTTTGTGTATGTTGTATATTTTACTCTATAGCTGTCTGTATGGAGTCATAACTTTCAAGGGCCATTTTTCCCCCTTTAAGCCCGGTGTTTTGAATACAGTACAAAAAGTGTAATGAAACTGTAGCCTATTCATGCAGATGCATTCATTTCACAGAGGTCTTCCTTTGAGATCAATCAAACCAAGAAAGAGAAAATTCTCTGTAGTCAACAAAATATACAGTGCATGTCTCTGTTTCTTGTCAAGTACCTCAGATCTGCATTTAAGGATGGCCTAAAACCCCCTTAACAGACTTTACGAAGGAAAAAAAAACAGCATGAGTAAAAAATTGTAAATAATTGCCCATTTCTATAGCAAAGTTCAAATTTCTCTCTTGAAATGGTGAACCAACTCAAATAACAACATTAGGGAATGTCCTTGTTTAGGGATAATTAATGGCCTTGTAGTTTTCTCACTGTTTATTATGTACAGTCAAATAGGAAAGGAAAATGTTAAAAGCTCAAAGGCTAAAGCTGAAATGTATACAGCAGATTTATATGTGTTCAGTTTTTGTTTTGAGAAGGCGCTCATTTTAATTTCATGTGTCATTTTTATTATGCAGAACAAAGAAAAATACATTAGTTACTCATGCAGAAGCTGCAAGCATCTTTTAAGGAAAAGCTTTAAGTTGTGTCAAATCTATTGAGGTATCTTCTACTTGATACACTCAAATGACTGAGTTAGTTTTACATTTCAAACTTTAAGGTGGCTAGGTAATTAAGGAATGTTTGTCACCAATGACCCAATAACAACAAAAACCCACAATACATAGCTGTGCTCAAATATTCTAAAATATTTAGAATATTTTAATATAAACAGAATGCTAGAAAATACTGTACAATTTAGGGGAAAAGACTAACATTGTTACTTCAGTGGTTGATGATAGCAATTGACTAGTGAAATAGTTTGCACAAAACTTTTTCTGAATGCAGTTTCAGTAACATGGAATTGTACATTCTGAGAAATATGGGAAGATGTAGGAAATTGTTGCATAAACTGCTCTGACTAAAGTAGACATTGTGATGAAGTATAATGTCCTCAAGTAAACAGTTATTATGTTAAGAATGGAGAAGCAATCACACAACGTAAGTATTTCGCCCTGGCAGCTCTACTTTTATTATCCCCTCCTTACTTTCCCTGGGATGACACATTCCTGCCATACACAAGCTTACAAAAACGGGCAAGGGGCTCATACATATACAGTAAAAATCTGTAGAGAAAATATTACTTTTTAGAGAACAGCTAAATGTTACATAGGCCTAATTTCTTTACCTTGACCAAAGACTATTAATGAACACTGCATCCAGATGAGACATCTCAGTCGACTGAAAATATTTCTGTGACATAAATTGTACCAGCTAGCAGATGTTAGCCCACGAATCACCTTTTGAAACAAGCAAGGAGAGAAAATTATCACAGAACCCACTCAGTAATTCCTAAATAACCCTCAGGACGCTGTGCATCAGGTTAAACATACTTCCTCAAACACCTCTCTCCTGTGTTCTTTCTTCAAGCCCTCACTTCTCCCATAGTCTTTCAGCTCTGCACTGAATAGATCTCAAAATTTACTCACGATAAGGTAATCAAGACTTGACTACAAAAAAAAAGTATGTGTACTTAAAAATATCAGTTATCTTATGAATTCCAAATAATAGTTTTTCTTTCACCTCAGTAGTTACTGATTTTCCTTAAAATATTTTAAAACAAGTTCCTATGACTTGTCATACGTTCTTTTGATTATCTTTAGTGTGGTAAGATTCTATTCTCAAGAGCAGAATTTTATTTGGTGTGAAGTCTTATAGATTAGATAGATGTTGAAGGTTTGTGATACTGTAAGTCCCCAACATACGAATGAGTTCTGTTCCAAGAAAGCGTTTGTAAGTCCAACAGAGTTAGCCTAGGTACCCAACTAACTCAATCAGCTATATGGTACTGTACTCCAATAGGTTTGTTATACTTTTTACACAAATAATACATAAACAAACACAAAAAATAAAGAAAGCATTTTTAATCTTACAGTACAGTACCTTGAAAAGTACAGTAGTATCGTACAACAGCTGGCATACAGGGGTCGGCATCGAGGAAACAGGCAAGAAATAAAGATACTGTACTACTGTACTCTATGCGGTACTGTACAGTAAAGTACACAAAAGCACAACCACTCGTAGAAGATGCACGCACGTGACAAAGTACACCAGACTCGTGAATTAACTTATGTGATTGGACATGCGAATGCATATTCACATCTTTGAAGGCTCACAACTTGAAGGTTCATATGTAGGGGACTTTATTCTTCTGATTTAAGAGAAAAAAAAGAAGAATAGTGATGAATTTATCTTGCAGCTTAGGAGCTAGTCCGAAAGGCAGTTCCCGAAGAGGTTTACAAAACATTTTGAGTAATAGAAACATTTTGGAATGAATCTGTAGCCTTAAAATGTGTCTACTGTGAAAACCAAGATGGTGTGCTTGTCTTTAGAACCCCTTGCCTGGTGCCTTCAAGTCTATTAGAGAATTTCCATTACCTAGGTGTCGAGTTTATTGCCTGAAAGATATGTGGATTCTCTACCTGTTAAACTGTCATTTATATACTCCAGATGGTATCCCTAGGTTTTGAGAAACTGTTGAAACATGTCACATCAACTGCTCCTGGGAAGTAAGGAATATACTCAGCAATTCAGTATTTTACAATCTTATTAATTTTTAGCATAAAGTCAGATATCTCAAGTTCAAATTTCAATTCCATCATTTCTTAACTATGTGACTTTTGGGCACTTTACTTAAATGTTCTTGACCTTATTTTCTTCATGTATAAAATGGGAATAATAATTATTCCTGCTTTGTAGGACTATGGTGAGAAACAAATGAATTAATTCATATAAAGTATTAAGTCTTGGCACATAAACACGTTTAATAAATATTCGATAGACTTGTTGATTTTATGGTGATATTTTGTACATACTGTGTTTTAAAGCATTATTCTTCCTGCTTGGCTTTTCATCTTAATAAGATAATAACATTTTTAACAACAAAAAAGAATAAATGCATAGGTGAAATTCAGACTCAATAAAGACTCAGTAAAAGATTGAGAAGTATTTTGGGGCAGAAAACCCATTTCTACCAAGCTTTTTATTTTATATACTTAAGGCTCACCTTTAGTGAAATTATTTGCTATCATCTCCTGCTTTGGTTACTCCTCATGTGAAAACCTCTCACATAACTGAGGACCAATATGAAGGAGCACAATTTTTAAAGTATATTTTTAAGCATGTTTTTTCAGGCCTATAAATAAAGCTACCATGTATGCATCTCAAAATGATTTTTAAAATGTATTGCTCTACAACAAATATTTTTATTATTTATATTTTGATTTCAATTCAAAGAATTCAAAATATACCATTAAATATTTTATTTGAAAGACAAATTATATATTCATTGGATGTGATGAGTATTAAACATTTAAAAATTGTCACATAGATCTCATAATGCAATTGGTAAATGAAGAAACGGCAAGTAAACATCTAATCTTACCAAGTTATAAAGATAAGTCTTGTAACCATTTAGACTTCTAGGCATGATATTACCTAAGCTTTCTGATGTATCTGGACTTTTCAAATAAAAATATGACACAGATAGTTCCTAAAGGAATGTAAAGGGACTGCATATTTTTTAAAGTGTATTTATTCTTTGATTTAGAAAGTGTAGGGATTTTTTTTTCTGGATTATCATGACTAGTTCAAAGGGTGGGAAGAGATGTCTGAAATTTAAAATAAAAAAGATTGTGTGGAGAGATTTTTTTGAAAATTAATAGCAAAAATAGATTTTCCAGGTAATCACTGACTTGGTATTATCTGTGAATGATTACAAACACAGAATACAGAAATGCACTGTTTTAGCTTGAGTTTCCCAGAAAGTAGAGACTGAAGCAGATGGCTAGTACGTTGCTGCTTTATTGGTGAGTGTAATCTTAGGGAACAGGAGTGAGGGACAAGGCAGTGGAACAGGAAGGAGGGAAGACAAATGATGATGTCTTATATAGTTGGCCACTCCAAAGTACGATGGATTGCTTAATCGCACAGCAAAGTCCTCCTAGAAGCCATAGCTGCTGTGTCTCAGCGCAATCCATCGGGGAAAAAAGGGAGAATCATTTGTCAAATGGCTTTCTTCTCTTATTGGTTAAAGGTTCACCCCAAGAGTGAAACATCTTGTGTGTCTGGTTTCCAGGACAGAGAATGCAAGGGTTATGGAAACAGTCTGATGGTCTGAGATAAAGCACTGTCAGAATGTGCGTGCATGAAGTGACTGGGCCAAGAGACAGGCGAGGCCTTATTATTTTTGAATCATAATGAATTCAGAGGAAAAATTATCAACCATATTTTTGCTTTTTTTTTTTTTTTTTTTTGCGGTACGCGGGCCTCTCACTGTTGTGGCCTCTCCCGTTGCGGAGCACAGGCTCCGGACGCGCAAGGCTCAGCGGCCATGGCTCACGGGCCCAGCCACTCCGCGGCATGTGGGATCCTCCCGGACCGGGGCACGAACCTGTGTCCCCTGCATCGGCAGGCGGACTCTCAACCACTACGCCACCAGGGAAGCCCTTGGTAACTTTTTAATGTATTTTCTCTCCATCACTTTTTCTGTGCCCAGCTTGAATTCATTTTATGTAAATATGTTCTCTACCAGCCAGTATTGTATTTGGCTTTAAATATAGAAGTTCAGTGAAGAAGTAGATTTATAACACGAAGTTTGAGGACGGGCACCTGAGAACTAGACAGGCAACTCATGTATGCACTGAAGAACCAGACTCCTTCTGCCTCTGCTCCACATTCCTTACTGATGGCTGTGCCAGGCTATTCCTCTTCATCACTTTTTAGTCAAAAAAGACAGTTCATGAATAATTCTGTGTATCTGTTTTTTTAGATAAAACTTAGTTACATGAGGTAACGTAAAGCATCTACTACATGAATATATTTTACATATATTTTTTAATGCACATTATTTAAAAAAACTACTTTTAATGATATACCAAAGTGCATCTTCCTCAAGAGTTAGGTTCAAATATTAGGGCCTAAGGAGAAATTTCCTGTAATCAGAATCACTTTTAAATTGATTTAACATTCTAAAATGGATCAGTGTAATTCACCACGTTTAACAGAATAGAGGAGAAAGCAATAGTATGATCATCTCAATATATGAAGAAAATTCATTCGAT
Organism: Globicephala melas; assembly: GCF_963455315.2. Lineage (NCBI taxonomy): Eukaryota > Metazoa > Chordata > Mammalia > Artiodactyla > Delphinidae > Globicephala > Globicephala melas. Next base: position 41,781,142 of record NC_083325.1, read on the forward strand.
AAAATCCAATACGCCTTCATATTTTTAAAAGTCTCAACCAACTAGAAATATAAGGAAATTTCTTTAATATGATAAACACTATTAAATTTTAAAAAGCTACAGTTAATATCATACTTGATAGTAAAATAGTGAACACTTTCTGCCTGAGTCTGGGCACAGAGCAAGTGTGTTCACTGTTATATTTAACTTTGTACTAAGAATCTTAGTGCAATAAGACAAAAAAGAAATAAAAGTTATAAAGAAAAACATAACAACACTAATTTTAGCTAACATGATTGTGTACATGTAAAATCAGAATATACAAATTATTTCTGTAAGTTAATTTAATAGGTTTGCTAGATTCAAGGTCAATATACAAAAATCTCTGATAATTTCTATAGACTAACCAGATACTAGATAATAAAATTTTAAAAAATACCATTTACAGTAGCATAAAAGTATTAAACTTATACAAATAAATCTAATGTAAGATATGCAAGTCCTTTACCTTGAAAACCTCAAAACATTGCTGAGAGAAATTAAAGACTTAATAAGTAGCTATACCATCTTCTAGAATTAGAAGACTCAATATTGTAGTTCTTTTGTTTGAATTCTCTTTGCTTTCTCTTATTCTCTTCCTTTGACTTCTTGTCCTTTCTCCATTTCTTCCTTGTTTTTGTGAGGTAAGCAACATTTCATCACAACCTCATGAAGACTGTCTCATGTAGCATTTTCCTTCATGAAAGTACATTTATGAATCTTTGATCGCACCAGTAAATCTATAGCACATAGATGCAATATTAAAAATGATAGTATGTCTCCTAGGCCAGTGTACAAAATCCTGTTTAATTCATAATATAATTTATATATTTTATTTTACAATAAAACTTGGAGAAAGAAATTTGTTCCAACACTGATAATAAAACAAAGATCAAAATATAATGAGGATTTTTATTACAAATTTTTGAGCTAGAGGAAAGTAGATTTAATGAAATGAAGACGAGATAAAGCTGCAAATGAATGAACTCTCTGACTGCCAGGCACCTTGTGAGTATTTTATTCTCACCACTCTAAGCCTTACCTGTAAGGTATACATTATTCCTGTTCTGCACATAAGTACTCCGAAGCTCAACAAGTTTAACTTATCTAGAGTCAAATAGCTCAGAAAAAAATCTGAATATGAATCTATACTTGAGTATGAGCAGTCCTACAACCCATGTTGTTTCCTCTGTGCAATGCTGTGAAGAGTCATAGGAAATTTCATTTCACTTTCAAAGACTTCATGCCCAGTACCTTCCTGGATTTCCTGAAGGGAAGGAACTCCGAGGTAACTTTTTTTTCCAAACCCATTGCTTTACAATTGAGAAAACTAAGGCAAAGAGAATTTGAGGGACTCACTACATATGGGCAGAGCCCATCCCAAATTCTGTTCCTTTAGATTCTGGTAGCTGCCTTCCTGTTTCCACTGCTGGTGACAAAATCCAAATCCTTGTTGTTATCTCTTGCCTACACTGCTGCAATAACCTCCTCACTGATCTCTCTGCCTCCAGTTAATAATCCTGTATGCTGCTGCTTGAATAAACTTATTAAACACAAATATTTGTTACACTAAAATGGGATAATAATACGGTTGTGAGGATTAAAAGGGATAAAACATGTAAAGTTCTTAATACAGGGCTCAGCACTTAGCATCAAATAAATACTTGCCGTTATTATTTTCCTATGCAGAGGCCATAAACGGCATTCCATCATTCATAAAGGGAAGACACTTTCTCTGGGAAGAGGTTTCACGTGCAAGTGATTGCCTAAGGAAACGCTGCCTGGAGAAATGGGTAGCGAAGTGGAGGAATCAGGACAGGGAAGGAGAAGATCCATGAATGCATTCAAGTGACACCTCAGCACCAACTGGATCTCATAGGAGCTCTGAAGTATATATTACACCTCAAAGTTTATTCTACCTTGAGGCAGGGGAGATGCAGATACCAGATACATTACTGGTCACTCATTGGCTGTGAGCCACCCTGGAAGAGACATGAACTCCCAGCATTTCTGTCTCTTGGCCTGTATGGTCAAAGTCTCTGACATAACCCAAGTGACATACTCTGGAAGAGGTTTTAGGAGCAAGCCAATAGAAGCAAAGCATACAGGCCAGGGGACGGGTGCACAGGACTGCGAGAAGGGTAGGCAGAGTGCCAACAATGTCCAGCACCTTTCTCTGTATCACACTTGCAATCTTCCTTCCTATTAAGGCCCTTTCCCACTGTTACTCTTCACTTATCCTCTGTTCCAGCCAAGCCGCACAATTCATTCATTCACAGTTAATCAGCATTTGCCAGGCACCGTTCTAGGTGTTGGGAAAATAATAGTAAACAAGTTTTCTCTCTTACTGAGTCCATATTTTCTCGGGGAGATAAATAACAAGCAAACACATAATCTATATGACATCAGGTAAGGACATAGATGAAGAAAAATAAGAGGATAGAGTGCCAGGGCTTTTTTGTTTTTTGCTTTTTGTTTTAGATGGGGTGATCAGGAAAGGCCTCTCTGAGGAGGTGACGTATTAACAAAGACATAGGTAAGGTGCAGAAGTAAAATCAGCTAATATTTATTAATCAGCAGAAGAGAATTCCCAGGGAAGAGAAGAGCTGTGCACAAGCTCTGAGGTAGAAGGTGCCTTGCTGCTTTTGTGGAAGCACACAGAGGCCTGATGATCGGAATCCGGTGGGTGATGGAGAGCGGTAAGAGGTGAGGTGAGAGCCAGAGATCATAGGACATAGGTCTTGGAAACTACAGTCATGGTGCAGACTTCTAACCGTGCTGAGAAGTCACCGAAACCCTTTGAGTCAATGAGTGACATATTTGCCTTATGTTTCCAAGTATATCAGGTATTTATTGCTATTCCAGAAGGTGTCAGAATACTTAGTGGCTTAAAACAGCTACCACTAATTTGCGCACAGTTCTGTGTGTTGGCCATTTGGGAAGGGCTCTGTTGGGGCATCTTGACTCTGCTCCAGGGAGGTGGCTGAGCTCAGTCATGCTTAGGCTGTCCGTTGGCAGTCAGCGGTGGCCTGCATGGTTTTGGAAGGCCTTCTTCATGGTGTGATAGTTGGTGAAGGCTGAGAGCTGGGGTGGGGCGGGTCTTGGTTCTCCTCCACTGGTGCTTTCACGTGTATCCCTTCATGTAGGCTTCCTCACAATGCATGTGGAGCAGATCTGAGCGGAAAGATCTGGAAGTCAGTTATGGATAGGTTAAGCTGAAAAAATTCCTTAGCTGTACAGAAGTTTTATGTAGGCGTTTGGTATGTTTAAGTGAGAGGTCAAGATACACACTTAGCTACTATTTGAAGGCAGTGAATCGGGTGAGATCATATAATGAGTGAATATAGGTAAAGAATAGAATAGAATCATGACTTAGTGCTTCTTAGGTTGGAACAAGAAGTGGATTCAGCAAAGGAGACTGGGAAAAAGTAGACGTTTAGTACCTTATTAAGCATAACCTAACTAACAAACCAAGTATAGATGATTGCGTATCATGAAGCAAAGAACATGTGTCATCCAGTCTATGTACCTTTGTTATTTAAAATGAAGAAAACAAAAATTGTTTAATTAAATCACATTCTATTTCAGGGATTTTTCTTTCTCACATTTCTATTATTTTAATTTCTACTCTTTGGAAGCTTCTCCTCACCCGAGTACTGAAAAAGTTGAAAAAAAATAGGAGCGTTGGATAGAGACTGAAATGTCAGCTTCTTTACAAGTTGGAGGAGAGGATATAGGTTAGCATTAGGCAGATTTACCACCTGCTTGGAGGCAGTCCTAGACAGCCACATCCTAGCCTTACTAGAAGTTTCTCTACTACTACACATTTCATTCTCCCAAATTCTACTGTTTTGTTTTTATTTTTTATGTAAAAATATAGCAAATGTTGTCCTCTTTGTGGAGGTCCAATAAAGAGCATCCTGCTTCCTTGCCAAGATTCAGAAAAATTAAAAAATAAAACAGAAGGACGGCCAACAGAGATCAAAATGTCAATTTTATTATTAGCAACTGCTAAGTTGGAGGACTTAGCTTAGTTTGAGGGCCTAATGAACCTGCTAAACAAGCTCCCAAATTGGGTAGACTTTCCAACACATGACAGGCAACACTGGACTTGGGCAGGCCCCAGCTGGTGGAGGTGGGCAAAGAGCTGCCCTGGGAGAACAGTGGAGAATAAATAGCTGCTTCCGTGGGCAGTTTCGCCTTAGAAGGAAGCAGGGACGTTCTGGTTATGTAAGTCTTGTTTATTTTTCCCCAAATTACACCCTCAACCCAGATGGAGTGAATAAAAGTGTAGGGAGAGGCCAAAGTGTATATCCACTCAGGATGGAGGGGGGGGCAAGTTGCCCCAACAAACATTCAGGACTTTTGCTTTGTACAGACATATTATGGGCAATGTTTAACTGCTTTTTCTGGGGGGGGGGGTACAAATAAAGAATCAATAGTAATATTTCTAGAAGTAATTGGAATCCTTGGAAAGAAACTGTTATAAAAAATAACATTTTAATCTGTATTTTCATATGCAAAAGGAATGAAATAAATTTACGTGTGTGTATTTGGGAGGTGTTAGGGAGTTGAAGAGAGGGAGCTTGGCAGAAGGATGAAGCACGTGGCTTGGGCTTGATCCTGCTGAGGGGATAAAAGGAAATAATGGAGGAAAGGCATTGAATTAAAAGTTCCCTGAATAACCATGGTGGAAACATGGGCTCAGAACAGTTGTGTTGCTGTCCAGAGTGAAAGGTTAGGGGAGGGAGAGAGACATGCAGTGTGCCTCTCAGTGTTCCCTCGTTGAGGGTTCTCACTCTAAAGTGAATTGGCCAGCATCAGGCATGCGATGAACATAACTTCCTTAAAACCATTTGCTCTGCTTCACTACCGTGTACACAAGTGTGGGGAATCTGCTGCTGTGATTTGGCCCCTGAAGAATTAAGTAGGTAAATGAGTTCTAGTGTATCCCAAACAGAAAAATAGCCGTCCTGTCTAATCTTTGCCCTAGGCACGCACTTTGAATCATCCTTCCAGTGCCCACTTAATTACGCTAGACTGGCAGCTGCTCTTCCAGGCAGCCCCCTAAATGGCAGTCAGTCTGGAGGGGCATCCCCAACATGTGACTGCAGGATTGGGAGCACATGCAAATTATTTTTTGATAATTTCACTTGAATGGAAGTTCAAGGATACATACATACCACCTCCCTCTGGATATGTTAACTATTTTTTAATGATGCTATCTGATATTTTAACAATGTATGCAGAGCAGCAGAGCCTTGAGTGTGTTGTTTAAATATCTTTGATGCTGTGTCATAACAAATTAGTTTCTAAATGTTGCCAATTTGGCAGACAAAGCTGATTATTTCCTGCAATCACACTGCATATGTGCGCGAGATTATAATTAATGATCGGGGATGCCAGCCATACTTTAATAATGATCCTTCAGTGTTTAGGAGCCGATTAGAGCAACTGGCATTTGTACCCTCTATTGGGGCAGAGGCAAGAGAAAGGAGGCAATGAAGCTGGATAGATCTGTCAGTGTCAGAGAATCAATAGTCTGCTGATTCCTGTTATAAATTTGAAGATTCTGGGGGAGTTATTGACAAAGCTGCTGCTGTGACTATTAACAGAGTGTTTATGTAGCCTTCACTCAAGCAGTGCAAGTCCTAATTAGATTGGAATTGGTCTTTTGGCAACTTTGCAGTATTTGCGTCCTCAACATACCAGTATGCCACGTGAGGACTCTGAGCATATTAGTGATATATTTCAGAAGACTTTATTGTGAGCACTAAATGTCAAGATATCAAAGGTGTTTCATCATAATGAAATGAGATTTATCAATTCTCGCTTCCCAAGATTTTGGCTTTTTAAAAGACCACGTTTTCTTCCTGTTTCTTGGCAAAAATGTGGCCAACAGTGAATGTTGTTAACTGAAGATGATAGCATTGAAGATAAAAATGAGAGGGGAGAGAAGGAGGGGGAAAGAGAAAAAAACACAAATCTTTATAAATGGAGCCTATTTTAAGAACGTCATCTGAAGCTTGGAATTCCAAAGCAGTTAAAGTGATTTTTTGATTAGCCAAAGGATTCATGATGGGGTAATTTTAGATGATCTGATATTAAAAATAGAGTTTGATTTGCTTACCATTTAGAACTCTATCCTGTACAAACTAAGGTAAATCTGTAGTCTCATGGACCTTTTTGCAGTGATGCCTACTGTGATTCCAGAAGGCTTTGGATAACCCTAATTCCCCTTCTACCACATCTTCCTAAAATACTGTCATACATCATTCCAAGGCAAATCTGTTCTCTTTAATGAAAAGGCTATGTGATGATTAAACTCTCATGGGGTATCTGGAGATTGTAACTTTGAACAGAACTGCAGTGAGAACTTTCATCCCAGCAAAAATAAAGCAAGGAATGGAGAGCTAATGTTACGGCAGCATTTTTAGGCAGGAAAATCACAAGGAGGGGCCTGCTTTCTTAACCATGATTTGCCTGGGATTATCTTGAAACCAGGTTCTTAAATTAGAGGACAATATCTCATCAAATATACATATATTTGATTATATATATATATATATACACACACACTTATATATAATTTTTAGACTGGGAAGGAAGAATTGGAGTATGTGTTTGATATACCAGCTTGAACAGGAAGTCAAATTAAAGAAATTATAACAATTTGTTTGCTCTTGCTTACAGTTAAACTGAATAAACACCTAGAGATAGACACAGAAGCAAAACTACCTCGGGGGTGCCAAGCTAACTCTACCGGTCCCTTGGGGTCTCTGCTAAGGCAGGCTGAGTAGTCCTTCTAGAGATTCACCGATCACTCTTTTCCAAGGCTTTCTTCACTCTTGAGAAAGAGATGGGGGTGGCGGTGGTAGAACCATATGACATCTTGGGATTCAGTGAATAGGAGCTTGATCAAAAAGCTTAGTTAAACCTTTTAAAAACTTTTAAAAACGTGTCCTATTACTTGTTTTATCAGTTTCTTTAAAGAATTCTCTATGTATTACAGATTGCATCCATTTAAAGTGTACAATGGGATGACTTTTGACAAATGCATAATAAAATTCAAGAAAATGCAAATTAATATATAGAAATAAAAAAGGAGGTCTACTGCCTGGAATGGGGCAGAAGGAAGAATTAACTATGATGGATGGAAATGGAAATGGAATTGCACTCTGTCTTGATGTCCTGGTGGTTTCATAGGTGTGGTAGGGTTTTGATTAAGAACTTTCTGAAACTCTCTTGTTTGTGTTTATTTTTAACTGTGTAAGTTATTGATTTAGATTCTATTTGTGTGTGTGTGTGTGTTATCCAGGTTTTTTGCACTTAATTTTTCCCCCTTTTGGAGCTTTAGACATTGTCAGTAGAAACAACTCAAAAAGGATAATCGAGCTGAGTTTTACTCTGGAAATTGCTTAAACGTGGATTGAATGTATCACCTTTATCAAATTGATCTTTGCAGAAAGGTTAATGTTAATGCTTTGCATAATTAAAAAATTAGACTATATATAATGCAAGCTAAAGCATATTTGGAAAAATACTGTTAAACATTAATGTGACCCGACTCTGGAATGCTTCACTGGGATCAGTGGCCACATTATCCTCACTGTCATGGGCATTCCTGCTTTGGAAATGAAGGAGAAGCAGCATTATTTTAACTTCGAAAGGGAGAAGTAACTAATGACCTTGTCTTTACAACACACCTTATACAATACCTCTGCCTAGTATTTATAAATTCATTCCCTTACTTTCTATCACTATATCTCCTAATTTGAGTGAAAGTTTTTCTTTGCAGAAAATTTTCATTTTATTATAATTGTCCTGCAGAACTGTGTATATAGTGATTACTAAGCACATTCTAACTACATGAATGGAGTAAGTCTGATTTATTCTAAGATGATGTTTCAATGGGAGCTTTAATCAACCTGACAAGAGTCAATTTGGGGAACGCTAGGTCTCTCTGAAACTGCTATGTACAGAATTACGATACGTGTCCTCCCTTCTATATTCCTACACATCTATCAGATTGGATCTCAAGTTCTTCATTCCTACTTGTGAACAAATTACTAATAATACATTTTTGAAATGTTTCCCCTTCATTTGTATCTACATTTTAATAAGGCTATGGTGTAAAAGTGAAAGGCATGAATCTCAGAAAAGAGAACTTGATGTCTCAGTTAATGGATGGAAGAGGACTCCAGGGTCCACAAAGACTTTTCTGATGCCCTCATTTTCAAGCATGATGCTGGTTCAGGTTTTGTATTGTATAGGTATTAGGTGTTCAAGAGATGCTGAAGAAAAGTTCAGCAGGCAGCTGGTACCATGTGTTCCTATTTTTAAAGAAGTATAGCAAAGTATTTCAATCACATACACATTGTATAAGTTAAACAGCAGCATATGTAAACCATTCATTCTTTTTTTACATCCTAACTTCTTGGACCAAGTGCTTCCCAGCATCTATATAATACCTGAGGTCTTTCTGAACACTTTTTAATGAGCACATGTTTATTGAGTCTTGTTGTCCTTAACTTTTGCTAAAAGAAATATGAGACATAGTCCTTGTCCTTATAAAATTTATAATGGCAAAAATTAAAGAAAATTCAGTACTGAACTGCATGGAATTTAAGAGGAGTTCTGAGAAAGGGCTGAGAAGTCAAACTCATTTTGGAGGGTAGGGTCTCTGGAACTGGGTTTGAGGAATAGGCATGTTTTCCAGTGACCTAAAATTTAACAGAAGGTCAGTGGAAGTTGGGGAAGAGTCTTCTGACAGGGGAGGAGAAAGTACTCCAGTGGAAATTGCTGTTCTCTCTTTTATTTCTGAGATAAGTGTCAAATGTACTTTGAGGTATTATCCTGCAGGAGTGAGTGGCCTGTGTTTAGGGACTTTATTTTTGGTGTTCCTTTTAATTTCCGTTAGTCTCATGCTATGCAAAGTGTTCCAAGCACCAGCCGCTTGGGTGTCACCTAGGACCTGGTTAGAAATGTGGGTTATCAGGACCCAGTTCAGCCCGACTAGATCAGAATCTGCATTTCAAAAAGATCCCAGGGGTTTTCTCCCATTGACAAGTACATAATATATTCTTATAGCTAAAAAAAACAAAAACAAAAACCCAGGTGATTCATATGCATAGTAAAGAAATAGTTTAAGTAAGTAAATAGTTTAAGTAAGTAAATAGTTTAAGAACTACTGCTCTAGACAAATATTGCTGTGTGCTAGAATTACTTGGGGAGCTGTAAAATCCCTGATGCCTAAGCCACACTTCATTTCCATTAAGGCAAAGTCTGATGAGTGGGTAGAACCTGGGCATCAGAATTGTTTTTTAATGATGCCCAGGTGGTTCCAGTTTGCACCCAGGGTGAGCACCCGTGTGTCACGTACTGCCAGCACAGCACTTGGAACAGCAGCAGGTAGAATTGCAGAGTATCTCTCAATACTTTATAAATTCTGATTGCCTAGGTTGCTTTACAGATTTTCATTGAGTGCACACAAAGTATTAGCATATCCTTTTAAAATGTGTGTGAAAATTTAATTAGGCATCATTTCAGCAGCTACTCTTGAGACTGGCTTTTCCTTTCTCAAGATTTCTCTTCAGACAGGTTTGGCCGTGTAAAATACAAAACGTTGAAGTTTTTTGGTTCCCTTAAGGAATATGCGGTAACAACATTTGATCAAAGATAAACAGGATGAAGTGAAATAGGATGTACTGCAAAAGCTACATATTCTCCCTATTTGAGAGTTCATCTGAAATTCCCTTTTGTTTGGGCAACTTCCCTAATGAATAAGGATATTTTTAGCTTTTAAATAATTATTTTTTGGTAATCTTTGAACCATAAATAGGAAAGTATTATTTAATCATTCATAGTGGTAAAAATAACCATTTTTTAAAAAATGATAAGTATTCAGACACTGACATGTTATATGCTAGAAAATTGAGGAACTCAAAGAGACTCACTCAATATATTGGAGGATAAATTTAGTATACTTTTTGTCCTTTCCTATGAAACTTACAGAAGAGGTTTACGAATCCATATTTAAATGAGAACTAACAATCAGTTCTCTGTTTTCTTACACATTGCCGATGCAAAATAATTTTGTGTATAATTTTATCAATTTCACTTACATGCATGCTTACATTATACTTCAGTAACTTAAGTATTCTTACGTGTACTTAAATATACTTATGGTCAAAATGAAAAATAAGGTGAAACTTCATTATAAAGCATTATAGTATCCTGAAGTTATATTTGGGGATAAGCCCAATGGATATAAACATATATTTTTCACAAATCAGATTTTGTTATTTTCTTCACTAAATATCTTTATTTATATATGTGTGTGTGTATTTTAACTTATTATTTGAAATAACTTATTATTCTGAAATAATTTGAGACTTACAGGGTAATTGGAAAAATAGTACAGAACTATTAAAAGAGGCAGAACTTCCATAGGGGTGGAGTAAGGACCTCTGAAAATCTGCTTCTCCCTTAAAGCAATAATAACACTGGCAATCAGCCTTTTCAGAATTCTGGAAATAAACTAAAGGATTTCAACAACCCAAAGAGAGTTTATTCCACAAAATGACTGCAACTCAGGAAAAACATTGGACTTTATGGCACTTTAACTTGCCCTGTTTCCATCTCCTCACTAATTCCAAGATCCTTGAAAACCAGCAGTGTAGAATCCACTGGAAGGGGAAGAATGGATTGTATCCCCAGGGCATTTGTCTGGCAATCAGCAGCAGTTGCTTAATACTGCTGTTGCCCTGGGCAGTGATACCAGTTGGGGCCAAATCAGTGGTAAACCAAAAAATTTACAAAAATCTGTAGAATAAAAAGTCCATAGGGGGCTTTGGAAAGTTCCAGTGTGTTCCTGGGAATCTAGAACACCTCGTGCATGCATAGGCTGTGCACTTGGGCAGGACTGCGGGCATGCTATAGGAAGCCCTGAGATTAGGAAAGACTAGATCTCTCACCTCTGGTGAACCTTGGGGCCTTTCAAATGAAAGTTAAGTCAGAGTTCAAATTTGCGGGAACATTGAAGCTGTGCCCCAGGGCACACAAAGGCCTTTTGACAAATCATAGAAGACTTATTGGTTCAAGACATTTAAAGAAATCTCTGTTTAAATTATTAACTGAATGCTAAGCTAATCAGTGGCCACATACAACAGGGAATACAGACTTTGCATAATTAGTCCAGGAATGTCACTAACTAAACAGAGTACAACAACAAGGAAACAAAACCAGACAGACAGAAACAACAGCAAGAACAAATCTTTGACAGGGGATCTGATTTCCAGACTTGTCACATTATATTATTTAAAATGTCCAATTTTCAAAAAAAATTTGTGAGACACACATAGAGACAGGAAAATATGGTTTATACACGCACAAGAAAGCAATCAATAGAAACTGTCCTTGAGAAAGCTCAGATGTTAGATTTACTAGAGGCATTATTTTTCTCTTGCTGACATAACAAATTACTAAAAACATAGTGACTTAAAACAATATGAATGTCTTATCTTGCAGTTTTGTAGGTCAGAAGCCTGACCTGGATCACTGGGCTAAAATCAAGGAGTTGGCAGGACCAAAATTTTTTCTGGAGCCTCTAGGGGATATTCCATTTCCTTACCTTTCCCTGCTTCCAGAGGGCACCCACATTACCCTGTCTTCAAAACTAGCAATGGAGGATGGAGTTCTTAACACTCTGTATCTCTCTGACCCTTTCATACTTGCATCTCTTCCTGACTATAGCCAGGAAAGGCTGTCTGCTTTCACGGACTCATGTCAATAGATCTGGCCTACCCAGATAATCCAGGATAGTTTTCCAGTCTTAAAGTCTATAAACTTAATCACATCTACAGAGTCCTTTTAACAATGTAGAGTAGGTAACATAGACACAGATTCCAGTGATTAAAGAGTGGACATCTTTAGGGAGGGGGCATTATTCTGCCTACCATATGGGACAGAGACTTTAAATCAGTCATTATAAGTATGTTCAATAACTAAGGGAAACCAGGTCTAAAGAATTAAAGTATACCATGCTGTACTTAGATATTCAGAACTTATGCATTTGATAACTGGAAGTTTGTAGCTTTGAACAACATCTCCCCATTTCTTCCATATCCCAGACCCTGGTAAGCACTCTCTATTAGTTTCTTTAAGTTTGGCTTTTGTAGATTCCAACATAAGTGATATTATATGGTATTTGCCTTTCTCTGTCTGACTTATTTCACTTAGTATAATGTCCTCAAGTTCCATTCATGTTGTCAAAAATGACAGGGTGTCCTTCTTTCTTATGGCCAAATAATATTCCATTGTATATACTGCTGTCATCCCCCACCCACCTCTTCTTTATGTCTTGGCTGTTTTGTAATACTGCAGAGAACATGGGAGAGCAGATTTCTCTTTGAGATCCAAATTTTCTTCCTTTGGCTGTATACCCAGAAGTGAGATTACTGGATCATATGATCATTCTAGTTTTAATAATTTCCCTAGTTTTATTGAGATATAATTGACATATAACACTTTATTAATTTAAGGTATATAGTATAATGATTTGAGATATATATTTCAAAATGATTGCCATAATAAGTTCAGTTAACATCCATCACATCACATAGTTAGAAAATTGTTTTCTTGTGGTGAGAACTCAAGATCTATTCTCTCATAAACTTTCAAATATACAGTACAGTTAACTATAGTAACCGTGCTACACATTATATCCCCAGAACTTATTTATCTAACTGGAAGTGTTTACCTTTTGAGCACCTTCAGCTATTTTGCTAACCTCTCCACCCCCTGCCTCTGTCAACCACCAGTCTGTTCTGTGTAACTATGAGTTTGAATTTTTTAGATTCTACATATAAGTGAGACCATACAGTATTTACCTTTCTCTCTGACTTATTTCACTTAGCATAATGCCCTCAAGATCCATCCATATTGTCACAAATGGTAGAATTGATTTCTTTTTTATGGCTAAATAATATTCCATTGTATGTATGCAGCACATCTTCTCTATCCATTCATTGGTCAGTGGACACATAAGTTGTTTCCATGTCTTGGCTGTTGTAGATAGTGCTACAATGAATATGGGGGTGCAGATATTTTTTTGAAATAGTGATTTAGTTTTCTTTAGATATATATCTAAAAGTGGAATCGCTGGATCATATGGCAGTACTGTTTTTAATTTTTGAGGAACTTCCATGGTGTTTTCTACAGCGGCTGCACTAATTTACATTCCCACCAACAGTGCACAAGGATTCCCTTTTCTCTATATCCTTGTCAACACTTATCTCATCTTTTTTTTTTTTATACAGCAGATTCTTATTAGTCATCAATTTTATACACATCAGTGTATACATTTCAATCCCAATCGCCCAATTCATCACACCACCACCCCCCCGCCACTGCTTTCCCCCCTTGGTGTCCATATGTTTGTTCTCTACATCTGTGTCTCAATTTCTGCCCTGCAAACCGGTTCATCTGTACCATTTTTCTAGGTTCCACATACATGCGTTAATATACAATATTTGTTTTTCTCTTTCTGACTTACTTCACTCTGTATGACAGTCTCTAGATCCATCCACGTCTCTACAAATGACTCAATTTCGTTCCTTTTTATGGCTGAGTAATATTCCATTGTATATATGTACCACATCTTCTTTATCCATTCGTCTGTCAGTGGGTATTTAGGTTGCTTCCATGACCTGGCTATTGTAAATAGTGCTGCAATGAACATTGGGGTGCATGTGTCTTTTTGTTTTTTGGGTTTTTTTTTTTTTTTTGTGGTATGTGGGCCTCTCACTGTTGTGGCCTCTCCCGTTGTGGAGCACAGGCTCTGGACGCACAGACTCAGCGGCCATGGCTCACAGGCCCAGCCACTCCACGGTATGTGGGATCTTCCCGGACCGGGGCACGAACCCGTGTCCCCTGCATTGGCAGGCGGACTCTCAACCACTGCGCCACCAGGGAAGCCTGCATGTGTCTTTTTGAATTATGGTTTCCTATGGGTATATGCCCAGTAGTGGGATTGCTGGATCATATGGTAATTCTATTTTCAGTTTGTTTAAGGAACCTCCATACTGTTCTCCATAGTGGCTGTATCAATTTACATTCCCACCAACAGTGCAAGAGGGTTCCCTTTTCTCCACACCCTCTCCAGCATTTGTTGTTTGTAGATTTTCTGATGATGCCCATTCTAACTGATATGAGGTGATAGCTCATTGTAGTTTTGATTTGCATTTCTCTAATAATTAGTGACGTTGAGCAGCTTTTCAGTGCTTCTTGGCCATCTGTATGTCTTCTTTGGAGAAATGTCTATTTAGGTCTTCTGCCCATTTTTGGATTGGGTTGTTTGTTTTTTTAATATTGAGCTGCATGAGCTGTTTATATATTTTTGAGATTAGTCCTTTGTCCATTGATTCATTTGCAAATATCTTCTCCCATTCTGAGGGTTCTCTTTTCATCTTGTTTATGGTTTCCTTTGCTGTGCAAAAGCTTTGAACTTTCATTAGGTCCCATTTGTTTATTTTTGTTTTTATTTCCATTATTGTAGGAGGTGGATCGAAAAAGATGTTGCTGTGATTTATGTCAAAGAGTGTTCTTCCTATGTTTTCCTCTAAGAGTTTTATACTATCCGGTCTTACATTTAGGTCTCTAATCCATTTTGAGTTTATTTTTGTGTATGGTGTTAGGGAGTGTTCTAATTTCATTCTTTTACACGTAGCTGTCCGGTTTTTCCAGCACCACTTATTGAAGAGGCGGTCTTTTCTCCAATGTATATTCTTGTCTCCTTTATCAAAGATAAGGTGACCATATGTGTGTGGGTTTATCTCTGGGCTTTCTATCCTGTTCCATTGATCTATATTTCTGTTTTTGTGCCAGTACCATTCTGTCTGGATTACTGTAGCTTTGTACTATAGTCTGAAGTCAGGGAGCCTGATTCCTCCAGCTCCGTTTTTCTTTCTCAAGATTGCTTTGGCTATTCGGGCTCTTTTGTGTTACCATACAAGTTGTGAAATTTTTTGCCCTAATTCTGTGAAAAATGCTAGTGGTAGTTTGATAGGGATTGCACTGAATCTGTAGACTGCTTTGGGTAGTATAGTCATTTTCACAATGTTGATTCCTCCAATCCAAGAACATGGTATATCTCTCCATCTGTTGGTATCATCTTTAATTTTTTCCTCAGTATCTTATAGTTTTCTGCGTACAGGTCTTTTGTTTCCCTAGGTAGGTTTATTCCGAGGTATTTTATTCTTCTTGTTGCAGTGGTAAATGGGAGTGTTTACTTAATTTCTCTTTCAGAATTTTCATCATTAGTATATAGGAATGCAAGAGATTTCTGTGCATTAATTTTGTATCCTGCTACTTTACCAAATGCATTGATTAGCTCTAGTAGTTTTCTGGTGGCATCTTTAGGATTCTCTGTGTATAGTATCATGTCATCTGCAAACAGTGACAGTTTTACTTCTTCTTTCCCAATTTCTTTTCCTTTTGTTTCCTTTTCTTTGCTGATTGCTGTGGCTAGGACTTCCAAACTATGTTAAATAATAATAGTGGTGAGAGTGGCCATCCTTGTCTTGTTCCTGATCTTAGAGGAAATGCTTTCAGTTTTTCTCTATTGAGAATGATGTTTGCTGTGGGTTTGTCATATATGGCTTTTATTTTGTTGAGGTAGGTTCCCTCTATGCTCATTTTTTGGAGAGTTTTTATCATAAATGGGTGTTGAATTTTGTCGATAGCTTTTTCTGCATCTATTGAGATGATCATATGGTTTTTCTTCTTCAATTTGTTAATATGGTGTATCACATTGATTGATTTGTGTATATTGAAGAATCCTTGCATCCCTGGGATAAATCCCACTTGATCATGGTGTATGATCCTTTTAATGTCTTGTTGGGTTCTGTTTGCTAGTATTTTGTTGAGCATTTCTGCATCTATATTCATCAGTGATATTGGTCTGTAATTTTCTTTTTTTCTAGTATCTTTGTCTGGTTTTGGTATCAGGGTGATGGTGGCCTCATAGAGTGAATTTGGGAGTGTTCCTTCCTCTGCAATTTTTTGGAAGAGTTTGAGAAGGATGGGTGTTATCTCTTCTCTAAATGTTTGATAGAATTGACCTGTGAAGCCATCTTGTCCTGGACTTTCCTTTGTTGGAAGATTTTTTAATCACAGTTTCAATTTCATTACTTGTGATTGGTCTGTTCATATTTTCTATTTCTTTCTGGTTCAGTCTTGGAAGGTTATACCTTTCTACGAATTTGTCCATTTCTTCTAGGTTGTCCATTTTATTGTCATAGAGTTGCTTGTAGTAGTCTCTTAGGATGCTTTGTATTTCGGCGGTGTCTGTTGTAACTTCTCCTTTTTCTTTTCTAATTTGATTGATTTGCGTCCTGTCCGTCTATTTCTTGATGAGTCTGGCTAATGGTTTATCAATTTTGTTTATCTTCTCAAAGAACCGGCTTTTAGTTTTATTGATCTTTGCTATTGTTTTCTTTGTTTCTGTTTCATTTATTTTTGCTCTGATCTTTATGAGTTCTTTCCTTCTGCTAACTTTGGGTTTTGTTTGCTCTTCTTTCTCTAGTTCCTTTAGGTGTAAGGTTGGATTGTTTATTTGAGACTTTTCTTGTTTCTTGAGGTAGGCTTGTATAGCTATAAACTTCCCTCCTAGAACTGCTTTTACTGCATTCCATAGGTTTTGGATCATCGTATTTTCATTGTCATTTTTCTCTAGGTAATTTTGATTTCCTCTTTGATTTCTTCAGTGATCTCTTGGTTATCTAGTAACGTATTATTTAGCCTCCATGTGTTTGTGTTTTTTATGTTTTTTTCCCTGTAATTCATTTCTAATCTCATAGCATTGTGGTCACAAAAGATGCTTGATATGATTTCAGTTTTCTTAAATTTACTGTGGCTTGATTTGTGGCCCAAGATGTGATCTATCCTGGAGAATGTTCTGTGTGCAGTTGAGAAGAAAGTGTAATCTGAAGTTTTTGGATGGAATGTCGTATAAATATCAATTAAATTTATCTGGTCTGTTGTGTCATTTAAAGCTTGTGTTTCCTTGTTTATTTTTATTTTGGATGATCTGTCCATTGGTGTAAGTGAGGTGTTAAAGTTTCCCACTATTATTGTGTTACTGTCGATTTCCTCTTTTAGAGCTGTTGGCAGTTGCTTTATGTATTGAGGTGCTCCTGTGTTGGGTGCATATATATTTATAATTGTCATATCTTCTCTTAGATTGATCCCTCGATCATTATGTAGTGTCTTTCCTTGTCTCTTGTAACAATCTTTATTTTAAAGTCGATTTTATCTGATATGAGTATTGCTACTCCAGCTTCCTTCTGATTTCCATATGCATGGAATATCTTTTTTTATTCCCTCACTTTCAATCTGTGTGTGTCCTTAGGTTTGAAGTGGGTGTCTTGTAGACAGCATATATATAAGTCGTGTTTTTGGATCCATTCAGTAAACCTGTGTCTTTTGTTTGGAGCATTTAATCCATTTATGTTTAAGGTAATTATCGATGTATATGTTCCTATTACCATTTTCTTAATTGTTTTGGGTTTGTTTTTGTAGGTGTTTTCTTCTCTTGTGTTTCCCACTTAGAGAAGTTTCTTTAGCATTTGTGGTAGAGCTGGTTTGGTTGTGCTGAATTCTCTTAGCTTTTGCTTGTCTGAAAAGCTGTTGATTTCTCCATGGAATCTGAATGAGATCCTTGCCGGGCAGAGTAATCTTGGTTGTAGGTTCTTCCCTTTCATTGCCTTAAGTATATCATGCCACTCCCTGCTGGCTTGTAGAGTTTCTGCTGAGAAATCAGCTGTTAATCTTATGTGAGTTCCCTTGTATGTTATTTGTCGTTTTTCCCTTTCTGCTTTCAGTAATTTTTCTTTGTCTTTAATTTTTGGCAGTTTGATTACTATGTGTCTTGGCATGTTTCTCCTTGGGTTTATCCTGCCTGGGACTCTCTGTGCTTGCTGGATTTGGGTGGCTATTTCCTTTCCCATGTTAGGGAAGTTTTTGACTATAATCTCTTCAAATATTTTCTCACGTCCTTTCTCTCTCTTCTCCTTCTGGGACCCCTATAATGCGAATGTTGTTGCGTTTAATGTTGTCCCAGACGTCTCTTAGGCTGTCTTCATTTCTTTTCATTCTTTTTTCTTTATTCTGTTCCGCAGCAGAGAATTCCACAATTCTGTCTTCCAAGTCACTTATCCGTTCTTCTGCCTCAGTTATTCTGCTATTGATTCCTTCTAGTGTAGTGTTCATTTCAATTATTGTGTTGTTCATCTCTGTTTTGTTTTTTTGCGGTACGCGGGCCTCTCACTGTAGTGGCCTCTCCCATTGTGGAGCACAGGCTCCGGACGCGCAGGCTCAGCAGCCATGGCTCACGGGCCCAGCCGCTCTGCGGCATGTGGGATCTTCCCGGACTGGGGCACGAACCCATGTCCCCTGCATCGGCAGGCGGACTCTCAACCACTGCGCCACCAGGGAAGCCCCTGTTCGTTTGTTTTTTAATTCTTCTATATCTTTGTTAAACATTTCTTGTATCTTCTTGATCTTTGCCTCCATTCTTTTTCTGAGGTCCTGGATCATCTTCACTATCATTATTCAGAATTCTTTTTCTGGAAGATCCTATTTCCACTTCATTTAGTTGTTTTTCTGGGGTTTTATCTTGTTTTTTCATCTGGTACATAGCCCTCTGGCTTTTCATCTTGTCTCTCTTTCTGTGAATGTGGCTTTTGTTACACAAGCTGCAGGATTGTAGTTCTTCTTGCTTCTGCTCTTATCTCTTGTGTTTTTGATGATAACCATCCTAAGGGGTGTGAGGTGATATCTTGTGATTTGACTTGCATTTCCTTGGTAATTAGCAATGTTGAGCAGCTTTTTATATCATTGTTGGCCATTCGTATGTCTTCTTTGGGAAAAAAAAAGTTTATTCAAATTCTTTTGCCCAGTTTTAATCAGATTGAGTTGTTGAGTTGAGTTGTTTGCTGTTGAGTTATTTGAGTTCCTTATATATTTTGAATATTAACCCCTTGTCAGATACATGATTTGCAAATATTTTCCCTCGTTCCATAGGTTGCCATCTTATTTTGTTGGTTGTTTCTTTTGCTGTGCAGAAGTTTTTTAGTTTCATGTAGTCCCACTTACTGATTTTTGCTTTTGTTTTTTGTGCTTTTGGTGTTATATCCAAAGAATCATTGCCAAGACTAATGTCAAGGAGCTTTTTTATCTGTTTTCTTCTAGGAATTTTATGTTTTCGGGTCTTATGTTTAAATATTTTATCAATTTTAAGTTAGTTTTTGTGAGTGGTATAAGTTAGGAATCCAATTTTATTCTTCTACATATGATTATCCATTTTTCCCAGCACAATTTATTGAAGAGACTCTCCTTTCCTCAGTGAGTGTTCTTTGGTCCCTTGTCAAATATTAGTTGAGTATATATGAAAGGTTTATTTGGGGGCTCTTGATTCTGTTCTGTTGGTCTATGTATCTGTTTTTATGCTACTACCATATTGTTTTGATTGTTGTAGCTTTGTAGTGTAGTTTGAAATCAGTGTGATACCTCCAGCTTTGTTCTTCTTTCTCAGGATCGCTTTGGCCATTCAGGATCTTTTGTGATTCCATATGAATTTGGGGATTCTGTTTCTTTATTTCAATAAAGAAATTAAAGCATTTTCATGAAAATGCTATTGGAAGTTTGATAGGGATTTCGTTTTTCCAAAGCGGATATACAAACAGCCAGTAAGCCCCCCCAAAAGTTAATCTCATTAGTCATCAGCCAAATGCACATTAAAAACCAGAGATACCACTTTACACCTATTAGGATGGTCAGAAAAAAAAAAAAAGGCGGGCAATTTAACAAGTGATGACAGGAATGTGAAGAAATTAGAATCCTCACATATTGCTGGTGAAATTGTAAAATGATGCTGCCTTTTGGGAAAACAGTTTGTCAGTTTCTCAAAATATTAAACATAGAATTACCATGTGATCCAGTAATGTAACTCCTAGGTATATACCCAAGAGAAATGAAACATATACCAACACAAAAACTTGTGCATAAATGTTCATAACAGCATTATCATAAGAGCCAAAGAAAACTAAAAGCAATCCAAATGTCCATCAACTGGTTTATCAATGCAATGGAATATCATTCTGCAATAAAATAACGGAATGAGGGATACGTGTTGCAACATAGATAAATCTTGAACACATTATGCTAAATGAAAGCAGCCAGTTACAAAGGACCACGTATTGTATTACTCTGTTTATATTAAATGTCCAGAATAAACAGATTCAATAGACAGAAAGTAGATTTGTGATTGTTGGAGGTTGAGTTTAGGGGACAATGGAGAGTGACTGCTAATGGGGTGCTGAAAATGTTCTAAAATTAGAAAGTTCTGATTATTGTATAAATCTGGAAACATACTAAAACACAGTTGTACACTTAAAATGGTGAATTTTATGATACGTAGATTATAATTCAATAATTGTATTATTTTAAAAATAACTAAAAATTACCAAATATCCTTCACCTACATTCTGCAAATTAATGCTACATTTCCCCAATTTGCTTCATCATTCCCCCTCATATATCTATAGATATAGATATAAATATATAGATGTAGGTATAGAGTCTCCCATTACTGGTGATGTTAACTTTGATCATTTGATCATAGGTTTCTCCACTCTAAGTTTACTGTTTTTACCCTTTGTACTTAAGAAATATCTTTTGAGGGTATACTTTGGCATAAATGTCCTACTTTTTTCATTATGACCTCACCTACTTAGGTTTAGCTTGGAGATAGATATCTCTCCCTCTCCCTCTCTCTCTCTCTCTCTCTCTCTCTCTCTGTCTATATATATAATTTTTTTAAATAGCATAAGAAGTTAGAGCAAGGCATGTGTGTGTGTGTGGCATGTGTGTGTTGGTAGGGAGGATTAGGGGGTAGTTGTGAAAATAAAGGAGATTAAAAACTAAGTGTCCAAACATAAATGTCCTTATTTTGATTAATTTAAGCCCTCACTAAATTGGATTTCATATGACTCTCACATCTGAGAAAATGAGTTACAGTAACGTTGGATTTTAACGCTTAAAAAATTAATGAGAAATATAAAACTGAATAATTGATACCATGGAATTAAAAATCGAAGCCGATACCTTTTTTAACTTGAGTTCTACAGGTTTTCTTTTATTAAACTCAATATTTATGCTTCTTAAATAGTGTGTTACTTCCTAGGTTTCTACACACACACACACACACACACACACACACAGTAGTTAGAAAAGATTATGTCATATAACATTTCATCTTCCTATCTACCTCTACATATATTTACTGAAAGCTGAAATTTAATCATCAGAATGTACAGAAGTACATTGGTCTGTTCATCTGCTGTTTTAAATGATCGATAACTAAGTGTACAGCTAACCACTGTACCAAATCTAGACCTTAATGTACCTCAAAATTTCCATAGCTGTGGAAATATGTGGGATGGACGAGGACCAAAAGCAAGACCATCATTAAAGGCACTTTGATCCTCATTCTTCTGAGTTGCTCACTGACAAAGGACTCTCATCTCGTGAGGACCCAATTTTTAAGGATTTCCAGGAAAAAGAATGTCCAGATGGTTTCCTGTAATCTGTGAAATAAGTAGGCTAAAATTATGCTGTATTTCACAGAAGTTTTGCTGTCTTTGAGGTGAAGTTCATCCAGCAGAAAGAATCACATGTTTCACTCAGAGCTTAATTCAGAGAGAATAAAACTCCTCAAAGCAGCTCCTTAAAGTTTTTTTTTTTTTCAGCCTGAGCTCTCTATATACTTTAAATATCCATAACCTACCAAATGGAAATTGCATTTTGAAGTGATTTTCCTACCAAGTGGATAATTGCTTTAGGTTCAAACTCAGTGTTTCTGTGTATACATTGGAATGCTTTCTGAGCCTATTAAGATCCATACAGAACAATGCTGCCCTCGAATATGTCCTTTTTTATGATAATGAGAATCTCACTTTATATGTATATGGGTCTATATCTGAATTTTTATCTCCAGCTGTATCTTCACCTGTATGTCCTTCACAGTGACTGTGAAGGTAAGATTCATTATTCACATTTTACCTTATTTATCCCTATTTTAGAAATTCAGAAACTGTGACTCAGTGAACATATCTCTAATTTTGCTAGAAGAGAAATCCAGGTCTTGCAATACTCTTTCTGTTATACAATACTGTTGCTCCACCTCTTAATGAGTGGGATGATTTTGAATGTGTAGGTGTATTTATTTTAGATGAAGCAAAATATCTGTCTTGTGAGCAGGTATAGTGTGTGGTCCCTCATTGTTCCAACTCTGAATTCTTCAATTATGTAAGTCAAGGTTCCTAGATGTGTTTACTAAAATGTTTGCTGTATTTTAATATATGTTATATTTTGCATAAAAATTCGGTAGTGGAGATGGCAAGACAGTCTTATAAAGCAAATAGTTCCTGTGAACTATAAATCCAGATAAATGACCACTAGATAAATGAGGTTTTAAATATATGTCAGTGGTTAGAATTTGTGTGTGATTGGGTTAATATAAGTAGACTAAGCCTTGGTACTATTTTGTGGATTGGTTTTTAATATTTAATAATTCATATTTAAAACCAGTTAAAATAATCAATCATCAATAAGTCACCAATAAGTCCCTAATTCTCTACACTGTAAACAGTTTAAAGGATTTCAAAGAAATTGTAGTCAACCTGCTTCACTTTGCTGATCTTATTGATATATTAGCCTCTTTGATGTTTGATTTATACTTTTTATTCAGACTGCCTCATGTTTTTGAGCTAATAGTACAGCTTTACTATTTTTGTTGTGGACATGTAGAGGAGCTCGCATAATTCTTAGTAGTTGAAATGGCACCCTGAACTTGAAAACATAAAACCCATAGGGGTGCAGTTTGCACTCAAACTCTATGCTGTTCAAAATGTAAGAAAGGCATGCTGAATTCAACTCATTTCAAATTTATTTGAAACTAATACTTATGTCCATTTTTTGTGGATTAATTAAAACTATATTTTCCCCCTGAAAGTCTGTGAAGTAGTTTGCCTTCAAAAATAAAAATGAAACAGAATATTCTGAATGTCTTACATGCAAGTCCTATGAGGGCAGGGTGATGGATGTCATAATCTCTTATTTTCAGTGCCTGACGTATAGCAAGTATTCAATACTTATATTCTAAACGAAGGACTGTTTGAGTGAACAAGCTCTTTCTGGTATTGTGCAGACCAAATCTGGGAATGGGGATAAGAGACTGAGTACAGTGGGAATGTGGATCATTAAAGGACCATTTTGATTAATTCTGTAGATCCCATCTAACTAGGCAAGTCTGAAGACTATTTGATTTTAGCCATTTAGTTATTTCTGAACTTCTTACTGCCTGCAGTGTACAGATGGCATGAGTTAATTTCTTTCTGTCACAAGATTTCTCAGGATGGTTCATAGCTCTACTAGTCATTTTTCTATAATACTTTCTAGAGTATCACATTATCTTTTGACAGATTAGTAATTAACCTAGGTCTTCATTAGATAGAGAGGAAGATATATGGATTTCAAACATTCTTAATAATAAGATGATACATTCCTAATCAAACTGGGATCTAATATATTAGTGATAAGTATTATAGGGCTTACTAATTTAATTTACATTCATGCATCCAACAAGCATCATTCACAGTTCCAGGCACCCTATTATGTATGTGCTAAATAATGTTTACTGGAGTATTCCAATGGTGTTTTGATACATTATCATTTCTTGATCTATTGGAAGTAAGGTTGAATTCAGCTTGATGTAAATGTATCTATGCTTGTTGTTAACCTGTTAAAGATAGGCATTTAAAATTCTTTAACGTCTTTGTTAGATAATAAATAGGTAAATCGGCAAGTAGCTTTTAATTGATTGATAGATGCCTTCTATTTTAGGTTTTAAAATAAATTGCATTAGATAGGATGAGCTACGTTATACTGAAGAAACATACTCAGTAGCTTAAAGTAATGTGATAGATGCCTTCTATTTTAGGTTTTAAAATAAATTGCATTAGATAGGATGAGCTATGTTATACTGAAGAAACAGACTCAGTAGCTTAAAGTAATGTGATAGATTATATTATTATTTCCAAGTATTTTCTCTTCTTCCAGTCACACGATCGTAACATTCCTGTGGATTCTCATGAGACTTGCTGTGTTTCCTGGTGGGATAATGTATATCCCTAACCTTTTGATGTGAGACTAGGCCATCTGTCTTGCTTTTTCCAATGGAGTTTGAATGGGTGTGATGTATACCACATTCAGACACTTCAGTGGCCACTGTGTAGTTCCATTCTGGCTCTTTTCTCCTAAGCATTAGGTCAAGACAGGGGCTCCTAAGTCTACATCCTGGGAAGGAGAATACACATAGAATAGAGATTCAGGGGTGTGGCTGACCCATAGCCATCATGTAAATGAGAGGGAAATAAATGTTCGTTACTGTAAACCACTACAATATGGGGTCATTTGTTTCTGCAGCCTTATCTAACAAAAACTGACTAATACCATCAGCAAAGTTATTTCTGATGCATTATATACGTCCATCTTCAAGTCCATTCTACATACTCTGTGCTGTGTTCTTCGTTGTCCTCCCTCCCTCCAACTCTCACAGAGCTTACAGCATCAGAAACATTGCCAGTTGATGGAGCGCAGAGGGAAAGCAACATGCTAAATCATGCTTTAGCAGTTCATGTCTTCCTTCTGGAAGGGACACACATCAAATTTGCTCACGTTTCAGTGGCCAAAGCAAGTCACATAGCTTAGCTTAATTAAAAGAAGGGAAAGGAAGAGACCTGGCAAAACTGGTGAACAGTGAAATGATTACCACATAAACTAACAATCCACAATTTAAAGTTCCTTTCAGAACTGATTGAGTGGATCAGTCTCTGCAAAGAACTCAGGTCTGGCTTTGGAACATTCTCTCAGAAAAGACCTTGATACACGGAATTGACTGAACAAATACAGAATATAATAGGACTGAAGCGAGCAAAGAAAACTAAAGTTACACTTACAAGTTGAGTGATTCAATAACATATAAATTGATATTTAAGGACAAAAGCTAAGACAGTCGTATCCATTAGTTCGTAATAAATTTTGTAATGATGGAAATGTTCTGCTTCTGCACCATCCATTATGGTAGTCACCACCAGTGTGTGACTGCTGAGCCCTTGCAATGTGGATAGTGCAAATGAGGAATTGACTTTTAATTTTTTAAAATTTAAATTAATTATTTAAATAGCCTAAAGTGACTATTTTATTAGACAGTTAATGTTCAGAAAAACAAATCCATGTCTTTGGAAAAAATTGTTTCATTGGTTCTCAGGTTTGTCTTAGAAAAGCATCCAAAATACAGCTTTGTCCATTTTAAATGGTTTTCCCTCTTCGTGGATACAAGATTTTCCAAAGATTTGGGTCTGCCTGCCACTATCTTTACAGCAATCTGAAATATACTGAGATGGTCTTTGGAGAGCAGTCATGGACATAAGGTTTTACTCTGGAGAAACATGTCTTACAGAGCCTGACATATTTCATGGTAAAGAGAATGAGTATGAGTCTCCTTAGAAAATTTTCTGTAATGTCAAGTTAAAAGGTAGACAATAGGCCTCATTTATAGACTGTGGATTATTTGCTTTGCTATCTTTCCTAAACTCCTGGTATGAATATAGAGGCGGTACCGGACATCTTTGTGTTGGATAGTGATTAAGTATCTTAGACTTACTATATCTAAAATCAAAATCTTTATTTTCTTTCCAATTTTTACCTGCCTCAGAATTACCTGTCACCTTAAAAAAATTTACTCAATTATAAATGCAAAAAAAATTGAAGTCATTCTTAATTCCATTTTTTCTCTCACAACCAGCAAATGCTATTCCTCAAAATATAGTTTAAAAAATCCGGGCTTCCCTGGTGGCGCAGTGGTTGAGACTCCGGCTGCCGATGCAGGGGACATGGGTTCGTGCCCCGGTCCGGAAGGATCCCACATGCCGCGGAGCGGCTGCGCCCGTGAGCCATGGCCGCTGAGCCTGTGCGTCTGGAGCCCGTGCTCCGCAACGGGAGAGGCCACAGCAGTGAGGGGCCCGCGTACCGCAAAAAAACAATCCAAGTTCTCATCATACCCTCCACAGCTACATCCTAAATTATAACACCATCACCTGCCTCCTGGATGGCAGTGATGCTTGATCCCTTAATCCTAATGGTGTCCCTGTTTCCTTGTTATCTTTTCCCTGAGGGAAAAAAAAGTAAACCTTTTAAAACAATACAAATCCGTCGCTTCCCTGAACTAACCCATGAAAGGTCTACAAGGCCCTTATTACTTGGCTTCTGACTGTCCCTCTCAGCCTAGTTAAATAAGCTTCTTTGCTCTTTCTTGAAGACATCAAACGACTTCCCACCTCAGGCTCTTTGCACTTGCTTTTTCTTCTGCTCTGAATGCTTTTCCATCAAAGATCTGTAGGGCTTGCTTCTTCTCTTTATTCAAGATTCTACTTAAAAGCATCTCTTCAGAGAGGCCTTCTCTGACCATATTATCTAAAATCAATCTGTTCTCTGTCTTCTCACTTTAGTTTATTTTCTACTAATTTCTGTTTGACTCTATATTGTACATTAACGTTTAGATTTATGTTTGTTTGTTTGCTTTAATCAATTGTATTCTCCCACTGGAATGCACGCATGATAAGGCGAGGCACTCTGTCTTATTTATAGTTGCATTCCCGTTTCCTAAAATAAGGCAGGACATAAAGCAGAGGCTAAAGAAATACTTATTGAATGAATAAATAGATTTCTGAATAATTGTGCAAGCATAAGTTATACTCTTTGGGAAAAGGATTTTGAGATTTGAAAGCAGTTTGCCTTACATGGAGTCCATTAAGGAATCACTGGTTGAGTGATGTTAGCAACATGGTGGAGTGAAAAGCTTCCTTTCTCTATCTCCTTCAATCTACTACTAGTGAAATATATATAACTTAACAGAGGGACCCTGCCCAACCAGGGAGCTGGAGAATTCCACACATAAGTACATCTAAAGGTGGGTGAATTGGAACACATAGAGGAGACAGAACTGAGGGAACAACAGAGTCAGTGCCTGCAATCCTGGCCCTGAGACCAAAGCAGCTGAGCCCACATCTTCAGAGAACCCAGTAGCAGCAGAGGAAGTGGTGTACTGGGCTTTGTTCTCCTGACCACAGCAGCACCCATGACCATAGGTAACTGGGCAGCAGTGGCAGAGGGGCCTGGGACCCCACGTCCCCATCCTGTCCTTCTCTTCCCTCAAAGTGACAGTGCCTGTAACTCAAGGGATCCCAGGTGTGAGGAGAGAGCCCACCATCCCAGTAATGACAGTGACTCTGGCAGAAACAAGGCAGCAAGGCCCCTGGAGGCACAGGAAGCAGTAACAAAGGCTTGGAGCCATACTTGGGCAGAGATGATGGAAGCTGGAAAGTGCTAACTCTCAAGTGTAACCAGAGACAGCTCAGGTAAGAGAAACAAAACTTGTGTTATAGTACCACCTATAGGAAAACAGATGAAAGGACTCTAACTTCTAACCTGTCATTAACTTCAAATGCAGCAGTGGAAGAACAATTCATCAAGCACCGTGAAGAACCACAGTAAGACTAGTCCACATAAAGAAAATGACAGTTCTCCAGAAACCAAACCTGAAGTCATGGAATACCGCTATCTAACTGATAGAGAATTCAAAATAGCTTCTTGAAGAAACTCAGTGAGCTACAGGGAAACTTAGGAAGGCAGTTTAATGGGCTCAGGAATAAAATTAATGAAGAGAAGGAATATTTTAATAAAGAGACTGAAAATCTAAAAGAAACAAAACAAACAAATTCTGAAGCTGAAGAATTCAATAAATGAGATGAAGAATGCATTAGAAAGCATTGGAAATAGAGCAGACCACAGAAGAGAAGCACTGGAAATAGAGCAGACCATAGAAGAGAGGATTAGTGAGCTTGAGGATAGAAATCTAGAAATGATACAAATAGAAGGGGAGAGACAAATAAGATGTTAAAAAATGAGGACGTTCTATGAGAGCTGTTCAGCTCTTTTAGGAAAGGCAACATTAGGTTGATGGGTATTCCAGAAGAAGAAGAGAGGGAGAAGGGAGCAGAGAGTTTATCCAAAGAAATAATAGCTGAGAACTATCCAAGCCTGGGGAAGGAACTGGACATCCAAGTCCATGAGGCTAAGAGAACAACTAATTACCTCAATGTAAAAAGACCCTCTCCAAGACACATTATCCTAAAATTGTCAGAAGCCAATGACAAAGACAGAATTTTAAAAGCAGCCAGAGGAAAAATGATGGTAACCTACAAAGGAGTCTCCATTAGACTATCAGCAGATTTCTCAGTAGTAACCATACAGGCCAGGAGGAAGTGGAATAACACTTTCAAAATACTGAAATATAAAAACCGTCACCCGAGAATACTCTCCCCAGCAAAGTTACCATTCAGATATGATGGAGAAATAAAGACTTCCCCGAACAAACAAAGTCTGAGGGAGTTACAAACACTACATCTGCCTTATAAGAAATACTGAAAGGAGCTCTTTTACTAGAAAAAAAGGTAAAAGCTACACAAAATTTTGAGTGAAAATTGCAACTCTTTGTCAGAATGGGTACATAAAGGTTAAAGGGGGAAAAAAAAGAAAGCAGAAAAATAACTGGAGCAATTGCAGTTTTTTTTTTTTTTTTTATCAAACTCAGACCATAAAAAGAAATCATTTGAAACAACAAATACATAAAAGGGGAAAAGGAAAAGGATGTAACTTATTTGGTAAATGTAGATAAGATGCTATCAGCAGAAAAAGGACTATTTTATATGAGGCGTTTTATACAAACCTTAGGGTAACCACAAAATGTAAACATAGAGTAGAGACATGAAACATGAAAAAAGGGGAAACTGAGAAAAATATCAGAGAAAACCACCAAACCAAAATGGCAGACAGAACTATAAGGAAAAAGAAATAGTGGAGCTATAGAGCAACCAGAAGATAAAAGGTAGAATAGCTGTAATAAGTTGTCATCAATCAATAATAACCCTAAATGTAAATGGATTAAATTTATCAGTCAAAAGATACAGGGTGTGGGTGGATGGATTGAAAAACAAGACCCAACTGTATTCTGCCTCTAAAAGACACACCCCAGCTCTGAAGACAAACATAGGCCAAAAGGGATGGAAGAGAAGGAAGGTGATTTTCTAAGCATACTTATATCAGACAAAATACACTTCAAGCCAAAAAAGATAACGAGCCATTATGGACAATATATAAATGTGTCAATTCATCAAGAAGACCTAACAGTCGTTAACATATATGCACCTTTTCATAAGAACATGAAAATATACAAAATAATTATTAGCAGACTTAAAGGGAGAAATTGACAGCAGCACAATAATAGTAAGGGACTTTAACAGCCCACTTATATCAGTGGATAGATCATCCAACCAGAAAGTCAACAAGGAAACAGTGCTCTTAAATGAAACATTAGACCAGATGGATTTGATAGTTTTATATCGGACATTCCATCTAAATGCAGCAGAATACACATTCTTCTCAAGTGCACATGGAATTTTCTCAAGAATAGACCATAGGTTAGGATACAAAACAAGTCTCAAAAATTTAAGAAGATTGTGATCATATTAAACATATTTTCTGGTCAAAATGGTATGAATCTAGAAATCAACTACAAGAAGAAAATTGAAAAAAATCACAAATATATAGAGACTGAACAACATGCCACTGAACAACTATGGGGTGAATGAAGAAATCAGAGCAATAAAAAGTTAACTGAAAGCAAATAAAAATGAGAATGCAGTATACCAAAATCTATGAGATATAGCAAAAGCGGTACTAAGAGGGAAGTTTATAGCAATACAGGTCTACTTCAAGAAACAAGAAAAATCTCAAGTAAATAACCTAACCTTACACCTAAAGTAACAAGAAAAAGAAGAACAAATTAAGCTCAAATTTAGTAGAAGGAAAGAAAAAATAAAGATCAGAGCAGAAATAAATAACATAGAGACTAAAAAGATAATAGAAAAGATCAATGAAACTAAGAGCTGCTTCTTTGAAAAGATAAAAAAATTGGCAAACTATTAGCTAGCCTCACTAAAAACAGAGAAGGCCCTGATAAATAAAATCAGAAATGAAGGAGGAAAAATAACAATGGATAACACAGAAATACAGAGGATTATAAGAATATTGTAAACAGCTATATACCAACAAATTGGACAACTTAGAAGAAATGGACAGATTCTTAGAATCATACAATCTTTAAGGACTGAATCACGAAGAAATAGGAAATCTGAATAGAACAATCACTAGTACAGAGATTCAGACAGTAATCAAAAAGCTTCCCAGAAGCAAAATTCCAATACCAGACAGTTTCACAGGTGAATTCTACCAAACATTCAAAGAAGATTTAATACCTATCCTTCTCAAACTATCCCCCAAAATTGAAGAGGTCAAACAAACCTTCCTAACTCATTTTCTGAGGCCAAAATCACCCTGATATCAGACACATTACAAGACAAGAAAGTTGTAGGCCAATATTTCTGATGAATATAGATGCAAAACTCCTAATTATTTCATTATATTAGCAAATAGAATTCAACAGTACATCATGACCAAGTGGGATTTATTCCAGGGATGAAAAGATGGTTCAAAAGCCACAAGTCAGTCAATGTGATACACCACATTAACAAATGAAGGATAAAAACATATGATCATCTCAATAGATGCAGTAAAAGCATTTGACAGGATTCAACACTTATTTATGATTAAAAACTATCAATAAAGTAGGTATAGAAGGGATGTACCTCCACATAGTAAAGGCCATACATGACAAACCCACATCTAACATTATACTCAACGGTGCAAAATTGAAAGCTATCCTTCTAAGATCAGGAACAAGACAAGGATTCCCACTCTCGCCACTCTCATTCAACATAGGATTGGAAGTCCTAGCCAGTGGAGTTAGGCAATAAAAAGGAATAAAAGGGACATAAACTTGGAAAGGAATAAGTAAAACTGTCACTATTTGCAAAGCTATTAGAAAAAATATACAAATAAAGTTGCAAAATACAAAATCAGTATACAAAAATTTGTTGCATTTCTATATGCTAACAATGAGCAAGCAATAAGAGATTTAAGAAAACAATCCCATATGCCAATCACAATAAAAAGAATAATATACCTAGGAATATATTTAATCAAGGACGTGAAAGACCTGTACACTGAAAACTTACTGAAAGAAATCGAAGAATTCACAAAGAAATGAAAGATATTCCACATTTATGGATTGGAAGAATTAACATTGACAAAATGTCCATATTACCTAAGGCAATCTACAGATTCAGTGCAATCCCTATCAAAATCCCAAGGACATGTTTCATAGAAATAGAACAAAATATTCTAAAATTTAAATGGAACCACAAAAGAACCTGAATAGCCAAAGCAGTCCTGAAAAAAAGAACAAAGGTGGGGCATCATGTTCTCTTATGTGAAACTGTATCACAGAGACATAGTAATCACAGCAGCATGGTTTGGGCAGTAAAACAGATACATAGATCAATGGAACAGAATTGAGATCCTGGAAATAAACCCATGATTATATGTACAGTTAATTTATGACAAAGGAACAAAGAGCGTACAATGGAGAAAGGATACTCTCTCCAAAAAATGGTTCTGGGAAAACTGGACAGCCACATACAAAAAAATGAAACTAGACCACTATCTCACACCATCACAAAAATTAACCGAAAATGGATTAAAGACTTGAATGTAAGACCTGAAACCATAAAACTCCTGGAAGAAAAAACATAGGCAGTGTGCTCTTTGACATCGGTCTTAGCAATGTTTTTCTAGATGTGTCTCCACAGGCAAGGGATACAAAAGCAAAAATAAACAAATGGGATTACATCAAACTAAAAAGCTTATGCACAGCAAAGGAAACCATCAGTGAAACAAACAAACAAAAAACCTACTAAATGAGAGAAGATATTTGGAAATGATATGTCCCATAAGAGGTTAATATCCAAAATATACAAAGAACTCATACAAGTAACAATAAAAAACAAACAACTCCATTAAAAAATGGGCAGAGGAGCTGAATAGACATTTTCTCAAAGAAGACACACAGATGGCCAACAGGCACATGAAAAGATGTTCAACATCACTAATTATTAGGGAAGTGCAAATCAAAACCACAATGAGATATCACCTCACACCTGTCAGAATGGTTATTATCAAAAAGACAGGAAAACAGGTATTGGTGAGAATGTGAAGAAAAGGGAATCCTCATACACTGTTGGTGGGAATGTAAATTGGTGAAGCCACGATAATAGACAATATGGAATATCCTCAAAAATTAAGAATAGAACTATGATATTATCCAGCTATCCCACTTCTGGGTGTTTATCCAAAGAATATGAAAACACGAATTTGAAAAGATACGTGCACCCCTCCATTCGCCATAACATTATTTACTACAGACACATTATGGAAACAGAGTGCCCATCACTGGATGAATGGATAAAGGAGATGCGGTGTATGTATCCAATGGAATACTATTCATCCACAAAAAATGATGAAACTGTGGGTTTGTTTCTCAACTACTCAAGCAATTATTTAGTTTATATTTTATTTGAAAAGTTACTTTTTAAAAGACATTTACCAATTTTAAGTGAGGGACAATATACAATATGTGGACAACTGACAAGAGAATTTTCAATAACATTTAAGTAATAATAATTTAATATTATCTGATCCCAGAACGCCTTACAAGCTTTAGCTAATAAAGCTTCAGACTCTGATTACTAAGGAACACAATCAGAATATTCCACATTTCCACGGCTTTCTAGGGCATCTTGTCGTTACAGCAGGAATAATGCCTTCAGGGGCCCGTAAGACCTATCAGACACTGCGCAGTGTGATTGCTCATCTGGCCTTTAAAAGTGATCCAAGACTTAGGTCCTTTATGCACTTGAATAAACTTGATTCCCCAATCTATTCTCGTTCCATTGACCTAGCTCCTTTTGCCTCATCTTGTCTTCCGTTTTGTCATCCCTGATACCTGACTCAGAGGCTGGGCTTGCCTTCACAGGTCCAAGCCTCTTCTGTCTAGCCTCCTTCCCCTTAATGTCTGGAAGCCTCATCTAGAAATGCTACCTGCAGTTTCTCTCTGACTATAGCTTTCCCATATCGTCTCTACTAAAACTGGCCCTCATAATTCATGGGGTTCGGTTTTCTAATGCTCAATATCATACTCTTTACAAGGAAAATTCCCAGGGTCTATCTGTTTATTTTATTAGACTTGCTGGCTATTGAACCACACAAAAGAAGCTCTGTTCTTACAGAGACAAAACTGGAGAGGGTAAATGATGTTAATTAAAAATCCTATCTTAATGCTTAAAAATTTGAGTATTTCCCATTTCTCAGAAAAGAAAACAGAGTCTCAAAGAAATGATTTAAGTGATTTTCCCTAATTTTGCTGTGGTAATAACTGATGAAGTTTGTGTTCAAAATGAGTTGTATATTATTGTAAATTCCCTGCTCTTTCTGCTATATGTGTAAAACATAAATATTTAAGAAACAAATTCTAACATGCAATAAATCTTAAAAAGGAAAGACTCCAAATATCTCAAAACCTTGTATCAGAGAACTAAAACTGGTACCAAAGCCTTAAAATTAAATCGTGCTCTTAATATTCCAGGAAGTAGCCTTTGACATTACATCATTACTCTTTCCAAATTTAACTAATTTAAAGGTGACATGAATAAAATATTCATTAAAACTACAGTAGTCGTTTATCTATGACCTTTAACAAAGCTGCTGTTAACTTTCAGTTGACTCACAGTTGTAGCTAGAACCTTACCCAATAAAGTACCCATTCCTTTCTAAACCTTCCTGGTAGAATTTTGATTTACATCCAAAACCTGTCTATAAATATTCCACCTTAGCCAGCTCCATACTTCCTACTTCTTGTTTCTTAAATCACTGTAATGCTTCAAGCCAATATTGTTCCTTGCATTTCAGTAAGTAACATCTCCATTAAACATATCTGCAGCTCCCTATTTTAATTACTGGTTTCTTTAATCTAGTTTCCCTTGTAGGGAATAGCAATGCCAAATGGTTTTTAAAGGATTCAAAAATGTTCCCAGATGAACTAATTATGCCCTTTTATTTCCATAACTGTTGTAATAGAACCTTCTGAGGAACCTTTCTGATGGATCTGTGTCCCTTGCCTCTCCCCTAAAACTCATTCCAGTTCTCTTTCTTACATGCACAAAATACACATTTATACTTACTGTAGAGTTCAATAGTCATCATCTGTCTGAACCTAATCTGCTTAAATGTCCAAAGTGTAATTGATTTGAAATTATATTTTAACACATAATGATTAAACCCACAGAAGAGCCAAGAAGGTAAAGATAAGATAGCAAAGTTAAAATTCCAAATCCCTTTTGCTTAGATATCTCCCAGCCTTCTCCCTCTCCACCCTGCTTTGCCTGGCATCTGGAGAGAGGTTGATTTGTACGGACTCCAACAGTGGCTTCCCATGCCCTCTGACCTCTGGTTGGGTTTGGTCAATAGGGGCCTGGAGGGAGACAAGGGGATTCAGGTCAGCATATTCTGGGTATTTATTTTCAAGTAGGGAAAACTCTCTCCCTACAGAGTTTCCTTGGCTTGGTTTCTATTATTTGGAAAGAATTATGATGTAATGCTGAGGGCTCGTTCCTGGAACATTAAAAGCAGAATTCAATTTTAAGGCTTTAGAGCCAGTTTTAGTTTTCTGATACAAGGTTTTAGAGTATTTGAAGTCTTTCCCCCCGTGTCAAACTAAGATGTTTCTCTCAAGGTGGCCTTCTCTGTATACCTGTCTTCTTCTGGTTCTGGTAGTGGTTTCTTTTGTCTCTTTATGTCTAAGGAGTTGCAGCAGCTTTATGGCTACTAATCTCAGGTTATTGCACTATCGCTCTGGTTCCCTGCACCCACAAAGAGTGCCTTTGTAAATAACCTGTCCTTGATTCATTGTAATTTAAGTGCACAACTTATTTCCTATTGGGATCCTGACTGTTACATACAATTTTAAAGGCCAGAGGGATTTTTTTATTTTTCCTTAACTGTATATAATTGTACCCTCCTGAAAGTCAGGAGCCGAGATTTGGTCACTGTACATAGTTCTAAATTGGCTCCAGATTTAATAACATCAGGTAACTTCAAAGTCCTACTTTGGTCAATTCTATACTTCCAGATTCATATTTCTTACGTTGCTGTGATGCTTGAAGTCAGCCTTATTCCTGAAGTACACTAATATATTTCAGAAGTAATACCTCTTGACTAAGAGCATTTGAAGTTCTCAATTTTATTCAACATCTTTTAAAATTGGCCTTTACTTTTGGCATTCCTGAAAAATAAATGAATAAATCAGACGTTTTATTAACTTAATTTTACTTTTAACAAATTTTACTTAAGTTTTAATAAGTGGCAAACATACATTAGTTATGGTACAACACAAGGAATTAGAATAGGAGCTCAGGTTGTATCCTTTCTGAGTTGTCACAGTGTGATTTTTCTGGCAATCAAAGTATTACTTTTAAATTCCTCAAGGGCTCAGTTTTTAACGAAAGTGAATAATGATAACTTTGTGGACTTCTGCTTCAGGCCCATACATGCTTATGGCAGACAGTGTGTTGAAAAGAGCTAGAGGATTGGGATGAAATATGACAGGCGTCTACTTGGAGCTGTTTAGGTTAAGATGCTGGAGAAGAAGGAATCACACAGAGAAACATTGGAAACTAGGAGACAAACAATTAGCACAATGTATCAGCCAAAACCAGACTCATCCAAATATACTAACTGATTTATGGTAAAGGCTATGAAGTAGGGAAAAAGAATGACCTTTTCAATAGGTGGCCCTAAGAAAATTAGATGATTATATCGGAAACAATTTACCTTGGATCTATACTTCACTTCATAAACAAGTATGAATTCTAGTTGGATTACCAATCTAAATGTGAAAGATAAATCAGTAAACTTCTATGAGAAAACCTAGTTGAGCATCTTTATGGCCTTGAGGTATACAAAGTTTTCTTAAACTGGACACAGAAATACTAGCTATAAAGAAAAAAATTAATTGTACTACATTAAAAATGAAGACTTCCTGTTTATCAAATGGCATAACTAAAATAGTGAAAACGTATGTCACACAGGACAAAGGACTCATATTTAGAAAACATGAAGAGCTTGAACAAATCAATAAAAATCAATAAAAAAAGATCACTCAATAGAAAAATGGTCAAAAGACTTCAGTGGCACCTCACAAAGGAAGATGTCTACATAGCCAATAAGTATAGGCACAACTGCTTAGTAATCATCAGGGAAATTAAAATATAAATGGCAAAAACACCATCACTTATACAGCAGAATAGCATTAACATTGAAGGACTGATAATACCAAATATGGCTAGGATGTAGAACAACTGGGGTTCTCTTACACGACTGGTGGTGTGTAAATGGTGAAAATATTCTTGAAATCTGTGTGGCAGTATATACCAAAGTGGATCATGCATACACTTTAGACACATCAATTCCACTTCTAGATATATGTCCAAAGGAAACATGTATATTTGTTTCACAAAAGACATTTAATAGAGTGTTCACAGCAGTATTACTTATAATAGTTAATTATAGGAAGTGACCCAAATGTCAATAAACAGTAGAGTGGATTACATTCATTTGGCATATTCTTACAGTGGATTATTATAAAGCAATGAGAATGAAGGATATATTAGCACACACTAATGTGACATGAAGTGCTATAAGCTAGGAGAGTGGTAACTTTTGCAGGGGGTGTGACAGAGAGAGCATGAAGTGCGGCTTCCTGAGATGCTGGTAATATTCTTGAATTTAATGCTAGTTACAACGGGTGAATAATTAGTGATCTCTATGTATGATATACTTCAGCCAAAAGGTTTAAATAAAAAGAAAAGAAGATAGTATCTTTCTTCCAGAAAGATGTCAGCACCCTGACTGACTCCTCTATTTTAATAGAAAAACAAAAGCAAAACAAAACAATTAGCAGCATATTACCAGTCATCACAGGTAAGCTGTAAGCTTGATGTATTTAGCTAAGACATAGACATAGCATCCAGCAGTTAAAAGACGACTACATTTGACAAGAGGGTCTTTTAATCAAACACCATTGATGCTTGAGAAATTCTTCAAGAGGAGGGATTTCTTTGGTTCTTAGGATGGCTCCCATCCCCAGAGGCTGAATTTGGAAATTTTTGGAACACGGTTACATTTGATTTCATCATCCTTTTCTCCATTTCTCTTTACCCAAAGGAGCAGTTCAGGAAGAATAATGTGAGAGGTTGGAGGTACCTTCAGAAACTGGGCTCCCTCCTTGTTTTCCCCTTACCTTGTCTCAATTTTTTTTTTTTTTTTTGCGGTACGTGGGCCTGTCACTGTTGTGGCCTCTCGCCTCTCCCGTTGTGGAGCACAGGCTCCGGATGCGCAGGCTCAGCGGCCATGGCTCACGGGCCTAGCCGCTCCGCGGCATATGGGATCTTTCCGGACTGGGGCACGAACCCGCGTCCCCTGCATCAGCAGGCGGACTCTCAACCACTGCGCCACCAGGGAAGCCCTGTCTCAATTTTTTGAATGAGTGTTTCCTTTGGGAGTTTTGGGACAAAATGTAGCATTGATGTACTTTAAAATTTCATTAGGAGTAAATATACATTTAAAACAATTACTTTGTGACCCAGAGTTTATCAGCGGGCTAGTAACGTCCACTAACAATCAGCAAATGGACTGTACCAGTACCTTGAGAAGAGGAGGTGAGCATTTCTTAGCCATCCAAGGCCATGAATTTCTTGGAGTCATGCCATTGCTACCAAAGGTCTGTTCTCAGGCAACTCTGACTCAGGTCATATAATTCTGCTCAAGATGCCTCATTTATGAATAATTGGAAGATTCGGAAATTCGGGTTTATTCAGCTGGGTAATTTTCTGTAGTAACTGCGGAAAGCTTTCTGAAAGGTTTGTACGCTTCCACCCTTGCCACACCAGAGCCTGTTCTTAATGCAGTAGCCCGAGAGATTATTTACTGCCATTACACAACTCTCCTATAGTTTTCCATCAAGTTTGTAATCTCAGTACATTATCATGCCTATAAAACCATGTGCTCCAGGCAGCACTATGTAGGCAAATACGTAACAACCAGCTCTCTGGGGGAAGCGCGTCTTGGTGTGCAGCATTTGCTGATTCCTGATCAACGCTCCCGCTGTAGGTGATTTTAAGCTGCCAATGGTTCAACAGTAGGCTCACAAAATTCCTGAAATTTTTATAATAATTTGAGCTGCTTCTGGCACACCACTAGATCCAGGCTACCTTTCTGCCCTACTTTCCTTCTCCTTCACCCTTGCTCATCCCACCCCAGCCTTTTTGCTTCTCTCCTATCACTCTTACTTACTTACTTACTCACTGAATAAAAGAATAAACGTTGTATTCAATAGTGTGCCTTTATCCACATTCGGAAAAGTATTTAGTGATACTGAAAGGCAAATGAATGATAATTACAAGAGCCGTAAAGTGGGTGTGCATAGCCACAGTGATCAAACTCAAGGTCCCAAACTGGGTGGATAGTAAGTGCTGAGAACTTGATGTCACTGAACTCAGTGTATCCACAGGTTCTCAGAAAATGGCCTTTCTGGAAACATTGGCTGCTGCTAGACTAACCATAGGGTGTCACCACCAATTACCAGTGGAAAGAAGCCTTTGGGACAAAATTTTCAAGCATTTGAAAGATTCTCAGAAGCAGAATTACAAACCATAATAAGCTTGAGGAATACTGTCCAGAGCTGTGAGCTGACGATGTGTTTTCATGTGTGCTCAGCAAGGAAAAGACACTGTCATAGGTCAGTCTTTGCAGTCACATGTGTCACTGGGAGGGATATTTCCATACAATATTAAGGAATAGTTTTTCCCAGTTATTCTCAGCATAGCACTGATATTATAATCCTAAAGAATGAACAGCAATGAAATGTTTCCAACTCCTAGCTGAACTTACTTTGTTCAAGTCTAATCAGAGATACATGAATGAGAAGAGATAATCAGTGATTAATCAAAGTGAAGAAGAAGCAGATATTTTAACTTCGTCCTGAGGTAGATTATCCTCTTATCCAGCAAATTCATAATGTTTTTATGCTGTCAGTTCGGCTGTAGTGTTTCAGAGGCCCTCAGACATTGATAAGGAAAAAAGGCCGGCCACACAGCTATGAGTTTCCTGTGTGCTTATCTACGGTTAGAAGAATAATGTCCTTCAGCAATGTATTTGTTCTAACCTTATCAGTGTATTTGATCAAGACCTTAGGGAGTAAGGAAGGGCCTATGTGTTCCCTGTCAGAGGGCGTACATTAGAGAAAGAGAGAAATTCCATCTTGGTGTGTTTAGAAACATTTGTACACTGGCAAACTTATTTATGGAATATGAGGTTATTAACTCTTTAGAAATAATGCTTTCTTTTTAAGGGATACACATATTACCCATTCTTAGCTTCAACTGCATAGGGAATGTTCAATGGCTAATAAAAATGAAAATTCTCTGTACCTCTCCAAATCTTAGGATGTAAGAGCCGTTAAAAATTAGTTCCAGAAACAGGCAAGAATGATGCAAAGTGGATATGAATTAGGAAAAAGGAGTATACTCAGAACACCTCTCTGCTTCTTTGCATGTGTTGGTTGATATGTGACCCAGCAGCACCTCTACACATATCTCCCAATAAGAGGTTTATCTTTTCTTCACCAGATCCTCAATGCTGAGCCTTGAAAATGAGGGATGTATGCTTGTGTGCAAAATGGGATGTTCTAACTTCATCCTTAAACACAAAAAACTAAGATGGAGAAATTGATCTGGTCTGAGGAGATATATTCTCCTTAAGAGCTCTCTGCTCTTCAATCTTCCTGTTTTCTGTTGAGGTCTCTAGGAGGATGTAAGAAATGGGTAAGCTGCTACTATTTACCCCATCCTACCACTGAAAAAAAAGAGGCAATATCTTCCGAAAAAAAGAGGCAATATCTTAGGTGCCCTCAATCTACAGAAAACAAATATTTTCCCTCATTCCTCCCTCTTCTGCTCTCTTCTTCTCTGTTCTCCTGTAATCTCAACTGTCTGGTATCCTGCCAGTAGTGTATGCAAAGTGAGTGTTTTTCCTCTTTGTCTCTTTGCTTTGGGCATTAAAACAGGGATTACCTTCCAAGTTGTGTACAATTTGAGAATAGGATTCTGCACTCTCAGAAATGTATTGACTTTTGTAATTTCTGTGTTATAATCTCATATGTAGATTCTTGTGGCAGAAACCTGGAGGTTTATTACCATGTGGGCTTGGCTATATCCAAACTAATTAAACCCTGGAAGGAGGTCCATATCCTGTCTGATTTTCACCTCATGTTGAACAAGCAGTTTGGGAGAGAATTACATAAACAGGAAGATGTTCCATGGGTCAGAAATAGTCCCATCTATTACTGTTCTGAGTACCCACACTTTTTCTTCCCTGAGGCCGATGTTTTCTTTAAGCCCCATTGTTGGTCTGGTTGGAACTACTGGGACCACACTGATCAATATTGCCTGTGGCTCCTCCAATAGCCTGGTGGGACATTTCCTCGTTTTCTCTCACTCCCCAGAACAGAAAAACACTTTCCCCAATAGTTTATTTTTCCAGCCTGCCTGACTTTAGAATTACTTTCTTTACCTCTTAGATCCCCTTGATGGTGATTTCTAAAGCAAATGGCACGTAGAAGAATGTGTTCCCTTTTTGACCTGTCTGATCTGAGTCAGTAGCAACAGTCTGCTCAGCTGTTTGTTAGGTTCATCTCAGCTTAGTCCATGTAGTGGCCACATGGCTTTCGTGATATTACACTACATCTCATTTACCAGTAAACCATGTTTTCCCCAGCTCAGTCTCCTTTTGTGACCTCAACTGAGTCTCTCTTTTCTCTCAGGAGGATATGAAACTCTCATTCATATAAGACAAAAGTAATGGCTATGTCTTAATCCTAATTAATGACCACTTCCTGGTGCAGATGACCAGTTTTGTCTGTTTTCTGGATTTTCTTTGATAACTCCTAATTCCCAATTAAAAAGGGGAGGGTTGGAACTGTTTTAAAGTACCTTAAATGTATCCCTATAGACAATATTTTTAATGTTAAAAGAGTAAAATGCTATTAAAATATACTAGTGCTGGTAATGGTATAATGAAACAGATACATTTATATTCTTCTGGTGACAGTGGAAATTAATACAAATTATCTCAAAGAGATTTGGCAAGGTATATCATCATGACTTGTAAACATTTAATTTTTCAACCCAAGATTAGGCATTCCTCCATCCTAATGAGATAATTAGACTTGCTTGTCTAATTTATGTACAAATACTATTAACAGTTTTATTTGAAATCACAAAAAACTGGAAGTCAATAGAAAGGGTTAGATGTAAAAGCTATAATACTTTATCATAGTAATAGTATAGAGCCAATAATAATTTGTTTGTGAAAATGGTAATATCAGAGGAGGTATGTTTTATGAACAACCTAGGGTATGAATCAATATGAATTCATGGCCTACATTCAGCTAGGGCCACTCTGTCCCTTAGAGTTTCAGTTAAACTTGATCTAAGCCTGTGTCCATGGCTCTCTGGGAGTCCAGAAGCCTTCTGCTTGCTTTCTGTGAGATTCTGCATCTTACTTCATCATGCTGTCTTCAACTGTATTCCGTTTTTATCCTGAACCACCTGGACTTAGATCACATTGCTTTCATTGGTTACCACGATTATCTCATTCACAGATAATATTTGTGTTTTCTGATAGCCTGTGTTGAAGAGTTAGGTGGGCAGGGAGCGTTGGAGAGGAGAAATTATAGGGAGGATTTCAAATGGTAACATGATATTCTGCAATCTCTTGGCTCTATGTTCATTTTCTCTTCTTTCTTCCTTTTGTTTAAAGGCAGCCAACCCCTGCTGCCTTTAAAAAAAGAGTGGGGGAAGACGAGAAAATCCTTCCTTCATCCCATGCAGGGTTAATCTGGCCATACCCAGGCCTTTTAATCCCAATTGGGTAAGATAAGAACTTTCTTCTCACTAAATACAGTCTGTTCCTGCAAATTTTTTCTGGTCTAAACACTCTTCTCAATTGAATTATTTATAGATTTATTTCTATTTGGTCAAAACAACAGATCTATGTATCGATATTTAACTCTCTAGCTGTCTATTCCTCCTTTTCTGAGACCCCTTGTGCTGTTA
Organism: Globicephala melas; assembly: GCF_963455315.2. NCBI lineage: Eukaryota > Metazoa > Chordata > Mammalia > Artiodactyla > Delphinidae > Globicephala > Globicephala melas. The sequence continues at coordinate 41,823,525 of NC_083325.1, forward strand.
TTTGTAAGCACATTTGTAGGTGATCTAACCTGCTGGGCAAATACTCCTTTCCTCTCTTGCTGTTTCATTTGTATTCACTCCCTCTAAAAGGTTGATGTCCATATAAAATAAGACTGTTCTTTGATTAAGGGTATAGAGGTTGCTGTAAGTCCATGTTAGAGTCTCCCCAGTGTTTAAAAATCCCATTTGTAGGAAAAAATAAGTTATATATATATAAACCAAAGACTGTAAGGAAACACATCAAGATAGTAAGAGTGTCTATTGGTGAATAATATAATCATTAGTGATTCTTATATTTTATGTATTATATTTTTCAAATGTATGTGTGTATGTACCTAACTATTAACTACATAAAATGAAGGATATTTTATCATAGGGTTATACACATAGTGTTGGACTATTGATATATAAATATTCTGATGGTTATTTAGAATTGTGTATTCTCTTTTAAATTCAGAAGTGTGCTTACTCAGAAATAAGTATTTATTCTCTTGAAACCTAAGAACCTCCACTAAACAGAAAGAATAAAAAACTTAAGTTCCAAACACCTTGGCATGTTCCAAGATGGAATGTAAATAGAAAGTAAGTTCTAAGGTAATTTTCACATTCTCAAGTAAATGTATTATTTTCTTGGTCTTTTCGTTATGAAATCTTTCTGTAGCTGAATATCTTTTGGAATTATGCTAAGCTTTCAGCTGTTCTACTCTGGTGGCATAAATGTTTGCAAGTCTTTTCTAAGCCAAACCACCTATATTATGCTGTATCACTACACATTAGGTGTCATTAAATATCTATTTCATTTATCACAAATTTCAACATGTCCACCGTAAATTGAAGACCTGGTTTAAAATTGCTCAATACAGGGCTGTCACTTAGTATTAGACCAGGGAAAAGGTGATATGCTGGCATGTAAGACCTTAAAAAACAATTCTTATCTGTTATTAAGAAAACAAAAATTGGCTTTCATGTTGTGAATTTTAATGGAAAAAAGAAATTATGTAGACTTTGTTTCAAAAAGGCATTTGTGGAACTAGTGAGTTTCATTCCTATTTTTTCCTACATACTGTCATTTGTCAACTCTCAGTATCAACCTAAGGAAAATTTTGTAGGGGATATAAATGGTAAATAAACCAAGTCTCGTTATCCCAGTTTAACTTACACAGTTTACGTGCAGGAAGTAAGGAGGTTAGATGGTAGGAGAATACAGTTAGATGCATCTTGTTTAAACTCTACATGTTAAATTCTACATGCATCTTGTTTAGACTCTACATGTCATTGTTCCATGGCAGTGGTCAGAAATGGTTAAAAAGGTTTGTCTCAATTTTTCTACAGGTATTTCAGCTGTCAGGTTGACAACTAGAGGATTATTATTAACAACTGAAATGTAACAATTAAATTACTCTCTTTCCTTTTTGATTACCCCACATTAATTTCTGCCAACTCTTCCTAAATTACACAACCAAAAAAACCCCACATTTTTTTCATTATGAGCTGTATGCATTAAGCTAGGAGTTCCCACTGCTTGAAACATTGCCCTCACTCAACTCCATTTAAGAAAACCTCATTATCTTTCAAGTCTCAAATCAAGCCCCATTACTTACAGGATATCTGCCCCATCCTCGGATGATGCCCTGAATTTCTGTTACCAAGCCTACTTCTTGGTATGTGAATGTGTATGAACATATATACGTGTACATATATGTTTATATATTTATATGTGTGTATATATATATACACACACACGTGTGCATGTAAATTTTTTTTCATTTAAAAAATTTTGTGTTTTTGGTGATAGGGATTACACTATATTTCTTTGGTATTTCTTTAGTACCCTTTAAAATTGGAAAGGGTATTAAAAATACCTGACCACTGATTCAGCACGGGGCTGGGCCCGTCAGAACAGATGCTGGTTGGGAATTCCCAGGTGGTCCACTTGTTAGGATTCCATGCTTCCACTGCAGGGGGCACGGATTTGATCCCTGGTCAGGGAACTAAGATCCTGCAAGCCACAAGACACTGCCAAAAAAACAAACAAACAAACAGATGCTGGCTACCAACAACCATTACATCCATGCTGTGTGAACAAGTTAAATATCACCTCTACTACAAGGTACTTATATGTGTGTATTGCTTGGCTAAAAATAATAAAAATAAAACAAGGAAAAAAGTAAGGACATTTCACGGGTATGTGCCTTTAGACTATAATACAATAAACTTTTATGTCTAATAAAGTTTCAGAGACATAGACCATATGGCCACTTTCTAACATAGAAGACATGGTCAAATTCCATGGGAGGCAAATCATTTCCAGCGAATTACTTGAAAGCTTAGCTGGCATCTCTGGTATTAGCATAAACCACAGACAGTCTATATGTATTTATTTGAATTATCAACAACCACAAACAATAATTATTTATTATATGTCTGCTTTTTGCCAGGGACAGTGCTAAGGGTTAGGAGGGATATGTGATGTGTAATCTATGATTCAAGGTGTTATGGAAATTCCCACAAGCCATGTTCTACTGTTTGAAGCAAGACAGCCAAAAAGAAAACCTACAGCCAAGGAATACTATAGTTCAGCAATATATACCCCATGAGCAACTATATTAGCAAACTAAAGTCACAGTACAAATTGTTTTGGGTAACTTGTTTTTCATTCTTTCTCACACAAAAGTTCAACTTGTGCTGTTGTTTCTCTCTCTTCAACTTTGCAGCAGTGACAATTTATGGATTCAATAATTTCTCACATTCCACTTGACAAATGTTTCTTTATCCAAAGGTTAACTCCTTTAGGAATACAAACCCCTACATTTTCTCTGTTGCTGTATTAGTTGGTGCAACTAGATTGACTAGACTCATAAATCTATCAATTTTCTAGTCTATAACAGTGTAATCCCTGAAAAATCTCATAGATATAAATGGAATTGCTAATTTTCAATAAATCTACAGAAACAGGTAATGGTGTCATGGGCCCCCAGTTCCAATCATTTTAGCTATATATAATAAATGATACCACAGGGACTCACTTTGGGTCATAAAATTTGCTGATCAGGATACAGATTTTAACCCCCAAAGTATTTTATAACTGTTCCCTTTTTTTTTTGCCACTTTAAAGTATGAATTCCAAGAATGATTTCTCACTTAAAACTGACTGTAGATAGGAAAGAGGAAAAAATATAAATGAAGAATTTTTTCAGGTTAGTATTTTCTTTTGAGAGGAGACAACACAAGTAATACTGAAGAAGTTATTTCAAACATATACAATAGTATTATATTGGTTACTTAAAATTTAAGCATTTGGGAAAAGCATGAAATTACTATTTATATTTTTATGTTTTATAAATAATGCACATTGTACAACAGAAATGTATTTTTCTTATGAATGATAAACTTATGTTTCCAAAACAATTTAATTTTCTTAAATAATTACAAACTGTTTTCGTATTGTTCTTTAAAAGGAGAATTAGGTACTTTCACTTGGTGTTTTTCTTTGTGAGAGTTTTACCAGTGTTTCTAAAATACTTATCATTTGTCCATGGTAACTGTCATTCATCCATGTATTAGGATGAATTACAGATGTTGCTTTAGATGTATCTGAAAAGGATTTTTTCTGACTCTGAAATTGTATGTGGAATAGCCTCTAAAATAATATGACTATAATCACCTTTTTAAACAAACTTAAGGGATTGGTAAAAATGAAATTATCAAGAGTATCTTAAATGTAACATTTCCACAAAAATAATTGTGAAAGGTATGAGTTGAAATTCATTCTAAATGAAAGCTTACCCTGTAGTATTGAAATCTTTAAAGTCTTTGAGTTTCACACTTTGGGATTTCCTGGGCTGAGCTCAAAGTGGATGTGTGACAGGAGGAATGGATTAGCTGTGTTCTTTGCTATATGTTTATAATGAAAGCCAGGATGAATAGAGCAGTTGAAATGTTAAATCAGTATTCCCTCATTTTTCTACTCTTACCAGAAATGCACACACAAATTAGGTACTGGTCAGCAAAATACAGATCTGGTAACATTCCTGTTTCTTTTGTGGATAGCTTATGGTAATATTCATGCTGCTTCTCTACTTTTATAATGTACATTTTTCTCCTTACTGTGTGGCCAAGTTGAGTTGTTAATAGATGCTTAGTAAGCCATATAAAAGAAATGCAGTATACAGTTACTTGGAAATAGGTCTTACATGACTGGTTTTAGTATAAATAAACAATTTAGGAGAGAGCTCTGTAATAGTTGGGATTCTCAAAGAGAAATCTTTAAAAACGTAAACATTTATTATTAAAGAAAGGGTTCTACTAATCTTGACAAGAGGATTGGTTTTATTGGTCAGGTCAGTACCCTTACGAAAATTAAAAGCTATGTTGTACAACAGAATCTATGCTGAAACTACAAGATGGATCACAACATGTTGAGAAATATGTGAATATACTCTTACACGCCCTATAAATATTTATTAACAGCACACATGATTGTGAGAAATATATTCTGAACAGCAACTCAAATATGTCATATTTAAGACATTGTAACAGAGGTGTATGCCTTCCTCTGATTAACTCATTGAAAAGAGGATTGAAATTTCTAGGGTCAAAATCATTACTACCATCTCTGACTTTGCCGCTAATGACTGTGCTATAACTATTAGAATTTGCCAGACTAAGTAATATCATATTGACCTTTGGAGAAATAAAACATTCTTCACTAGTTCTGGTACAGATGCTGTATTTGGTTATAGGAATTTCTTTTTCACTTAGCAGGACCATATGTGTGAATACCACTGCCTGAACCTTTCATGTGTATGAATTATTCATTCATTTATTGTTATCCAGTCATTTATCTATTTATGTATTCCCATAACCTTATTCCACAAGACATTTGAATAGCATATAGGGAGTATGGTTTGAATTCTGACTTGGAACTTGGTAAAATGATTCCACTATGGTCTGCTTTTTGGAAGATCCTGCCAAACAGTGCAGTGGAGAAGGGAGCAATTTTAGCCATGCAGATGTTTCGTTGCAGTGATGCCAAATGCCCACTAGGAAGCTAAACATCTGGATGCTTGAATTAAAATTTTTTCTTTTCAGCAGATTTTTGTTGTTTGCACAGACATTGTGTCAATGAAAAGCCTTTGCCTATTTGGTTAATCTCCTGGGATGTATGAATGCAGATGTGTGAGGCCAAATTGACAGCATCATATTTAAAGCAGCATTCCTGCCTCGATCCCTTTTAAAAACTATAACACCCTTCCTTCAAAATCATAGAAAATGTCCTCAATTGGATGGGTCAACATAAAAAGAATTCATTCTAAAGGACCTAATTCTCAGGTTTCTCATTTTTAGACAGGTTATTTTCTTTGAATTATCATTTTACTTCATGGATTAGTGACAAAAAGAATGTGGTATATGAAAAGATAGTCTGGTAATTATAGGCTTCCCTACAGACTGAAACAGCATATCACATTGTACACATAAAAACATGAAAATGCTTGCGATATTATTATTTTATATTGAGAAACAATTTAATTATTTAGAATGTGGTTTTATTTTTTCATATGCAGCCAATCATATTCTATTATTAAAAACTGTTGCCATGGTTTCTGGTTTGGAAAACTATATTTATTGTATTATGGCAACATATTGGAGGTTTTGCTTTCACATTAAAAAGAAAAAAGATCGAATAAAATAAGTTTCCCAATAAATTAAATTGTGCCACACAAATGTATTTATGATTAGAGCTTATTAAAAATATCCTATATTGGTCCATTTGGCATTTTGAAAATTCTCAAGTTAGAAGAAGTCAGCCCCTTTTTTTCATGTTTCCTCGAGTTAGGTCGGCTTCATGTTTCAAACTGAAATGTTTAGGGATAATCTGAAAACATATTCCAGGTGGGATGGCAGTATAGAGTCTGCGGGGAGAGAAGGCGCTTGATCAGGCCTCTCTCTATTCAGAGCAAAGGGAGGAAGGTATGAAAGACAGAAGTGAACTCTAGAAAGCAGAACCTATTTGATTGGTTGAGCACCTATTGAGCACCTATTGAGCACGTTGGGGTGCTTTAATTTTCTTCAACATTTGCTTCCATGGCCTGTCATGCCTTGTTGCCTTCCCATGCACCTTCCCTTTGTCCCTTCGTTCTAGCAAATTTATCATGATAGTATGCCATTTCATCGTACTTAAATTACTGCCTAGTTCATATATGAGCCTAAGAACAGAGCTGCAAAGCAAATTTGATGTACCCACTTAAGGGCCAGGAAAAGCACTTCTAAAAGAGGCTGAAGCAACTTGCCCAAGTCAGGGCTGGCAGTGGTGGAGCTATGCCTCGACCTGGTACCGTGGAGTCCTCCACCGTGCTGTCCATTGGCCCAGTACCTGTCCTTCAGCAGTGTTGTGCTCAAGTTGGATGCACAGCTAGTTCAAACCTGATTTTCACCTTTGTTTAATCACTCTTTGATTCTTTGGTTCTTTTCCTCATATTTTAAGAACACCTGCTTTCTCATTAAGGAAATTCTCAATACTCAGGGCTGACCGTAACTGAGGACAGACCCCAAGAGTGAGCGACAACCCCAGAGAGGACAGAGGCACTCAAAGCTGGAAGAAAAAAAAAAGCTGTCAATTCTTTTAGTATTAAAATTTTTTCTAAAGACGGTGTTATTAAAAAAAAAAAAACAGACTGTAGGATTGATTCTTAAAAATAGGTAACTGAGATATATAGCAAAGTGTTATTTACTTTCTGTATACTCAAGCAAAGTCTTGAGTTTCACCACTGCTCCAACGGGTAAGCAGGAGAATAACCTTTCCTGAGCACTTACTACATGCCACACATTATGCCATGTTTGTGTATTAGATCATTCAATCTATAGAACAATATATAAAATTGGCATGATTAACCCCACTTTACTGATAAAAAAGATCAAAAGGCTCAGAGAAGTTAACGTTATTTTTGGAAATTAATAACAGGAGTTTATAAGTATTGACCATACACAGTGCTAACAGGGATTAACTCACTTATTCTTTATAACAACTGTAAAAAAAAAGTAATATGAATTTTTCCATTTTTCAGATTAAAAAAGCCAAGGTTAAGGGTTGTTAAGTAACTTTGCAAAGCTCAAGTAGAAGAAATTGATTTAGTCAGTTCAACGATATTGTCTTTTACTGAGAATACTAACAACAAAAATATAGGACAGTGTAAAACCCTTGAACAGTACTGGGATATCAAGAGAGGAGAAACTACTTGCTGGGCAGAATTGCTACCCCTAGAGAATGGAGTCTTCTAGAGCCCTCATCTTACCTTCTCCTTTTTCCAATGGTACATCAGCACTGAATAACTTCATTCCATAAGATGACTTCATTTTCTGAGTTATCCCTGTGTTGCTCTAAGACTCGTGGTAAAGTCTGGAAGACGTTTCCCAGCCTGATGGACACTGGTCAGGCATTTCTCTCAGCAATATATGTAGTCTCTGCTACTGCTTGTTAGCACCTCAAATGAAGAGGAAGTAGAGAGAGTAAAAGACTCAGATCAGGCAGTGTAATATTAAAAAAATGCATCTTAGAAGAATATATGCTGGAAAAAGAAGTAATGCTTTTTGAATTATATATAATTTTGGAGTATCTTTGGAAATTTTAGTGACTTAGAAATTAGAAATATATCCAGATTTATTCTGCACCTCAGTGCCTAAAAAAAAAAAAAAAAAATCAAGAAGTTGGAAATATTGCCAGATTTTTCCTTCAAGGTCAAATACTCATATTTAAAGATATATGTATATACTAAATGTATAAAATTTATGTATATATAAATTCAAAAAATATGAAAATTTCCTAGCATACAAGAATACTGATTAGCAAACAAGCTATGGGTTTTTACAAATAATAAAAATACAATATTTGAAATGCAAATTTATTATTTTGAGAAGCCATGAATAAAAGGACAACCTAGGTAATTATTCCCTGAGTAACTGAGTGAACTACATTAAAATATTAAAACATGAGCGACACAATAAAAAGAAAATAGATATAAGAAAAACTCAGTAATCCAGCAGCGTTTTAAAAATTCTGTTTCCAACACTGGGCAAGAGAAATAATACCAATATAGTCTTTAAAATTTATTATGATCTTCATAGAAGTATGTTTTCTAGCTATACCAACCCTATTTGCGTGACAAGGTCAAGAGAGCAAAAGACAATTAGAGCGTGAAATCTTTGTAGTTAAATAGAATAAAAGAAGATGAAAATAGTTGTAAGTTTTCAATGATGTGTTTTAATGAGAGCACCAAAAACCACAAGGATGCAGTTGAGCTCAACCATGAAAATATGAAAGTTTCTGTCGCATTTGTGGATCCTCAATTTAGCAAAATATGAAAGTATTTTCCCTACAGAGCTTATGTGTTTTGAGTATGTTTGGGTTTATTTTTCTCAATATTTCATCTTACTTTGGCTTATTTCAGAAGGAAATCATTCATGGCTCAGATGTATTGGGGTCCCCTGTCAGAAGCCAAGTGCTGTCTCAGGAGATGGGTGTAAAATATGGTCTTGCAGAGGAACCCTGCAATTAAGACTTTCTTCCCATTTAACAACGTTGCTGATACCTGTCTCGTGAACAGCAAAGGAATATGATTTCTAGAGTGATGGGAAACATGTTCAGTCCCCAAACCTACTATTTTCAGAGTTTTCCATTTGCATAGACCTTGGTGGATTTGGGGTGTGAATTTTTTTGTTAAATTTATAATTTTGTGTCGAAGGGGAAAAAGGGTCAGAATCTGGTAACCAGAAGGAAACTTCTAGATCTCAGAAAATAATTGAAATCCCTTTGAGTCACATGTGGTTTGAATTTCAGAAGTTGAGTTTAATATCACAAATATAGTTTTTAGTGCCTACTTTTATCCTTCAGGAGGAAATTATTTAAGCACTGATATTGGGAAAACTGATTATTAAGCAAATACACAGAGCATTTCAGCACTGAAATAAAGACACAGCTATTCAAAATTGTCAAAGGAAATGCTCTTTCCATTCTTTCACCTTCACTGTATGCTGCTTCTATGTTTGAAAATATTTTACACATCGAGTTTCACTTCTTCAACAGTTGTTATAGCTCCTCCATCCTTTTCTCAGCATGGAATCTGACTCAATCTCAAAGATAATATCTTTCAGATGGAAATATTTCTCTCACTGATATCAAATAAATTTCCAATGTGAAATTGATGCCCCAAGTTTTTTTTAAAGAAGGGAGAAACTGTACTGGCATATCCAAAAAGAATTGACACAGGTATGTGACTTTATACAAAGAGGAAAGTCAGTGAATGAGAGGTCTCTTTTGGTTCATCTGTAAGCAAGCCATTATTTTCATTGGAGCAAGCATGTTCAAGAGTGGGAAGAAGAAAATATGCCTTTGTAAACTGTGAATTTTACTGCTATTTTTTTTTTTTTCCTGCAAGCCCCCTGTAGGGAAAGCATAACCTCAAAGCTCTCTAGAGAGATTAGGTATGAACAAATTGTACATTGAGATAAATTTGAATAAAGAACATTTACAAAAATAAAGTGAATTGAACACCTTATAAAATCTCAGTATAAAGCTTAATAGTACATTTGAGGAAAAGACAGCTTGCAAATGTGGCATGAAATAAACAGATCATCACTTAGAAACATAACACTCACTAACCCTAGAGACACAATTGAAGTTCATCCCAAGTACAGGGCCTGGGAGTTTGGCCAAGAAAATGATTTCACAGGGTCTAGGGCTTGATTTGTATTTCACATAATGTGAAGTGGCATTCATTACCTTGTAATTGATATGCAGATAAGAAGAAATTCTTTATAGCACAATTAACTGGGAAGGAAAGAGTACCGTATATGTATATATGGGAGAACTGAGGGTTTCTGACAGGATCATAAACCATAAAGAGACTTTTGACAATGATCAGACCTCTGAGATAACCTACTGCCTTGGAAATTCATCTAGCTTTATGTACTCTAATATATTTATAATCATCTTTTAGTGTCATGCTTCAAGTGTAAACTGGATGTTTATGAAATTCCTCCCACCAACAAAAAATAGCTGAAGCCGTTTTGATATTTTGAAACATTAGAAAAATGTTCCCAAAATGATCTCTTTAGAATATAAGTTCTATGAGATGTTAATAATCAGTTTGGGAGAGATGTTGGGTTGAAGAAGGAAATAGGACTCCTCAGAGCCTTTAATATTCAAGTATATATTGTAACTCTCCATGAGGAGGGTAAGTTATACAGTATTTCCTAACTTATTAAGTTGCAAAACCCTGTTCTTTGGCATGCCTCTTTGAGAAATAACCTTCAAGAAGAAAAAAGAAAGAAAGCTAGAGTGACTATTTTTCAGACCTTCACTATGCCTTCCTCATCAAACCGAGTGCTCTTTATACAAAGCCTTCTCTAATTTATTTCATCTTGCTTAGCAACATCCTGCATCAGGGTCCTCCGTCCTCAGCCAGAGTCCTTTCGAGGATGGCAACTCCTGTTTGGTGAGGAAGTCTGTTTGATGAGCTTCCTCCGGAGTTGGCACCAGTACTGCCTTACCCTGCAGACCCTCACTAAGAAGCCCAGTTACCCATCAGGTCACCAAGGTCTGCCCTGGGCTTCCAGGTCCCCCAGGACTGGTTTTGCCCACTTAATGAACAATTGGAAATTCAGAGCCTTATGTTCCGGGTCATGAACCAGAAAGACACATGATTCATAGAGACACTTCCAGCATGGAGGATTGCTGCACGAGACTGCTGACGACATCCCATTAAGTCTTGACGTGCTCCTTTTTAGTGTGCCTTTACTCTTGCAGTTTTCCCCACCTGAAAAAACAAGCTTTTCCACTTTTGCTTTCCAAACGCTTTTTTTTTGAATTAAAAAAAATTGAAGTATAGTTGATTTACAATGGTGTGTTAGTTTCAGGTGTACAGCAAAGTGATTCAGTTATAAATACACATATATTCTTTTTTAGGTTCTTTTCCATTGTAGGTTATTACAAGGTATAGATATAGTTCCCTGTGCCATACAATAGGTCCTTGTTGCTTTTCCATTTTATATATAGTAGTGTGTATATGTTAATCCCAAACTCCTAATTTATCCCTCTTCACCATTCCCCTTTGGTAACTATGAGTTTGTTTTCTATGTCTGTAAGTCTGTTTCTGTTTTATAAATAAGTTCATTTGTATCATTTTTTAAGATTCCACATATAAGTGATATCATTTGCAATTTGTCTTTGTCTAACTTACTTTACTTAGTGTGATCATCTCTAGGTCCACCCATTTTGCTGCAAATGGCATTACTTCATTCTTTTTTATGGCTGAGTAATATTCTATTGTATATATTAATATATACCACATCTTCTTTATCCATTCAACTGTTGATGGACATTTAGGTTGATTCCATGTCTTGGCTATTGTAAACAGTGCTGCATTGGGGTATATGCATCTTTTCAAATTAGAGTATTTGTCTTTTCCAGATACATCCTCAGGAGTGGAAATGCTGGATCATAAAGTAACTCTATTTTCAGTTTTCTAAGGAAACTCCATACTGTTCTCCACAGTAGCTGCACCAATTTACACTCCCCCCAACAGTGTAGGAAGGTTTCCTTTTCTCACACCCTCTCCAGCATTTATTACTTGTAGGCTTTTTGATGATGGCCGTTCTGACCAGTGTGAGGTGATACCTTATTGTAGTTTTGATTTGCATTTTTCTGCTAATTAGTGATGTTGACCATCTTTTCATGTGCCTGTTGGCCATATGAATGTCTTCTTTGGAGAAATGTCTATTTAGGTCTTCTGCCCGTTTTTTGATTGGGTTGTTTGTTTTTTTGATACTGAGCTGTATGAGCTGTTTGTATATTTTAGAAATTAAGCCCTGTCAGTTGCATCACTTGCAAATATTTTCCCCCATGACATAGGTTTTCTTTTTGTGTTGTGTATGGTTTTCTTTGCTGTGCAAAAGCTTACAAGTTTCATTAGATCCCATTTGTTTATTTTTGCTTTATTTCTTTTGCCTTGGGAGACTGACCTAAGAAAACATTGCTATATGATTTATGTCAGAGAATGTTGTGGCTAGGAGTTTTACGGTATCATGCCTTATATTTAAGTCTTTACGGCATTTTGAGTTTATTTTTGTGTGTGGTGTGAGGGAGTGTTCTAACTTTATTGATTTACATGTGGCTGTCCAGCTTTCCCTACACCACTTGCTGAAGAAACTGTCTTTTCTTCATTGTATATTCTTGCCTCCTTTGTTGAAGATTAATTGACTGTAGGTTTATTTATGGGCTGTCTGTTCTGTTCCATTGATCTATATGTCTGTTTTTGTGCCACTGCCATGCTGTTTTGATCACTGTAGCTTTGTCATATGGTCTGAAGTCTGAGAGGGTTATGCCTCCAGCTTTGTTCTTTTTCCTCAGGATTGTTTTGGCCATTCTGGGTCTTCTGTGGTTCCATATAAATTTTAGGATTATTTTTTCTAGTTCTGTGAAAAATGTCTGGGGTAATTTAATAGGGATCACATTAAATCTGTAGATTGCTTTGGATAGTATGGCCATTTTAACAATATTAATTCTTCCAATCCAAGAGCATGGGATATCTTTCCATTTCTTTGAATCATCTTCAATTTCGTTTATCAGTGTGTTATAGTTCTCAGCAAACGCTTTTTTAAATCTTTAGTAGCAACAATAGAAATGCCTAAAAATTATGAAATGTTTATAACTTTTCATATAAACCTCATGTTTATATTAGGAACTGTGCAAAATGCTTTACGATACTATATCTTATTTTGAATTAATTTCTAAGAGTTTATTAAAATTTTGAGATCTTTAAAAAATTCAAAAGCACAACCACCAGTGTATTCATAACCTCAAATTTACAGTTGTTAAAAATGACATGTTTTCTTTCATTTTTTAAAAATAAAACAAAGACTGTTACAGCTAAATGTGAAGTCTTTTTAAAATCTACCCACTTATATCCTATGCACCTCCCCCATTCTTAGGGGCAAAAACTGTCATGGATTTACTGTAACTCCTTATATTTACATAGAGTCTTATGCATGAATATGATTCCATGAAAAATATATAATATTATTTCACAAAAATCCATACAATCATATCATATTATATTGGGTGGGCCAAAGAGTGCCTTCGGTTTTTTATGTAAAAATAAAAGACACATTTTTCATTTTCACCAAGAACTTTATTGAACGACATATTCACCCTTTTGTTCCACTACCTTCTGCCATTTTTCAGACAACTTCATAATTCCATCTTCCCAACACTTTTTATCTTTCTGAGCAAGGAACTGTTCCAGGTGCCTTTTACAGTCTTACAGGGAATTGAAATTTTTTCCATTAAGAGAATTTTGTAAAGACTGAAATAAATGGAAATCTGAAGGTGCAATGTCTAGTGAATATGGTGGATGAATCAGAACTTCCCAGTCAAGCTGTAACAGTTTTTGCCTGGTCATCAAAGAGACATGTGGTCTTGCGTTATCCTGATGGAAGATTATGCGTTTTCTGTTGATTAATTCTGGACACTTTACATCGAGTGCCTCTTTCAGTTGGTCTGATTGGGAGCAGTACTCGTTGGAGTTAATCGTTTGGTTTTCCGGAAGGAGCTCATAATAGAGGACTCCCTTCCATTCCTACCATACACACAACATCACCTTCTTTGGTTCAAGACCGGCCTTTGGTGTGGTTGGTGGTAGTTCATTTCACTTGCCCCATGATCTCTTCCATTCCACATTATTGTACAGTATCCACTTTTCATCGCTGGTCACACCTTGTTTTAAGAAAAGAATGTTTTCCTTAACGTTTCAGTAGAGAATTGCATGTGAAAATATGGTCAAGAAGGGTTTTTTTTTTCTTTACTTATGTGGAATCCAAACATCAAAGCAATTCACATAACCAAGCTGGTGCAAATGATTTTCAGCGCTTGATTTGGATATTTTGAGTATGTTGGCTATCTTCCGAGTGGTATGATGTTGATTGTTCTCAATTATTGTTTCGATTTGATTGCTATCAACTTCAACTGGTCTACCCGACTGTGGAGCATCATCCAGTGAGAATCTCCAGCACAAAACTTGGCAAACCACTTTTGACACATTAGATTGGTCACAGCACCTTCTGCATACACTGCCCAAATCTTTTTGTGTGTTTCAGTTGCGTTTTTACCTTTCTTGAAATAATAAAGCATAATATGCCAAAAATGTTGCCTTTTTTCTTCCACCTTCAATATTAAAATGGCTGCAGAAAAATTTACCAATTTTGATAACCCTTTTTTTAAATGTGTGCTGATATGACAGCTGTCACATACAATCTAACAAAATTGTTTCAAATGAAGTTAAGACAACTAAGTGCTACTAGAGCCATCTTACAGAGAAAAAGGAACGAAACTTGGCCAACCCAATACATACGTCATTTTGACACTGGCTGTTTTCTCTCACCATTGTTTACAACATCCTATTCTTATCAGCACAGTTCAGTGGTTCTTAACCTCTGTTGTGCCATAGGCCCCTTTGGTAGCCTTGCGAAGTTAATGGTCTTCTTTTCAGAGTACATTTTCAATTTTCCTTAACAAAATACATAGGATTATGAAGGAACTCAATTATATTAACGTAATAGCTAGCAATATGTTAAAAAACTAATTGTAATATAGCAACACATATCTTTTTTCATCAATACATTAAATAATAAGATCTAGTAGTGTATGCTCTAATTTGGAGGAAGTGATGAGAGTAAACATTATTTCCAGATGTCTGCAACAACTGTAATGTTCTGTAAAGAAAATCTATAAACTCTAATTTCAAGAGTCTCAGGTATGACCCATGCCACTCTGGTTTGTTGTCTACATTTATAGTAAAAGAAACTGCTAAAATTTCAGTTAGAGCTTAGTAATGATAAAGTTGTAAATTTATTTTTATTCAAGCTCATGGGCCTCCTGAATTACTTACATATTCTTTTTTAATTGAGGTATAATAATACATAGTCTTGATTTCTGATTTTTTTCTCCCTTCAATTAATTGGCAACGTCTTCTCCCAATCTTTTGTTTGATTTTTTTTCTAACAGTGTTTATGGGGTTTTTTGATCAAGAAATTAATTTTTTTTCATTTAGTTAAATGTGTTCTTTTTTTACTTTTGGGGACTTTGTGCCTTGTGTAAAGTAGGATGTTTTATTATATTTTGTTCCAATAATTTAAAATGGTATTTTTCACTTTTAGGCTTTTAATATACCTGGACATTCAAAAATGTATTTTCTAAGGATGGGACTTAACCTTCTTTCATGTAGTATCTTACAATAAAGGCATAACCTTCTTTCATGTAGTATCTTACAATAAAGGCAACATTTTGGTAACATTATTATCGTCATTCAAGGAGCAGATTAACCCTCATCTTCCCCGTAACATCCATGCCGAATGCTCCCTTTAACAGGTATCTTCATCTTTCTAAATATCTATCCCATTTGTATTCATTGTTACATTTTTTTCCCTAAATTTTTCTTACTTCTCAAGAGTTCATGTGTTGTCTGAAAAGATGGCAAGCATTTTGAGGACAGAGATAATGTGCTTTAACACTTTTTTTCAGCAGTGACTAGCAGAGTGTTGGGCCAAATGATTGAGATTAATATATTATAATGTGTTTTGCTTCCAAACTCTTTCCAATTTCAATATAAATTTAGAAAAAAAATCTTATAGTTTATATAAGAATTTATCTTTTAAAATAGAGTAAGAGTTTTTTCCCTTTTCTAATTCGTGTTTTAGCATATGACCCATTCTCACTTTCTGTATTCCTTATTCCAACATAAAATATGCCTCTAAAATAGTAACAGTGATTTCCATAAGCCACATACAGACACCAGGTCCTTGTCAGGAGTATGAGAAAGAGAAAATTTCTCTTCTGTAGGGAAAGGGAAGGGGAAGGAGCCCTTAGGCCTCCACAGTCCAGACTGCTTCCAGCTGCTCAGTCGCCGGGTCCGTGGTCTTCATGCAGTCAGGACATATGGGGAATATATGGCTGTGAGGACCCCCTGGGGACGAGAGCTTTCCAGTCTGGCGTTATCCTGTCACGCCCTTCTCCTCTTCAGCTCAATTAGGGTTTCTTCTGCTCTCCTAGGCTAAAACTCTGTGAGTATGTGAAAGTCAAAGAAACTCCTTCTACCTAAAAATAGTTCAACATCCAAGCAATAAGTTTCTGGAGATTTTATTAACCTAAATATTGTAATCTGGGACTGTTGTCACTAAAAAAGATAACACATTGTATTTCTGCTTATTCCCTTAATCAGAAAATTATGCTTTTTCTTTTTTCCAACACATTTTTTCACTTTTTATTTTGCAATAATTTTAAACTTAAAATTTGGAAAAATAGCACACAGGGTCCCTGCATAAATTTTACCCAGTTTCCACTAATATTTATATTTTCTATAACTCAAGCACAATGATAAAAACTAAGAAACTAGAATTGTAACGATACTATAATTTACTAGAGATTCTGTTCATCTTTCGTCAGTTTTCCACTATGTCCTTTTTCTATTCCGGGATATAGTATAGGATCCCACATTGCATTTATTTATTGTCTGCTTAATATCCTCCAATCAGTGACAGTTCATCTATCTTTCTTTGTCTTTCATGACCCTGGCATTTGTGAAGAGTACTTGTTACTTATTTTTGTAGAGTGTCACTCATTTTGGGTTTGTCTGATATTTTTTAATGATTAGATCGAGGTTGCATTTTTAGCGAGAATACCACAGAGGTGGCATGCACTTCTCAGTGCATCTTATCACAGGGTAAAAGTGATGTCCTTATGTCTTTTTACTGGTGATGTTCACCTTGATCACTTGGTTAAGGTGGTGTCTACTGGGTTTCTCTACTGTTATTATTTGTCTATTTGAAATTAACAAGTACCTTAGGGGAAATACTTTGCAACCCTGCAAATATGCTGTTTCTCCTTAAATTTTCGGTCACTAATTTCAGCATCCATTGGTGGGTCTTTCTTGAAAGTGTTATTGTGGTATTCTGCTGGTGATTTTCTATTTCCCTCATTTATTCTACATTTGTTTATTTATTTATATCAGTATGGACTCCTTCATGACTTTAACATTTGTATTCTATGGATTATAATCCAATACTATCATTACTTATTTTGTGCCTCAAATTGTTCCAGCTTTGACCATTGGGAGCTCTTTCAGGTTGGCCCCTATGAACTTTTGCCAGCATGGCCCCATCCTTTTTGGAGCACTTCTTCATTTATTGCTACCATATAATGCTCCATGCTCATCTTGTGTTTTCCCTGCCACAGCTCTTTAATCAACCACTTCTCCAGGTATCCCTGTTTCTTTGTATCAGTGAATGATATTTAGACACCAAAAGCTAGACTTTTAGAGATTAAAAGATCTAAGGACTTAGCAAATTTTATAAGTGGCCAGATCGTAAATAGGGTTTGCAGGCCATTCAGTCTTTGTTGCAGCTACTTCATTCTGCTGTTGTTGCACAAAATCAGACATAGACAGTAGGTAAGTGTGTATGTGTGGATATGTTTCAATAATACTTTATTTACAAAAATAGGTGGTAAGCTGGATTTGGTTCATGGGACTTGTTGTTTGCCATCTCCTACTCTAGAATGACAAGTCATGTGCTTACTTTCATGTATAAAAACAACGACAAAAACCTAGTCATGTTTTCATCTTCTCTGGTGAGGAACGTACTGGAGTATACTGATGTAAATGGAATTAGCTTAAGTGTTTTTACTTTTAAAAATTTTGGATTATTTTAATTCAGAATAGGAAAAAAAATGATAATTACTATTTCCCATCTTTAAATCATTAGATGTTTAGATAGTGCAGTATTTATTTTCAGATGAATCAATAAATAAAAAGTTTACTTTCACTTTTACTTTATGCATGGAATATCAAAGATAACTAAGTGCAAAACAAATGGTACAGGGGAAGTAGGAAAGACTCGTTCTGACCTTGCTCTGGAAGAGAAGTCCGCAACGTTCATAGATGGCCAGATCGCAAATGGGCTTTACAGGCCAGGAAGGCTCTGTTGCAGCTGCTCGCAGGGTAGAGCATCCTGAAAAGTTTCCAGGAGGAGGTGAGGACTGAGAATGACACCAAAGAATGGATGCGACTTGAGTCACCTACAAAAGAAGAAATAAACGTGGTGATTCAGGGATGATTTGAATAAGAGAGGGAGAGAGAAACAGGTTGAGAGTATTCAGGAATAATAAATAGCAAACAACAGCTACAGCAGTTCAGAAAGGGATGTAGGAGCCAAACCTAACCCTGCTAGCAGCTCTGCTAATCTCACAGATTTTAGTAATCGGCTATCTTTCAAATCACCTGGCTTTATTAAAAACAATTGACACTATGCTCTGTACGTTTAAATGATTCTACAGAATTTTTAACAGATCTTTAAATGGGTTAAAGATCTAAATTACTATTTATTAATTTTTCATGTTAATATATTAATGTTTTTTTGCCATTATTTATAAGCTTTTCAGTGTTAATTCTGTAATGAGCAGGTATTACCAAGAAGCCAATCTTATAAGATGCAAGGACATTTACTCTTGCACTCATTTCTGTGACAGACTTTGTGACTCTCCAGTGAGTGCACAGTGAGCTGAACAACGAATTCTTAAAAGTTTAATTCCACTTTCATTGGGAGTCAAGTATATCCTGCTTCTTTTGAATGCAACCCTAATCCCAAAGACAGATCCTTTTATTGCCTCTGGCCTCAGTAGTTTCTGTGCTAGCCCCTGAGTAAGATGGTGACACAAGTGGACAAAGGAATTGTCAGTTTATTTGGGAATATCCTAGGGATTAATTCATCATTAATGATTGTTAATGCAATCTGATTCCATGAGATAAGGTGACTTCCGAAGTAAAATCGAACTCTTCGTTTGAAGTATATTGCTGACATTTTTCTTATCCAGTGTTCTCATTTAGAGGTCACTAAATCCATCATTATTTGTGCTCCAAAGTAGATTCATAAAAAATAAATAAAATGAAATTTGGCTATAGTTTGAGCTTCTTGTATAAAAGGTGGTATTATCGAATTAAGCAGACAGTTGATTTCTATATTTCTGACATTTAACGTTAATTTGATAGGAAATAATTACCATAATATTATAATCAAATATTCTAAACCCACAGTTTTTAAATATAGAGTTTAGTGGGTGACTTAATATTTTCTACATGAACTACCATATGTCAAAGAGGACTAATGATCTCCTTAATAGGCAGCCTACTCACACTTGCGTATCTGTGGTAGGGAACCTTCTTAAAGGTCAGTCTAGTTGGTGTCCTCTCCCTTATTCTCATGATCGTTCTGCCCTTTTCATTCAGGTTTGGCCACCTTTTAGCCAACTTTGTTGCCTGCTTTAATGCATCCTGCCTCATGTTCCGTGGTGAGCATTGCACTTTGCAGCTCCTTCAGGAAGCAGCTTCAGTCTTCCCAATCCATAAACACAGACAACATCCCTTCTTTTTTACTTTACTTGAAACCCCTAAAGAAGGTATATTATATTTTTTGAATGTTCTCAGATCCCAAGAACCATGTTCTATGGCATGGTTATTCATTTCAAGAATGAATATTTCAAGAATATTCATTTCAAGAATGAATTCATTTCAAGAATATTCTTTCAAGTTATTCATTTCAAAAATAACTCTTCACCATTCCTTGAATATGGCTGGTACACCCCATTCTTCTGCTGATGCAGATCTTGAAATGGCCTCTTTTCTTATCAACTCTCTTCAAAACCCTACCTTCCTTTAAGACTCAAGTTGAGTTCTAGACTCTCTCTCAGGTCTTTGTGGACCCCAACTCCAACATCGGTTCTCAGGGGCCTCTGTTTCCTGTGCCATTTGTCATTGCTGTTTCCCTTTGTGCACATTCCCATCTCCCCCAGCAGACTGCAAGCCCCGCTCAGAACGGAAGCATGTCCTGTGCCTCCCCTCACAGTATGTAGAACGTAACCACGTGCCCAGTCAAAGCAGGCCTTCAGTAACGTTTGTGAGGAGGAACATGAATGAATGTTCATGTGACAATGAATGCCATTAAGCTCTTACCTTCATCAAAAAGGAGTATTTAAAAAGCTACTGTTCTGCACCAAATTACCTGCAATCATCTTGGTATCCCCGTAGAGGCAAATCTGTTGAAAGCCAAATCACTTCAGAGTTCCAGGTATTCATGTGAGGATTTGTAAACAGGTTAGGTCGCAGCAAGTCAGTACTCATTTTTTTAGGCAATAAAATATTCTGTAATATAGACAAGGAGACAGTGTCACTCCCGTTTAGGATGTCTGCTGAGAGAGCGAGCATTAACTGAGAGGTCAGATATCTATAATTTTAAGCGTAGTGGAAAGCCACATAAACTGAAGTTTGATTATTTCCCAAACGATCAGGAACCCTAATGGATTTCTGCATATGAAATATCATTTTACTGAGTTCTGTAGAGATTTACCAAACCCAATAGTATTAGTGTTAGGCATTTGGGATCTTCAACGGCTAGTCTCTGTGCTTTTAAAAGGAAGAGTGATATATAGCCTTGTACAGTGTAGACAGGCCACATCTCCCTAGGAATTCAGTGCTGAGTTTCATCTTTAGAGCAAAGGTGTTACAGAGCTAAAAGACATATGGATTATATTATCACCTTTAAAAGGTGAAATTTTTTTGGTGACTCTTTTCCGGATGTTTCAGCTGCTAGCAAGATCTGGCAAGACAGTCCACTGGGGTGGAGCCAGCTTCTGTAAGACTGCCAGTCGGGGTCTAAACCTCTGAGTGCAGCAACAAGCCAGGGTGGTTTCTATCAGAACCTTATATACTTGTGTGTCTGGCGTTTACTTTGTAAAGCAGCGGAAGAACTCCATGTAAACCAATTTGTGACTTAAGACAATTAGGTAACCTATCATAAAGCCAAAGGAAAGTTTTTCTCATCAAGAAGTTGTTTCTTTACAATGCAAAGATTTTTCTAATACTATTAGCCTACTAATAAACTCTTAATAGCAACCAGGTAACTTATGCCTAAGACCAATACTTGTCTATATTTGTTACTAAAATTTTTAGACATTTAAGTAAAGGAAGGAAGCCCCGTTTGGGTTCTTGGTTCATACAATAAGAATAGACCAGAAAACATATTTATATCAAACTAGTGAAATTCCTATTAAATATACTGTAAAGTCTCTAGGAATCATTTTCCTAATCTCCTCTGAAAGAATAATTTTATCTTTAAAAATATACCACTGTATATATCATATATATATATATATATGTACACACACACACACACACACACACACACACACATATATTTTCTTTCACCTTCTCCACACCTGTTAAATAAACTTGTCATTTTTACAGCCAATTCAGGAAGAGAGTTCTTCACTCCTCTCCTTGGAGACCTAGATGTACCTCGTCCGGTGTCTGGGGTCAACCCCATCTCCTCTGAAAGCCTGGCTGCATGATTTGATAGTCACAGCTGTCATTATCATCCAGCTTGGCACATGCCTCTGGGGTTTTCCCATTGAGCAAGGGTCTGAACTGTGCTGCCCACGCTTCCTCATACCAATTATAACTCCCATGCAGTTATCTAAAAGGCAGAAAAAAATGATCAACACCATCCCCAGCCTTGTAATGAGGAAGCAATTTCCCCTTATTATAACTGACTAAATATGTGCAGGCTGACCCCCAAGGCCCCTCCTTGCCCTCTTCGTGTCCCTCTGGAAATCATGGTCAAAACTCACTTTTCCTTTCAGATTTCCTTGACTTCCCACTTGTTTTGTTTCTTTCTCTTAATTCCACACTTTTTCCATGTTCATCGTCACTGTGCCGAATGCTGTTCCTCGTTCTGTGCCCTCACGGAGTGATCACGCCTCTTTCTGGTGCGTGCCTCATTAGAACCTGACCTTTGTTTCTCGTTTCTGATCTTCTGCCATTGGACTCCCTTACCACAGATTTACTGCTTGGGCGCCAGAGGGAGAGGGTCCTCGAGCCATGCAAATGATCCAGCAGATTTCACTCTTCCTTCCTTTTGTCACTTCTGAGACCCTCATGTCTCTTACACTTTTTTGTCGGAAGAATCTATACTGTGTGTGTTTGGTTTAACCAGAAACAGTGCTGTGTTGGCTGTAGGCAGTCAAAGCATTAGTTACGTTGTTGAAAGGCACGAGGAATTTATCATCATTTTTTTACCTTTCTACTTCAAGTAGAGGTAGTTCAAAGACGTTGCACGAATGAGTCAGTATCCCCTGTTTTGGAGCATAAGGAAATCATCTCTGAAGATTTGATGAAAAACTGAGACAAAACAGAAAAACAGTTTTGGACACCTGTGTATCAGTGGCTCCTCCCTCTGACATGTGACCCTTTGGAGCAGTCCCAAGCTAAACAAAAACCTTAGATTGAGAGACTAATTCATTCTGATTAAAGCTTTTATACTTAGGATTTTCATTTGGGCATATGGAAGAGACTAACCTAATATCTGTCTAAACTAATATTTGTTCTTCCTTTTCTTCCTTGGGAATACAACCTCCAGTTTTTAGCTAGGCACATGCTAAGCTGAATAAAGAGTCCATTTCTCAGTCTCTTATCAATTAGCCATGTACACATTAGGCCAAATGATATGTAAGTGGAAATGTTTTGCGTGGGCTTCTAAGAAGTCTTCCAAGCATTGGTGCATGCGCATTGACACTTTTTTATTCTGTTTTCCATCCTGTTTCCTGATCATAAGGCAGATTGCTGGATCTCTAACAGTCATATAGGACTGTGAGGTCAAGGGCCATATCCTAGGGATGGAGAAACAGTGAGTTGGTAAAAACCTGAGTCCAAAAACTTCATGAAGTGGAACATCATATCAAGCATGGCATAATTTTTATGTGAGAGAATGAGAAACTGTATTGTTTAAATCTTATTTTGGTTTTTCCTGTTATGTACAGTCATGTGTAATTCTAATTGAGTCAGGGAACTTTGTGGTGAGTTGGATAGATGGAAGAGAAGTATTGGGGGATTATGACTGTACCCTTTGCTTATGCAAGGTGTGGAATCAGAAATTATCTAACTGGGTTTGGGTCGTGGCCTCATGTAAATCAGAGGTTCATAGTTGCTTCCTAGAGACATTTGCTAGTTCTCTAATAACTAAGCACATACACTAAAAGAAAATTTTCCAAGAGATTCTGACAGGGAGGCAAATGTATGTGTTTGTACATGTTAATTGTAATACCTGTAATAGAAAAATATTTTAAGTAACCTAACTACTCATCAGTAAAAAATTTGATATAATGGCCTATCTATACTTTGGCATATTCTTCAGCCCCTAAAGATGATATGTTATGCAGCCATTAAAGATATTAAGAGTGTGAATAAAATGAAGAGGTGTTTGTAACATTTTGTTGAGTGAAAAAAAATAATGTTAAGATTTCTAGTCATGATGGCATTGTAAATTCTCCAAGGAACCTCCTCTGCCTCTACACATATGACATATAGATAATATGTAGAATGAGGAACTCTAAAAGGTGTAGTCATGCTCAAAAGTAAGATAAATGTCTCCACGACACAGAAACTGAAAGTGATAAGCGGCATAAAGGCATCAGCCTACCAGCCTACCAGGTTCTGGGTGAGCAAAAGGCTGATATGGCCAGGAGTTTAGCTATATCTTCAGCAGAGAATAAGAGCATCCGTAGCAGAACTTCAGCTAGGTCTTCTCCTTACATTATGTTTCATGAAAAGAGAATCTAGAAGATATATGTACAACCACGTGACTAGGAAGTAAACCATTACGTTGCTTGCTGGCTTCATGATTGATGACATCCCCAGTGTGCAGATGTTTTTAATATATAACCCCTGTCTGCCTGGGGTCCAAAATGGATGGGATGGTAGCAATTGCAAAGACACTAGAGAGAGGTTAGTATACATACACACACATGCGCGCACATACACACACACACACACACACAGAGAAAAATAACCTCCTATTCAAAAAATATCTATAAACCAAAATTCCAAAACATATTAAAAATCTATCACTAGGAAAACGGCCAAATAAACCCTATAATATGAATATGGCCTTACTATGATGAATATGAAATGAGCAGACTGAAAAACTTTTCTTAAAAATAAATATGTTTAATTTCCACTCCCATGTTTGTTGGAACATTATTCACAGTAGCAAAGATATGGAAACAACATAAATGTTTGTTAATGGATGAATGGATAAAGAAAATGTGATTAGTAATAATATATATATATATATACACACACATATATGTACATATATATGTATATATTATTCAGCCTTAAAAAAGAAGGAAATACTGCCATTTGAGACAATACTGATGAACCTGGAGGACATTATTCTAAGTGAAGCAAGCCAGACTCAGAAAGACAGAAAGACAAATATTGCATGATCTCATTTATATGTAGAATTTAAAGTAGTCAAACTCATAGAAACAGAGAGTTGAATGGTGGCCTCCAGGAACCAGAGGAGAGGGAAACAGAGAGATTTGGCCAAAGGGTACGAAGCTTCAGTAATGGAGGTGACTGAATTCTGGAGATCTAATGCATGTACATCACAGTACCTGCAGTTTACATTACTGTATTGTGTACTTGAAATTTGATAAAAGGATAGATTGATCTTAAGTGTTCTCACCACATACACACACACACACACTCACAAAGGTAAATAAATATACTATTCAAGACTAAAACAAATAAAAATATCCATTTTCTGTGAGATAAATAATAATATGTAATGAAAATAGAGAAATAATGTACTTGGAAAGATTATTGCAAAAATATTATGGAAAAGGGTTAATTTTCTTATTGTATAGAGAGAACTCTGAGAAATTAACAATATAAGAACCAACAGCCTAAAATAAAGGAAAGGACAAAAGTTTTAAAGAGAAATCCAACAGATAAAGAAATACAAATCAATTATAAACCTGAAAATATGTATGGTATTTCTCACAATTTAAAAGATACCAGTTGAAATGGTGAAATAGCGTGTTTAACATGTATAAGATTGGAAAAAATGAAATAGAAACACTATCACTATTGCGTGCATTGAAGGTGTGAAATATGGGCAATCTCACACATTGGTTTGGGAAGAGAATGACACTTTTTTGCAAGGCAGTTCTATAGTATCTATCAAATTTATAATATCTATCAAATTTACTATGCAATATACCCTTTTATTTTACAATTCCATTTTAGACATTCACCATAAATGAAACATACACAACGTATGAAACGGTCATTTATAATAATGACCGTTATAGCATTAATTTTAGTAATCATAACATTGTTTTTCAGTAGGGGAATAGAATTGGTTAAACCCATTATGCAACATGGACTACCCTTAACATTCCCAGGCCTGGAAGCAGGGCATATAGAGGTCCACACACTATATATCTAAATATTGAAGACTTATAAATTAAATAAAATATACTTCATCTTCCTTCACTGACAAAGATGCCTTCATAACTACCTAAAGTAACAAGATAATGACAAACTAAAAAGGACCTAATGTGGCATTCAAGCCTTTACACACCTGTTTAAAGGTATCTCTCACCACTGCTCACTCAAAACTAGCTCCATATTCTATATTGTCCAGTCAGGGGACTCATCTCCATTTCAAGAATGTTTTGTGTTCTTTCTTCATGCATGCTGTAACTTCTTTTTGAAATTCTTCCTTGCTCAGGTTAAATGTCCCCTTTGTTATTACCAGATCTAATCTCGAAAGAGAATTATTTCCTCCTTTGAGATCCCTTAGGTCTTTGCTATAACATTTAAAAATAATCTTCCTCAGATTATAGAATATTGTGGACGTAATCACTTCTACACCAGGTAGTAAACTACTTTAGATTATGGAATTTATCTTAGTCATTCTTGCACATTTTTAGCATCTGAACCTGTGCCTTGCAACCAATAGGTACTCTACAATTGAAAAAACTGGATTATAGATTAAGAAAAAAACTATTATGAAAATTTCAAACATGTATAATCAAGCAGTTTCAAAACTAAAAAATCATAGCCAGTCTTGTTTCATCTATACCCTTGTTTCAAACCACACCTAATTTTAGTATCAAATTATTTTGAAAAAAAATGTCACTTTTTCTGTAGCTACCTCTGTATATATTTATATAAAATAAGGAGTACTTTCTCAAAGCATAATGATAAAACCATTGTCAAAACAAATATTTAACAATCATTCTTTAATATATCACATTTCTAATTAGTGTGAAAATTTCCTTGATTGTAAAATAATTTTTATTTGTTTGAGTCAGGATCCAGATAAAAACCATATATTAGTATTGGTTTATTTGGCTTTTAGATGACTTTTTTTTTTTTTTTTTTTTTTTTTTTTTTTTGCGGTACGCGGGCCCCTCACTGTTGTGGCCTCTCCAGTTGCAGAGCACGGGCTCCGGACGCGCAGGCTCAGCGGCCATGGCTCACGGGCCCAGCCGCTCCGTGGCATGTGGGATCCTCCCAGACCGGGGCACGAACCCATGTCCCCTGCATCGGCAGGCGGACTCTCAACCACTACGCCACCAGGGAAGCCCTAGATTACTTTTAACCTACCAATTTATTCTGTCTTTATCTCTTCCCTTCCTAGCAATTCTTCCTTGAAGCTGAAAGGCAAGTGTGTTTTTGAAGGCAGGTACAAGCAATGCAACTCATGGCTGCCATTTAATGTTAGTAGTTTTAAAATTTTTATTGCCTAGATCCAATATTTCATTATTTCACCAACAGTTGAAAATGGTAAATTTTTTTTGTATTTTTTCTTCATTTATTTAGGTGACCAACAAAGTGACTCACAATTTTTAAAAATTATACTCAATTTATAGTTATTATCAAATGTTGGCTATAGTCCCTGTGCTGTACAATATATCTTTGTAGCTTATTTATTTTATACCTGGTATATTGTACCTCTTAACTCCCTACCCCTATCTATCCCTCCTCCCTTCTCTGTCTCCACTGGTAACCACTAGTTTGTTCTCTAGATCTGTGAGTCTGTTTCTGTTTTGTTATATTCATTGCTTTTTAAAATGTTTTTAGATTTCACATATAACTGATAACATACAGTGTTTTTCTTTCTCTCTCTGACTTATTTCACTAAGCATCATAGCTTCCAGCTCCATCCATATTGTTACCAATGGCAAAATGTCACTCTTCTTTATGGCTGAGTAGTATTCCATTGTATATATACCACATCATCTTTATCCATGGACACATAGGTTGCTTCCCTATATTGGCTATTATAAATAATGGTACTGTGAACATTGGGATGCATGTATCTATTTGAATTAGTGTTGTTGTTTTCTTCATATATATACCTAGAAGTGGAATTGCTGGATCATATGCTGTTGTATATTTAGTTTTTTTTTTTTTTTTGTCTTGAATTTTATTTTATTTATTTTTTTATACAGCAGGTTCTTATTAGTCATCAATTTTATACACATCAGTGTATACACGTCAATCCCAATCGCCCAATTCATCACACCACCACACCCATCCCCCACCGCTTTCCCCCCTCGGTGTCCATACGTTTGTTCTCTACATCTGTGTCTCTATTTCTGCCCTGCAAACCGGTTCATCTGTACCATTTTTCTAGGTTCCACATACATGTGTTAATATACGATATTTGTCTTTCTCTTTCTGACTTACGTCAATCTGTATGACAGTCTCTAGATTCATCCATGTCTCTACAAATGACCCAATTTAGTTCCTTTCTGTGGCTGAGTAATATTCCATTGTGTATATGTACCACATCTTCTTTATCCATTCATCTGTCGATGGGCATTTAGGTTGCTTCCATGACATGGCTATTGTAAATAGTGCAGCAATGAACATTGGGGTGCATATGTCTTTTTGAATTATGGTTTTCTCTGGGTATATGCCCAGTAGTGGGATTGCTGGGTCATCTGGTAATTCTATGTTTAGTTTTTTAAGGAACGTCCATACTGTTCTCCATAGTGTATCAATAGCTCCATAGCTGTATCAGTGTTCTCCATAGCTGTATCAATTTACATTCCCACCAACAGTGCAAGAGGATTCCCTTTTCTCCACACCCTCTCCAGCATTTGTTGTTTGTAGATTTTCTGATGATACCCATTCTAACTGGTGTGAGGTGATACCTCATTGTAGTTTTGATTTGCATTTCTCTAATAATTAGTTATGTCGAGCAGCTTTTCATGTTCTTCTTGGCCATCTTTATGTCCTCTTTGGAGAAATGTCTATTTAGGTCTTCTGCCCATTTTTGGATTAGGTTGTTTGTTTGTTTTTAATATTGAGCTGCATGAGCTGTTTATATATTTTGGAGATTAATCCTTTGCCCGTTGATTCATTTGCAAATACTTTTTCCCATTCTGAGGGTTGTCTTTTCATCTTGTTTGTAGTTTCCTTTGCTTTGCAAAAGCTTTGAAGTTTCACTTGGTCCATTTTTGTTTTTATTTCCATTACTCTAGGAGGTGGATCAAAAAAGATCTTGCTCTGATTTATGTCAAAGAGTGTTCTTCCTATGTTTTCCTCTAAGAGTTTTATAGTGTCTGGTCTTACATTTAGGTTTTTAATGCATTTTGAGTTTATTTTTGTGTATGGTGTTAGGGAGTGTTCTAATTTCATTGTTTTACATGTAGCTGTCCAGTTTTCCCAGCACCACTTATTGAAGAGACTGTCTTTTCTCCATTGTATTTCCTTGCCTCCTTTGTCATAGATTAGTTGACCATAG
Source organism: Globicephala melas (assembly GCF_963455315.2). Taxonomy (NCBI): domain Eukaryota; kingdom Metazoa; phylum Chordata; class Mammalia; order Artiodactyla; family Delphinidae; genus Globicephala; species Globicephala melas. The sequence continues at coordinate 41,852,226 of NC_083325.1, forward strand.
GTGCGTACGTTTACCTCTGGGCTTTCTCTCCTGTTCCATTGATCTATATTTCTGTTTTTGTGCCAGTACCATATTGTCTTGATTACTGTAGCTTTGTAGTATAGTCTGAAGTCAGGGAGTCTGATTCCTCCAGCTTTGTTTTTTTCCCTCAAGACTGCTTTGACTATTCAGGGTCTTTTGTGTCTCCATACAAATTTTAAGGTTTTTTGTTCTAGTTCTGTAAAAAAATGCTGTACATAATTTGAGAGTGATTGCATTGAATCCGTAGATTGCTTTGGGTAGTATAGTCATTTTCACAATATTGATTCTTCCAATCCAAGAACATGGTATATCTCTCCATCTGTTGGTATCATCTTTAATTTCTTTCAACAGTGTCTTATAGTTTTCTACATACAGGTCTTTTGTCTCCCTAAGTAGGTTTATTCCTAGGTATTTTATTCTTTTTGTTGCAGTGGTAAATGGGAGTGTTACATTAATTTCTCTATCACATTTTTTTGGTGGCATCTTTAGGATGCTCTATGTATAGTATCATGTCATCTGCAAACAGTGACAGTTTTACTTCTTTTCCAATTTGTATTCCTTTTATTTCTTTTTCTTCTCTGATTTCGATGGCTAGGACTTCCAAAACTATGTTGAATAATAGTGGCGAGTGTGGACATCCTTGTCTTCTCCCTGATCTTAGAGGAAATGTTTCAGTTTTTCACCATTGAGAATGATGTTTGCTGTGGGTTTGTCATATATGGCCTTTATTATGTTGAGGTAGGTTCCCTCTATGCCCACTTTCTGGAGAGTTTTTATCATAAATCGGTGTTGAATTTTGTCAAAAGATTTTTCTGCATCAATGGAGATGATCATATGGTTTTTCTCCTTCAGTTTGTTAATATGGTGTATCACATTGATTGATTTGCATTTATTGAAGAATCCTTGCATCCCTGGGATAAATCCCACCTGATCATGGTGTATGATCCTTTTAATGTGTTGTTGGATTCTGTTTGCTAGTATTTTGTTGAGGATTTTTGCATCTATATTCATCAGTGATATTGGTCTGTAATTTTCTTTCTTTGTAGTATCTTTGTCCGGTTTTGGTATCAGGGTGATGGTGCCCTCATAGAATGAGTTTGGGAGTTTTCCTTCCTCTGCAATTTTTTGGAAGAGTTTGAGAAGGATGGGTGTTATCTCTTCTCTAAATGTTTGATAGAATTGACCTGTGAAGCCATCTGGTCCTGGACTTTTGTTTGTTGGAAGATTTTTTTTTTTTTTTTTTTTTCAGTACGTGGGCCTCTCCTGTTGTGGAGCACAGGCTCCGGACATGCAGTCCCAGTGGCCATGGCTCACGGGCCCAGCTGCTCAGCGGTACGCGGGATCCTCCCGGACCAGGGCACAAACCCACGCCCCTGCATTGGCAGGCGAACTCCCAACCACTGCGCCACCAGGAAAGCGCGTTTGTTGGAAGATTTTTAATCACAGTTTCAATTTCATTACTTGTGATTGGTCTGTTCGTATTTTCTCTTTCTTCCTGGTTCAGTCTTGGAAGGTTATACCTTTCTAAGAATTTGTCCATTTCTTCCAGGTTGTCCATTTCATTGGCATATAGTTTTTGTAGTAATCTCTTATAATGCTTTGTATTTCTGCAGTGTCAGTTGTGATTTCTCCTTTTTCATTTCTAATTTTATTGATTTCAGTCCTCTCCTTTTTTTTCTTGATGAGTCTGGCTAATGGTTTATCAATTTTGTTTATCTTCTCAAAGAACCAGCTTATAGTTTTATTGATCTTTGCTATTGTTTTCTTTGTTTCTATTTCATTTATTTCTGCTCTGATCTTGATGATTTCTTTCCTTCTGCTAACTTTGGGTTTTGTTTGTTCCTCCTTCTCTAGTTCCTTTAGGTGTAACGTTTGATTCTTTATTTGAGATTTTTCTTGTTTCTTGAGGTAGGCTTGTATAGCTATAAACTTCCCTCTTAGAACTGCTTTTACTGCATCCCATAGGTTTTGGATCGTCGTGTTTTCATTGTCATTTTTCTCTAGGTATTTTTTTAATTTCCTCTTTGATTTCTTCAGTGATCTCTTGTGTATTTAGTATCGTATTGTTTAGTCTCCATGTTTTTGTGCTTTTTACGTTTTATTCCCTGTAATTCATTTCTAATCTCATAGCGTTGTGGTTAGAAAAGATGCTTGATATGATTTCAATTTTCTTAAATTTACTGAGGCTTGATTTGTGACCCAACATGTGATCTATCCTGGAGAATATTCCATTTGCACTTGAGAAGAAAGTGTAATCTGAGGTTTTTGGATGGAATGTCGTATAAATATCAATTACATCTATCTGGTCTGTTGTGTCATTTAAAGCTTGTGTTTCCTTATTAATTTTATGTTTGGATGATCTGTCCATTGGTGTAAATGAGGTGTTAAAGTCCCCCACTATTATTGTGTTACTGTCGATTTCCTCTTTTAGAGCTGTTAGCAGTTGCCTTATGTATTACGGTGCTCCTATGTTGGGTGCATATATATTTATAATTGCTATATCTTCTTCTTGGATTGATCCCTTGATCATTATGTAGTGTCCTTCCTTGTCTCTTGTAACATTCTTTATTTTAAAGTCTATTTTATCTGATATGAGTATTGCCTACTCCAGCTTTCTTTTGATTTCCATTTGCATGGAATATCTTTTTCCATCCCCTCACTTTCAGTCTGTATGTGTCCCTAGGTCTGAAGTGGGTCTCTTGTAGACAGCACATATATGGGTCCTGTTTTTGTATCCATTCAGCAAGCCTGTGTCTTTTGGTTAGAGCATTTAATCCATTCACGTTTAAGGTAATTATCAATATGTATGTTCCAGTTACCATTTTCTTAATTGTTTTGGGTTTGTTTTTGTAGGTGCTTTTCTTCTCTTGTGTTTCCCACTTAGAGAAGTTCCTTTAGCATTTGTTGTAGAGCTGGTTTAGTGGTTCTGAATTCTCTTAGCTTTTGCTTGTCTGTAAAGCTTTTGATTTCTCCATCGAATCTGAATGAGATCCTTGCTGGCTAGAGTAATCTTGGTTGTAGTTTCTTCCCTTTCATCACTTTAAGTGTATCATGCCACTCGCTTCTAGCTTGTAGAGTTTCTGCTGAGAAATCAGCTGTTAACTTTTGGGTGTTCCCTTGTATGTAATTTGTCGTTTTTCCCTTGCTGCTTTCAATAATTTTTCTTTGTCTTTAATTTTTGCCAGTTTGATTACTATGTGTCTCAGCGTGTTTCTCCTTGAGTTTATCCTGTATGGGACTCTCTGCACTTCCTGGACTTGGGTGACTATTTCCTTTCCCATGTTAGGGAAGTTTTTGACTATAATCTCTTCAAATATTTTCTCGGGTACTTTCTCTCTCTCTCTCTTCTCCTTTTGGGACCCCTATAATGTGAATGTTGTTACATTTAATCTTGTCCCAGAGGTCTCTTAGGTTGTCTTCATTTCTTTTCATTCTTTTTTCTTTATTCTGTTCTGCAGCAGTGAATTCCACCATTCTGTCTTCCAGGTCACTTATCCGTTCTTCTGCCTCAGTTATTCTGCTATTGATTCCTTCTAGTGTATTTTTCATTTCAGTTATTGTGTTTTTCATCTCTGTTTGTTCTTTAATTCTTCTAGAACTTCATTAGATGTTCGTGCATCTTCTCGATCTTTGCCTCCATTCTTTTTCTGAGGTCCTGGATCATCTTCCCTATCATTATTCTGAATTCTTTTTCTGGAAGGTTGCCCATCTCCACTTCATTTAGTTGTTTTTCTGGGGTTTTATCTTGTTCCTTCATCTGATACATAGCCCTCTGCCTTTTCATCTTGTCTATCTTTCTGTGAATGTGTTTTTTGTTTCACAGGCTGGAGGATTGTAGTTCTTCTTGCTTCTTCTCTCTGCCCTCTGGTGGATGAGGCTATCTAAGAGGGTTGTGCAAGTTTCCTGATTGGAGGGACTGGTGGTGGGTATAGCTGGCTGTTGCTTTGGTAGGCAGAGCTCACTAAAACTTTAATCTACTTGTCTGCTGATGGGTGGGGCTGGGTTCCCTCCCTGTTGTTTGTTTGACCTGAGGTGACCCAATCCTGGAGCGTACCCGGGCTCTTTGGCGGGGCTGATGGAAAACTCTGGGAGGGCTCACGCCAAGGATTACTTCCCAGAATGTCTGCTGCCAGTGTCCTTGTCCTCATGTTGACACACAGCCACCCACCGTTTCTGTAGGAGACCCTGCAACACTAGAAGGTAGGTCTGGTTCAGTCTTCTGTGGTGTCACTGCGCCTCCCCCTGAGTCCTGAAGAGCACACTACTTCGTGTGTGCCCTCCAGGAGTGGAGTCTCTGTTTACACCAGTCCTGTCAAAGTCCTGCAATCAAATCCCGCTAGTCTTCAAAGTCTGATTCTCTGGGAATTCCTCCTCCTTTAGCCAGACCCCAGATTGGGAAGCCTGACTTGGGGCTCAGAACCTCCACTCCAGTGGGTGGACTTCTGTGGTATAAGTATTCTTCGGTTTGTGAGTCACCCACCCAGCAGTTATGGGATTTGATTTTATTGTGATTGCGCCCCTCCTACCGTCTCATTGTGGCTTCTCCTTTGTCTTTGGATGTGGGTTATCTTTTTTGGTGAGTTCCAGTGTCTTCCTTTTGATGATTGTTCAGCAGTTAGCTGTGATTCTGGTGTTCTTGTAAGAGGGAGTGAGACAGTGTCCTTCTGCTCCGCCATCTTGAACCAATCTCCCTATTTTTAGTTTTTTAAGAACCTCCATACTGTTTTCCACAGTGGCTGCACCAATTTACATTCCCATTAATAGCGTAGGAGTGTTCCCTTTTCTCCACATCCTCACCAAAATTTGGTACTTGTGTTATTTTTGATGATTCACATTCTGGCAGGTGTAAGGTGATATCTCATTGTGGTTCTGACTTGCATTTCTCTGATGATTAGTGATATTGAGCATCTTTTCATGTGTCTGTTGGTCATCTGCATGTCTTCTTTGGAAAAATGTCTATTCAGGTCTTCTGCCCATTCTTTAATTGGGTTGTTTGGTTTTTTGATATTGAGTTGTATGAGCTGTGTATGTATTTTGGATATTAACCCGTCATCGGTCATATCATTTGCAATTATTTTCTCCCATTTCATAGGTTGTCTTTTTGCTTTGTTTATTGTTTCCTTTGCTGTGCAAAAGCTTATAAGTTTCGTTAGGTCCCATTTGTTTATTTTTGCTTTTGTTTCCTTTGCTTTAGGAGACAGATCCAAAAATAATATTTCTATGATTTATGTCAAAGAGTGTTTTCCTCTAGAAATTTTATGGTTTCTAGTCTTACATTTAGGTCTTTAATCCATTGTTAGTTTATTTTTGTATATGGTGTGAGAAAATGTTCAAATTTCATTATTTTACATGTAGCTGTCCAGTTTTCCCAGCACCACTTATTGAAGAGACTGTCTTCTCCATTGTGTATTCTTGCTTCCTTTGTCTTAGATTAATTGACCGTAAGTGCATGGTTCATTTCTGGGCTCTGTATTCTGTTCCACTGATCTGTGTGTCTGTTTTTGTGCCAGTATCCTACTGTTTTGATTATATTAGCTTTGTATTATAGCCTAAAGTCAGGGAGCATGATACCTCCAGTGTTGTTGTTCTTTTTCAAGATTGTTTTGGCTATTTGGGGTCTTCTGTGTTCCATACAAATTTTAAATTTATTTTTTCTAGTTCTCTGAAAAATGCCCTTGGTATTTTTATAGGGATTGCATTGACTCTGTAAGTTGCAGTGGGTAGTATGGTCATTCTAACAGTGTTAATTCTTCCAGTCTATGAACATGGTATATCTTTCCATCTGTTTGTGTCATCTTCAATTTCTTTCATTAGTGTCTTATTGTTTTCTGAGTACAGGTGTTTTACCTCCTTAGGTAGGTTTATTTCTAGATGGAATAATTCTATAAGGAGAATCCATACCTTATAAATTATTTGGTTATTGAAAAGTACACGTTATATAGGAAAGAATACATAAAGAATAGCTGCTTGATGTATTCCCTTGGTAAACATATAATTGGTTAATTACTTACCATTAAAAAAAAATAATTTATTTCCTTAGACTCTTCCAAAGAAGATGACTACCTTTTTTTCTGATGAGTGGATGGTATTTAAATGTATTTGTGTGTTTCAAAATACTGCAGTTATTTTTTTATTCATGGTTAAAATTAGTTTATCTTTGTCCAGCAGAAACCTCTTCAAATTGTCTTCTGAGTCCTTTTAACATGGCACTAATAATCCTTGTTACCTTTCTTACTATCTAATATGGCAAAATTCTTTGCATTTGTCCTATTAAATTTCTGATGCCAGCTATACCAGGACTGTATGAAAGGTCCTTGTTCCTTATTGTGGAATATAGTATTTAGAAACTACAACTTAAGCACTGGAATTTTTCATTGCCTTTGGATTAGTTTTTGTTTCTAGACCTTTTTTAGTTTTCAGAAGTAAGAAATATTTGTTTACTGTATAAATATAAAACACAGTTTAACTGTATCTCATTTATTTAATATATTAATAATTAACCAAATAATAATTCATATAATTAATTCAAACTCAAGACTGTAGGGCTTTTCTTAACCTCTTTGATCCCATTTCTTTATTTCACTTGTATTTCAATATTTCTACAGTAATTATTCATCTGCTTTATTCCACAATACACACACTACAGACTCAGTATAGTAATATCAACATTATTGCCAACACTGTAATTACTGAAAACAATTTCAGATTTTAATTTTCCTTTATTTGTCCTTCAGAAATTTCACAGTAGGCTTATTCAGTTAAAGTATTGTTTCATATTCACCTGGAATTTTCCTCTCTGTGTGGTTATACTGCCAAGTTAGTACAAAGTTTGGTTTGTGTAATTCTTTTTGCTTCAGACATTTAGCAGTTGACTTTAAAATTTAATTTTGTATTATAATTATGTAAAATGTTCACATGGACAAAAGTAAAATATATCAAATGTGTTATATTCAGAGAAGTATATTTTTCTGTTCCTTTCTCTCCAATGCATTCCCTCCCTCCCCTTAAATGTAAGGATATTATACAAACATAGAGCCTCATATAGTTTATCTTTATACATAAATGTATGCATCCACACATATATACATACATACATACACACATATATTCAGTATTCAACAATGCTGAATGAGAACTGAATGGAAATTTACTGTAACTTGTGGGAAATTAAATTTTTACATTAGCAAATGAATATAAATTACTTGAAAGTATAAAATGTGATATTTCAGTTTAGTTGCATTTGCCTATATTTTCTAAATTCCACTATTCATGTAATTCTGAATAAAATGGCATTGGCACCAGACTATGTGCCATTGTGATGTTCCTTTAGTGAAAATGCTGCTACCACAGCCCTCGCCATACAGTGCACTTGCACATTTACCCATTTGTAGATACTCATTGAACACATATCTTGCATTTAGTTCCCTTGTGAAAACAGTAAGAAGGAGTTAACAAGAGTTATATCCATACTGGCTGTTTTGTATAGCACTTCTCAGTATAAAGCTAAACATTTCTTATATTCAATTCAATACTAAATACCCATAGCTTAATGCTTTAATCAACATAGCTAAAGCATAATAGTTTATGCTTTACGATCCTCTACAGTGGTCTTGTGTAGTCAAACTCTTTGTATCAGTTTGAATTATGTTTGACTACATGTAACAGAAACCTAACCACAATAGCTCAACCAAATAGAGGTTCATATTTTCTCACATTATGAGAAATCTGGAAGCAATTAGTTCAAGATTGGTACAGCTGCTCAGGGAAGGTCCAAGATCTTTTCAAATTCCTGCCCCATTATTCTTTTCATATGGTATTTATTTTTTCATGGTTTCAAAATGGCTTCTCTGCCTCCAGGAATTATGTTTATATTCTAGGCAGAAAGAAAGAGGGAAGAGTAAAAAAATAAAACATGTCTGCCAGCTGAGCGTATTCTCTCTATACTAGGTAAAAACAGACTTCCTGTAAAATCTACCTAACAGATTTACTCTTTAATATCATTTGTCAGAACTGGATCACATGTCCATTCCTAGCTACAGTAGAGTCACATTACTGCTCTGAGAACAACTGGACCTCCCAGTAAGTAAAGGAAACAGAAGGAATGGCTACTGGACAAGGAACCAAAACTTTCTACCGGGGCTTCCCTGGTGGTGCAGTGGTTGAGAGTCCGCCTGCCGATGCAGGGGACACGGGTTCGTGCCCCGGTCCGGGAAGATCCCACATGCCGCGGAGAGGCAGGGCCTGTGAGCCATGGCCGCTGGGCCTGTGCGTCCGGAGCCTGTGCTCCGCAATGGGAGAGGCCACAACAGTGAGAGGCCCGTGTACTGCAAAAAAACAAAACAAAACAAAACTTTCTGCCATATGCCTTGAATCCTTGTCAATGATGTTTTAAGGTTTATTTTTTTCCTCAAAACAAAAGCAGTATATGCTTTGTGCTACTCAGCTATGTAAATATGAATCGAGTCTGCTTCCCTGAACACCAGAAATTTGTTTTATGATTTTCAAGGACTGTAATGGAAAAATGTTTTGCAGCTGCTTATATGAGTTTTCTAGAGCTGCCATAATAAGGAACCAAAGACTGAGAGACTTGAACAATAGATATTTATTTTCTCACAATTCTGGAAGTTAGAAGTCCGAGAAAAAGGTGTCAGAATGGTTGACTTTTTATGAGGCGTCTCTCTTTGGCTCATGGATGTCCATCTTCCCCTTGTGTCTTCACACAGTCTTTCTTTTGTGTGTATCTGTATCCTAATCTCTTCTTCTTATAATGACACAGTCATGTTTAATTAGGGCCCAATGATATGACCTAATTTTAACTCAATTACCTCTTTAGAGACCCCATTTCTAAATATAAATTCTGAGGCACTGGGGTTTAGGACTTCAGCATATGAATTTTTGAGGGAGCACAGTTTGCCTGAAACATTGCTAAAGCATAGAAAAAAATAGCAATAACAAAACAAAACAAAAACAAACCAAAAAGGCGAGGTGATAAGAGACATTTCTGGGTCATCCATTTCAATTTTTAAATTGTATCAACATTTCCAATCCCACCTCACTGGTATCATCTGCAACTGGTAACCAGAAAAAATTACTTAGCCAAATATAAAATATAATATTGCCAAATGATTTCTAACTCCTATGATTCATAGATTCTAATGGCTTAATAAATGACTGTTTAACTGGGATAGTAGAGTCATAGGTAATTGCAGTTATTCACACATTAAACTGTAGGGAAATAGCTAATCCGATTATATTGAATTCAAGCATATCTCTCTGGGATTTGTGGAAGATATTTAAGCAAAGAGACATGCCACTTTCATATTTCAATTTGCTTGTACGTGTCTACTTAGATTTATTGTGATTTTTCCTTGGTTTTTGTGTGTTCACTTGCAGATAACAATCAGTTGCAGGTGCAACAGACAGCAGTATAACTTTGGAATACTTTTGTTAATTAACTTGGGCTCAAATTCTAATAGCGTGCACACTATTGCTAGGGTACTAATAGAGTGTGGGAAATAAATGCTCTTGATCTTCCTTGGTTTATTTTTCTGCTTTTTATGTTATATAGAGTGTCTACAGGGCTGTGGAAAACAAAACAGACACAGGCAATAATGATGTTTTATGTGAGTCATAGAGAAAAGTAGGAAAGGATACAATCCAAACAAATATAAAGTGGTATTGATTTTAATTAATGATTATTTGAGACTCAGTCAATATAGAAGAGCTCTCATTCATTAGATAGTTATAGTAATTATAGGTTGCAAATTAGATATAAGTCTTGGGAGGCGGGAACTCATTTGGCACCCTGAGCTGGAGGTTATTATTGTCAACACTGAAGGATTTGCTACATACCATCAAGTTGAACTATCTAGGGATGATCTTCAAAGGTGAGCATTTGAAATAAGACCAGTTGAAAAAAAGAGACCAGTTCAGTGCCAGGGAGATAATCACTGCATGAGATGATCCTGATGCTTATTTCTTCTTCTGTCTCTTCTTTTTTTTTTTTTTTTTTTTTTTTTTGCGGTACGCAGGCCTCTCACTGTTGTGGCCTCTCCCGTTGCGGAGCACAGGCTCCGGACGCGCAGGCTCAGCGGCCATGGCTCATGGGCTCAGCCGCTCCGCGGCATGTGGGATCTTCCTGGACTGGGGCATGAACCCGTGTCCCCTGCGTCGGCAGGCGGACTCTCAACCACTGTGCCACCAGGGAAGCCCTTCTGTCTCTTCTTTGACTAAGGTGAAGATCATGGTGGGCAACAAACCCATGACTCAATTGCTTTCACAACTATCTAAAATAAAACCATCTATCTCAAACATTCGCTCTCTTTCAGTTCATTGAATTAAATGAATTTAAATTAATCAGACATATAGAGCTTTTGTTAGATACCTTGCCCAGTCTAGGTATATGAGATCCAGTGATGACCAATTGTGTAGAAGGTTATCTGATGATAAATATTAAAAAAAAATGTAGAACAGGACATATATTGACACAGTAATGCTATATAATAATCAGTCACAGAACTTCATACATTATTGTTGTGCATTACAACAATAAACATTCATTTAGTTGATGTGTCTGTGAATCACTGATTTAGGCTGCAAAGTTCTTTTGGTCAGTGGCACGGTGGTCTCTGTCACATTCCATTAGGCAAAAAAGTCGCACAGACGACCCAAACTCAAAGGGTAGGGAAATCAACTCTACATCTTTAGTTGGAGGAAACACAAAATTACTTGGTACACGTACAGAGAGGAAAAAAATAAGTGCAATTATTAATATAATCAGCCTGCCATTCTTTGCCCTCAGGGAGGACACAGTTACTCACATCCCTCTTATGTATAAAATATGTTCTCCCTTTACCATGACTGTCAGAAGTCACATCCCATCACAGCATGAAATTCAAAGTCTATAGTTTTGTGATCTCTCTTGGTCTGGATGTAGCCCCTCTTGGTCCAGAGACCTATAGCCAAAAAGACAATTTATGTGCCCCTGAAACACCCAATATAAAATGAAGAAAAAAAAATTATTTATGAAAATGAAAAGAATGAACAACACATTATAGTCTCTGGCCTATAGAAAGTTTGAAATTTCTTGAGCAAATATTCCAGATTTCCCTCTTGTTTTGGAAAATGTTTATTAGTTTGAACCTACTTCTGCTCCCTAGAAATGGATCCTCTGTTTATTGTTCTCCATGACTTTTAGCTTTTCCCTCTGATATATCCTTTCTTTTCCATCCATCCTGACCACTTTTGAAGAAATGATCCTATTAGCTGAGTAGTCTTCTCAGCCTGTAGAAAGTTGTAGGTCCAGAGTCTTTGTTTTCCCTCAGTCAAACATCCTTTTTTTTTGCAAACTGGCAGGGCTTTTGCCAATACAGCTCTTTTAAGACATTGTGAATTTTCTTTTTTTTTTAAATTGAGATATAATTGACATATATTTTATTAGTTTTAGGTGTACAACATAATGGTTCTATATATGTAAATGATATGAAATTATTGCCACAATAAGTTTAATTAACATCCATCACCTCACATAGTTAGCAGATTTTGTTCTTGTGATGAGAACTTTTAGGATCTACTATCTTAGCAACTTTCAAATATACAATAGAGTATCGTTAACTATAGTCACTATGCTGTACATTACAGGCATTCATTGTTTTATTGCACTTTGCTTTATTGTGCTTCCCAGATACTGCATCTTTTTTACAAATTGAAAGTTTGTGACAACCTACATCAAGTAGTGGCATCTATTGGCACCTTTTTTCCAACCGCATTTGCTCACTTCGTGTCTCTTTGTCTCATTTTGGTAATTCTTGCAATATGTCAGACATTTTTATTATTATTATATTTGTTATAGTGATCTGTGATCCGTGATCTTTGATGTTACTAGAGAAATTGTTTTGGCGTACCAAGAATCACACCCACATATAATGGCAAACTTAATTGATAAGTGTTGTGTGTGTTCTCACTGCTCCACTGACCGGCCATTCCCCTGTCTCTCTGCCTCTCCGCAGGCCTCCTTACTCCCTGAAATATGATAGTATTAAAAGTGGGCCAATTAATAACCCTCCAGTGGTCCCTAAGTGTTCAAGGGAAAGGAAGAGTCACATATTTCTTACTTTAAATCAAAAGCTAGAGATGATTAAGCTTAGTTAGGAAGACATGTTGAAAACTCAGGACGAAGACTAGGCCTCTTGGACCAAACCGTTAGCCAAGTTGTGAATGCAAATGAAAAGCTCTTGAAGGAAATGAAAAGTGCTACTGCAGTGGAGACATGAAAGATAAGAAAGCAAAGCAGCCTTATGGCTGATATGGAGAAAGCTTTAGTGGTCTGTATAGAAGATCAAACCAGCCACAAAGTTTCCTGAAGCCAGCACCTAATCCAGAGCAAGGCCTTAAATATTTTTGATTCTCTTTGATTCTGTGAAGGCTAAGAGAGGTGAGGAAGCTGCAGAAGCAAAGTAGGAAGCTAGCAGAGGTAAGTTCATGAGGTTTAAGGAAAGAAGCTGTATCCGTAACACAAAAGTGCAGGGTGAAGCAGCAGGTGCTAATGTGGAAGCTTCTGCTAGTTATCCAGAAGATTCAGCTAAGATAATTAATGAAGGTGGCTACACTAAACAACAGATTTTCAATGTAGATGAAACAGCCTACTACTGGAAGAAGAGGCCATCTAGGACTTTCCTAGCTGGAGAGGAGAAATCAGTGTCAGGCTTCAAAGGACAGGCTGGCTCTCTTGTTAGGGGCTAATGCGGCTGGTGACTTTAAGTTGAAGTCAGTGCTCATTTATCATTCTGAAAATCCTAGGGTCCTTAAGAGTTATGCAATATCTACCTTCCCTGTGCTCTATCAGTGGAACAACAAAACCTGGATGATAGCACATCTGTTTACAACATGGTTTACTGAATATTTGAAGCCCACTGTTGAGACCTACTGTTCAGAAAAGAAGATTCCTTTCAAAATGTTACTGCTCATTGACAGTGCACCTGGTCACCCAAGACCTCTGATGGAGATGTACCGTGAGATTAATGTTGTTTTCATGCCTGCTAACACAAGATGCTGTCTGCAACCCATGGATCAAGGAGTAATTCAACTTTCACGTCTTATTCTTTAAGAAATACATTTCATAAGGCTATAGCTGCCATAGATAGTGATTCCTCTGATGGATCTGGGCAAAGTCAATTGAAAATCTTCTGGAAAGGATTCACCATTCTAGATGCAATTAAGAACATTTGTGATTCATGGGAAGAGGTCAAAAATATCAACACAAACAGGAGTTTGGAAGAAGTGAATTCCAACCCTGATGAATGACTTTGAGGGGTTCAAGACTTCAATGAAGGAAGTAACTGCAGATGTGGTAGAAATAGCAAGAGAAGTGGAATTAGAAGTGGAGCTTGGAGATGTGCCTGCATTGGAGCACTCTCATGATAGAACTTGAATGGATGAAGAGTTGCTTGTTATGGATGAGCAGAGAGAGTGGTTTCTTGACATGGAATCTACTCCTGGTGAAGATGCTGTGAGGATCGTTGAAATAACAACGGAGGATTTAGAATATTACATAAACTTAGCTGATAAAGCAGCATCAGGGTTTGAGAGGATTGACTCCAACTTTGAAAGAAGTTCTGCTGTGGGTAAAATGCTATGAACAACATGCATGCCAGAGAGGAAACGTTCTTGAATGGAAGAATCAATTCATGCAGCAATCTTAATTGCTGTCTTATTTTAAGAAACTGCCACAGCCACCCCAGCCCTCAGCAGCCACCACCCTCGTCAGTCAGCAGCCATCGACATTGAGGCAGGACCCTCCACCAGCAAAAAGATTACAACTGGCTGAAAGCTCAGATGAGGGTTAGCATCTTCTAGCAATAGTTTTAAATTAAGGTATAATGCCATTGCATACTTAACAGACTGCAGTATGGTGTAAACGTAACCTTTATATGCATTGGGAAACCAAAAAAATTCACGTGACTTGCTTTATTGTGATGTTTGCTTTATGGTGGTGGTCTGGAACGGAACCTGGAATATCTCTGAAGTATGCTTGTACATCCCTAGGACTTATTTATCTTATGATTGGAAGCTTGTACCATTTGACTACCTTCACCCACTTCCCCTACCCTCCACCCCTCACCTCTGGCAACCACCAGTCTGTTCTCTGTATCTATGAGTTAGTTTCTTTTAGATTCCACATATAAGTAAGTGAGATTATATAGTATTTGTCTTTCTCTACTTCACTTAGCATAGTGCGCTTAAGGCCATCCATGTTGTTGCAAATGGCAGGATATCCTTTTTTACGGCTGAATTATGTATATGTACCACATTTTCTTTATCCATTCATCTGTTGATGGACACTTAGGTCGTTTCATTGTCTTTTCTATTGTAAATAATACTGCAGTGAACAAGGGGATGCAGATAACTTTCTGAGTTAGTGTTTTCTTTTCCTTTGGATATATACCCAGAAGTGGAATTGCTGGATCATATGGCAGTTTTATTTTTAATTTTTTGAAGAACCTCCATACTGGTTTCCATAGTAGCTGCACCAATTTACATTCCCACCAACAGTGCACAAGGGTTCCCTTTTCTCCATATCTTTGCCAACACTTGTTATGTCTTACCTTTTTGCTAATAGCCGTTAACAAGTATAAGGTGATATCTCATTGTGGTTTTGATTTGCATTTCTCTGATGATGTGAATTTTCTATGTATTTGAAAACAAAAGCCCAATTCATTATTTCACTCATAGGAATTTACGAAATGGAAATACATATGACTGTATGAATAATACATTCACATGTATTATTAATTTATATTAATGAATAATATAAATCTTTTTATAAAACAATAATTATTACACAATTATATTGAAAAATGAACACTTGTATACATTATTTTTAGTTGTATTCTTTTAACAGAACATTTTAGCAAAATTGTTTTTCAGTATGATCTACTTATTCCTTTTCTAGGCTTTTACCTAATAGGATAGATCTATGCAGATGTGTGAACATTTACATATAACCATGTTCACTGAGCATAATTTAAAATATTAGAAGATTGGGAAAAATCTAATAGCATATATTACATTTGTACTTTAAAATGTTCTATTTTATATATAGTTAACTTACTTGAACAATGTATTCATTTTATAATTGGCAAAATATAACCTTTTTAAATATGAAAAATAAAAATATTGCTTTATCTGTTGACTAACATTTAAGGTAAATTTGAACCGTTTTACTTAGCCTCAGGATATGAGTGGAAAAGTCAAAATGATTAAAACTGTGTTGAAACATAGCTCATGGGTGATGCCATTACCTAAAATAGGAAAGTAAAACAGAAGTTATTGGATTTTGGACATGTTCCATTTAAAGTGCCTCTGAAAGCCTCCGTGGGAGGTATCCAGAATATACTTGGAAAGATATGTCAGGTGCCGTAAAAATAGTTCAGATGTAGACAGATCTGTTTAGGATCCGGAAATGTGGGAAATAATTAGCACTCTAAGTGAAAATTTATTTATAGATAAACACTCTAAGGCCCTCAACTTGGTGAATGTCTAAATGCGAGGTTGGGAGATGTGAAAGGGTATAATGAAAAAGGCCTAGAATGCATACTTAGAGGCATAGAGGGTTGTAACAATGCGGAGTCGCAAAAGGCAAGGGAGGAATATCTCAAGGGGGCCTGCAAGCCTCAGATGCTTCAGGGAGCAGTCTGTTAGAATGCCTCCATATTTTTTAAAAATAACATTGTGTTCAGTAATGAGATGGTTGATGAAAACTTTCAAATGAACAGTTTCAACAGAAAGTTAGAAATATTATAGACAGTTGAGGAGTAAGTTGGTGAAAGAAAGTAAGAGGTAAAAATATAGGTAACTTTCAAAATGCCTTGAGATGAATCCAGTTACAGAGATCAGGCAGTAATAGAGGGAGACTGACAAAACTATTAGCAATTACTCAGATTTCTTGCCAGCCTCTACACCAAGACTGTATTATATAAGCGGAGTATAATGAGAGTGTAAGCTCTCAGAAGCTTTTGGAATTTGATGCATTTTAATGACCCAGAAAATTCTTCTCATTCTATGGATAAAACTTTGGAAAAAATATTTGAAAGAAGGTCCCAGCTTCTGTGCTCTGAAATTCATGACCATTCCTATGGCTGTTTCCACAATGATTGAGCATGGCAGGGATTGTAAGGAAGGATGTCCCTGGGACAGAACACCTTTGGCTCCAGAACTCTCCAAGAGCCCTGCTGACCACTCCTGAGACAGTAAAGCATTCTGAGGTACTTCACCCAGCCTTCATACTCTCCTCTACTGGAGTCAGACAACCTTGCTGCCTGGTGTTTTCACCCAGCCTTTCAGCTCCTGCCCTGTTTTCTCTCACACACGTATTTGCCCTCATAAAATCCTTGAACATTTAACCCCAACTTGGCATCTGCTTCTCAGAGGACCTAGAGTAACACACACATATAATAGAAGTTTTCAGATGTTCTTTGAAGCTGTGAGCTGCTAGACTTACGCTATTATTTTTATTAAAGACAGCAGCTTACATTTATCACATAGTTTCTCTTGATGTTTGCAAAACAGATACTAGTTAGACTTTTCTGATTTTACAGTGGGAGCAGCCCATCTGTGGTCACATTTCTTTTTTCATTGTCCTCCCAATTTTCAAATTTTGAATATCCTGCTTTAAAAAAATCATGACTGGTACCATCCAGTGATTTCTGCTGTTCCTTTTTGTTCTTGCATACGTTTATAGGCTCCATTTGTGAGCTTGGTGAAATTGGTGGATCAGAGCAAGGATTCTTTACATTTCCTCATTCGATATGTAGTGTTTATGTTATTTGATATTTGTCCATTTTGTGGAAAGAACATTTCCATCTGTGAAATGATGGATACTGGTTGATGAGTTAGACACATTATAAATCAAAGTAATAACCTTAGTACTATGGTGAGGGAAGTGCCAGGAATCTCTGCACTCATTAGCATGTGCTTTGCATCAAAAGATGGTAGGAGAACGAAGAAGAAAATATCACTGGGTGAAAGCCCCAAAGAAACACACCTCTAAATTATGGGTGAGACTTGGTTCTCCAGTCTTTTCTAATAATGTCCTATTCTTCTTGTGGGATAATTGGATTAAGGATAGGAGTATTGTATGGGGATAAGTTAACCGAATTTGACTTGAATTTTATTAATTACTTTTTCAGTAAACCTTTCCCGACTTATTAGGCAAGTGTACTGGTCTCTGTTGTCTCTCTGTCACTCTGAGGTCACAGGGTTGGGAGGAGTCCTGTAGTGGTCACATATATGCCAGCATTATAAAAAATGGAGCTTCACACTCTGCAAATGCTCCTTCTGTAAGAGACTCTGAGCTCATCCAGTTTGGAGGGAGCCTCTTGAGAATGCAGCTTTATATAAAGGCTTCATATTAAATGATACTTGACCGTATTTAAGTGAAGACATGTGAAATGTGCAGAGTGGGTATAATTATTTTGATTAGTGAACTCTAATGCAGACGCCATCGCATTTCCATACCACAGTTAACGTTTAGCAGAATAGGGAGCCTCAGATCATTAACAACAGGGCATAAGCAATCCTGGCATTTCCCGGGAAACCTATAATTAATTGGAAACCATGAATTGAGGAGAGGCATCTATTTCTTTAAAGTTGATTACTTTGTTCTATTCAGATAAAATAAAAGTATAGAATAGGCTGTTACCTAGTATATTCTACTGAATCGTCATTACCTAGTGTACTGTACTGAGAAACTAGACTAGTGCTCTAGGAAATAGTTCCAGAAGACAGGGAGTAAGAAAATTTGCAGGTAAAGCAAAATACACAAAAGTCACAAAATCCTTCCCACCCATTAAAGATTCACCAACATTATGAAGACACAATATGTTGACTACTAAAACAATCAGTAAAATCTTTGGAGTAGATATTTACATTTATTTTGACTCATCAGAATCCAAACTCCCTTCCCATTTTGGAAGAATGCCTTATCCTCACTATTTAGCTAAAGGGGTACAAATTCTTTCTCTCTCTACCCCTTAGTAGGTAGGATCTATGAATCCGATTCTTTGTCAGATTGATGTTTCAAACAAAGCTTAAACTCTGGAGGGAGTGATGCAGAAAAGAAGGGACAGAATTTATTTGCAAGAGCTTTACAGATTTCTCTGAGATATGCATCAGCAACAGGATTGGCATATAGCCTTGGTTTTAAGTATTCCATGAGGGCTGGGTTAGGCACAATGGATGGCTCTGATACCAAAAGCAACATTCTCATCAGACTAGACTTCTGGTATGAACTTGGCTGTGGTTGTTGTTGCTTAGACTTCCTTGGTCTACCCATTTTCCCAAGCTTGTTTCTCCAGTTTCCAGTCTGTCAGCTACCACATAACTAATTCCTTCCATGTTAGCTAGAGGTTTAGTTGGTGCTTATGGTCAAGAACCCTGAATGATGTGCCACCTTGTTTAAAAATTAGATGTTTTAAAATAACTCTGTTAGGTAATATTTTTCATCCATCATTTTCCTAGAATTATAGCCACTGAATATTGAAAGTAACCCTAGAAGGCATACTTTAAACAGTTCTTTAAAGAGTGCATGGTACCTTCTACAACATTTCAGATTAGTGGATATTTGGTCTTCACTCAGATGTCTTCAGTGGCAGAAAGCTCACAGCTCTTCAAGGCCAGTTATTCCATATTAAGACAATTCTAATTTTCTACTGTTATTTCTTTTAACTAGCTTTCTTTACCTGTAATACTGTGATGATTTATTGGGCAACCTCATCTAAGTTTTAGTTCATATTGAAATTGCAGTAAGTATATATCTCTGTTTTGACAGTGTATAAAGATTCAGTTTCACTGAAGTTTAGAAAACAAAAAATATTTTGAAGAATGGATATGCCACAAATATTGGCTCTAAAGCACACCCTTTGGGAAAAAGTTCATTGTTACAGACTTGTGATGTTTCTAGCCCAGATTTAGGCCTGGCTCCCTAAATTAAATACAAGTTTGAGTCTTACTAGCTCATCACCATTGGCAACTGCCTCCAGAACCATGTGTCTTCCCCAAACTGCCTGATTTAGTATCATATTTGGGTTCAGTTATAAGTGATAATTAGATCAATATGAGTGTCGGATTGGCTCAAACTTCCTATGACAAAGAGAAGGAAAAGTGTTCATGTATATGAACATTATGACAAATAATTTCCAAAAATAATAACTTGCCAAAGTGAGTGAATAAGATGTAGATAATTCAAAGCTCAAAAAACTCTTAGCGTGAATAATAGTCTCCACTTGGCCTAAAACGTGGCTAATTGCTGTTTATTAACAACACACTTCCCTCTTTTGCAATGGCTACAATAAATGAACTGTTGGAATTCCCCTGATGAGCTATTTCATGGGCCAGGATTTTCATTTCTGCTTCAGAAAACATACCTTCATTGATTGAAATCATGTAGGTGAAGAATAAAGACACACTTGCTTCAGTAAATTAAGGAATTTATATCAGGAATGTATTTGTCCGAAAGGACACCTGATCAAAACAATCCCTCAAATCTCTAGCTGCTTTATCACTTTTTATTTAGTGGTGTCTGCTTTCATCGATGGAGAAACGCAGGGAAATAGAATTTGTTGTGAAACAATACATTAATTTACATTAATATGTGAACTTAAAATTGTTTAATCCATGTATTTCAAACTCTCCTGTAAATGCAACTGAAGTAGTGTGGCTTAGGAGCTGTAACTGAAGACAACCCTCAAAAGTAATAGGTGCAGAACTTGTATGACAATATGTATAGTAGTTCAGCCCTCTGGAAGTGTGTATCGTTCAAAATTAATCCTTGGGACTCCTCTGGTTAATTTCCCATTAAATTCACCCTATTCCCCTGGCCACACCTAAGTCCCCTTGAGAAATGTGAGAGATGGAGGCACAGAGGTAAAGACGGAATTTCAGGATGACCACTTCTGCTGTCAGGTGTCCACTCTAAATCCACTTGCTAAAGTGAGTTTGTAAGATGTACAGAATCCAAAGTTCAAAAACTCACAGCATTTTTAATAAGACCATATGGTCCCCAAAGCTACCACTCTGTCTAGAATATCCTTCCTACCATGTCTTTTTAGTTAACTCCATTTACTCCTCAATTATTAGCCCAATCATATCTTTCTCTGGGAAGTCTTCCCTGATCTCATTGAAGACTAGGTATTTTATGAACTGTTTTGGAAAAATGTACTTTTCTTCTGTTACTATTCATTACTGCATGATCATGTATATGTGGTTATATTAGTAATGGTTATTATAATAATAATAACCAATAACAATGGTTATTATAATAATAATGTTCTCACCTCCTGAAACCCTTGAGCCACTTGATAGCAGGAGCCATATCTTTTTGTTCACCAGTGTATTCTGAGCACCTTGCACAGTGACTGACAATCAGGAAGCACTTGATAAACGGTGGTCAGATGGGTAACACCTTCACACCGTTTGAGAATATGACTTCTCACAAACGTACCATTTTCCTATCTCTCTGCTATTGAGGGGAAAAAAGGTTCCTCCTCTAGTCAAGGAAAATCCCTTACCTGTGCTTTGGGTCACTTCCCCCCAAGACCCCTTCACTGTCTCGTCCCAACACTCCCTGATGTTGCTTTTATCTTCAACCTTTCCTCAAGTTTCTTCCAATTTAGCAAACAAATAAAAACAAACCAAAAAAGAGTCCCCAAAAATCCTTCCAACCATCCATTCAGTTACTTTACTTATCGGACATACATGGCAGAACACTTGCAGGTTTTGTCTGGCATTCACCAACATTTTAGGTTATGTAGGTGACTAACATAGACGTAAAATGTGCGCTCAAAAAACTGGGTCTAGCCAACATCCTATCTGCTTTACTTCAGAGCCAAGTTTGTAGTTTCTTTAAAGGATTAATTTTCCATAGTTCTCCCCCCATCCCACATCCTGCTCTCTACTGAACTGCTAACCAGCAAGTGGGTAGTCCTCAGGCCCTATCAATTTGATGTCTCCGTAGCATTTGAATCCACTGACCATTCCCTCCTCAATCCTCTTTCCTTCATTGATTGCCTAACACTTCTCTTTCCTGGATCTCCTCCTACTTCAT
This sequence comes from Globicephala melas, assembly GCF_963455315.2. NCBI lineage: Eukaryota > Metazoa > Chordata > Mammalia > Artiodactyla > Delphinidae > Globicephala > Globicephala melas. The sequence continues at coordinate 41,873,347 of NC_083325.1, forward strand.
AGAAGATTTTTCTTGGTGTCTAAATGAACTATTATTCCTCAATTCATATTTCACTTGGGTATTCCCTGTGGTTCAGTTTTTATACTTCTTAGGCATTTCCTGGGTGGTCTAATTTAATCTATTGGCTTAAACTATTATGTACATTCTCAGTGTATACTGCAAAGATCTCTGTTTTGATTTCCAAGCCTATGTATCCAATAATTTTCTGGTTTTCTTCTTCATCCGGATATCCTACAGATCTTTTTCAGAACAAATCCATTGTCATGTCTTTCCCAGATCTTATTCTCAAATTTTATCTTGCTGCTTTTTCTTATTCTTATTTTCTTTCTCTCTCAAAAAATTGTCACCCTCCTTTCAGTGGTTTGAGGCAGACCCTTGGTTTTCATCCCTTGATTTGTGTCCACTTCTTCCCCTCACTTGCTGTGATGGTCAGTCATCAAGTAGCATCGATTTCACTTGCTTAAACTTCTTTAGCTTCTATCCTCTTTTCTCCATGTTCACTGCTACTGCTTTTTTTTTTAGGGTTTGTCTTCTCTTGCCCAGATTACTAGAAGAGCCTCCTAAGCAGTTACCCTTTAAATATAGTTTTGCCACGCCTCCCAGCATGATTTTTCTCATATGCAAGTGTGGCCATGCTGTTTCAATGTTAAACCTTCTTCAGTGGATCACCAGACTGTCAAATCACTGTCAACCTCCTTAGCATGTCATAGAAGGCTTCTTGTGCATAAGCCGTTCGTATTTTTCATCACTTGTGTATGCCTCTTTCAAATCCTATATTTCAGTCAGATTATAATACTTCTACTTCCCCTGAGAAGCCATGCTCCCTCTCACTTCCAGGATTTAGTACATGATTTTCCTATTTCTGTTGTCTTTTTTGATCTTCCCAGTATTATAAAGGGGTCCCTTCTTTGTCCTTCAATGATAGAATCCCGTGATTGTTTTTATTATATACTTTTTCAATATCTACAGGATAAAGTTTACTCAAAAATTTTCAACTACGTGTACCCTTTTCCCACCATCACCCCTCACCCTCCTACACATACACACACAAATATGATATAAGAGAGAGGGAACTGATCATCTGATTTGATTTTCTAGTAGGAACTCATGTAAAGTCATACCATGAGAGTGGCACTTTCTTCGGTCTTCTCCTCCCTTTTAATTTAATATAACTATATTAATAAAATAATCCAGTGCTATTTTTTCCCCTGCCTGTGGAATAGGCTACACCATTTTCTCCTGCCTTAGGTTTGCTCCCTTTTCTTTTTGCCTCTGTAGGATTAAGTGTGAATTGACCCAGGGCTTTTCTCCTGGAGTAGCCATGGCCAACTCTTATTTCTGCTTCCTTTCTCCTGTGGCTCCAACTGTAAAAAGGCTAAGATTGTGTCTTGAATATGAAAAGTCATAGTTACCTCTGTCTTCTCATATTAAGATCAGGTATTCTCATCAATTATTTTTATTCTTTTAGTTGGCTTGAAAAGTTATTGAGATTTAAATTTGTATTCGTGGGAAGAAATAATTGTTTCCGTATTTACTATTATCATTCTAATTCAACTTACCATCTTCTTTCATGAGACCTAATACCATAATAACCTCCTAACATGTGTTCCCATTCCGATTCTTGCTCTCTTTCCAATTCATTCTCTACCCAGAGCTCAGCGTGTTATTTCAAAAATATTTGTCTCCTGTTTAAAATGGTTTCCCATTTAGTCACGTCTATTCCCTGCTTCAGTGGTTTCCCATTACACTGAGAATAAAATGTAAACACCTTCTCGTGGTATAAGAGGATTTACTCTCATCTGTCTCTTTTTTTTTTTTTTTTTTTTTTTTGCGGTACGCAGGCCTCTCACTGTTGTGGCCTCTCCCATTGCGGAGCACAGGTTCCGGACGCGCAGGCTCAGCGGCCATGGCTCACGGGCCCAGCCGCTCCGCGGCATGTGGGATCTTCCCGGACCGGGGCATGAACCCGTGTCCCCTGCATCGGCAGGCGGACTCTCAACCACTGCGCCACCAGGGAAGCCCTCATCTGTCTCTTGAAACTCATCCTTCTCCATCTTGCTCGCAACTCTCCAGCCCCACTGGCCTTACTTCAGATCTTTAACCGTGTCAAGCTCTTTCCAGCATCACAGTCTTTGCATGTGGTCTTTCTGTCTGAATACTCTCCCCACCTCTGACCCCTCCGTTCTTTATCTGGCTGTTTGTGCCCATCTTTCAGGTCTCAGCTTAAATGTCACTATCTCATATAAGACTTCTTTGACTTCTTATTTTATAATGAACCCTCCTTTCTCACGCCGCTCCTCACCATGGTACCTCATAGAATTATCATAATTTATAATTATAATCTGTCTCCTCCATTTTACTATAGGGCCCATAAGTCTGGAGACCCTCTCTCTTTTGTTTACCCCTGTATAATTTGTCAGGCATCTACAAGTGCTCAGGTACCTGTACTGAATATGTGATAAGTGTAGTGTTTTGGGGAAAAAGAAGGTAACATGCTTTCATTGCTTGCCTTTTGGAAGGACTGGAGATGGAGGCTGACCCTGTTGGCCTTTGTAACCTCCACGGATGTCCTTTTGGATCCGTTACTCTTTTGGTGCATTTCAGTTGCCTGATTGCGTTCACTCCCAGAAGCCAGATTCCACCTCTTTTTGTGAAGGTTGCCCTCAGACTAGTTAAGAGATGCTCGGGATGTGAATGCCTGGGATTCACAACCCTCTGGAGTCCGAGTCCTTAAGCAAGGTCTGATGCGTTTTGGAGGATGGGCTATGAACACACACATCTCTTTCATTCCCAATTAAGACCACAATCTCCTCTGTCTCTGTTGTTCCCATGTGGAGTTGAGCCACAGTTACTACGCCCTGTGTGATTTTGCTTAGTTCTACACACTTGACGGACCTCCATTCATCCCTTCCTCATACTATTTCCTCACTTGCCTAACAGTTTTTCTAACAAATCACTTTTGCAAGAGTTCTTGACTCGGAATCTATGTCTGGGGAACTCTATCTGAGATATCCAGCTTCACAGGAGAGGCTTTTAAATGCTTTTCATGTCCTTAGTACATAATGTTGACCTAGGTTGTCAATCAAATCCTAAATTATTTTTTGTTTAAACAGGCACAGATGGAGAATGTGCTAGAAAGGCCTTAGTGATCTACCCATCCAATGGCCTTGTTTTATTGATGAGAGACTGAGCGGCAGAGGGCATGTGCTCTGCTCAAGGTCACAGCCTTCCTGAGCAGCGGGGTGGCAACCAGGACTCGCATCCTGATATCCCTGACACCCAGCCTCATGCTTTACATCAACAAGTTTTCATAAATTTAAATTGGGTGATTTAAAAAGGATGAAAAGAAACCGAACACTATTCAAGTAAAACAAATTGGCCTGCAGATGAAAATAATTCATTAGGGGTATTAGAAATCATTAAAATACAACCTAAGGAGAAACTGAACCGATAGCAACTTAGTGTCTTTTACTGTGCTGTACTCTGCAGCTTCATGTAAATGTCATTTCCTCTAATGCTTCCTTCAGAGAAAACCTTGGGTAAGTATATAGCTGTAGGATGTGTGTGTGTGTGTGTGTGTGTGTGTGTGTGTGTGTGTGCGTGCGCGTGTATGCGTTCATGCGTCACATAGCATTGTCTTAAGAATCTTCTTAAAAATAAAAATTTGAAATATTTACAAAATTACCATTAAACGCCACAGTACAGCTGCTTCACAGATCGTGATGAGTAATGGCTTCATATGTCTTACTTTGAGGCCTCAAAGTGCCTTAAGTGTATTGTAGGTCTGACTTATGAGGTTTCCAGACAAGACATAAACCCATAATTTTCTGCAGTCGCTGTTACTCAAAACGATGGACTCAACCTAGAGTAGAATTGATTTATTAGATTTTTTTATTCAGATGATGAATAATTATCTGATTAATGAAAAGGTTCTAATATCAGAGCTAGCACATCATCGAGATTTGGTCTCTAAAACTACTTTAAGCAAAGTTGTAAATACCATTCAGTAAAAGACACCTATTGCACCGTGTGTGTATGTGTGTGTGTGTGTGTGTGTGTGAGAGAGAGTGTATGTGCTAATGCACTGTAATAGGCCCATGAAATTTTATGGGAGGTGGAGGGGGTCTTTTCTTGTGACATCGATTTCATTATTACTAAAGGGTTTGAGAGCTATTATGATAGTTTTGCTAGAAGGAGGGGCAGGATCGGAAGCGTGAACCTATTGCCTTGAAGCCCATTTCTGATAGCTTAGCATCATTTCAACTGGGATGAAAACACCCAGTGCAATGCTTTTCAATAGGTAGAGTGAGAAGGGATCTAGTTATCAAACTTCCACGCCATGCAAAAACGCCCTAAATATCCTGTTTTAGAAGTGATGTTTCGTACTGGCAGGGATGAAGAGATTAAAATTTACAGTTTTAGACAACCATGAGTTTTAGAAAATTTTAACTTGTATTCATATGAGATATATGTTTTTATAAATCCAAAGCTGTTGTCAGTATTCTGCCCTCTGGTGACATACAGAGTTAGCGTAGTCCTTCTTGCATAGGACACTTTCAAATCCTTGAAGACAGACAGCTGTCATGTGTCCATCCCTCTTTACCTTTTTAGATAGAAATTGGAGGCTTTCTAGTCCTTAAAGCACTTCTTATGCCGCATGCTTTCTATATTTTTCATAACCCTGCCATAGTTTAATTGGTGAAATTCCCTCTTCAAATGTGGTATTCAGTTGAGAAAACAGTACCTTTGCTGCTCCTGATTTGTCCATTCAACAAATATTTATTTAGTGTCTATTTTGTATCAGAAATCACTCTGGGTATTGGTTGAGGCATACAAGGGGAGGAAGAATAGTCCCTATCTTCACAGTGTCTCTATGTTTGCTCAGCAGTGCATATTTTAAAATGTGATTTACCTCCTCTAGATCCAAACACTCTTTTATCTTTATCATCTTACATTTCACTAGAAATTTCAGTTCAGCAGGTAAATCATGTTATTTACTCATATTTACCTAATCACTAATGAAAGCATTTAGGGTTTTTCAGATGAGGATCGTGCAATCTCACATTCTAACCTCCCTTTTTAATTGTCTCTAAAATTAATACGTTTATTATCTTTTTTTTTTTTTTTTTTTGCGGTGCACGGGCCTCTCACTGTTGTGGCCTCTCCCGTTGTGGAGCACAGGCTCCGGACACGCAGGCTCAGCGGCTATGGCTCACGGGCCCAGCCGCTCCGCGGCATGTGGGATCTTCCCAGACCGGGGCACGAACCCGTGTCCCCTGCATCGGCAGGCGGACTCTCAACCACTGCGGCACCAGGGAAGCCCCGTTTATTATGTTTTTAAAATTTCATCTTATCATCCAACTTGAAATAATCTTTATGATTTAATTTCTTATCTGTGAATTGGCCCTTTAGGTGTTGGATCAACAAAAAATTGATAAGGAAATTTTTTGTGACTTTATTAAGCTATGATTAAAGTGTTATTTAGGAAAAGAGCCAAGTACAGAATCTTGCAATCCTACAGTAGTCACATTACTCTTGGTTTCAAATGGTGGTATCACTTAAAACAAACGTCATGGTTAAAAACATTTTAAAAAGACTGTTCAGTGCAACCAAAAGTTTCTCAGAGAGTCTGCTCCCATGTATAACCATCATTAACAATTCATTGTTTACCTTTACAGAATTTTAATCCACATATTTTATATAAATAGTATCATATACTTTTTAAACTAACATACATATATACACATTTGTTTTCAAATGTAATAAATATTCCTGTCCTTTTGAACATATGCATGTTTTTCTACTTTATGCGTATACTGTAATTTATTTATTATTCATTGACAGTTAAGCTGTTTCCAAATTTTTTCCATTGTAAGCAACATGGCCCATACATACAGAGATATACATCTTCGTGTACTTACACTAGTCTGCCTTAAAATAAAGTTTCAGAGGTAGAATAGTTCCAGAAGTGAATTAAATTATATACAAGTTAAGATTTTGGAACACATTACCAGACTGCCCACTAGAAAGTGTGAACAATTTCACACCACTGCTTCCAGTATATTAGAGTTCTCATTTCTTTACATCCTTGTAGCAAAGTGAATTGTAAATCTTTCTAATCATTACCCATCTGATACTTTTGTTTTACTTTGCATTTACATGTTTAGTAATAACCTTTTCTATACTAACTTGCCATTTGCCCAGGTTTTTGTTTGAGTTCTTTCTTTTCCTTTTTGATTTGCAGGAAGATAATGAGTTTTTAAAGTCATATTTTGCACAAACTTGTTTTTTAATATATATCTTTTGCATATGGTATATATGAAATGTGTGCTGTCAAATCTGAAATACTTATCTCTACTGTTAATTTGATCTTTAATCGGCTCTCTTTAGATGCAGTTGAAAAACAGATGATTTATAACAGCATTCCAATATCAAAATGGAACTTGGAGAGTGCTGGAGAGTTATAATAAAAATAGTCTTGGCAGATGTATCATGTCATCTTTTGCTAAGTATTTCAGTCTCTCCAAAATCTCAATTTCCATACTTGTAAACAACAACAACAAAGAAAATTGGGAATAATAATACTTGTCTTGCATAAAGGGATGTTGTGATGATGAAATGTGTTAATGTAAATGCTAGGAATTTTTACTGTATGAGAAACAATTCAAGTAATATTTCATTCTTTTTTTAACTACTCTGATTATAGAAATCCAAGAGGTTATGGCATCTAGCTATCTAATCTGTAGTTTGCAGAGCCAGTATCTTTAGTTCTGTTCAGAATGTGGTTCATATTCCATCTTGGAGGACTCCTTGCATTTCCTGTTATTCTTAAACATCACTGGCAATGTTTGGACAATCACAATTGCAAGCTTTCTCAGTGTTTAAGATGCCATTCATCTTAGTCTAGAGACAAAAATCCACTTAAGGCCTCTGGGGGCTCTCTCACTACCTTCTTATCTGTCCTGAGTTTCAGTGTCCTCTTAAACATATTTACTCTTTCTTTTTGCAGATTATTCTCCTTGAGGGAAAAGACAGAGTAGTTTCCCTTTCCTTTTGTCATCTCTTTATCCCTGCTTCCAAGCAGTGTGATTATCTGTTTCTGTTTTTTCTCATTCTGAACAATGCTCCAGGCACCCTGTGGTGATTGTTGATAAGTTTTTCAAGCTTTCCCTAACATAAGGTTTAACTTTCTGAAATAAATTTGTATGTTTTCTTGTTTCACTCTTCTGTGTTTGTTCTAGCTTTTTTGTCGCATTTCCCACCTATCATGATTTTATAATTTGAGTGACTGGATGGCCCAGGTAGATTTTCCTAGTACCAGAGACAGCAGAGAGTTTTCTCAACCAAGACAAGTGGAAATACCAGAGCCAGGGCAGAAACTGTGGGAAGACAAAGCCAGAAAGGAAATCTGGAGGTGAACAATCAGTGGGTGAAAAGACATTATGAAGCCAGCAACCAGAGCAATTAGAGGAAATGCAAAGTGAAGCAGAAGACCAGGAGGAGCTGCGTTTATCGCTTGCTTTAAAGGACCAGCTGGAGCGTGGTTTCTGGCCCAGCTTAGAAATGTGCAGTCTTGTACTCTTGCTCAGATCCTGACCTAGGATTCCCCTAGGTTTCCTCTGGAATTCAGTGCTTCCACTTCAGATTCATTGATTGTTCTCTGTGATATGGACAGGGCCGTTCATAGATCAGTGGTTCAGCTTTGTGCAAGTCTAGGGTTATTTATTTATTTATTTATTAACATCTTTATTGGGGTACAACTGCTTTACAATGGTGTGTTAGTTTCTGCTGTATAACAAAGTGAATCAGCTATATGTATACATATATCCCCATATCCCCTCCCTCTTGCGTCTAGGTTTTGTAGAGCTGGGTCGCGAGGTTGAGAATTAATAGAAAACTTAGCATTTTTTGCAATGGCATGTATTAGTTCTGTCACAGGTCATTGGGAGTATATAAAGAGACTTGTGTTGTAAAGCGCTCTGGTCCTTTGCTGGGAAGATGGAGGGGCACCTAATGAACCCTTGCTATAAGGTTCTGCCTAGGTAATAGTGGAAGAACTTAGTGGCATGCTGGAAAAATCAAACATGATGAAGAGGCAGGTGACAGGAAACTGCCCTTTGGCAGTCTGTATTGCAGCCTGATTCCTCTATACCAACAGAGAGAACTGACACCTTGATGATAATGAATAATGAGTCTTCCAAACCATGGACATCATATATAAGTACATTGATTAGGTCTTTTAAAATTTCTCTCAATAATGTTTGCATAGGTTTTATGTGTTTTTAGTCGATTTATATGTAGATATTTGATATGTTGATGCTATTGTAAATTGGTTTTTTTCAGTTTTATTTTCTAGTTGGAGCCAACAAAAGAAACAAATTATCCAGTAACCTCCCGAAGTGCACTTCTTTATTCTAATAGCTTTTCTGTAGTTTGGTTTCATTATATACACAATTGTCATTTGTATAAAGTAGATTTTTAGGTCTTTTTTCGAAAACTTATACCTTTTGGAGGTAAGCTTTTTTGGGGGAGAGGAATGATACATGTTGTAATCCTGAACCAAAAGGCATGGAGTCTGAGACCTGGAACAGGGCTAGAAGTAACACTCTGAGTAAACTGTAGCATTTCCAGGTGCTTGGTAAGAACCATGGGAAAACATGGGTGATGCGTAACACCAGCTTTTCGGAAGTGGCACTATATGAAGCTTGATGTGGGGAGTTTCATAGATCCCTTCCTCTCCCTTAAAAGAGTATATTTGATTAAGTCAGGTTATAATAGCATTTTAAAAGATTCATTATGTGTAGGATATAATATGCTTTAAATTTTAACTCATTTCCCCTTCAAAACACAGTGAGGTATTAACAACTATTATTCCCATTTTACAGATGAAAAGACATAGTCACAAAGAGGTTAAGTAACTTTCCTAAGATTATACAGTAAGACGGTGAAGTATGATGCAAATTGAGATGTTCTGTTTCTAAAACTTGTGCTCTATATTACACTTTTTCGAGTTGATCTTATGGGTCATAGATTATTCACAAAGCTATTACATATGCCTTGGTCTACCCTAAGGTGAGTATATCCTATGAATGATGAAATAAAATTCAATACATCACTTAGCGGCTAAAGCCAAGATACAGTGTGGGCGTGTAGGATGGACTCCATTAGTTGTCCTTCTATTGGCAAGCTACTTTTCCGCCGGTGGTTGTGGTGTTATTTGGGCCAACACCATGCACAGGACTTGCCTTGTCACTTTGAGGGCAAGGCTGACAGCAAGCCGGTGGCAGGTATCAGCAATCAGTTGGTTTAGAGAGAGAGCCTCATAAATTTCCCACCACACCTTGTTTTGGAGAATGCATTTGCCACAATGGCAAAAGCATGACCCGATCCCTGTGTCAGGTATGGTGCATCGTGCAGTCCAGGAGCCGCTAGTAAATGTCTCCAAACTCAGACACAAACCAACCATTACTTAGAGAAGGATACTTTTAACTTCCAGAGCTACTTCATCACGCAGTGACTCCCAGGAGGGTCACCTGAGTTAAACCTATACTCCTGAGTTAATCTAATGCAGTTTGTTTCATGTTGGCGCATTATCCCTAATCACAGAAGCCCAGGAATTATTAGGGGTTTGTAGCATTGTAGCTGGTGTAGTTGTCAAACATACGAGGAAACGAGGAAATACTATTTAGTTCTAAACCTGCTGCCTTGTTGACACCTGCAGTTCAACATCCTAAAAAGGCTACCTCAATTATAAAATAAAGATTAGTTAACTTTGTAAAAATATTGGCTATTTTCATATAGGACTAATATTTCCTATTTCCAACAGTTCGATGACAAGTGGTCTGCATTTTAGCTGCCAGTATTCACAGAGGAATAAACGAAAATACCAACAGCCAGCCGAAGATGTTCAAATTCAATCTAGTTAAAATTTTTCTTGAGATCCACAGTTCTCAAAGCCCATTAAAATTGCACAAGGCAGGTCATAAGGCAATAGCCAGGGCATAGTCTGTGGGGACTTAGAGAAGAAAGGTAAAAATAGAACACCTCCTTGCTCTTCAGAATACAGGTATAAACTACCTTAATGTAAAGTGCTTATTTGCCAATAAATTGGCTAATTGCCAGCTACACATAGACCATTCTAAACAAGATTTTTCACAAGTGGACTCTAGAAAGTGAATTAGTTGAGAGAGCTAATGACCACATATCCCTATTAAACATTTTGAAAATACTAACCTACAATGCTTTGGTCTGCTTCAATGATAAGAAAACAGATATGATTAATGATGGCAGTGAGCCTTCTACTAACACCTGAAAGACAAGCCAGCACTAACAGGGGGGATAAGTCATGGGAGAAAAAAAATCTATAAATATCACATAAGAGCAGCTCCTTTGAGAAGAAACCATTAAAAGAGTTACCCCTCCCCTCCCCCAAAAAGGCAAAATGAAGAAAAGTGATTATATTATCCACCCTGAAATAACCAATAAAGATAGAATACTAGCCTGAATTTAAAGGGCCGGACTACACATCAGACGCGTTGCCTTCCCTTAAATGCTGGTCCTAGGAGAGTATGGAACACTGGTGAAGCATAAGAAACCTGTGATTGAACTGATGGCCTCTGGTTTCTCCTGGAAAGGGGCAATTAATTCAGAGTGAGAAGGGGTATGCAGTACTACAGAGTAAAGAAATAGAGATGTTGAGGGTCGTATAGGGGTAAGTGCTCTGAATCTTAAGTTAGAAGGGAGGGGAAAGTCATGGGAGTCTGAAAGGTATTTTGAGTCAGGAGGGGAGAAGATTATTAATTGGTGGTTGTTGTTTATGCTTTGTGTTGGCAGTGCTTTTATGTTGAGCCTGAAACTCTACTAGGAACCATACATACATTTTTTCATTTAATATCACGATAGCTCGGGGAGTCACACATTATTATTCCCATTTTACAGACCAGTAAACAAGTGCTTGGTGACATTAAATCCTTGGCAGAGATGAACAGTCAGTCCATGAAAGAACCAGATTGCAAACCTGTGTCTCTCTGGCTGCAAGGGCCAGACTCTCTTTTGTAGCTGGCTGGTTGTAGAAGTTTGAATAGGTCACTTATCCGCCCAGGCCTCAGTTTCCTCATCTATACAGGTGGATAATAATACAGATCTGATAACGGTTGTGGTGAGAAGTATTTGGGGATGATTTCCAGGAAAGACTCAGGACGGGGCTTGTCACAGGGTGGGGCTGGCCACCTGATGGTTGAAAGGTTGGCACGATGGAGCGCAGGAGAGCGCTTTGGTGAGGCCCGAGGCAGGTGCTTTATCAAGAGGCGGGACCCTTGCTGGAGTTGCATATCTTCTCCCTGTCAGGACCGAAAGACAGTAACCCTAATTCCAGGCAGTCATCTTGAAAATCTGTTTGTAATTGCTCACATGAGGAAGCATACAAGAGAATATGGATGGAATAGTGATAAAACCCATGTTCATTACTGAGAAAACAGTTGGAACTACTTCCCTGATTGGGCTCAGTACCATCTCTGTACAGAAAGTGTGTTATTAGAGCACAGATCCCCCAGCAGTATTCTAAAACCAGATTATTTACAGCTGCTATCCAGCGCCACCTACTGGTAAACTGACAGAAAGAGACCGTAAACTGCACTGCTGAAATTGAGCAGATTGGTTTTTAAAAGTCAGTAGAGGTAGGAGAATGGTTAAAGGAGACACTGCACAGCTACGTAATGAGCACTTCATAGTCCTGATGTAATAGGGAGAATATGCAGAAACGTAGATGTTGGAATACTGAGTAAAAAATTAGATTACAATATTATAAACAAGTATGTAAACGTGTCTTCAGGGCATTTAGAAGTGGGAGAAGGAGGAAGTGCACCCAGTTTGATGAATTTAAGATTTTTTCTTTCAAATTTGTTGTTTTGTGCATTGGCCACAAACATAGCCTTCCAAAGTAATCTGTAATAGATTTGCAACTGTACCAAAATATGTATTAAATAGATAATCATAGGTGGGAAAAAGAAATGAAAGTAGTTATGCATTTTGGGGTGCGTTAACTTTTATCTAAAACTTTTATCTATAAACTTTTCTTATAATTTTTAAAAAATTAAAGCCGTTTAAAGAGCTAATATATGCACATAGTAAACAAAAAATCTAAACTGCAAAAGGTATATAATGAAACATAACTCTCTCTGAACCCCAGAATTGCAGTCCCTCTCCCAGAAACGGATCAGGTTTATGAGTTCTTGTTTACTTTTCTAAATTTTTTCTGTGCATATTTCAGCAAGTGTTTGGTGTCTGTTCCATGTCTTGGTCAGGAGCCTCTGGGACATCCCTAAATGCTATCAAATCATTTCAGCATTAGCTAAAAAGTTGGCTGGTATAACTAGATGACAATAAAATAATTTGAATTTAGGCAACAGAGCTATGTTTAATATGTGTTTAGCTTTTTAGAATTCATGTCAAAAATATTGGTGAATTCTTTAAATTCAGTTTTATTTTGATCAAAGATATACTTGCATGGTGTATCTTATTTCCACATAGCATACTTACGGCCAAATTTCTTACTGATATTTAGTTAACTCCATATAATGCCTGTTTCTTTTCTACTGTACAAGATGGAGATTTAGCTTCTTTAAACTGTCATCCCAAACACACAGGCACACAGTCCCTCCTCCATCCAACCAGTAGAGTTATTTCATATTTGGCTTGAAGTATGACCAATACTCAACATATACACTGTTATGATTGTATAAATATTATTTGAAGGTGAGACATATTTATGCTTCAGGAGCACTTGGACATTATAGTGTTTTATTTCTTGTACCAATGTTGCTTTTCCTGGACTTAATAAATGTCTCTTTTTAAACTTTATACAGGTTTCTATGTACCTATTAGTAAATCATCCCTAAACTCTCAGACATCCCCAGACTCTCAGAAAATATCTTCTCTGCATATTCAAACATAGGAGGTTATCTGTCAGTTATTAATACATTTTCTTTTTAAACAATCCTTGTTGTCACATTCAAATGTGGATGGATGGCCCCTGGACCTGCTGCTAAGCTACCCTGGATATTTTCTCTACCCTTTCCAGTGTCGTATCCCCTGGATTCTGTCTTAAACTGTCTTAGTTTATGCCTTCATTTGAGGAACTGTTTAGAACCTTCTAAAGAAAAGGTGCTTGGGGTGTTTTTGTTTGTTTGAGATGTGATAACCTGACTGAAAAAGAACTTCTAAGCTGACAATCATTTTTTCCACAAAAATTTAAAAGCATTATTCCTTTGTTTTCTAGTTTCCAGGGGGGTTTTCTTTATTTCTATTTTGTTTGGAGAATTCTAACACAATTCTAACTCCTGATATTTTGTAGATGACCTGTGGTTTTCATTTTTTAAAAAAATTTTATTGGAGCATAGTTGATTTACAATGTTGTGTTAGTTTCAGGTATACAGCAAAGTGAATCAGTTATACATATACATGTATCCATTCTTTTTTAGATTCTTTACCCATTATAGGCCATTACAGAGTATTGAGTAGAGTTCCCTGTGCTATACAGTAGGTCCTTATTAGTTATCTATTTTGTATATAGTAGTGTGTATATGTCAATCCCAGTCTCCCAATTTATCCCTCTCCCTCTTACCCCCTGGTAACCATAAGTTGTTTTCCACATCTTTATTTGTAGATAAGTTCATTTGTACACTTTTTTTTAGATTCCACATGTAAGCAATATCATATGATATTTGTCTTTCTCTGTCTGACTTCACTCAGTATGACAATCTCTAGGTCCATCCAGGTTGCTGCAAATGGCATTATTTCGTTCTTTTCTATGGCTGAGTAATATTCCATTGTATATATGTATCACATCTTCTTTATCCATTCCTCTGTCGATGGACATTTAGGTTGCTGCCATGTCCTGGGTATTGTAAATAGTGCTGCAGCAAACATTGTGGTGCATGTACCTTTTCGAATTACGGTTTTCTCTGGATATATGCCCAGGAGTGGGATTGCTGGGTCATATGGTAGTTCTATTTTTAGATTTTTAAGGAACCTCCATACTGTTCTCCATAGTGGCTGTACCAATTTACATTCCCACCAACAGTGTTGGAGGGTTTCCTTTTCTCCACACCCTCTCCAGCATTTATTGTTTGTAGATTTTTTGATGATGGCTATTCTAACTGGTGTGAGGTGATACCTCATTGTAGTTTTGATTTGCATTTCTCTGCTAATTAGTGATGTTTAACATCTTTTCACATGCTTTTTGTCCATCTGTGTGTCTTCTTTGGAGAAATGTCTATTTAGGTCTTCTGCCCATTTTTTGATTGGGTTGTTCATTTTTTGATATTGAGCTGCGTGAGCTGTTTGTATACTTTGGAGATCAGTCCCTTGTCGGTTGCTTCATTTGCAAATATTTTCTCCCGTTCTGAGGGTTGTCGTTTTGTTTTGTTTATGGTTTCCTTTGCTGTGCAAAAGCTTTTAAGTTTAATCAGGTCCCCTTTGTTTATTTTTGTTTTTATTTTCATTACTCTAGGAGGTGGATCAAAAAAGATATTCCTGCAATTTATGTCAGAGGGTGTTCTGCCTATGTGTTCCTCTTAAGAGTTTTGTACTATCTGGCCTTCCCTTTAGGTCTTTAATCATTCTGAGTTTATTTTTTGTGTATGGTTTTCTCTTGAAGTGTGTAGGATCATTTCTTTGTACCCAGGGTTCTGAAGTTTCACATGTAGGTCTTGGTGTGGTTCACACTTCTTTCATTTTGCAAAAAACAAGGTGGATCTCTTTTTGAGTTATTTCTTCAACAATTGTATTTTGTAAATTTTGCCCTGTTCTTTTTTTGTCTCTCCTTTAGAACTTCTTTTATTGTAAATTAGACGTTCTGTGTCACCTTCTGAATTATCTTCTCTTGAAGTTTCTATTTCTCTGTATTTTGGGTCTTTGGAGATTTGCTCAGTTTTATTTTCCAAAACTTCTGAATTTTCCCTTTCCTTTATCATATTTTTTTTCTTTCAAGAGCACTCTTGTTCTCTAAATGTTCTTCTTTTTTGTAACTGTCTCTTCTTTCAGGGATGCAGTAACTTCATTTATCTCTCTGAGCATAATACAGCTTTTTTTCCTTGTTTCTGTTTAGCCTTCCCACACTCTATATTTTTCAAGTGTAATTTTTTCCTCCATTTGTTGATTTTGATCTTTGTCAGTTCTTTTAGGGACTTTCCTCAAATGTTTGGCGAGCCATGAAGCTATCTAATGGCACACATGCAAGAGGGAGAGAAATAGAGAGAGAGGAAGAGGATGAGGGAGAGGGGAGAGGGAGAGAGAGAAGGAGAGAAAGGAAGAGGTGTTTGGTGGGATTTATTGTGGAGAGATGTTTATTTAGGGACTCTCTCCTGTTAGGATTGTTTTCCCAGAGAAGAAACCTCTAATATTCTTCCCAGTGAATATAAAGCTGGCTTCAGGGTTCTGGAGCCAAGCAGAAAGGGACTGGAGGGGTCCCAATATTCAGTATATAGACTCTTATTTAATCTTTATCCCCACCCACTGCTGCTGTATCTGGTGTCTCTAAACCCAGACTTCCTCTGTTCTGCCTCCTCAGTAATTAAACCTACTCTTCTACCAGGGTTATAGAGGTCTGTCTAGTTGCTCCTTATGCAGACTTGAATACATTAATTTATTTCGTCAATAAAACTTACCAAATGCCTACTACATGCCAAACATTGTTTTCTGTAGTGTGGAAATGATTGTCTGCGGAACAAGTAATATCCCCTGTTCCATGTGGAGCTTTCATCCCCAACTGAACCCTTACTTTCAGAACTCACCGATGTCTCCAAACTTGAAACTTTGGTCTTCTGTAGCATAAACTGGCTTGCTTTTTGTTTAGCTCTTTGTATAACCTGTTTTGATTTTCTGTTTGGTCTATTCAGTCAGACACCACTTTTCCAGTTCCCATATTGGGTAGCTTTCACCTCCTCTTCAGGCTTTTTTGTTTTGTTTTGTTTGTACTTTGGGATTGATTTCACACCCTTTTGGTCATTTCATGGCATTTAGGAAGAACATAGGGGTAAACATGTGTTGTCCAATAGACCACCTTTGCTAGAAACAGCTGTGAGTAATTTTGCCTAATGAGCCTAGCACCCGAATGTCTGCCAACCTGTGATGTGCGTGGGTAGCCCAAAGTCTCAACAGAGTTGGGAGTCTGGAGTCTTCTCTACTAATATTTATCTCTGTTACAAGCCGGTCCTGTCTGAAAAGATTTTGAGTCACCAGATTATGCACTAAACTTGTGCTACTCTTCGTGCAATTGCTGTGTCCTCTGACGGAACCACAGTTGCTTTTCTGGCCAGAAAGGACCCAGATCTCTGAGGACATGTGGCTATCAGATGCCTCCCTCCAATCCTACCCTATGATAAATGGAATATTGCCTGCCATATCAGTAAACAAAGGATGTCACAGTCATCACAATTGCAGCCACAGCCAATTGCTGGCGAGCCCTGAGGAGACTCAGGAAGGAAAAGAATACCTGCCACCTAGCAGCCATCCGACTGCAGCCACTCCCTGCGGTGCGCCCTGAGGAAACTCAGGATGTGAAAACAGCGTACTGGCCCCAGAGAGCTGAGGTGCTTATCAAAGGAATGATTTCAGTGAATCCAGATTCTTGCATCTTCCCATAGGTAGCAAAGCACTAAATTCCTTAACTTGAGATTTCTAGTTTTCTTGAATTAACAGTAATCTTTTGTTCCTACTATGTGCCCTTTGTTGCAAAACCGTATATCCTAGCTCCCCCCTGGCCTCCTTGGAGCAGTTCTCTCAGGGTCACTTGAGATGCTGCCTCCCGAACTTGAAGTCCTAAAAATTTCTGCGGAGTAAAACATAACTCTCAACTTTTAGGTTGTGAATATGTTTTTTAGTCAACACCTAGTACCAACATATATCAGCACATTTCCTACCCCTCATCCCCCAACCTTTCCCTAGCATTATATATTGCCTGGATCTGAGAGAATCTATAGAGCTTCAGTTTTTTTTAGCTAAGCCTTCTCATATTTTCCCCTTCTGGGTCTTTGGAAGCTTCAAAGGAGGCAACATATAAGTTTGTATTTTTATCACAATTCTGTGCCATCTGTGATTTTTTGGGAGGAAATAGTCACTTATCTAGAAGAGGTAGGACCTTGATTCTTCTCACTTGGAACAAGAAAATTCCTATTGAGCACTTTTCCAATTTCTCAAGCAAAGGAAGGCGTATATGTCCTGCCACCCTCTGGAAACTTCACGGTAGCAGACTTTGTGGAGCTGAGGGACATGGGCTCTCTTTCCCTTTAGATCATCAAACTCTAGGCAGTGTGCTCTGAAACCCGCTCCACTCTCGCATGAGTCACATGCTTTTGCCTAGTGTCTAACTTTTTCTCCAGGAGATCAAAACTGTACACTTTTTTAAAATTTTATTTATTTATTTATTTATGGCTGCGTTGGGTCTTTGTCACTGCGCACGGGCTTTCTCTAGTTGCAGCGAGTGGGGGCTACTCTTCTTTGCACTACATGGGCTTCTCACTGCGGTGGCTTCTCTTGTTGCAGAGCACGGGCTCTAGGCACGCAGGCTTTAGTAGTTGTGGCTCGTGGGCTCAGTAGTTGTGGCTCACGGGCTCCAGAGCGCAGGCTCAGTGGTTGTGACGCACGGGCTTAGTTGCTCCGCGGCATGTGGGATCTTCCTGGACCAGGGCTTGAACCCGTGTGCCCTGCATTGGCAGGCGGATTCTTAACCACTGCGCCACCAGGGAAGTCCAAAACTGTACATTCTTATGGGAGATCTTTTATTGCTCACAGTCTTCTCATATTATCAGAAACTTCACTTTCCTAGTTTTCAAAATAGAGCCCAATTCCAGAGATGAAATTCTAGGATTTTAACTCTTGGTACTGTTTCCTCTTTGGACATCAAACCTGGAAAATGCATCTTATACTGTCTTGGGGGGGGGATTTAGAGGAAGGGAAAAGCAGTCAATCTTCAATTAAGCTGTTAAACTGGTTTGTGAATTCTATACCGGTGGTGGGGAAGGAATGAAGAAACCTCTTGGTTCTGACCTTCTTGTTCCTAAAAATAACTCTCGTGTGTGAATAAGGATTTCACAGCTCTGAAAGGAAATCTTTCAAAGGGAACCAAAGAAAATGTCAGATTTTCAAACTATGAAAATTAGTTATGCCAAAAACTAATATTAGAACTCTGACCATTGATAAAGCACAATATTATCTATAACAACTCTTTGGGGCTTCCCTGGTGGTGCAGTGGTTGAGAGTCCGCCTGCCGATGCAGGGGACACGGGTTCGTGCCCCGGTCCGGGAAGATCCCACATGCTGCGGAGCGGCTGGGCCCGTGAGCCACGGCCGCTGGGCTGCGCATCCGGAGCCTGTGCTCCGCAACGGGAGAGGCCACAACAGTGAGAGGCCCGCGTACCACAAAAAAACAAAAACAAAAACAAAAACAACTCTTTGGCATCTTTTTATATTTCTTTCAAAATGCTTTGTAAATTGCCTGCCCCTTTAGACATTATTTTCATGAAGTAATAAAACTTTATCTGTACTTCCCTGAAAATCTTCTTATCACCTAGAACACACTTAGAACAATAAGTATTCATTCATATTTTAAAATATTAACTTTTATTTTCACCCAAGATAAATAGGAAAGACATCTGCTGTGAAAGACACCTAGAAAGAAACAGATCAGTTAATCACTTATTTAAGATGTACTTGTTGAGTGCACACCATGTGTCAGGTATCATGATAAGCTTTAGGAATACAGGTATAAATTAAAGAGTTGTGGCAATGCATTCACCAGCCTACAGTAGAGTGGTGCTGACAGATGATTAAAAAAATATACACCGAATATGAGATACACGATGTAGTGGCAGAATTATAAAGTGTTTAGATGGCATTGCAGCGCAGAGTTCTACCCTATTCCAGAGGTGAGGAAAGGAGTTCTCAGTAAAAAGTGCTGAAACAACTAGATAATCACGTGGAAAAAATAATCATTGATCCTTTGCTCATACTAAGCACAAACAGTAATTTGAGCTGGCTCATAGACCTAAAGGTAATATTTAAATTTATAAATCTAGAAGAAAACATTTTACAAGTTTAGAGTTGGGTAAAGGTTTCTTAGGCAACCTCAGGAGACTCTATAATCATAAGAGAAAAAATGGTAAATTGGTTTTCATTAAAATTGAAAAATTTTGCGTATTAAAAACAGTATTAAGAAAGTCTAAATCAAGCCACAGACTGGGAGAAATATATGTGACAAAGGACTCATATTAAGATTACACAGAGAATACCTACAACTTAGTAACTAAAGGAAAAATAACTAAAATACGGAAGAAAGACTTGAACAGATATTTTACCAAATCTTATAAAAGAATGTCCATAGAGCATATGAAAACGTGCTGGGTGCCATTGGATCATTGGGAAAATGCAAATTTAAACCACAATGTGATGTGAGTACAACCTCACTAGGGTGGCGCAGTGGTTGAGAGTCCGCCTGCCGATGCAGGGGACACGGGTTCGTGCCCCGGTCCGGGAAGATCCCACATGCCACGGAGCGGCTGGACCCGTGAGCCATGGCCACTGAGCCTGCGCGTCCAGAGCCTGTGCTCCGCAACGGGAGAGGCCACAGCAGTGAAAGGCCCGCATACCGCAAAACAAACAAACAAACAAACAAAACACTAAATATTGGAGAGGATCTGGAACAAGCAGGACACTCGTGTATTGTTAGTGGTAATGGAAACTAGTGTAACCACTGTGAAAACTATTCAGCAGTTTCTTATAAAGTTAAAAATCTTCCAAAATACCCTCAGTATTTCCTCTTCTTGGTATATGTACTCTAAAAAATGAATGTATATGTATATATTTCACTGCAGGTAATTTATATATCAATAAAATACTGTTAACATTAACAAAAGGAAGAAAAGTTTAAGTTAGGATACTGATGAAATACAGGTGAAAGACGATGTTGGCCTGCACCACTGTGGTGGTAATGGGAATGGAAAAATTCATGGAGATTCAAGAAGTATTCAGAATGTAGTATTAATAAGACTTCGTATGTAATTTAATGTTAGCGCTTTAGATGGCAGATTCAGGGATTATTCCCATAACCAAATGAAGTAGATGCAAACAAAATGTTTTGTTAGAATTAATGGGAGGTTATGAGGAGTCCACAGAGCTGGGTCTCAGGTGAGAGACTGCTGGTCACTCCAACCAAAGTAAGAAATATATCAACCATTTCTCTGCCCTGTACCGACATCAGAAAGTTCCCAAATGAGAGGGCAGGAGATGAGGTTGGAGAAAGCCTGCAGGCAGAAGGAAGAGGGTGAGGGAAAATGGGCAGTCACTGCGGGATTAAACATCCTCCTGCACCCCAGCCTACACATATGCTTCTCTGTTTGAGTGAACTCAAGTCCATGCCATCTTTGCCTATTTGTGTTAGCCTTTCGGCTAGGAACAGGATCCTGACTTTTAACCGGGCTTCTGCCACTTATTAAACCTTAATACATCTTCTTCCTCATTGCAGTTTCTGCCCTATCATTAAAACTTGTACTACTTGACCAAAGAAAGAATGAAGTTATTTTATGGTACGTAGAAGACTCACATTACTGGGTAACGTACAAGTGGGGCTATTCTGCTGTGGTGAAAAAGAGGAGGCTCTTGGGTCCCCTTGAAGAAAATGCAACCATGTAAACATGCACTTTCTTGAAACTTAGTCTCTTCCAACCAATTTGCTTTTAGTTGTATGGGAGAAGGTGAGGTCTTGTCTCATTTGTAGGTGATCTTTGTGCTTTTAGTAATTAAAAAAATCCCCCCATCATGAATCATACAAACTTTAGATTTTGATGGAATCATCTGATGGTTCTTCACTGGAATCTCTTTTATCTGATCTTATGCCCACCTCCTCCCATAGTCCTTGAATTTTGTTCCTTTAGGGTTTTACATTCCTTTTTATGTGTGGCCTCATAAATATGTTAAAGAAAAATATAAGTTACCTAATGATCGATTGTAAAACTGCTACATTGCCAATCCTTTTTCTGGCTTATATTTATAAATTAAGAATATATAACGTTTCTAGAAGAATTAACTTCAAGATACATTTTTATTAAGAAGTACATTCTTGCTGGTTGGTTTTTTTACCTAAGTGGGAAAACTCAGTTTTAGAATACAGTGAATCTTCGTTCAAGCCATCCAAACTTATTTTTAGCATGGAAAAGGACCAGAAGTAATGACAAGCATCACTGGATATTTAAGATCCACAGAAACTGAAAATCTTCATACATATGAAAGAAAAGTCTTCACAATAAAATAAATAATATAAGACATCTTACACAAAGAAAACCACTTGTGAATTATAATGATGATTTCTGACATGTAATCATAATAAGTGTCTCTATATGCATAACCAGATCTTAGCTAACTCTGAGTCATGAGGAGACATTATAATAAGAAAATTTCTATATGCTTGCTAAGCTTTTGTTAGCCACTGTATCAATCATTGTGACAGTCCTTTTCACCAGCCAAATTCTTTATTTCTATCCCCTTCATTATTCTTGGTGGAGACTCTAATAAGCAGTGAAATGTCCAAACTGTAGGAAGCAGAAGGTAAAAGTCCTTAGTAAGCCAGCAAGGAAAAGTCAGTTCCTCCTAATGTTTTTTGAATCAAACCAAAAGAAATAAATCATCAGATACAGAAAAGGCGCAATTTTCATCACAATGTAATTTAATTTACAACTCTTTTTCTAGAAATACTCTTAGGTAAATAACCATTTTACCTCTTCAACTATATTTACCTTTAGTTAAATCACCAGATAACTTCCAATGAAAATTGCGAAGAGTATCTGCATTGTTAATGCTATCAGGACATGGGGCATATGGATAACTTAAAAGCAAACAAACAAAACAACAGCTGGAGGATGAATAATTCATCTGGCTAGAAACCATCTCTGGAGATTTCCTGATAAACCCCTTGCCGTGAGACTCAGGCAGTGTGACAGCCCTTCTGATGCTGATGTAGAAGAAAAGCCCCCAATATAACAACGACATAGATTTTCTTCCCAGCTGAGTCTACCTCCCATATCCATGATAATTCATATAACAAAAAGGGGCAGGAAGGGACATTCCTTATGCTGTGTTTTTCCAGGGCGCTTTTTCTGTTTGATAGGCCATGACAGGAAAACTCAGTGTGCTACGTCATATGTTCCAAGTTCTCAGTATATGCTATACATATCAGATAGGTGATACAGTAGTGTTAGCCATTTTTCAATATGTACTAATGCCTACAGACCTTGTCACAAGTCCCAACTAAATTGTTTCCAACCTTGAGGGGCTATGTTCTGAAGAAAATTTTTACGAAAACAGCATAAAAGAACAGCAAAGTCATTATGCAAATGTAAGGTCATTCAAAGCTTTCTTGCATGGAAGAGATAAGGTATAAAAGTGAGAGAAGGAAAATATAAGAAGTTTTCTAGCACATATCAGATTGTTTCAAATCTTTTTTCAATAATACCGCTCTGTGATGTTCAATGTACATCCCCTTTTGCCAAACCAAAAAAAGCCTCCATTTTTTGCTCTGTGCCTATAGTTTTACTTTTTTTTCAGATGTTTAGGCAGTCACCTTTAAGCATACACTCATGTTTTTGGCTACCTCAATGGTTTAGTGTTTAGCCAGGGAGCTTTGTTAAGAGTACCAGAGACTCTTGTCCAAAATGCCTCCCCACTCTACTGGTCTCCCCATCTCACTGGTCTCCTCCTCATGCAGGCAAAACCTTATGAAATTTCAAAGTATTTAGGGACATGATATTTTGGAACAGGTTTAATTTCCAACAAATAACATTAGAAAATAAATAAAAGTTCAGAGTAGTATAAAAAGACATGGTGTACATCTTAAGAAATTTAAAAGAATAGAAATCATACCAAGTATACGCTTAAGAGCATAATAGAATTAAGTTAGCAATCACAGTAAGACAGCTAGAAAATCTCAAATATATTTGGAGATAAACAACCTATTTCTAAATCACACATGAGTCAAAGATGTTTCAAGATACATTTTAAAATGTTTTGAGCTAAATGAAAATGAAAATACAGCTTACCAAGTTTGTGAGATGCAGCAAAAGCAAAGCTTAGAGGGAAATTTATAGCACTGAGTGCATACATTAGAAGAGAAAAACGATCTAAAGTCAATGATATGCACTTCAACCTTAGGAATAAGAAAATGGAGAGCAAATTAAATCCAAAGTAAGCAGAAGAAAAGAAATAATGCAAATTAGAGCAAAAATCAGTATAATTGAAAACAAGAAATTAATATAAAACATTAAAACAACCAAAAACTTCTTTGAAAAGATCAATCAAATTGGCAAACTTCTAGCTGTGCTCACTAAGAAAAAAAGTGAGAAGTCATACATTATGACTATAAGAAGTTGAAAAGAGACCATCACTGCTATTCTCATGGACATGAAAAAATAATAAGCAATATTATGATGAATTCTATTCCCATAACTTTGATAACTTAGATGAATTAGACCAATTTCTTGAAAGATAAAATTTACTAAAACTCACACAAGGAGAATTTGATAATCTGTATATGTCTTTATCAAAGAAATTAAATCAAGAATTAACAGCCTTCCCAAACAGAAATCACCAGGCCAAGAAATGTTCACTAGCAAATTCTACTGAACATTTAAGAAAAAGATTATACCAGTTCTCTCCAACATCTTCCAGTAAATAGAAACAGAGGAAACACTTCTTAACTCATTCTGTGACATTACAAGAAATAAAAATTAAAGACCAATGTCTCGTATGAACATAGATGCAGAAATCCTCAACAGAATATTAGCAAATCAAATCCAACAATGTATAAAATAAATATACACCATGACCAAGTTAGATTTATTCCAGATATGCAAGGCTGGGTCAACATTCAAAATTCAATCAATAAAATCCATCATATCAACAGGCTAAGGAAGAAAAAACAAATGGTCATATCAATAGATGCAGAAAAAACATTTAACAAAATCCAACACTGATTCATGATAGAAACCAAACAGCCTTTCCAGAAAAGAGGGAATTTTAGGGCACCAGACTAAGCTTGGGTATTAGGAATCTGAGTACATCACAGGAGTACATTCTACTCTCCCCAAAATGATAGAACTGAAAGAGATTAAACAAATGGCACCCACAGACTGAGAAGGAAAATGCAAGTTAGAAAGTGCAGGGCAAAAAGGATGAAACTGAATACAGAGCAAGATCTGAAACTCTAGATCAAAGCACTTGGAATTGTCACTCTTTTTAATGTAAACCATTCTAATAGGTGAATAGTGGTATCTCATTATGGGTTTTTAAAATATTTTTCTTTTTATTAAGGTATAGTTGATTTATGATATTATATTCGTTTCAGGGTTACACATAGATATTCAAGTTTTTTATAGATTAGACTCCATTTGAAGTTATTATAAAATATTGGCTGTATTCCCTGTGATGTACAGTATTTCTTTGTAGCATATTTATTTTATACATGGAAATTTGTATCTCTTTGACTCCACCTCATCTTGCCCCTGCCCCCTTCTCTCTTCCCACTGGTAATCACTGGTTTGTTCTCTGTATCTGTGAGACTGTTACTTTTTTGTTATATTCACTAGTGTTTTTTAATTTTTAGATTCCACATGTACATGATATATCATACAGTATTTGTCTTTCTCTGTATAACATTTCACTTAGCATACACACTCAAAGCCCATCCATGTTGTTACAAATGGCAAAATTTCATTCTTTTTTTATGGCTGAGTAGTATTCCATTGTATGTATATACCACATCATCTTTATCCAATCATCTGTTGATGGGGCATTTAGGTTGCTTCCATATCTTGGCTATTGTAAATAGTGCTGCTGTGAACATTGGGGTGCATGTATCTTTGCAAATCAGTGATTTTTGTATTCTTCAGATATATGCCCAGGAATGGAATTGATGAATCATATGGTATTTCTATTTTTAATTTTTTGAGGAACCTCCCTACTATTTTCCATGGTTGATGAACCAATTTACATTTCCACTAACAGTGTACAAGGGTTCCCTTTTCTCTACATCCTCACCAATATTTGTTATTTGTGGTCTTTATGATGATAGCTATTCTGACAGGGTTGAGGTGATATCTCATTGCGGTTTTGATTTGCATTTGTATGTGGATTAGCGACGTGGAACATCTTTTCATGGGCCTGTTGGCTATCTGTATGTCTTTTTTTTTTGGAAAAATGTCCGTTCAGGTCTTCTGCCCCCCCCTTTTTTTTTTTTTTTTGCGGTATGCGGGCCTCTCACTGTTGTGGCCTCTCCCTCTGCGGAGCACAGGCTCCGGACACACAGGCTCAGTGGCCATGGCTCATGGGCCCAGCCGCTCCACGGCATGTGGGATCTTCCCAGACCGGGGCACGAACCCATGTCCCCTGCATCAGCAGGTGGACTCTCAACCACTGCGCCACCAGGGAAGCCCTGCCCATTTTTTAATCAAATTGTTTTTTTTGATATTGAGTTGTATGAATTGTCTATGTATTTTGGATATTAACCCCTTGTTGGTCACATCATTGCATATATTTTCTCCCATTCAGTAGGTTGTCTCTATTTTGTTGATGGTTTCCTTTGCTGTGCAAAAGTTTTTAAATTTAACTATGTCCCATTTATTTAATTTTGCTTTTTGTTCCTTTGCGTGAGGAGGGAGATCCAAGTTGCTACAATTTGTGTCAGTGCAGCTGGCTGAGGGGCCCAAGGTGTTTTGGGCCTGGTCTTGGCCTGCTGGTGGTTTTTGGGGCTGTGCCCGGGCATCCCCAGGGATATTGCTGGCTCACTGGTGGTCGGAGCTGGCTGTAGGGCCCCAGGAGTCCTAGGGCTAATACCTGCAGACTTGTGTGCAGGGCCAGGTCCTGGGCCCTGTGGTGGGCAGGGCCATCCATGTACTGGGGTGGCTTTGGGGTCAGGAAGTCCTAAGGCACCCTGCTTGCTGGTGGGTGGGGCTGTGTTTCTGCCTGGCTAGTTGCTTGGCCTGAGGTATCTCAGTACTGGTGTCGACAGGCTGGTGGTGGTGGCGGTCGGCGGGGGGGGGGGGGTGGTTGGGGGGGGGAGGGGGCTGGGACATGGTGTCAGTTAGCCAGAGAGAGGATTCCGAAATGTGGCTTGCCAACCCCAGTGTCCGTGTGGTAGAATGAGTTGCCCAAAATGGCCTCCATCAGTGTCTGTGTCCCCGGGGTGAGCTGCAGTTGCCCCCTGCCTGTCTGGGAGACTCTCCAAGATCAGCAGGTAGGTCTGACGCAGGCTCCTTTTAAATTACTGCTCCTGCCCTGGGATCTGGAGCATGTGAGATTTTGGATGGGCCCTTTAAGAATGGAGTCTCTATTTCCCACAGCCCTCTGTGTCTCCTGAAAATAAGCCCCACTGGCCTTCAAATCTACCTGTCCTGGGGGCTCATCTTTCCAGTGTAGGACCCCTGGGCTGGGGAGCCTGATATAGGATTCAGACTAATGGCTTTTTGGGGAGAACCTTTGCAATTGTAATTACCCTCCCATTTGTGGGTCGCCCATTGGTGGGGGTATGGGTCTCAACTGTACTTCAACTCCACCGCTCCTACATGTCTTTTTGTGGTTTCTTCTTTAAATATTTAGTTATAGAAGACCATCTCTGCTATTTCTGCTAGATTCTGGCCTTTCTCATGAATAGTTGCTCTGTACAGAGTTGTAGTTTTGGTGTGCCTGGACAGGATGTGAGCTTGGGGTCTTCCTACTCCACCGTCTTGACCAGGCTCCTCTCATTGTGGTTTTAATTTATGTTTCCCTAATTATTAATGATGTTGAAGATCTCTTCATGTTTTTCTTTGACATTTTTATGTCTTCTTTTTTTTTTTTTTGCGGTACGCGGGCCGCTCACTGTTGTGGCCTCTCCCGTTGCAGAGCACAGGCTCCGGACGCACAGGCTTAGCGGCCATGGCTCACGGGCCCAGCCGCATGTGGGATCTTCCCGGACCAGGGCATGAACCCGTGTCCCCTGCATCGGCAGGCGGATTCTCAACCACTGCGCCACCAGGGAAGCCCTTTATGTCTTCTTTGATGAAGTGTCTATTAAAACCTTTTAGCCGTTTTCCTTAATTCTTTTATGTTAAATAGCATTAACTTAGTTGTCTTTAAATGCCGCACATCCTAAATATATTTGTTTGCCTCCGCACCATTTAATATACCCCTTTATTCCCTATATCTTCTATAAAGAGAGGTTCTCCTAGAAGGCTTCAGCTCTTTGGGCGAGAACACCTTACTGTTGGTGCTGTGTGCTTCATATGAAATCACATCAGGAAGTTGTCACATTTTTTAAATGGTACCGACGTTGATCAGTGGAAACAGTCATTGTAAAATTCTTCATTAATTTGTAAACTAATGATTGCTGCCTGAATCAATTATTTCATTAAAATTTGCAACGTTGTGATTTTAAAAATTTCTTCCATATTTACTATAATAGGAATTCTTCTGTAAGGAAGATTTTTTCCTTCATTAACAGTTCATCCAGCAAAAGGTAGAATACATGTGTATTTACTTCCTTTTAATTTATAATTTTCATGCTAAGGTGTTGGTGTCCTAGTTATTTCCAGATTTCTTAATTGTTGTCATTGTTTTTGTTGGATTTCCCTGTTAAAAATTGAGTATCAACACAAATTGATGTTTTTTAAAAAAATACGTGTAGTGAATTTCTATTAAATGCACTCATTATCCTGTTGATGCTTGAAGTGTCCCATGTTTGGCACAGCCGAGTCCTTCACACTCGTACCTCTGTGTTGATAATTTTGTCAAGCAAATGGCAGTTGTTATCCCCTCCAGGGAGGGGTTCCCACTCCATCAGAAGCAGCAATTCCAGAAGCCAACCCACTCCATGGTTCAGGGTCACCAAGAAAGACACGCCTCACACGATTTTACAGTGAAACGACGCTTTACTCACATAGAGAGGAGACAGAGCAAGATGAGCTTCATGAGTGGACATGGGTTTCCCCATGGCCAGCAGGTCACCTCCCACAGCTGACCCAAGGTGATGATCTACATGCACCCATGTTGTGCTGTGGGTGAAGGACCCCCTTCCCTCCCCTCCCCTCCCCAACACCTGTGAAAGGATGCAGTAGGCAGTTGGCAATGTGCTCTTTGACAGCCTGATCAAGCAGGACAGAGGAGCATATACTGAGTCTAAAACAGAGAAGGATATTCCCACACAGGGCCAGAAGCCCACACGGGCTGTGAGGGCTCCTTGTCTCTCAGTAAGGAAGTGTTCCAGGCCCAAGGTCCATTTTCACGTGGCTGAGTGGGGAGTCGGAAAACTGCACACATGTGATCGCCTTTCCCAACAAATGTCCTTACTTTCTGGCACAACAAAATGCCCTGGAACTTCTTGATGCCTCCTGCTCCAGGCACGGAATCAGATGTTCTTCAAAGGAGTCCTGCTTTTTCTTAGGAAAGTGTATCGAGGGTGCTAGATTTCCTCATTGTCATTAGATTGTTATTGCTTCTCAGCCTTTTCAATAACATAATTTGAAGGGGAAAATATCATAAACTCATTTGTCTGGCTGGGTCACTTGGCAGCGTCCTTCCCAGGTATGAGGCAGTGCTTTCTATGTCTGTCTCCGTCCCTCTCTTCCTTCTCTCCAGCTTCTAGCTACTGCTCCTTCCCCCTACTCTTTCGAGCTAAAGAGCTAGAGAAGGTCCCCTGCTCTTCCCAGCTGCACTATTTCTTCTAATTTCCATGCTCTGTCCAAACTTTGCAAATTATCTTTTTAAACAATCTTCATATTACCGAGGTAGAGTGTGCTGTTTTTTTCCTGCTAGTAGATTCTTCCTGACATAGAAGGAAGAAAGGAAATGATCAGGATAAGCCTTAAGATGAATATTAAGTCAAGTATGAAGTGTATAAGGCCTTTGACTCCAATAATATTGTGAATTTATTGGTATTTGGTAACTTGCCCCACACCTCTTTTATATAATTCCTATAATACTATAGATACTGTACTGTCCAATAAATACAGATGAATTTAATATCCCTTGCTTAACTCAAAGAAACCAATGTACTTTAAAAAAATGCCATTTTCATTACTTAGGAAGAAATTGGGCAAATGAAAAATTATGCCTGTGGGGTATGTGTGTGTGTGTGTGTGTGTCTTAAGGAACTGGTCAGATAAGGAGCAAAAATCTAGATTTCTTTTTTATCGTTAAGCTGCAACGTACATGGTTTCATACAACAAAAGTATTTAATCGAGTGAAAAGTAATAAACTGAACAATAAACAAATAAATACTCAAAACAACATATTTTCCATTGGAAACATGTTAAGATGAATATGGGGTTACATTACCATCTTACTGCAATTTTCTTATGTGTCACTAGCCTACATACCCCATGTTTTCTGTAATCAGGCAGATGTGAATGGAAGTTTGAATGATTAAGTAAGTGAAAAGTCCTTTTAGTGCAGAGGATCATTTCACAAGGCAGTCAAACTGGGTTTAGAGAACAAACTTATTCAAGAAATTCTCCACGTATTTAGGTTCCTTTTAGAATCCATGAACCTTAAGCTGTTCCTCCTTGACAATGCCAGTCTCCAAGAGAAACTGGCAAATGTTTTTTCTTTGGTCACTTGGAGCTGAATAACCTCTCCGTATTCGGGATGTTCAGTCACAGTACCATTACAGGGAAATTTCTTTTGGAAAGCTTTCACACGTTTCTTTTTGTCATAATCATTTGCAATGCCCTGAACAGTCGAGATAGTCGTGATTTTAATAAATCAGTTATTAATCTTCTGGTCCCAATTCTAATTCTCTCTTTAGTCAGTCTTGTTTAAGAAAGTTTGTTTTACTTTCTAAAATCTAAAATTACCTAAAATCTAAAATTGCGTAATTGAAACTGAACAATTACACAAGTGAGAAACTTCTAATTTAAAAATCTGGGTTATGTTATACTGGTTGTTACTTATGCTGACAAAAGGAGGGCAACTGTATATTTATCCCGACGATACTTGCATTAGGACCTTAGGTAAGTCATTTAACCTCTCTGTACTTCAGATGCCTCTTCTATTAACTAGAATAACAATTTCTCACAATAGTGTTGGCTACAGAAGGTACTCCATAAATAGTAGTGATGGCTGTTGTTACCATTATAATTCTGACTATATCTGGACTCCATCTAAATTTGGATTTTTTTTATGCCAGGATCCAGCTTTGTGACATGTGTTTTTTTGTCCTGTAATTTCAGTAGGGAGGATGGTGGGAAAACGAGATGGTCTGTCCTCCTGGATTCATTGACTCCCTTACTGAGTTTGCTTTTGTTGGCTTAGCTAATTAACTTAAGTATTTTTTGAGATTTGTTTTACCTGCTATAAAATGGGAGTACTGTTACTGCTTTGTAAACTCCAAAGTGCCAAACACAGATGAGTAGTCTACATAGTAGGTTTGATGAAGAATTGTAATACAGGCTAAGTAGTCACTGTTCATTTAGAGGTTTATACCATTACTTTGATTAATTAATAAACTATGTGCTGTAGACAAATGGATCAAATGGCAAACAAACATATGATGAATAATTTGCAGTTGGCAAATACTGTGAAGTGAATATGGGCAGAAAGTGGTCTGTTCTCATAATACACACAGGGTGCACTTTCGCTAACCAGCCTCAGACTCTGTACCCTTGTTTAACCTTCCTCAAGGCTTCACTGATAACATTTTTTTCTTATTTGGCAATGATTGAGACTTTCAGATTAATAAAGTCATTTTCTGTTTGGAATTTTACTGGCAGAATAACAGATATCTGAAAGTGGATCAGTGAATTTTGATTACTATAAAATCCTCATGATTTTCTGTGTCTATATAATTGGGCTTCTTTTTTTGCTTTTTACAATTGCAGTTAATTCTGACACGAAGACACCGTGGTATTAATACCTTGTGTCCACTAGATGTCACTATTTTCAAAGTAATAAAATAGAATTTGTGCCATGATGTAATCGAAAGGAGTTTGCTCCTTTCTCCCTCCCTCCCTCTCACCTCTCTCTTTAAATCTTTCCCCTTTCAGCATGTGAATTTTGCTTTAAAAATAAATAAAATTAGGTTTCTAAAAACCATTTGGAAAGTAAAGCTGGTTGATATGCCCAAACTTATACATCATCCTTTGATACTGAAGTTTATCAACCTGAAATTTTGTGTGTTGAAAGAAAAAAATATACAGAATTAGGGCAAAAAGAAATGGGGTTTTGCCAACAGTTCTTTAGCATCTTCTAAATTACCATAAGCCATTTGTAAAGAGAAGGACTGGGAGACAAAGGAAGTTGTTTTTATATGAAAGAAAAATTTCTGTGTCACTTGCTTCTTGTTTGATAATTTAGAGAAAATTTCTCCTCTGCAGTTGTATAAAAAACAGAATTCACAGATATTATTCCACTCTGGGAGAGATTCAGTAAACAGAGCCAGGCAACATTACACCAGAACTCATAAAAGCCCACCTTGAGGAAGGGGAAAAAACTGTCGGTAGCACATCATTGGCTAGAAAACTGACATTTTTCAATAATATTTTTCAAGAAAAGAAAGCTCATAAAGGTGTTATATATTTAAAGTGGTTCATATACCCCAGAAGTTATGCTTCATGGGATTTTTATATTCTTATTTCTGATTTTCTATATTTTACAAAGTACAAGTATACTTTCTTGTTTGAAAAATATATAAACTGTACAATAAGCTAGTGTAAACAATTAATAACATCTCAATCCTCTCTCTGGAATATCAACAGCATAGAGCTCCACGTTCTGTAGAACTGAGCTCTGGACCTGAGGACCTTACCAACTATTAACCTGTTAAGAGAATGAACTACCTGTAATGTTGGGAGAAACATCAAACATATTTTACTTGCTTCTCTGTTCTCTAAACTTTCCCTATTTCTACTTTCAAGCCCAGGTGGCATCTGGGAAACTGTATTCTATTATCCCGAAAGGAAAGTCCCCTGTCAACAAACTTCAATGATTTTCTAAGACCCTACCTTTTAATAAGAAAGAGAAACAGACATGAAACCATGTTAACAAACAGCAAAAAGGAACTTGGAGATACCAGTGGTCCATTAGCAGAGCCACTGAATGGAGCCACTGTGGCTCAGTAAGTGTGGCTGCATCCTTTCGCCAGACTCACGGTGACTTCCTTGAGGGTGATAAACTTTAGAAGTGAAGAGAACACCCTAATTGGTTTGCTGCTTCTTCCTAATTTTACTATACCTCCTGCTGTCCTCTCAAAGGGAATTCAAAAAGGTGCTGGTTGGAAACATGAGGTTTTATAATTTCATGACAAAATTCCATTTTTGCTGAATAGGTTCGATCTAAGTCTGGTCTATATTTTTCTAGGCTTATTGAGGAATTGAAGGGAGTAATTTTCTTCGTGTGTATTAATGAAACAAATCTCTTTAAGTAATGATTCACTCATTCATTCACCAGATATGTACTGAGCAACTTACCAGATCCTGGTACTACTCTGTGTACTTGGGATACAGCAGTGAAGGAAAGAAAGCAATAATCTGTGTCCTCATGGAGCTTATATTGTAGTAGAAGAAAACGTGTAATTGTTTTCAGTTCTTATTTTTTAATTAAACCGAAGTTTAGTTATAATGTTTTAAATAATTCTTCCAATAACACTCAAATATTTATTCTTTGACATTTTAAATGGCCTACAACTAGCATTTCTCTAAAAATATCAATATATTAATGTAAAACTATGTTTTATAGGTTTTTATGCTAAATAATATTTTCCCACCCAACAGCAGTTATTTTTATTTTGTTTAAGGAGCTATAATGTCATTGAAAGAGGGTTTATCTATCTATATAGATAGAGAAATCTCTCTCTCTCCATATATGTATCTGTAGATATACGTATATATAGAAAGATAGATATCTATACATGAAAACAGACATGAAAAAAAGCAAAACTATTTGATATCTCGGTAATTTTGTTATTGGCAAACTATTCTAGAAACTTCTCTATATTAGACTACTTTTATATCTGTAAGGATGATTTCATATTGTTAATGTGTTTTCAAAATAAGGCATAACTATTTCTTTCTCTTCTAAAAGATGTAATCAACCTGCTAAAAGATTTCTATTGTATCTGTTGAAATTGAGGATTTATACTAATTAACAAATCCAGTGGTCTTTCCTCAGGTTTTTTCTTTTTTATGTTTTATTATGGTGTTAGTGATGAATAATCTGTCTCTTCGAAGTGAAGAAGAGTATTATTTCATAGAGGAAAACAGTCATTTACGTAAAGGGAAATTTTAGAACTCTTTTTTTTTTTTTTTTGCGGTACGCGGGCCTCTCACTATTGTGGCCTCTCCCGTTGTGGAGCACAGGCTCCGGACGCGCAGGCTCAGCGGCCATGGCTCACGGGCCCAGCCGTTCCGCGGCATGTGGGATCTTCCCGGACCGGGGCACGAACCTGTGTTCCCTGCGTCGGCAGGTGGACTCTCAACCACTGCGCCACCAGGGAAGCCCTAGAACTCTTTTTTTACATATTCTTCTGCTGTCTGCATTATTAAGGCCTGTTCTTATTTTGCTTCTCTTTGTGGTTCTTCTGTTTTGTTTTTTCTCAAATGTTGATGGTTCTTGTTTTACCATTTGTATTTCTTAATGAAGTACTGGTTGACTGGGTAGCTGGTGAAGGTTTCCTTTGCATTTAATAGGTTTCTCCTTCTTCTCCTCACTCCCTCCTCCCTCCTTTCTCCTTCTTCCTTGTCTTCCTTTTCCCTTTCCCTTCCCCTTCTCCTCCTTCTTCTCCTTCTCCTTCTTCCACTTGCCCTTCTTCTTCTCCCCCTCCTCCTTCTTGTTCTTTTAATTGAAGTATAGTTGACTTACAATAGGGGTAAAAGTGTCATTCTATTGTCAAGCAGACTTTCCTCTAAGATGGGAGGTCAGGACCTCCAAATTTGCCAAACTGACTTTGCTTGCTAAGGAGGGTTTCTCAATTTAGTAAATAAAAATACAGGATACCTCATTAAATGTTAATTTCAGATTAACAATAATGTCATGTGAATATGTTATATAAGGTATTTTGGACATACTTATTCTAAAATATTTTTTGTTGTATATCTGAAGTTCACACATCTTGTATTTTTTTGTATTTTGTCTAGTATCCCTATTACCAGATATCTGTGGAAGTTCAGCTGTATCTCAGATTTTGCCCTTCTCTCTTCATTCCAATCATGCATTTCATCATCCCATAGAACTAGATAAGTCTTGCATAATGATTGCTAAATGGGGTTGAGGGCACATGAGCCATCCATGTAGACACTTATTCTCTTATCCACCCAGTTTGCTGCCCTGAATGAGCTCCTGCTTGGAGCCACTCATGGCCACTTTTGCTCATAGCTGTGCTGTGAAGATCGGTGCTTATGTGGAGCATTTTTGATCTCTTCTGCTTTGGTTAAGCCATCAATGCACCTGCATTCTATCTTCCAAATATTTGTCAAAATACCTGTCCTGAAAATGACATAGTTCTATATTTTACTTTGCTGTGCTTCTCTTTGTTTTACATATTTTTATAATCCTTTCCGTGGGATCTTAGAGAGGAAGAGAGACTACATGGATGACAGGAGCCATTATCTTTCAGTGTGTACCCACACCTCTCATTTAGAGTTATCCAGCCAACCTCCAGAAAAACAAACAAAACAAAACTGTGTGAAGAATTATTTCAGAGAATTCATAAGTTCTGACTGCACTTCTCCCAGCTGCTACCACATTTCTCTTCTGCAGTTTACAGCAAAACTCTTCAAAAGAATTGTTCCCATTTTTTATCTCCAAGCCTCCCTGCCGTTCTGCTGTGAATCCACTCAAATCAGGCTTTCATCCACAACGATTCCATCTTACTACGGAGAAATAAGAGAATCACTTTCACAGTAAATAGAGTATCTCTTTTCTGCATGGTAATTTTAGTCATTATTCAAAGCTTTTGCAGCTTCAACCATGGTGTTAATTCAGTAGCTAAGTGTATGACAAAAAGAGTGAATGTGAAGTGAGGAAGAGTGAATCCCTATTTCATAATTTTTTTTCCAAATAAATTTAAGATGAATTAACTATTTATATAAAAAGTCAAAGTATTAAAAGAAAATATACTAAGCGTTCACAAAATTTGGGAGTAAAGAAACCTTTCTTAACATGACATGCAATGGATTATCCATAGGAAAAATATTGATAGGTTGAATTACAAAAATGAATACTTTTGTGATTCAAAAGAGAGCATGTCTTAGTCTATTCAGGTTGCTTTATTTAAAAAAAAAATACCATGGACTGGGTGGCTTAAATAACAAACATTTATGGCTCACGATTTTGGAGACTGGAAAATCCAGATCAATGTCTGGATCATGGATGACCATCTTCTTGCTGTGACCTCACATCATGGAAGGGGTGAAGAAGCCCTCCTGGGTCTCTTCTATAAGAGCACTAATTCCATTCATAAGGGCTCCTCTAATTACCTCCCAAAGGCTCAGTCTCCAAACACCATCCTCACTGGGAGTTGAGCATTTCAGCATATGAATTTGGGGGTCACAAATGTCCAGTCTGCAGCAGAGCATAAAAATAAAAAAATTAAAACGTTGAGGAAATATGTGTAGGAATTATTGATGAAGAATCATAATTCTTGATAAGTAATACCTTTCTTAAGAATCAATGAAAAAAAAAGACCTAATAGCAAAATGGTCACAGGGCATGATCATGTTTGCCAGAAGGAAGATGTGCGAAAAGTTATAAACATCATACAGAACGATTCAGTCTGATGATATTTAAAGAAATGTAAATAAAACAGCAATTTTTGCCATTCCTTGCTTATCAGAGATATATAATCTTTAAGAATGTCAGTACTCTGGGAGAGAATAAATACATAGCCTCTGTCATGCATGGCTGGTAGATGTTTAAATTAATAAAAGAAATAAAAATCTCAAGGGGGCAAAATGGCAATATGAAAATTTTTTTTAAAAATCTGTAAAATCTATTTATATTTTATTCAGTCTGTGAATTTATTCTAAGGAATAATAAAATAATCAGGAGTGTGCAAAGATGTATTTAAGGATATTAGCTGCGATGATATTTATAAGACAGACATTTAAATATTAAGAAAAAGTAGGGGTTTGGTTATCCAAATCATAATTCATCTTTATGATGGTATATAATTCAATCATTAAGTGATATTATATAATATTTATAATCATTGCTTTACATTCACAATTATATTACTAAGTGATAATATTAGTGTACAAAATGGTACATATGATATGAATACAAAATTTGCCTGTCTTCTGAAATTTCATATTTAACAAGTGCAAGTCCTGTCCATTCTATTATTTATCTCTCATATCCTTTCTATCCCTGAAACCAGTGAACTTACTTAGACTTTTCCCAGTTGAACTGCTAAGATAGCTTCTTTATCAATTTTTCCATCTTTCGTTTCCATTCTACCACCGAAACAATTTAATAGTCAAATCTGATCATTCAGCTCCCTCTAACTTCATCAGTGGTTTTCTGTAGCATGTCTGTTGTGTGACCATCACAGCCTATCCATAACCAGTGTTGTGGCTGGACCCGCCCTTGTGGTTCTTACTATGACTGCAGGACGCACTTCAGCAATAACCATCAGGAAACTTCGAAAAAGAGTTTATTACTTACAAGTCCTGGGAATTACATGACACACCTGGGGCCACAGCGAGGTCACAGGTAGAGAGAGAGTGCAGATCTGAGGTTCTGCTTTTATTAGGGTTGAGCGTGGGGACTAGGGTTTCCTGGGCTCACTCTTTCTTGGTGAATTTAAAACATAAAAATTGGACTTACCCTGTATTATTTCCTGACTACATGATCTCAAGTAAATTACATAGACACCCTTAATCTGCATTCTTATTCATAAATTATGGGTAGGAAATCTTGCCTCTCCGGATGTGAATTAAAATGACAGTACATATGGAAGGTGCTGCTTTATGGGTGTTAAGTCTGTAAAAGTGCGATCCCTTTGGTGTTGTGTCTTCATATCGTGGTAATCATTTGTTTTGTTTTTCCAGTAAGCGGGTAGCAAGGTCAATTTAAGATAGTGATGATATGTCTGTCTGACTTGATGTGTTGATTTAGGTAAGAGAACACTTAAAAAAACTGTTGTTGATTCAGCTAGAGAGAACACTGAATCTGGAAACCAGACACTTAGTGCATGAGTTACGCTTGGGGAGGTCATGATAACCAGGCTTGACTGTTGAACAGGCAACAGAAGAGAGCGTCGGTCACCCCCCTCCTCAGCAGGGATTAAAAAAAGGAGAAGACAAGGTGTTCACTCAGGGTTTACAGCTTCTCTGTGGGAAGATGTTAGATTTGTACTGAGTTGATATCTAGCTGAAATTAAGAGCCAGCTGTAAGTTCACCGGCTTTTCTGATTAAACTTACAGAAAGCTAAGTAGGCAGAAAAATGAAAGGAGTCTTCTCTTTCAAGAATTTTCTCTAGCAGGGCAACTATTGTTCTTTGCTGTACTTATGGGATAACACTTCTCAAATTTGAGTGTGTACTCGAATTTCCTGGAGGGCTTTTAGGCATAGATTCCTGGGCACTCACTCCAGCATTTCTGATTTAGTAGGTGTTGGGCTGTGGCAGGGGGAAGGATCTGTTAATCTGCATTTCTAAGAAGTTCCCAGGTGATGCTAATGCTGCTGGTTCAGGGATTGTGCTTTGAGAACCACTGTATTAGTGAAACAATATGATCACACATACAAAAACTTGGTCTTTAGTAATAATGTTTAAGTGGTTAACATGTCATTGGAATATATTCAGAGATTGCTTTACTTTACTCTGATTGAAAGATACTGCCCATGCCTCATTTTTTAGACATAAATTCATTATGTCACTCACCACTCTAAAACTCCCACTTGTCCTCTCTTTTCTGTACT
The DNA here is from genome assembly GCF_963455315.2 of Globicephala melas. Taxonomy (NCBI): domain Eukaryota; kingdom Metazoa; phylum Chordata; class Mammalia; order Artiodactyla; family Delphinidae; genus Globicephala; species Globicephala melas. The sequence continues at coordinate 41,911,276 of NC_083325.1, forward strand.
TCTGATGCCCTCTATCTGTAACAGGCAGATTCCAACAGATTGACAGGATTTACCTGAAGTACAGTGTTAAGAAGGATTCTGATGTTGGGTTACCAGGTAAACTATAAGATGCCTTGTTAAATTTGGATTTCAGATAAACAACAGACACTTTTTGGTCTCAGTTTGCCTCATGCTATGTTTGGGATTGACTTATACTAAAATATGATTTGCTGTTCATTTGAAATTCAAATTTAACTGGGTCTTCTGCACTTCATTTATTAAATCTGGCTATCCTACTGATGGTGTACCAAGGTTAATGGGGAGGGTGAGGTGATCCATTTGTTACGTCTGCTCTTGGAATGGGAGTGGGGATTAATGGCTATACACAAAGAATTGAGCAATCTTTGCATTGAAACTGGAATTCTCCATCAGACTTTCACTTATACTGAATTTGTGGAGCCTTCTTATCAGTAGAGGAACAAGGGAATATATCTTCTGTCATAATATATGTCATAATATGTTTTCTGTCAACCACTTCTCACCAAAAACAATCTGATATTCATCACCTGGAAGTCACATAGCATGGGATGTGAGAGAAGGAGAATGTTGGCAGAAGCTGCTGTGATAAGTGTTGCATCATTTTGTGATAATGGCACTTAACAGTGGAAGCCATCAACTGCTTTAAAATTAGGGCAGCTACGGCTCTGCCATCAAATGAATGTTTGTCACTAAACCAGTCTCAGTTTCAGCTGATTCCAAGAAGACTGCAGGATGCATTTGCACTTTAATCTATGGGTTTGACCAAATGGCCCTGGTACTTTATAGCCAGAATATCCTTATACCATCAGCTCCAAGTCAGTGTTTGAATAGATGCCCTATAATTTTCTCCATACTAAGTATTTTCTTAACTGAAATTCTTTGTTCATATCCTGAAATAAAAACATAGGTCCGAGTGACATACTTGGAATAAAATGCTTCTTATCATTGAAAAACAGCTGATAAGAACCATCAATATAAATTTAGGTGACCTGGATCTCCAGTGAAGGAAATATTGTTTCCACTTTAATGTGGGAGAACGCATGCTCCTTTCAAAAATGTTTATGTTTATTCTAAAGAAAAGTTTATTAAAATTTTGAAAATTGGTACAGTATGGACTTCTGCTTCCAAGATGATGAAGGAGACATACTTTTTCCTGTTTCTCCTGCTGTGTACATGTCAAAATGCTAGGTATTTATAAACAAAACAAACTGAAGAAGGTTCTGAAAGAAGAGGGACAGACTAGGGATGTCAGGACCCAAGGACCAACACAGTGTGAGTTCGTTGGATTTTCTTTTTGCCTCATATATATCCCAGACTTGAGACAGAAGGAGCTGACAACTTGAAAATACCACTGGGCACTGTAAAAAGAAACACCAACAAAAGTTTAGTGTCTCTAGTCAAAGGGCCAGGGAGAAGAGGCAGAAGTAATGAGGCATCTGCCACCTTCCCCACTGGGGCAGTATCAGAAGAGACCTCGTGGAGGTTCAGGACTCTCAGCAATGCACAGCTAAATAAAATTGCTTCTCCCTCCCCCACCGCCTGTGGTGGAGGCCACATGGAGAGCAGTAACCAGCAATGAGGACTCCTATCTATATCAGACACGTCGAGGCTGGCTGCAGAGCTCTAGGGAAGCAGGAAGAATAGACTTTAGAAGCCAAAACTTTGGACTAGTTGAGTTCCAGTCCAATCTGTGCCACTCGCTACCTGTGTGGCTTTGGGAGAATCAATTTCTCTGAGCATCAGTGGAGGTCTGTTGGGGAAGAGGAAATCAAACAGTACATTGAACTAAACAAAAATGATAGAAAACAATATTATAATCTGTGGTATACAGCTAAAGAAGTGCTGAGAGGGGTATTACAGAATTAAATACACACAATTAAAAAGAGGAGAAGGCTCAAATCTGTAATCTAAGGTCCTCCCTCAAGAACCTAGAAAAAGAAGAGAAAAATAAGTCCAAAGCAAACAGAGCAAGGAAATAATAAAGATAAACCCAGAAACCAATAAAATTGAAAACAGGAAAACAGTAGAGAAAAGTCAATAAAACAAAAATTTGGCTGTTTGAAAAGATCAATAAAGTTGACAAATCTGTGACACAGTTGACAAAAGAAAAAAGAGAGAAAACATAAATTATCAATATCAGAAATTAAACAGGAAATCACAACAGGCCTTTAGATGTTAAAACAGTAATAAAGGAATACTATATACAACTCTGCCCCCATAAATTTAACAACTCAGATGAAATGAAATATAACAATTACCTGAAAAACAAAATGCCACACTTGTACAATATGAAATAGGTCATTTGAATAACTTTATAACTATTAAGGGAATTTACTTCATAATTTAGAAGTTCCCCCCAAAAATTCACCAGGCCCAGGAGTTTTCATTGGAAATTTCTGGCAAACATTTAAAGAAGAATTAACACCAGTTATGCACAATTTCTTCCAGAAAATAGAAGAGGAAGTATCACTTTCTATTTCATTATATGATACTATTCTATTATTAGAATAGTATTAGAATACTACTATTCTAATATGAAAACCAGACAAAAGCAGTACATAAACAAATAGCAGGCCAGTATCTCTTATGAATATGGATGCAAAAATCCTTAATGAAATATTAGCAAATAGAATTCAGCAATATATAAAAAGAGTTATGTGCCATGACCAAGTGAGGTTTCTTCCAGGGATACAAGACTGATTCACTATTCAAAAAATCAATCCATGTAATCCGGTATACTAACAGGCTAAAGAAGAAAAATCATGTGATTGTGTCAATTGATGGAGAAAAAGCATTTTTAAAAATCCAATATCCATTCATGATTAAAAAAAACCAAAAAACAAAAAAAAACCTATCACAAAAATAGGAAGAGAGGGGGACTTATCCAACTTGATAAAGAGAAAACTTGCAACTAACATGATACTTAAAGGTGAAAGACTGAATGCTTTTCCCTAAGATCAGGGCCAAAGCAAGATATCGGCTGTCACCATTCATTCTTATTCAACATAATGATGGAAAAATTAGCCAGAGCAACAGGCAAGTAAATAAAAGGCATATAGATCAGAAGTGAAGAAATGAAACTGTTCCTATATGCAGATGACATGATCATTTATGTAGAAAACCCCAAGGAATCTATAATAATAGTAATGATAATAACAAAGTAATAATAATACTCCTAGAATTAATTATTGAATTCAGTAAGGTGGCTGAATACAAAATCAACATACAAAAATCAAACTGATTATATTTCAATTTACTAGAAACGAATATATGAACAGTGAAATTAAAAATGCATTTATAATTGTTCACAAAATGGAATGCTTAGGTAAAAATCTAACAAAAACTGTACAGGATTTACATGCTAAAAACTACAAATTGCTGTTGAGATATATGAAGGAATATCTAAATATATGGAGAGATATACGGTGTTCATGGATTGGAAGAATAAATAGTAAAGATGCCAGTTCTCTTCAATTTGATATATAGGTTTAAGGTAATTATGATCAAAATCCCAGGAACATTTTTTGTATATCTAGACAAAATTTTTCTAATATTTATATGGAAAGGCAAAGGAAATAGGATAGCTAATACAATTTTGAAAAATAAAAATAAAGTGGGAGGAATCAGTCTTCCTGACGTCCAGGATTATTATATTGCTATTGTAGTCAATACTTTGTGGTGTTGGTGGAGAGACATAGATCAAAGGAACAGAATATAGAACTTGGAAATAGATCTACAAAAATCTGTCCCACTGATTTTTTTTTTAAGTGTGCAAAAGCAATTCAATAGAGGAAAGGTAACATTTTCAACAAATAGTGCTGGAGCAATTTAACACTCACTGTAGTAAAGTGAACCTTGACTTAAGTCTCACATCTTACAAAAATTAACTCAAAATGAATCATGAACTTAAGTGTAAAATGAAAAACTATAGGGGCAGAGTCAAGATGGCAGTGTGGGAAGATGCACAGTTAGCTTCTCCCCAAAGTAGGGCACCTGCTGGCTGTTGGTGGGGGACTCTGACACCCAAGGAGATGGGAAGAACCCAAACTGAACCGGTAGAATGTAGGGGACTGAGGGGGAAGGAGAAGTGGAGGCCAGACAGGATCGGCGTCCCTGAGGCTGGGGAGATGAGGAGAGGCAGGTGGGAGGGACTCTCCAGGAAGAGCAGGAAAGGAGCAGAGAGTGATCACCTGGCCCACTTGGAGGGGGAGCCTGCTGGTCTTCCAGGTGAGGTCCCCCGCCCTCTGAGACCAGGAGTGGGAGTGTCACGCCTGGGCCCCTTCTGTTCCTTGAGCCTAAGCCCCACCCCCCCACAGCCCCCAGGGCCTTTTCCAGCCCTGTGCGTTCTGAGCATTGGCCATGCCCACCACCGAAACCTCGCCCTTGCTTAGGCCCTGCCCGCTACAGCCAAGGCCTTCCTCCCCTGCCTATTTTGTTTTTCTTTTCCCTCCTCCTCTTTTTTACTATTGTGGTACTGAGGTAACTTCTGGCTGTCGATTCATCTATATTTTTATTTTTATATTCTTTCTAACATATCTGTTAGTTTCCTAGTCTAATTTTATTTTTTACTTTGTTATTGTTCTCTCTCTTTTTTTTTTTTTTTTAACCGCCCCACGTAGCTTGTGGGATCTTGTTTCATGAGCCTGGGGTTGGGCTGAAGATCCTGAGGTGGGAGCTCTGAGTCCAAACCACTGGCATAACAGAGAACCTGAGGCCCCAGGGAATGTTCATCGGAGTGAGGTCTCATGGAGGTCCTCATCTCAGCACCAAGACCCAGCTCTACCCAACAGCCTACAAGCTCCAGTGTTGGAAGACTCAGGCCAAACAACCAGTAAGATAGGAACACAATCCCACTCATAAAAAAAAAAAAAAGCAAAGAAATATGTCACAGATGAAGGAGCAAGGTAAAAACCTACAAGACCAAATAGATGAAGAGGAAATAGGCAATCTACCTGAAAAAGAATTCAGAGTAATGATAGTAAAGATGATCCAGAATCTGAGAAATAGAATGGAAGCATGGATTGAGAAAATACAAGAAATATTTAACGAAGATCTAGAAGAACTAAAGAACAGAAAAACACAGATGAACAACACAATAATTGAAATGAAAAATACACCAAAAGAAATCAATAACAGAATAACTGAGGCGGAAGAGCTAATAAGTGAGCTGGAAGACAAAATGGTGGAAATAACTGCTGAGGAGCAGAATAAAGAAAAAAGAATGAAAAGAATTGAAGACAATCTCAGAGACATCTGGGACAACACTAAATTCACCAACATTCGAATTATGGCGGTCTCAGAAGAAGAGAAAAAGAAAGGGTCTGAGAAAATATTTGAAGAGATTATAGTTGAAAACTTCCCTAACATGGGAAAGGAAATAGTCACCTAAGTCTAGGAAGCACAGAGAGTCCCATACAGGATAAACCCTAGGAAAAACACACCAAGACACATATTAATCAAACTAACAAAAATTAAATTCAAAGAAAAAATATTAAAAGCAGCAAGGGAAAAACAAAAAATAACATACAAAGGAATCCCCATAAGGTTATCAGTTAATTTTTCAGCAGAAACTGCAGGCCAGAAGGGAGTGGCAGGATATACTTAAAGTGATGAAAGAGAAAAAGCTATAACCTAGATTACTCTACCCAGCAAGGATCTCATTCAGATTTGACAGAGAAATCAAAAGCGTTTCAGACAAGCAAAACCTAAAAGAATTCAGCATCACCAAACCAGCTTTACAACAAATGCTAAAGAAACTTCTCTAGGTGGGAAGCACAAGGGAAGAAAGAGACCCACAAAAACAAACCCAAAACAATTAAGAAAATGGTAATAGGAACATACATATCAAAAATAACCTTGAATGTAAATGGATTAAATGCCCCAACCAAAACACACAGATTGGCTGAGTGGATACAAAAACAAGACCCATATAGACGCTGTCTACAGTAGACCCACTTCAGACCTAGGGACACATACAGAGTGAAAGTGAACACTCGCATTTACCATTGCAACAAAAAGAATAAAATACCTAGGAATAAACCTGCCTAAGGGGGCAAAAGACTTGTACTCAGAAAACTATAAGACAATGATGAAAGAAATCAAAGATGACATAAACAGATGGAGAAATATACCATATTCTTTAATTGGAAGAATCAATATTGTGAAAATGACTATACTACCCAAAGCAATCTACAGATTCAGTGCAATCCCTATCAAACTACCAATGGCATTCTTCACAGAATTAGAACAAAAAATTTTACAATTCGTATGGAAACACAAAAGACCCTGAATAGCCAAAGCAATCTTGAGAAAGAAAAACGGAGCTGGAGGAATCAGGCTCCCCCACTTCAAACTATACTATAAAGCTATAGTAATCAAGACATTATGGTACTGGCACAAAAACAGAAATATAGACCAACAGTACAGGGTAGAGTGCCCAGAGATAGACCCATGCACATACGGTCACCTAATTTACAACAAAGGAGGCAGAACATACAATGGAGAAAAGACAGCCTCTTCAATAAATGGTGCTGGGAAGACTGGACAGCTACATGTAAAAGAATGAAATTAGAACACTACCTAACACCACACAGAAAAATAAACTCTAAATGGATTAAAAACTTAAATGTGGGGGCTTCCCTGGTGGCGCAGTGGTTGAGAGTCCGCCTGCCGATGCAGGGGACATGGATTCGTGCCCCGGTCCGGGAAGATCCCGCATGCCACGGAGCGGCTGGGCCCACGAGCCATGGCCGCTGGGCCTGTGCGTCCGGAGCCTGTGCTCTGCAACGGGAGGGGCCATAGCAGTGAGAGGCCCGTGTACCGCAAAAAAAAAAAAAAAAAAGAAAGAAAGACTTAAATGTAAGACCAGACACTATAAAACTCTTAGAGGAAAACATAGGAAAGACACTCTGACATAAATCACAGCAAGATCTTTTTTGACCCACCTCCTAGAGTAATGAAAATAAAAACAAAAATAAGCAATGGGACTTTATTAAACTTAAAAGCTTTTGCACAGCAAAGGAAACCATAAACAAGACCAAAAGACAACCCTCAGAATGGGAGAAAATATTTGCAAATGAAAGAACAAGTAAAGGATTAATCTCCAAAATATACAAGCAGCTCATGGAGCTCAATATCAAAAAAAACAAACAATCCAATTAAGAAATGAGCAGAAGACCTAAATAGACATTTCACCAAGGAAGACATACAGATGGCCAAGAGACACATGAAAAGATGCTCAACATCACTAAGTATTAGAGAAATGCACATCAAAACTACAATGAGGTATCACCTCAAGCAGGTCAGAATGGCCATTATCAAAAAATCTAGAAACAGTAAATGCTGGAAAGGGTGTGGTGAAAATGGAACCCTCCTGCACTGTAGGTGGGAATGTAAATTGATGCAACCACTATGGAAAACAGTATGGAGGTTCCTTTAAAAACTAAAAGTAGAACTACCATATGACCCAGCAATCCTACTACTGGGCATATACCCTGAGAAAACCATAATTCAAAAAGAGACATGTACCACAATGTTCATTGCAGCACTATTTACAATAGCCAGGACATGGAAGCATCCTAAATGTCCATCAACAGATGAATGGATAAAGAAGATGTGGCACATATATATAATGGAATATTACTCAACCATAAGAAGAAACGAAATTGAGTTATTTGTAGTGAGGTAGATGGACCTAGAATCTGTCATACAGAGTGAAGTGAGTCAGAAAGAGAAAAACAAATACCATATGCTAACACATACATATTGAATCTCAGGGAAAAAAATGGTACTGATGAACCTAGTGGCAGGGCAGGACTAAAGAGGTAGACATAGAGAATGGACTTAAGGACATGGGGTGGGAGGGTGAAGCTGGGACTAAGTGAGAGTAGCATCAGCATATATACACTACCGAATGTAAAATAGTTGGCTGGTGGGAAGCAGCAGCATAGCACAGGGAGATTGGTTCGGTGTTTCGCAATGACCTGAGGAGTGGGATAGGGAGGATGGGAGGGAGGCTTAAGAGGGAGGGGATATGGGGACATGCGTATGCATATGACTGATTCGCTTTGTTGTGCAACAGAAACTAACACAGTATTGTGAAGCAATTACACTCCAATAAAGATCTATTAAAAAAATGAAAAACTATAACGCTTAAAGAGTTAGAGAAAATTTGGGGGAATTAAAGCTTGGGAAAGAGTTTTAAAGGAAGAGTTTGTTGTTGACAACAAAGCTATGATCCATAAAATGAAAAATTGATAAATTGAACTTCATCAAAATTCAAAACTTTTATTCCATGAAGGACCTCAGTATAAGGATAAACAAGCTCAAGCGGAAGAGTGTATTTGCAAACCATATATCCCACAAAGGACTAGTATCTATAATATATAAAGAACTCACCAAAACTCAAAAATAATCTAATTAGAAAATGAGCAAAAGACACAAAGAAATTTTTTCCCCAGAAAGGGTATACAGTTTGCAAATAAGGTCATGGAAAGATGTTCGACGCCATTAGCCATTAGGAAGAGACAAATTAAAACCACAATGAGGTATCACTATACATGTCTCAGAATGGCTTAAACAAAAGTGACACCACCATATGCTGGTAAGGATGAAGATTATTCATACGTTGATTATTCATACATTGCCAGTGGGCATGTAAAATATTACAGCCACTCTGGAAAAGTTTGATAGTTTTTTTTTAAAAAAATGCAGCTACTATATATCCCATGCTCCATGGGGGATGTTGTACTTCTGTACAAATTTCCCAGAGAAATGAAAATTTATGTTCGCTCAGAAACATGTGAATGAATATTTATGCAATTTGGGGCTGTTATAGCCCCAAACTGGGAACAACCCATATGTTCTTCCATGGGTGAATGATTAAACAAACTGTGAGACATCCATATCATGGCATACCACTCTGCAAAAAAAAGGAATAAACTACTGATATACAAAAACCTGGATGAATATTCAGAGAATTATGCTGAGTAATCCCCCAAAGTTACATAAATTATGATTCCATTTATATGACATTCCTTAAATAACAAATTTGTAGAAATGGAAAACATTAGTACTTGTCAGAGATTAGGGTTGGGGTTGAGAGGGAGGTAGTGTGGTTATAAAAGGACACCATAAGAGATCCTTGTGATGATGAAAATATTCTGTGTCTTGACCGAATCAATGTCAGTATCTTGGTTAGTACATTGTACCTTAGTGTTACAAAATGTTACCATTGAGGAAAACTGGGTAAATGTAAATCTCTCTAGATTATTATTATTATTATTATTATTTTTTGCGGTACGTGGGCCTCTCACTGTTGTGGCCTCTCCCGTCGCGGAGCACAGGCTCCGGAAGTGCAGGCTCAGCGGCCACGCCTCACGGGCCCAGCCGCTCCGCGGCATGTGGGATTTTCCCGGACCGGAGCATGAACCCGTGTCCCCTGCATCGGCAGGCGGACTCTCAACCACTGCGCCACCAGGGAAGCCCCCCTCTAGATTATTTTTTTATAACTAAATGTGAATCTACAAGTATTTCAAAATAAAAATGGTTAATTAAAAATTACATAATCTGATAATTCCAAGGCATTCAGACTCAACTACTCCTGAACTGAGGGCTATCAGTCATCATCTCATTTAATTCACATTAACAGCAAGCTGTAATTAATAGTCTACTTTTGAGGATAACATTGGTGTTCAGAAAAATTAAATAAGTTTTCTAAGGTTATGTTTTTTTATAAGGGGTACTTAAAAAAAATTTAAGATAGGTAGATAAAAGTCACAGCCAAAATTAAATCAGGATCTGCCAATGTCAGATTTAATGCCCCCTTTTCCTACACCACATTGCCTTCTCAGGAAACTCTGTTATTTATTCTTTGAAGTGGTTTGTCAAGATAAATTATTCTAGAAGGCTGAAGATTTTATATTTAATTTTTTTTTAGACCTCTGAATTAAGAAGCATAGGTAGAGGATGGAGTCTGGATGGCGGTTTGGGAAGACACTGCGGTAGCGTCTCCCCACAGCTAGGGTGCCTCCCCACCGCTGGTGGGGGACTCTGACACCCAAGGAGATGGGAGGAACCCCCAAGTGAACCGGTGGGAGGTGGGGGGACAGAGGAGGAAGGAGAAGTGGAGGCCAGACTGGATGGGCGCCCCTGAGGCTGAGGAGATCAGGAGAGGTAGGAGGGAGGGGCCCTATGGGAGGAGTAGGAGAGGAGTGGAGGGTGTTTGCCCCACCCAATCAGGCCTGAGCTCCCAGGCTCCTCCCAGAGGGCCCCTCCCTCCCTCCTGCCTCTCTTGATCTCCCTGGCCTCCCTCCTATGCCCCCAGAACCCACGTGGCCTGGAGGGACCTGCTGGGCTCCCAGGTGAGGTCCCCCACCCTCTGAGACCAGGGGTGGGAGGCAGGCCTGGGCCCCTTCTGTTCCTTGAGCCTAAGCACCCCCCCCCCCCCCGCAAGGCCTTTTTCAGCCCTGTGGGCCCTAAGCATAGGCCCCGCCCACTGTCCAAACCTGTCCCTTGCTTAGGCCCTGCCCTCCACAGCCAAGGCCTTTTCCCTGTTTTTTTTTTTTCTCTTTTCCCTCCTCCTCTTTTTCACTGTTGTGGTAGTGATGTACCTTTTGGTTGTTGATTCATCTATATTTTTGTATTCTTTCTAATATATCTGTTAGTTTCCTAGTCTAATTTTATTTTTTACTTTGTTATTGTTCTCTCTGTTTCTGTTATTTTTTGCCGCCCCACACGTCTTGCGGGATCTTGGTTCTCCAGTTGGGGGTCGGGCAGACACTCCTTGTGGTGGGAGCTCCATGTCGGAACCACTGGACTAACAGAGAACCTCAGACCCCAGGGAATATTCATCAGAATAAGGTCTCATGGAGGTCCTCATCTCAACACCAAGACCCAGCTCTACCCAACAGCCTACAAACTCCAGTGTTGGAAGCCTCAGGCCAAACAACCAGTAAGACAGGAACACAATCCCACTCATAAAAAAAAAAATAGAAGGGTAGGTAATAAAGTCCCAACTTGAAAGCTGAGGGAATTGAGGTGTATCATCATGATTAAATAGATTGCTTTGCCTATCTTGGCTTCTACACTGTGTTCTTCCAGTGTAGCATCAGAAGAAAGGGGCCAACAACTCCCAAGTTTCATTAGTGAACATTTCTACTGAGATAACTCTTGCATTTGTTCTAAATTTACTTCTTTCTCCTTTTGTATGATTTAAATAGTAAAAGTTGTCAAGTCTAAACCACCTGAGCTAATGTCATTCATGTCACTGCTATTCAGTTTTGAAACAAAGTCATCCTGTCCACGCTACCACCAAAGTATATCCCGTGTGTATCCAGATTGCTTCTTTCCTCCGCAACCATCTCAGTTAGAGTGACTTTTCTCTAAGCTTCAGTCCTACAACAAACTCCTGGTTGGTTTCCCCACTTCTCATTTTAGTGTCCTTTAATTTCTTCCTTATCCTGAAGTTACTAATCTTTCAAAAATATAAGCTTACTTTTCTCATTCCTTTGCTCTGTGGCATATTTTATTATTGCTCAGAAATAATTTCTGCCCCTTTCTCCTAGGATTTCCTTGTGGGAGGATTTTGTTTTTGACTCTGTTGTGATCAGGCTTAGCCATGTGAATTGTTTTGGACTATGAGATGTGAGTAGAAGCTACATGTGCCACTTCTGAAGAAACTTTTAAGAGTTTTTGAGGGACTTTGTCGTCACTCTTTTTTCCTGGGCCATATGGGTTACAAGGCTTCTCCTTCAGCTGTGGTCCTGGATTGAAGGAGATACAGAGCAGAGGCCCAGTGGAGCCGTAAAATAGGCATTTCATGTGAGCCAAAAAATATGCCATTGTTTTGATAGCACTTTGGGGCTTGTTTGTTATTATAGCAGAACATTGCTTAGGCTGTCTGACACATGGGCTACCATCTCTGAAAGGTTCCCTGTGCACTTAGGATAGAGTCCATAACAACCTTCAAGATGCTACATAATCTGGCCTCAGCCAACTCCACTGTCCTTATCTCCAACCACATTTCTTACCCCTAAAGATCTCAAAACGCATGGAACACACTTGTTTATTTTTATTTATTTATTTATTTTTTTGCGGTACGTGGGCCTCTTACTGTTGTGGCCTCTCCCGTTGCGGAGCACAGGCTCTGGACGCGCAGGCTCAGCGGCCACGGCTCACGGGCCCAGCCGCTCCACGGCATGTGGGACCCTTCCGGACCGGGGCACGAACCCATGTTCCCCGCATCGGCAGGCAGACTCCCAACCACTGCGCCACCAGGGAAGCCCCACACTTGTTTATTTAATACATTCACCATGATATTCCTGTTGTGAGAAACACTCCTTCCTTCATCATGAGTCAAAATTATTAATTCTTTATGGTTCAGGTTAATTATCATTTCCTCAGGAAGTGTTCATGGCTACCTGCAATGTAAATTATGTCTCTCCTTCACACAATCACAATTCTTTGTTTTCTAGAGTATTTTTCAAATACCTTTTCTGCTATAAAATAAGTGGACTCAGGAAATTGTGAGGCAGTTGCATTGCTATTGTCATTATGCTAAAGAGAAAACCAGGGAACAGATTGTGATGAGGACTTGACTGAGATTAGGGCTTGCTTGAGGTTTACTTTCTCAAATTTGTTGGACTGTATTTCTGGGAAAATATGCACATTGAGTTAAGAATTTATATATTATGTACTTGAAGCCTGATGAATAAATATTAAATACAATTCATTGAAGCACTAATAATTCATTCAGTTTTGAAAATTGAACAGTGAATTTCTAAGAAATTACATATAAATAATTAAATCTAATCTTAGCTCCGTAGTAATAGGATGAGTTCCATGCTTCAGAATCCATATTTCTTTTAAAAATAAAATTGAAATCAAGGCCAGCCAGGTCTTGAAATTTTGAATCTCAAAATATCCACTAGTTCCAGGGGGTATGTGGTCCCAGAAGCACAGGATTTGTAATTATTGCATTATTATCATAATCTATCTTCTTCACTTGTCTGTAAACTCTGCAGGGACAGAGGCCATGGTTGTATCATTGTCTCCACAGTGCCAAGGACAGTACCTGACATAGTGTGGAGGCTTAAATAGAATGACAGTAAAGATTTTTTTTGTAGAAATACACTATCCACCTAAATTGTCATGTGCAATTGAGTAGTGGTAATATTTCCATAAAAATACTCAATAATAGCTCTACCTATGAACACCTAAAACCACAGGGTGCTTGGTATTTGTTTAGGGAAGATATATTCTCCATTATTTTTATGAAGGTTATTCTCTATGTTGACATTTGGTTTGAGCCAGTAATAGCTACTATTTATTGCATACATTATATGTTAGGCACTGTTGAAAAGTATAATATATTTTATGTTATATAATCTTTACAGTAATCTTGCAACAATTATTTTTCTGTTTGATAGATTGACAAACAAACAAACAAACACCTCATGACCAGAGAAATTAAGTGGTTTGCCCAAAGCCACATTAGGTATCAAGTGGTACAGACTTAGCAAATCAGCTCTATCCAAGTCCAGTATCCTCAACCCTACAATGCCTGCCTCCCCAGAGCTCCAGGGCCAGTCGCTTTGTGTCTGGTATAGATTTCTGACTGATCATTTTGGAAGGTTATAAGTTTCTTATACTTTCCTCATTCAATGCTAAATTGAAACAAGAGATTACATCTGCTTTTTAGTTGAATTTCACTGCACAATGATAAAACTAGAAGTTTAATGATCTTGAAAATGCTAATATTTCATGATAAGGAGCCTATGTGGACAGTGTACTTGATACCTTAATTGATACTTTTATCTTATGTGAATATAAAACAGCCAACGTCATTGTATAAACTACCTTCTTCTGTGTAACTTGACAGGATCAATATTCTCTGGGATTCTAAGTTTCAAAGACAACTAAACAGTGGGAAGTTGATAAGTGAGGTGCATTGTTATCACTGAGAAACTCACATTTTATTAGGTCTTTTTCTTGTTAAAAAATTCAGATAGGGACATTTTTAAAAGGATGATACAAGGTGTCAGGATGGGTCAATAAATGAAAACAGACTACGTGGAGTGAATAACTAAACTTCCATTGATTGGTACGCTTTACTTCTCCTAGGAATCCTATCTAGTTTTAGAGAAATTTTCATGTAATTATGTCAGCATTCTTACAAAATACTTTAATTTGCAATTTATTTTAAAGCACCCCCTCCAAAAATATCATTGTCAGAATACTAATGTCCTAATCCCATTTCCTGCACAAAGACAGACAATAAGAGTCTTCTAGAAGTGCCACTCTAGCAACAGACAATCTACAGAACATCGTGACATTGATGTTAGTGCTAACAGAGGTGGGCAAAAGGCAGAAATATGCAGTCCCCCTCTCTTTACAGAATTCCTGGGAACAGGAAGAATAATATTTAAGGACTCTTTCAAATGCCATTTAATGGAGAAATTATGTCATCCATTCCAGTTATATTTATTGAAAATAATATTATCTTTGTAAAGGACTAACATTTATTATTCATATACTTTCTGTTAGGCACTGTGTTTGGTACTTTACTTTTGATTTTGTTTAATTTCACAGTAACCCTATAAGATAGGGTTATATCTAACCCAATAAGATATGATTGACTCCATTTTACAGTTGAGAAAATTTATGATTTTTAAAGATATCTGTGTCTAAAATCACCCTCCTGGCAAATAATAGAGCCAGAAGGTGAAGTAAGGGTTTCTAACTTCAACTTCTAAATTGCTTCCTACCTAGTGCCTATTATGTGCAGAAGCTTTTCCCAGGCACGCAAGTAACAGCTCCCAAATCGAATGGTTACCAGAATTCCTGGGGTGCTTGTAAGGCATACAGATTCCTTGAAGACATCTTAAGAGTTCTGATCCATAGGTCTGGAATGGACTCTCAGAGCAAAGTATCTTCAGCAAGCATCCTAGGAGTTTCTGATTAGCCAATTCAGAATAACTTCCAGGATGTAAAGGGATCTATAAAAGGACTCTACCCTCTAGGTAATTTGATTGTTGCAAAGAATCTAAGCCACTGACGATGGGAATATACATTCTGAATGTATCTCCTTCTGTAATGCCACACAGTACACTTTATAAATTCTTGATCAATCAAGAGAACAAAGGCATTTATTTGGATAATAATTACTTGTGTTTTTCAAGATGAGACAAAAGCAAAATTGTTTCAAATGAGTATTCACATAAACCTTTGTACACATTTTAAACTCCAAAATATACAAATTCTCTGTGTAAATTTTAACGTACTTAAACATGTTAAATAGCCATGTATGATACCATCATTACTGTCATATAATCCCAATAGCAAGTGTTCTCATAGGATTTAGTGGAAAGGGTTCCAGTTTTATGGTTTTCTTCTATGTCTTTATTCATCTGTTTTTTATTTTACTCGATGTCTATGTGTCCATCTGCTCTGGATTTCCTGAGGCAATCTTGTTATCTCTATGAGGATATTTACTATGAAAATAATACTTAATTAAAGTTCTTAGACCAGTCACTTGTTTTAAGCCCTTTAATTATATTAATTCATTTGATTCTCAAAATATCTCTACAAAATAGCTCCTGTTATTATGATCCCCATTTTACACGTAAGGGAACTGAGGCAAAGAGTGACTAAGCGTATACCAGTGATCTTTGCTGCATTTAAAAAGTTGCAGTATCTGCATGTGCAAGAAAAATAATGAAATATCCTATTTCCGCCTGGGAACAATAATATTCTAGGTTCTTCAGCACTGGAGTCCAGCCGAGGAAATTATCTGTTTACCGAGCAGCAGTGTAACTCCCTGCAATATCGCTCCCATAAAGCAGTGGCTTAACATTCTACATTATGTACTTATTAACGTGGGCATTGGGCAAGGGTTTGTTTTCACGGGAAAGAGGCAACATTTAGTATCTACAGTGAAATTAAGCCAAATTAGCAACACTCAGAAAATCAAGAAATTCTCAGTAGAATTCTCATCAAGGTATTTACACAGGATGACTTGTATTATTTTCTTTGTGGAATTTTATGTATGATAAGTATGCATAGAGATATGGGATATGTAGATGATAATTAGTACTGTGGCTAACATTTATAGAGCGATTACTATCTGCTCGGCACTGTGCAAATGTTTTTCGTGGATTATTCCGATTAATCCTGGCACATATCTTGATAAGTAGTTTCTTTGTTCCAGTTTTACAGATAAAAACAATTCTAGAGATATACTTAACATGCCTAAGGTCTAATGAAAGAACTGGTGTTTGAATGTACATGTCTAACTACAGAGACTGCCTTCTTAATCACCATACTCAGACTGAAACCTAGGTCCACAGATGGACCCAAATATTGAATATTGTCCATTGGTGAGTAACTACCTTCCCCCTTCCCCAAAGAAATCACCTACACAACTACAGGAAATGGAAATTTGTCTTTATACTAGTGTAGGTGAAAACATAATAGATGGACTTTTTAATTGACCACAGTTAGGACTGTAACATTTTAAAAAGCTCATGTAATTTTAAGCGGTGCTGATAGTTGGATTTAATCCAGAAAACATTTTTAAGCACCCACCAAATGTCCAGCACTGTGCTTGGTGTTAGATTTACAAAATTTTATAAGATGAGTTTGCAGATCTAGGGAACTTAAGAGTTCCACAAGACTGAGAGGGTTTGTCTGAGACTTGGACACCAGATGGTATGTCCTATAAGCACAGAATCAACAAGTTGCTGTGAGTGCAGGATGAGAATCATTAGTTCTGCTGCAATGGAAATGAACCTAGGACGTTTTCACAGTGGAGATATTATTCAGAGCGGAGTTTTAGAGCTGGGTGGATAGAATTTCACCAGATTGACAAACATGTGGAGGAAGAAATGTGTGATATAATTGGGGATGGTTTGTGCGATGATGTGGTGAGGGGGGCAGTGAGCCTAAAGAGGGCAGACTGGGCTCTCCGGATTATAAAGGAACCAGAGTGCCTTCCCAAAGAGTTTGGATTTTATTCTGTAGGCAGAAAAAATTGTTGTAATCAGGGAGTTATCACTTTTAGGTATGCGTGTCAGATATGATTAGGGCAGTAGCGATGGAGCCAGAAGGGAACAGCTGTGGAGCCGAGGTGGTAGACCTTTGTCCAAGGCACTGAGCACAGAAGGAGGAGGAACAGGTTTGGGGAAAATTAGTTTGCTTTTATATTATGGAATTTGAGGTGCATGCAGGCCACCCAGGTGAGAGATGTTTGATTGGCAGTAGGAAGTGCACGTGATAGGCTGGAACCAGAGGAGAGCCCCTGAGCCATGCCTGGGAGTTGCAAGTCCAGATGCCTGGGAAGCAGCATCCCAGTGCTGCTTTGTGTTGCTCAGATAGCAGCTGGATTAAATACTCAGTTCTACTTGTCACCTTTAGAAGGAAACCTGGAAGATCCCTCAAAGGCAGCTAGATGATGAAGAATCTGGATTCTACCTTACCTAAGATACCCTTAGTCTGGAAAAGAGAATGCAAAGAGGGAATGATAAATTTCTTTAACTGTTAGCAGGATTTCGGGAGACAGATATTTAGGTAGAGAAATGCAGCTCAAAGTCAGTGGTTCCCTCTCACTAAAAGGCAGCACAGGGAGCGGAGGCCACTCAGCTGCCTGGGCTTTCTGCAGTTGGACAAGAGTGAAAGAAAAACGATTACAATTGGGTATGGGGAAGGCAGCTGCCACCAGAGGGCAGCCACACTTTGAGAACCCCAGCCGGCCAAACCGAGCAGCTGTACCTGAGGGTTTTGTCGGGGAAATGCACAGTGTGGTCGCAGATGAACAACACGTGGGTGGGTAGGAGGGTAAGTCAGAATTTAGAGCCTGCAGGTTCCCAGGGTAGCAGGTAATTTGATTCATTTACCTGGCCATTCAGATTTAACCGGTTAATTTCTCTAAATAGGCTTTTGAATTTCCTTTCTCTTGTAAGGGAAGTTTCCCACTCTTTCCAGAACACTGTACACTCAGACTAGATTGAGGTAGTAGCTTCCTTTGTATCTGAAGAGGCTGCTGTGATCTCACTCACAGACAACTTATGAGTTTTGAGAAAATATTAAACAGTAATGGTGGAGCCTGAAAGATTGATACAGACTCTACCAGTGCAGAGATATTTGTGGATTTTAGTAGTAGCTACTCTTTCTGAAGTGTGACAAGAGATAATAGGGGTTTAACTCTTTAAATCGCACTATGACAATGCTGCAGACTGTGTGATGCTATTTTATTTAACAAATGAGCAAACCAAACCTCAGAGAGACTATCTACCAGCTCCAAGGTATCGCAGACAGAAAATAGCAGGACTGAGGTTTGAGCCCAGATGTGTTTTGCTCTAAAGGCCCTGTTTTTTTTGTTCTGCACAAGGTCTTTATTCTGTTGTCAGAGCTTCTTCCAAGAACATCATGGACAAGGCAGGAAGGAGATATGAAAATGCATCCAGGAAAGCATTGGGGATGTCCTGACGTTCTCCAGCTTTGACCCCAGAGCAATGAAAACTTTCTCTGCCGGGAGATAGTGGCAACTCTCTGACCTTTTCCAGAAGGAATTGGTGCTATGACTGATATTTAGGTGCTGCCATAGTTCATCTGAATCTGCTTGGCAATTAAACCACGTATTTTCCCATGCAATTAAACCACTTTGCATGTGATTTTTTTTTTTTTTTTTTTGCGGTACGCGGGCCTCTCACTGCCGTGGCCTCTCCCGCTGCGGAGCACAGGCTCCGGACGCGCAAGCTCAGCGGCCATGGCTCACGGGCCCAGCCGCTCCGCGGCACGTGGGATCCTCCCGGACCGGGGCACGAACCCGTGTCCCCTACATCGGCAGGCGGACTCTCAACCACTGCGCCACCAGGGAAGCCCTGCGTGTGAGTTTTAATAAACCAGGTCATCTCCAGTGAGGGGAGGAAGGAGCTCTCTGGACATCAGGACTAACAGCTAAGTCCCTACGGAGGAGAAAATAGGTTAAATCCTCCTCTCAGGAGAAAAGATGGAGCAGAATCTATCCTCTGCCCTCAACTGGCTTGATGACCTGCACCCCACACCACTCAGGGGAATTTGGGAGGGAAACAGACAAAGCTTATGGCCCTTTGACGGCTTGAAAGGGAGCATTGCACTGGAGTCAGGAGATGCCACTGGAGCTCCTCATTTTTCAATTTGGAAGCTACTCTTTCATAGTAATAATAATGATCCCAGTCATAACAGACACCATATCAAAGTTAAATGTAAAGAACATATCCTTTCTACAGTATTGAACTAATGTTAAAGGCGTGATGCTCTCAGTTGAAAACAACCATTTTAAACAGCAATAATAACAAGAAAATAAGCACGTTTTGAGATTCTTCCTTTCCACCCTGTCGGGCACCCCTGCTTGGTGCTGTTTCGGTACATGAACACAACGGCATATGCAGCTCTTCTCTTAGCATAAATGTTTTGGAAGCTGGCGTTGCTAAGCTATGGCCAATTTCAAATGCAAAAATCTACTTCCCCTGGAAAACGTGCTTGCTACAACCTTCATGCCACCTTCGACTATTTGTGTAGTTCCTAAGTGGAATATGTTTGGTTTATGCAAAGCTGAAGGAAAAGGAAAACGGAACAAATATCCAAAAGCACGTTGCTCTGTCTTCTTTCTGTACCTTCAAACAATCACACATTTACTCATAAGAGATGCTGAACAAGGTCATCAGATCTAGAGGACAGTATATTTTTTGAGTTGATGATATATTGATCGTATTTTCCTCCACAGAGACTGCATTTTTGAAAAGTAGGAAGTTATGTATTTTTTATTTAAACTCCATGTACATGGCTATGATTTATTTGTATTTTATTAATTAGTTTACACATAAGAGTTGTGTACTGAGTGTCACTTCTATGTCAGGCACAGTGATGGCCAACAGATTCTGATTAGAATCCACTTAGAGTCTTCAGCCCTGGCATATTGTGGTTTTATTGTTCACAGTTAGGGAATTTTATGGTACTTTTCTTGGACCCTTTCTTTTGATGCATTGTATTAGTTTCCTATTGCTGCTGTAACAAATTTCAACAAATTTTATGACTTATAACAACACAAACCTATTATCTCACAATTAGAGTTACTGAAATCCAGGTGTCAGCAAGGATGTGTTCCTCCTTTCCGCACTACCCAGACAGGGGTCCATACAGCGTTGTTCTGGACTCCCATCCTAACTTAAAGGGAAACTTTCACAATGTCCGGAGCCCTTGACGTCCTGCAAGTGAAGGAGGAGGATGTCCTCAAATTCCTTGCAGCAGGAACCCACTTAGGTGGCACCAACTTTGACTTCCAAATGGAACAGTACATCTACAACAGGAAAAGTGATGGCATCTACATCATAGATCTGAAGAGAACCTGGGAGAAGCTTCTGTTGGCAGCTCGTGCCATTGAATTCCCAGCTGATGTCAGTGTCGTATCCTCCAGGAATACTGGCCAGCAAGCTGTGCTGAAGTTTGCTGCTGCCATTGGAGCCACTCCTATTGCTGGCCATTTCACTCCTGGAACCTTCCCTAACCAGATCCAGGCAGCCTTCCGGTAGCCAAGACTTCTGGTGGTTACTGATCCCAGGGCTGACCACCAGCCTCTCACAGAGGCCTCTTACGTTAACCTGCCTACCGTCACTCTGTGTAACACAGGCTCTCTGCTGTGCGATGTGGACATTGCCATCCTGTGCAACAACAAGGGAGCTCACTCAGTGGGTCTGATGTGGTGGATGCTCGCCTGGGAAGTTCTGCACATGCGTGGAACCATCTCCTGTGAACACCCTTGGGAGGTTATGCCTGATCTCTACTTCTACAGAGATCCTGAAGAGATTGAAAAGGAATAACAGGCAGCAGCTGGGAAAGCTGTGGCCAAGGAGGAATTTCAGGGTGAATGGACCGCTCCTGAGTTCACTGCTACTCACCCTAAGGTGGCGGACTGGTCCGAAGGTGTGCAGGTGCCCTCTGTGCCTACTCAGCAGTTCCCCACTGAAGACTGGTCTGCAGCTCCCACTGCTCAGGCCACTGAATGGGTAGGAGCAACCACTGAGTCATCTTAAGCTGTTCTTCCACAAACTCTTCAAATGGAAATAGGTTGACGGAAAACGAACAGTTTCTTAAAAAAAAAAAAAAAAAAAAACAATGTTTCCTTCTGGAGGTTCTAGGAGAGAATCAAGTCCTTGCATTCTCTTTGCTGATGGTCCCTTCCCTCATTTTCAAATCCAACTGGGTAGCGTCTTCAAATCTCTCTGTTTCTCTTCTCTCTCTCTCTCTCTCTCTCCCCCCTTCTCTCACCCGCCCCCCCCGCCTCCATCTTCACATCTTCTCTGACTCTCTTGCTTCCCTCTTATAAGCAGCCTTATGATTACGTTGGGTCCACCCAGATAATCCAGGGTAATAATCTTGCCAAATCACGTTTGCAGTCTCTTGAGCATGGAAGGCAACATCTACACAGGTTCTGGGGATTACGATATAGACTTCTATGTGTGTGTGTGGTGTTCGGGGGGGGGGGGGCGTTATCCCACCTACCACATTCGCATATTGAACTCATCTCCTAGCTAAAATTCCTCTGCTTACGCTGTGTACTTTAAAAAATGAAATGTTTTTGAAACATTTTCCCAAAAAAATGACATGAAGAAATTTACACCCTTTTTGGGTCTTCACATAGAATGTAACACCAATCCTCTGGATGCCAGGGCAGATCTCCTAGGAAGTGAATTTCTAAGTGTTGCAGAAGGAAACTGTTCACTGAGTCCACATTTTCTTAGCACAGCGCCCCCAGAAGTTCAGTTTCTCTAGCTAAAGGTAAAAGCTCTCTGAGTTCTACTGGATGGTACTCTGGGGAATATTTTTGTGTGCTGAACACAATTAAAATTATAATTCTTTTATTGCATTTATGCATATTAAAATAGAATATCAACTTAATATTTTGACTCTTAATAAGTTTTCCCCAAAAGGAGGTCATTACTCACAGTTCACACAGTGCGAAAGCCATGAATGTGTGCCTCAGTAGCCTGAGATTTACTGTGACTCTATTTCTGTACTGAATACAAATTCATTTAAAAATATATTCATTCCCCTATTCTCCCTGCATTGAGGTTTACGAATGAATAAATGGCGGGTTAGCAGTTCTAAGAATGCTGGGGCAGGGTCATAAGGACTTTTATGCCTGCTGGAAAGATCCTTTGGGGCAAGAGAGGTCTATTAGCCCATTCCATGTTTCCCAAGCTGAGGGAGAGGCCAGAGGGCCACATTCTGAGCTGAGAGGTTTTGAAACTTTGCTTTCCTTGGCCCTACAAAGCATAAGCTTTCTGATATTTCTCTCTCTTAAGCTATTTAATGAGGAGGAAGAGAGACATTTTCCCCAGTGTTGAGTGTAAAGGAAGAGTAGATGAGAAGGTATGGCTGGAGGATTTCTAAACCCACAACTACACCCCAGTTTACTCCAAAGATGGAGACACTGTAGCATGAACAGCTGAAGTAGGGTTTTGCTCTTCATTGAAGGTATTTTCTGCAAAGTTTTGGAAGAGTTATGAACTAGTGGGAAGAAACCACATATATAGGCCTTGATACACACACACACACATATTTAGATTAATAAGTTCGTGTTTTAATTAGCCAATGATACAGTGCCATATTATGAATAAACTGGCCATCAGGGATGAAGGAATGGAGTGAGGAAGAGGTTTCCTGGGCCTCAGAGACTCTGATAGGAGCCCAAAGCTGTTGATACTAGTGTTTGTGCAAGAAACGGTTTCATGAGATCAAGAGAACTCAACTCTTGTTGTGGTGTAGTCCTATACGGTTATATTATCATTCAGGAAGAATATGCCTTACATTTGACAGAAGGTTTTCAAACATCAGGACATCCGTGTTCTTGATCCAAATTCAGTGTCAGCAAAGATTGCGTCATCGCCTCTCACTGGCAGTTGTTGCTTTACTTTATAATACTTTTTATATTAGTTATCCTTTGGGGGCAACATGATGAACTTCAGATCTTTTATTGGCTTAGTGTTTTGTTTTTTTTAAATATTTATTTGGGCTGCTCCTGGTCTTAGTTGCGGCATGTGGGATCTTTGTTGCTGCATGCAGGATCTTTAGTTGTGGCATGTGAACTCTTAGTTGTGGCATGTGGACTTCTTAGTTGCGGCATGTGGACTCCTTGTTGCGGCATGCAGACTTCTTAGTTGCAGCGTGCGGACTCTTGTGGCATGCATGTAGGATCTAGTTCCCCAATCAGGGATCGAACCCGGGCCCCCTGCATTGGGAGTGTGAAGTCTTACCCACTGGACCACCAGGGAAGTCCCTCAATGTTTTTTCTTTTTTTTTTAATAGATCTTTATTGGAGTATGATTGCTTCACAGTACTGTGTTAGTTTCTGTTGTACACCAAAGTGAATCAGCCATATGCATACATATATCCCCATATCCCCTCCCTCTTGAGCCTCCCTCCCACCCTCCCTATCCCACCCCTCTAGGTCATTGCAAAGCACTGAGCTGATCATGATCACCCTGTGCTATGCAGCTGCTTCCCACTAGCTATCTATTTTACGTTTGGTAGTGTATATATGTCCATGCCACTCTCTCACTTCATCCCAGCTTCCCCCACCCCACCACATCCTCAAGTCCATTCTCTATGTCTGTGTCTTTATTCCTGCCCTGCCACTAGGTTCATCAGTACCATGTTTTTATTTTAGATTCCATATATATGTGCTAGCATACGGTATTTGTTTTTCTCTTCCTTACTTCACTCGGTATGACAGACTCTAGGTCCATCCACCTCACTACAGATAACTCAATTTCGTTTCTTTCTTTGGCTGAGTAATATTCCATTGTATATATGTGCCACATCTTCTTTATCCATTCATCTGTCGATGGACATTTAGGTTGCTTCCATATTCTGGCTATTGTAAATAGTGCTGCAGTGAACATTGTGGTACATGACTCATTTTGAACTATGGTTTTCTCAGGGTATATGCCCAGTAGTGGGATTGCTGGGTCATATGGTAGTTCTATTTTTAGTTTTTTAAGGAACCTCCATACTGTTCTCCATAGTGGTTGTATCAATTTACATTCCCACCTATAGTGCAGGAGGGTTTCCTTTTCACAACACCCTTTCCATCATTTGTTGTTTCTAGATTTTTTGATAATGGCCATTCTGACTAGTGTGAGGTGATACCTCATTGTAGTTTTGATGTGCATTTCTCTAATATTCAGTGATGTTGAGCATCTTTTCATGTGTCTCTTGGCCATCTGTATGTCTTCTTTGGTGAAATGTCTATTTAGGTCTTCCACCCATTTCTTAATTGGATTGTTTGTTTTTTTGATATTCAGCTCAATGAACTATTTGTATATTTTGGAGATTAATCCTTTGTCTACTGTTTCATTTGCAAATGTATTCTCCCATTCGGAGGGTTGTCTTTTCCTCTTGTTTATGGCTTCCTTTGCTGTGCAAAAAGCTTTAAAATTTAATTAGGTCCCATTTGTTTATTTTTGTTTTTATTTTCATTACTCTAGGGGGTGGGTCAAAAAAGATCTTGCTGTGGTTTATGTCGAAGAGTGTTTTTCCTATGTTTTCCTGTAAGAGTTTTATAGTGTCTGGTCTTACATTTAGGTCTTTAATCCATTTGAGTTTATTTTTGTGTATGGTGGTAGGGAATGTTCTAATTTCATTCTTTTACATGTACCTGTCCAGTTTTCCCAGCACCACTTACTGAAGAGGCTGTCTTTTCTCCATTGTATGTTCTTTCCTCTTTTGTTGTAAATTAGGTGATCAATGTGTATGGGTCTATCTCTGGGTACTCTATCCTGTATCATTGATCTATGCCAGTACCATACTCTTTTGATTACTGTAGCTTTGTAGTATACTCTCAGGTCAGGGAGTCTCATTCCTCCAGCTCAATTTTTCTTTCTCAAGATTGCTTTGGCTATTTGGGGTCTTCTGTGTTTCCATGCGAATTGTAAAACTTTTTGTTCTAAATCTGTGAAGAATGCCATCGGTAGTTTGATAGGGATTGCGTTGAATATGTAGATTGCTTTGGGTAGTATAATCATTTTCACAATGTTGATTCTTCCAATCCAAGAACATGGTATATTTCTCCATCTGTTTATGTCATCTTTGATTTCTTTCATCAGTGTTTTATAGTTTTCTGAGTACAAGTCTTTTGCCTCCTTAGGTCGGTTTATTTCTAGGTATTTTATTCTTTTTGTTGTGATGGTAAATGGGAGTGTTTCCTTAATTTCTTTCTGATTTTTGTTGTTAGTGTATAAGAATGCCAGAGATTTCTGTGCATTAATTTTGTATCCTGCAACGTTACCAAATTCATTGATTAGTGCTAGTAGTTTTCTTGTGGCATCTTTAGGATTTTCTATATATATTATCATGTCGTCTGCAAACAGTGACAGTTTTATTTCTTCTTTTACAATTTGTATTCCTTTTATTTCTTTTTCTTCTCTGATTACTGTGGCTAGAACTTCCAAAACTATGTTGAATAATAGTGGCAAGAGTGGACATCCTTGTCTTATTCCTGATCTTGGAGGAAATGCTTTCAGTTTTTCATCATTGAGTATGATGTTTGCTGTGGGTTTATCATATATGGCCTTTATTATGTTGAGGTAGGTTCCCTCTATGCCCACTTTCTGGAGAGATTTTATCATAAATGGGCGTTGAATTTTGTCAAAAGCTTTTTCTGCACCTATTGAGATTATCATATTGTTTTTATTCCATCATTTGTTAATATGGTGTATCACATTGATTGATTTGCGTATATTGAAGAATCCTTACATCCCTGGGAAAAATCCCACTTGATCATGTTGTATGATCCTTTTAATATCTTGCTGGATTCTGTTTGCTAGTATTTTGTTTAGGATTTTTGCATCTATTTTCATCCGTGATATTGGTCTATAATTTTCCTTTTTTGTGATATCTTTTTCTGGTTTTGGTATCAGGGTGATTGTCACTTTGTAGAATGAATTTGGGAATGTTACTCCCTCTGCAGTTTTTTGGGAGAGTTTGAGAAGGAGCAGTGTTAGCTCTTCTCTAAATGTTTGGTAGAATTCACCTGTGAAGCCATCTGGTCCTGGACTTCTGTTTGTTGGAAGATTTTTAATTACAGTTTCAATTTCATTACTTGTGATAGGTCTGTTTATTTTTTCTAATTCTTCCTGGTTCAGTCTTGGAAAATTGGACCTTTCCAAGAATTTATCAACTTCTGGTGTTGTCCATTTTATTGGCATATGTTTATTTGTAGTAGTCTCTTATATTCCTTTGTATTGCTGTGGTGTCAGTTGTAATTTCTCCTTTTTCATTTCTAATTTTATTGATTTGCATCCTCTCCCTTTTTTTTTCTTGATGAGTCTGGCTAAGGGTTTATCAATTTTGTTTATCTTCTGAGTCTGGCTAAGGGTTTATCAATTTTGTTTATCTTCTCAAAGAACCAACGTTTAGTTTTATTGATCTTTGCTATTGTTTTCTTTGTTTCTATTTCATTTATTTCTGCTGTGATATTTATGACTTCTTTCCTTCTACTGACTTCGGGTTTTCTTTGTTCTTCATTCTCTAGTTGCTTTAGGTGTAGGGTTAGATTGTTTATTTGAGATTTTTCTTGTTTCTTGAGGTGAGATTGAATTTCTATAAAATTGCCTCTTAGAACTGCTTTTGCTGCCTCCCATATGTTTTGGGTTGTCGAGTTTTTGTTGTCATTTGTTTCTATGAATTTTTTAATTTCCTCTTTGATTTCTTCAGTGATTTCTTGGTTATTTAGTAGCGTCCTGTTAGCCTCCATGTATTTGTGGGTTTTTTCAGTTTTTTTCCCGTAATTGATTTCCAGTCTCATAGCATTGTGGTCAGAAATCATGCTTGATACGATTTCAGTTTTCTTAAGTTTTCCGATGCTTGAGTTGTGACCCAAAATGTGACCTATCCTGGAGAATGTTCCATGTGAACTTGAGAAGAAAGTGTATTCTGTGACTTTCAGACGGAATGTTCTATGAATATCAATTAAATCTGTCTGGTCTATTATAAAGCTTGTGTTTCCTTTTATTTTCTGTTGGGATGATCTGTCCATTGGTGTAAGTGGGGTGTTAATGTCTCCTACTATTATTGTGTTACTGTTGATTTCCCCTTTCATGGTTTTTAGTATTTGCTTTATGTATTGAGGTGCTTCTACGTTGGGTGCATAAACATTTATAATTGTTATGTCTTCTTCTTGGATTGATCCCTTGATCATTATGTAGTGTCCTTCCTTATCTCTTGTAACACTATTTTAAGGTCTATTTTATCTGATACAAGTATTGCTATTCCAGCTTTCTTTTGATTTCCATTTGCATGGAATATCTTTTTCCATCCCTTCTCTTTCAGTCTGTATGTGTCCCTAGGTCTGAAGTGGGTCTCTTGTAGACAGCATATATACGGGTCTTGTTTTTGTATCCATTCAGCCTGTCTGTGTCTTTTGGTTGGGGCATTTAATTAATTTATATTTAAGGTTATTATCGATACGTATGTGCCTACTACCATGTTCTTAATTGTTTTGGGGTTGTTTTTGTGGGTCTTTTTCTTCTCTTGTGTTTCCCTCCTAGAGAAGTTTCTTGAGCATTTGTTGTAAAGCTGGTTTGGTGGTGCTGAATTTTTTTAGCCTTTGCTTGTCTGAAAAGCTTTTGATTTCTCCATTGAATCTGAATGAGATCCTTGGTGGGTGGAGTAATCTTGGTTGTAGGTTTTTCTCTTTCATCACTTTAAGTATATCCTGCCACTCCTTTCTGGCCTTCAGAATTTCTGCTGAAAAATCAGCTGATAACCTTATGGGGATTCCTTTGTATGTTATTTTTGTTTTTCCCTTGCTGCTTTTAAATTTTTTTCTTTGAATTTAATTTTTGTTAGTTTGATTAATATGTGTCTTGATGTGTTTCTCCTAGGGTTTATCCTGTATGTGACTCTCTGTGCTTCCTGGACTTGTGTGACTATTTCCTTTCCTATGTTAGGGAATTTTTCCACTGTAATCTCTTCAAATATTTTCTCAGACCCTTTCTTTTTCTCTTCTTCTGAGACCACTATAATTCGAATGTTGGTGCATTTAGTGTTGTCCCAGACCTCTCTGAGATTGTTTTCAATTCTTTTTCTTTATTCTGCTCCTCAGCAGTTATTTCCACCATTTTGTCTTCAAGCTCACTTATTCGTTCTTCTGCCTCAGTTATTCTGTTACCAATTCCTTCTAGTGTAATTTTCATTTCACTTATTGTGTTGTTCATCTCTGTTTGCTCTTTAGTTCTTCTAGATCTTTGTTAAATATTTCTTGTATTTTCTCAATCCGTGCCTCCATTCTATTTCCAAGATTCTGGATCATCTTTACTATCATTACTCTGATTTTTTTTTCAGGTAGATTGCCTATTTCCCCTTCATTTATTTGGTCTTGTAGGATTTTACCTTGCTCCTTCATCTGTGACATAGTTATTGCCATCTCATTTTTCTTTTTTTTGATGAGTGGGATTGTTTTCCTATCTTACTGGTTGTTTGGCCTGAAGTTTCCAACACTGGTGCCGAGTTGAGGACCTCTGTGAGACCTCACTCCATTGAATATTCCCTGGGGTCTGAGGTTTTCTGTTAATCCAGTTGTTCAGATTTGGAGCTCTCACTGCAGGATCTTTGGCCTGACCCCCGGCTTGTGATCCAAGATCCTGTAAGCCACGTGGGGTGGCAAAAATAAAAATAAAAAAGAAAAGGAAGAATAACAAAGTAACAAATAAAATTAGACTAGGAGACTAACAGATATGTTAGAAAGAATATAAAATTAAAAATATAGATGAAACAGCAACTGGAAGGTAAAACAGAACACAATAGTAAAAAAGAGGAGGAGAAAAAAAAAAGGTGGAAAAGGCCTTGGCTGTGGAGGGCGGGGCTTAAACAGAGGCGGGGCTTGGGCAGTGGGCAGGGCCTATGCTTAGCACCCACAGGGCTGGGAAAGGCCCTGGGAGTTGTGGGTCATGGGGCTTAGGCTCAACAGAACTGATGGGTCCCAGGTGTGCCTCCTGCCTCTGTTCTCAGAGGGCCGGGGACCGCACCTAGGAGCCCAGCAGGCTTCCCAGGCTGAGTGGGCAGGGTAAACATCCTCTGCTCCTCTACTGCTCCTCTGGTCCTGGAGGGCCCCTCCCACCCATATCTCCTGTTCTCCTCCTGGTCTCCCTCCTATGCCCCCAGGACCCATGCAGCCTGGAGGGCATTTTGGAGGGCAGGGGACCAGCCTGGGAGCTCAGTAAATTTCCCGGGGTCGAGTGAGCAGGCGCAACGCCCTCTGCTCCTCTTCCACTCCTCTGGTCCTGGAGGGCCCCTCCCACCTGCCTCTCCTGTTCTCCCCTCCGGTCTCCCTCCTATGTCCCCACGACCAAGTGGCCCGGGGGTGGGGCTCTGAGAATGTGGGACCCAGCCCAACTGGGCAGGGGAAATACTGAGTGTGCTCCCCCTTGATCTGAGCCCCAGAGGATCCCTTCATGTGTGTGAACCCCTCCCCCCCTCAGCCACCCCTCAGGGGCGCTGGTCCTGTCTGGCCTCCACTTCTCCTCCCCCCACATCTTACCAGTTAGCTTGGGGGGTTCCTCCTGTCTCCTTGGGCATTGAGGTCTCCCACCAGCATCTGGCAGTTACCCTAGTTGTGGGGAGATGCGAACCCCGCATCTTCCCACACCGCTGTCTTGACTCCTCAGATGTCCCTCAGTGTTTCTAATTGACAGCAATCTTTGTTTCTCTTTTGATGTTCAAATTGTCATAGTTTGAGAAGTAGGAGCCCCATCAAGTCCATTCTTGTAGTCATTTTCGTACATCTTTAAAAGTTAACCTTGCTTTCTAATATCAGCAAACTATTCCAAGACGGTCTTGAGTTCTCCTGCACTGAACGTGGACTCAGTGGCTCTCTAAAGTGCCCTGATTATCTTTGGTGGAGAATAATGTTAAAGACCAGACTCTGTATACTAGTGCTGCAGACTATATTGTTTCACAGGAGAACTGGCAGTAGATCCGAGTGACAAAAGAAAAGGGGCAGTTTACATCAGTGAAATAATTAGAAGACTCTCCAATTCCACAAAAAGGTCATTATTTCAATTTTGGTCTTTTATTAAGGTTATTTTCCCCTTTCTCTGGTATGAGAGCTTCCTCATCTAAAATCCCCCCTCTCTTTTTATACCAACTTTAATAATAGTTTGATAGTCATAGTTTGATATAACAGTTACACATTATCATACCAAACCATATGTATTTAAAGTGAAGATTTGACCCCAGATTTAGAACTCTCAATTTTCCTTTTCACTCTTTTTTTTTTTTTTGTGGTATGTGGGCCTCTCACTGTTGTGGCCTCTCCCGTTGCAGAGCACAGGCTCTGGACGCACAGGCTCAGCGGCCATGGCTCACGGGCCCAGCCGCTCCGCGGCATGTGGGATCTTCCCGTACCGGGGCATGAACCCGTATCCCCTGCATTGGCAGGCGGACTCTCAACCACTGCGCCACCAGGGAAGCCCTCCTTTTCACTCTTGGTCCAAGCATCTTTAATGGATGCAGGTCAAAATCATCTAACATTAACCTCACCAAATTTCTGAAAACAGGAAAAAAAAAAAAAAAGAACTTCTAATTTCCTTCTGGAGCAACATTTACAAAATAAATAATTCAGAATACACTGAGATACAGGATCCACATAAAATTATGTATAATCGTTGAAGGATAATAATAAAGGGTATAATGTAGGCAAATATAATCTTTTGTAGTTCTATTTAAGTTTCACTTTTACTACTCTATAAGAACTATTTTTTTATTTCTCTTATAATGTTTTTTTCTTAATTTATTTTAATTTTATTTTTAGTTGAACTGGGTCTTTGTTGCTGCATGCAGGCTTTCTCTATTTGCAGTGAGCGGGGGCTACTCTTCATTGCGGTACACGGGCTTCTCATTGCGGTGGCTTTTTGTTGTAGAGCAGGGGCTCCAGGCACGCGGGCTTCAGCAGTTGTGGCACATGGGCTCAGTAGTTGTGGCACACAGGCTTAGTTGCTCCGCGGCATGTGGGATCTTCCCGGACCAGGACTCGAACCCGTATCGCCTGCATTGGCAGGCAGATTCTTAACCACTGCACCACCAGGGAAGCCCAATTCCTCTTATAATGTTTGTATAATGTTTATTTCTGCTTTTAAAAAGACATTCAGATAAATGTAGATATTCATTATTTAAATATTCTAATGAGTTAACTTTCCCAAATCTAATTATAGTAGCAGAATAAATGAACAACATGATAATAAAAATTATGAAGCATTTTAACCAAAAATTTTATGTGCAACAGCTTTTGAAGGGCTGTTTAACTGCTTAGACACACGTGTACATGCACATCCTCACACAGAAGCAATGTATATCTCACATCGGCACATCTAGATTGCAACATACTTCACATGTATTTTTTCTTTTTTTTTTTTTTTTTTTTTTTTGCGGTACGCGGGCCTCTCACTGTTGTGGCCTCTCCCCTTGCGGAGCACAGGCTCCGGACGCGCAGGCCCAGCGGCCATGGCCCACGGGCCCAGCCGCTCCGCTGCACGTGGGATCTTCCCAGACCGAGGCACGAACCCGTGTCCCCTGCATCGGCAGGCGGACTCTCAACCACTGCGCCACCAGGGAAGTCCCTTCACATGTATTTTTATGTTTTCATTACACTTACATACTTCTTTATTTCAAGTTAGGAAGTGGTCTACTTGAGGCCCAGTAATTTCCCTCATGTAGGTTTCATTTTCACCAAAATACAAATGGGCCAACCAGACTTCCAGTTTGCTGCTTATGATTATATTGATGTCTGTTCCTATGTTTGTGTATTTCCACTGTTCTACCTTATTCCATTGTTTGACTATATTGCAATTTCTGTGTTCTACTAACAAACACTTATGCAGTTCTCCATTTTTCTATTATAGACACTGCTGCAATGACCATTCTAATACTTGACTCCTGAGACAAAAAACATAAAAGTTTATCTAGATTATATTCTTGGGTCTTATATTTATTTTCAAATTTACTAGAAAATCTCAAATTGCTTTCTAAAGTAGTTGTACCACTTTGCAAGTTTATTTAAACACTATCATTGTGGTTTTAATTTTAATTTTCCTGACTGCCAGTGAGCTTGAGTAGCATTTCAAATGATTTTTTTTTTTTTTTTTTGGCCAGTCATATTTCCTACTTTGTGAAATACCTGTTGGCACCTGTTGCCAATTTTTCTATTGGGTTATCTGTCCTTTTTTATTGATAGTAATTAATTCTTAACTGCCCATGGATGTCTCCAGCAGAGACCTCCAACACTACCTGAAAGATCTAAACTGCATCAAATGCACTAGAATTCATTGCCATCCCACTAGTAGACTCTGCTACTCTCTTTTCCTCAAAAGGCCTCTTGTCTCCTTAGTTGAGAAGTCTGGGAAGCCCAGGTCCTTCCTCCCATCAGTCTTGGGGAAGAACTTAGCAGATATTCTTTGTCAGGGATTAAGCACCCTCATAGATCCTTAGTCTAAGCCTAGCATATTTCCTTCCTGACTCTCTGGATCTTCTTTTATTTCTAGCAAAATGGGGGAAATCTTCCTTTTGACAGGGACTTGTTTGATTCTCATCCACCTCTGTCTCGTTGCCTCTTTCAGTTTAACAGGGTTTGTTCTGGGCATTGTGACTACTTCCAGTGCAGGCCGTGGGGCCACGCCTCCACTTGTGGCCACTCATGCCTCTGTCTCTGAGTGCAAAGCTGTTCCCATACTCTCCTCCTCTCCCACGTACCAGGTACTGCTATATCCTGTGAAGTCCTTCACAAGATGGCAGTCTTCTTCTTCTCAACTCCTAATTTTTCCCCACTAGTATTAACGTTTTATTAAGTTTTCTGATTTCACATATTCTTACTGATTGACCTAATAGTTGTACTCCTCTAATACAATATATTTTCCCTCAGTAAAACTCTAAAGTGACCCAGATGTGAGAGAGGGTAGACATTCTCAGATTTGTAGCCTTGGAGAAATCAGGCACATCACTAGCCATCCACTTTATCTCACTTGACTTCAATCCAGCAAGATTTTCTTCTTCCCTGAATAAAATCCTATTCAGAACACGGTAGTTATGAAAGGAGGAGATCAAGGTGGCAGAGTAGGAGGACACAGAGCTCATCTCCTGCCACAAACATCAAAAATACCTCTACATGTGGAGTAGTTCACACTGAAACAAGCTGGAGAGTGGCAGAATGACTCTCATACAACCAAGGCTGTAACATGGAGTCAGGTAGGAAGGGAAGAGAAGTGATGAGGTTGGGACCTGTGCCCCTTGGAAGGGACACAGAGGAGGAGGGGGATTACATTGGCTCGAAGATCCTCCCTGGGGAGCGAGCAACTTGAACCACATATTGGGTGCCCACGTCTGGGGCCCAACACTGGGAGGGATGAGTCCCCTTAGCTCATTTGAGAACCAATGGGACTGACAGCAGGGCTGTAAGAAGCCTAAACCCCACTTGTGAAACAGATGCATATGCTTGCTTACTCCTGAAGCAAGGCAGAAGCAGGCTAAAACTGCCTGGGACTCTGGCTGGTTTCCCAGAACTGCCCCAGCGTTTGCCCCAGCCTGATCTGAGTGCCCGCTCCAGCCCATTTTGCTCCATGGTACAGCTCCACACTAGGGCGAAGGCTGCTGCGGCTGAGGAGAGTATGCAGTTGTAGGAGACAGAGCCGGTTTGACGCAGCACAGCAGCAATGGTGTTCATGGGGGTGGCAGATTGGGAGCGGTCTGGAGCTCTGACTGGTGCTAGGACCATGCCAACGTGCATACCAGCCCACACTGAGTGCCCACTCCAGCCCTTCATGCTCCTCCGCGTGAGGGTGAAGCTGCCTCCACTGAGGAGAGTATGCAGTTGAGGGGGACAGAGCCAATTCATACCTGATCCTCAGGGCTTCTGCTCCTGCAGCTGGGGAGCCGCACCCACCGCCAACAAGGTGGTACTGGCCACTGAGCAGAGGAGAAGCCCAGACTTACACTTGGCTCTGGCTCTAGCCTCTGCGTCTCCAGCCCTACTTCCTACCAAGGTGATAGCTGCTAGCATACCCTGGGGGAAGACATGACTTGTGCTCACTGCAGATCCAGCTGTCCCACCAAAAATGCTGGGCACATGCAGACTGAATAGGAATGCTCCCTCACAAGGACACTCCTTCAAGACTGGGATAGGAAACTGTTTCACTTAATTTTATAAAGACAGAGAAAGTTAAGCAAAATGAAAAGAAAGAGGAATTAGTTTCTAATGAAAGAACGAGAAAAAGATCCTAAAAAAAAAAAAAAAAAGCTAATAAAACAGAGATAAATAATTTACCGGATAAAGAGTTTGAACCATTAGTAATAAAAATGCTAACTGAACTAAGGAAAAGAATAGATGAACACAGTGAGAATTTTAAAAAGAAACTAGAAAATATAGAAAAGAACCAGTCAGAACTGAAGAATGCAATAACTGAAATGAAAAACACACTAGAAGGAATTAACAACAGACTAGGTAATACAGAAGAATACGTCAGGGATCTGGAAGATGGAACGATGGAAATAACCTGATCACAACAGCAAAAAGAAAAACAAATTAAAAAATGAGAACAGTTTAAGGGACCTCTGAGATAACGTCAAGCATACCAACATTCACAATATAGGAGTCCCAGATGGAGAAGAGGGAGAGAAAGGGATTGAAATTGTATTTGATGAACTTATGGTTGAAAACTTCCTGAGCCTGAGGAAACAGATATCCAGGCAAGGGAAGCACAGAGTGTCCGAAACAAGATGGATCCAGTTTTTTTTGAAAAGGAAAGAAATGCAGGAAAAAAAACAAGATAAATGAAGACTGAGTGAATAGTTGCATAGACCCATATCCATAGAGGACAGAAGATGTGATTGACAACAGGAAAATTAGTGAGCTGTAGCAACATGAAACTCACACGCATTCTAGAAAGGAGAAAAAAAACGGGAAATGAGGAGGAGAGGGAAAAAAAGCTAGGAAATAGAATAACAGCAACACAGGGAAGAAAAATGATCGTGTCAGAAATAGAGCTAAAATGAACAGTTAATGTAAGAATTTGTAAGGGAAGAACTGGGGCATCATACAAGGAAAGATATATAGCATCAGGGGTTGGTCCTGCCCATAGCCTATTAGACTCAGATGGCTGGATCCTTCAGTTTGGATTTTATGTTGGAGTATTGGCAAAGGACAGGGTACTAGCCCTCATTTTAGACCCCACTAAGGTATATTCACGTTGGATTATATAAAGCATCAGGGATGCTTTAAAGCAATAATATTAGCTCTTCCTGTTTTTCCCTGAAACCCCAGTTTAGGACTTGGATAACATTTTTAGACAATATATTTTACATCAAAGACTGGCCCAGAGAGAAATGTAAACATCCACAGTGTAAAAAGCAATTTATTTTTATCCATAAAATTATGAAATTTTCTACACATGTATCTTGTACATAAGTAGAGACCATGGCAATGTATTCATTTTCAGAAAAAATACATGTCATGCATAAACAGATAGTACGGCACACACACACATCCTAGAGAAGAAAGATGAGGCTTAAGAAGAGACAGAGAAACAGGCAAAGGTGAGGAAGATGGGAGTGGAACAGATACACGTGTCCTGAAAGGAGACAGACAGCCTCAGGTCTCGTCTTTCTACTAAAATATTTCAATATTCTGGCTTATTTCCAGCCTCTAGTTTTACACTGTCCAAGCCACGATCTACACTGCTATGAGCATCATCTTTGCAGAAATCTGATTATATAATTGTCTTGCTTCATTACTTTCAATGCCTCCTGTATTCTCTTGAATAAAGTCAAAATCTCTTAGCTTGAGATTTTTTTCGGAAAACCTACTTTCCCCCTCTTTTTTCCCTTTACTATCACTACACACATATCACTATCACTTACCCTTTAGCTACAGTAGGAGTAGTAAAGAGCTACTTGCCATTTCTTTCAAGCATGCTATTACCTCTGTGTTTACTATTCTTCTTTTTTTTTCTTTAACAGAGTTATGCATGAACATAAAAAACAAAATGATTCTATATCATTTATTGGGACCAAATAAACTTTATCGCCATTCCTCCTATTCCCATTCCAGAGACAGCCACTTTCATCTCTACTGATTATTTTGGTAATGATCTTAATTACTAAATAAAATGCTTGAATTGTAGCATCTTGATTTTTTAGTTTTAGTCCTTATTAGCTGACCTTTCCCTTTAAATAAGAATTTAGATCTTTTTAGTTTTCCTATTGCTATCCCCACCACACATGAATGCTCCCCCTATTCAATAATGTTATATGGAAATTTTTATAAGATACTATTCAGTATTTGCATTATTATGATAATGTAAACCCTATTCACAGGTGAACCAGTTAACAAACCATAATTGCTTTTCCCTCCTGGAACTACTTTTTATTTTACTGGGAGCTAATAATTGTCATGATTTACTGTACTCATCAGTAACTAACTCTGCCAATTTCCTGAACCTCCTCTGAGAACATTTAGTTATTTCACATATTCTGTCCTTTTCATCTTCCTGCCTCTTCTAATCTTGGTTGCCCTCTATATTTGAAGCTCAGCTGTCATGCTGGACTCTCCCTTCACATATATTCAAGGATTCCCTTCAGCTGCAGCCTATGTTTGATTTTCTATTTCCTGATATCTCATGCCTTCCTTTTTCTTAGTTTATATCCTCATCTTGGTGGAGCACACCCTTCAGTAACTTCCTGTGAATGTGTGCATGGGAGGTAACTTTTTTGAGACCTTGTATGTTTGAAATTATTTTTTATCTCATCCTGACTCATAATTGAAAATTTAGAAATGTGTAGAACTCTAGGTTAGAAAGAATTTTTCTTCTGGATTTTGGAGGCAGCTGTGCAGTTAATCATGACTGGGGAAAGACACACAATCAAACCGATTGGTCTGACTTAAAATTCATGACCATGAACCTCAGATGACCAGAGAATCACACTGTATTTCTAAAGCCCATTTACTCTCCTACTCTCCTAAATACTTATTTCACACCCCTCCTTTCACCTCATATCCCCTATATTGCCTCCCTCCTCCCTCTCAGCTGGTGACCTTACTGACAACTTCACTGAGAAAACTGAAGCAATCTGCAGGATGCCCCACAGAGTCCCACAACTATGTCTACCCACCTACTGATCCAACTACAGGGCATTCCTGCCTTGACAGAGATGGATTGATAAACCATCCATTCTCTGTTCTAAAGCCTTTTCTCCCACTTGTACACAAGATCCAGTGTTCTCTATCCTACTCAAGAATATCTTTTAAAAGATTTTCCGCCCCCTCTCTCCTACATGGTCATATTTTCCCTCTCGAATGAATCAGTCCTGTCTGCACAGAAACTTTGTTTCTCTCATTTTAGAAAAAACGAGATAAAAATTTCTCTTGACCCCATTCAAGCTCTTATCCCTTTGCTGCCTTTTATAGCAAAATTCCTGGGAAGGTTTTCTACTCACACTGTCTCCCATTTCTTCTTGCATTTATGATACTCATTCCAACTAGGCTTTTGCTTTAATCCGCACCTGGAAGTTTCTCTTTTCGATATAAATTATAGCCTCCATGTTGCTAAGTCCACTTATTAATTCTCAGTTCTTAACTGGCTTGATCTATCACTCCTTCCTCCTTGATAGTATTTCTTCTCTTGGCTTCATGGACACCGCATGTCCTTGGTTTTCTTCGTTCGGTCAAGCCGAGTGGTCTCAATCTCCTTTGCTGGTTTCTACCCTTGCTCACCCTCCTAATATTGAAGATCGTCTTCTTTTCTTCCTTAGCTACATTTTTCCAGCTCAGTTCATGGCAACTCCATCTTTTCTGTGGATTAGGCTAAAACTTTGGCTTCAACCTTGAATCTTCTCATACACTCCACATCTAATACAACCAGAGATCTCATAACCATACCTTAAAAATATACACAGAATGTGAAATGTCTCAATTGTAACTACTTGCTTTGAGACACAATCATCTCTTGCCTGAGTTACTGCAACAGTCTTCTAATTGGTCGTCTTGACTCTACCCTTGCTGTCCTTTCAGTTGTATTATATTCTGAATACAATATAGAGTATTTTATTTGTAAAAATTGTCTATCTTTTTTAGTTTTTCTTAGTGGGAAGATTTGACCTCCATTGCATTTGATTTTGAAAGCTTTAGAAAAATGCATTAGATAGATCATTTAACTAGCCACAAAAATCTCCAGAATATACAAAATTTCTAAAGTTCTAGATTATTTTGAAAATTCGTAAATAAATTATTTATATTTTTTATATTGAAACCATATCCTTAGGGATTCTGAAATATAACTAATAGAAACATCTCCATAACAGTCCCTGCTGAGTCAGAGAGTAGTTATTAATATTGACTGACCTCTTTCTTTCTAAAACGCATCCCAGTATGGACGATAAAGTGTATGGTCACCCTATGTATCAAAATAAATAGATAAATAGATTTCACTTAATAACTTTATCTTGCCAGAAGCTAAATGGAAATATTTAATTTTGAGTATACAGATGTAGTATATTGTGAAATACATGTTTTAAATGTATGGACAGTTGACTATATCACTTTTTCTTGTTTATTATGTCATATGCGTCTCATCATCTTTCAATATTTTTGCTGGCTACCCTTAGTCATTAGGAAAACTGATAAATGTAAGGTTTTATAGCCTTTTAAAACAAAATATAAATAACATTAGATACTTACACTGTATGTAACGATAATAAGTAAGTGATAGTTTCGTGTGCATGCACAACCAAGAAGTTGGGGAAAAGTCTCACAAGTGAATTTTGCTAGTATATGATTTTATTGCCTTAACTTTAATTTTGGGGACATATGTTTTATCCTACATTACATTTTATTAGAATTCAACCATTTCTTAAAACAAAAAGCATATAAAGAGCTGTATACATAAAGATGCATCCAATCCCCAAAGACCATAAATACTTTATAGAGTCATGAGTCAAATGGTTGATATTTCTTGCAGGGTAAAATGGTTCAGTTCAAATTTTTAAATGCACTTGAAAAAAGCCAATCAGTTTCTGAGTGACTCTTAGCCCTGGTTTTACATCAGAAATATGTGCAGATTTGTGTGTGTATGTGTGTGAGAGAGAGACAGACAGACAGACAGACAAACGGATGACATTCTTAGGTGTGCTATGGAGACATGTTACTTTTTAAAAGTTTACAGGTTCTCTCTGATGCGCAGTCACAGATGGAAGTGTCTGTAGCATGAGCATGTCAGGTTCAACTCCCCCACTGAGGCAAGTGGCCACAGGTGAGAAGATATTTTTGAGTCAGATGAACATATTTTTCTGAACACAGAGGTTTTTCCAATAACTAAAGTGAATCATCTGATGTCTGTGTCACAAAACCAGGTGCCCAAGCCTGATTTGAGAAATCCCAATAAAATAAATCTCTCTTATTGGGAGTTTAAGTAATTAAACTTATAAGAACACATGCACATACACAAAAACACAGAGGTAGAAAGTTGAATCTAGAGCAGTGAACAGAAACACAAACTATGATGGGAGAAGCAAAAGGAGAGTGAGTGGGAGTGAGAGCAAGAGTGAGAATGAGAAGAGAGCTCTTAAGCATAATATAGAGACATCAAATACCCACATCTTATGGGAGGACATGATAATCATATCTCCGGATCTGTACTTGGGTCAGGAGGCTTGCAGTTATAACAAGAAAAGAAGTTGTTATTTTAGGAATTTATAAGGACTGTATGCAGCTACTTGACTGGCTTGGGGCATATTTTTATATTCTTGTGTATTTTTATATGACCTGAAGTAACCTGAGTATAACCTATTTTTTGCAACTTGAATGACACTAATAACAGAATTCATAACAGAATTATGAATGAACATGTCTTTAAAATTAGAAACAAGTGTTATGTGGGAAGAGTAAGAGGTAACAGATGTGAAAATACCAAAAGGAAGCAATATTTAAATGAGATATTTTACATTTTAAAGAGACTCTGTCTTCATTTAGAATAGAAAAAATTTATGTTGCTTTGAAATAAATCACTGGGTCACAATTTTAATAGATAAAATGATAGTTCTGCCTCAAAAATATATCCTTCATATCACTTCTATTTTTCACTTATACTTTGCCATCCTGGTACAAAGTACATGGTCAATTGCAGCAGACTTATCAGGGGTCTTATGCTTCCTCTCTTGTCCCCAAAGTCTATTATACATATGAGAATGAGAGTGATGCTCTGAATTTACTTATCAGATTTTATCACCCCCGAACATAATACTCTCCAATTGCTTGACATTTGCGGTGGAACAACCTACAGACTTCTTGACCATAGCCTGACATGTGCTCCCTCGTGCAGCACCTGTCCTCCTTTATGACCTAAACTCGTACAGTTCTCTCCTTTCTCCTGACATTCTGGCCTCACCTCATCACTGCCTTGAAGGCTTTGCTTTAGCATTTCTATCATCCTGTGTTACTCTTTCTCTAGATCATAGCATGGTTGGTTTCTTCTCATCATTTAGTTTCCACAGAGAAGCCTTTCTGCCCACCTCATCTAAGGGGCCACCCATCTCGCCAGAAACTCTCTATCCCATTATACTTTTGGTGTATTCATAGCATTTATTATTATTTGAATTTATTGCATTTATTTTTCATGTGTTTAATATATATTTTCCTCTTCTAGAGTATAAACTCCAATAAGGTTGGAACCTTGTCTATCTTCTTCATCAATACAGTCACCTTCCTAGAATTATAACTACATAATCAGACTTTGATAAATGTTCCTTAAATGAAAAGCATGTCAGAAATTAGTTGGCTTATATATGTACCTGGAACTGCTTTTATAGGCTTGTTTTTCCCACTGCATTTCTAATTCCACTCTTTTTTTTTTTTTTGCCCTTCATAGTAGAATTGTTTACCTTCTTCATGACACTAAGGTATTCTAGTATGATTCATTGTATACAAGCCTTTTCTTAAATTTTTTTTCCCACAGAGCACTATGTTATAAATGGGATATATTGCTTTCTAGGTTGATGTACAAATGTTAACTTAGGACATCTCTTCATTGTTGTCCTGGGTTAAAGTCACTGCTTCTTACTTTCCAAGTCTTTGTTTCTTTCTTATTATTGTTTCTTTCTTATATTCTTCTTTAAAGAAAGATATTCAGATACGTCTTATAAAGTTTTATTTCCTTGTTCAAATGAGTGGAAAGTCCAATTGAAATTTCAAGTCTAATTGAAACCAGTAAACAAGCCATATGATAATATGGAACCCATTGTGACAGATCTGTGTTGCCTGTGAGAAAATTTCAGACCCGTCTTTTGAAATGTTTTTTTCAGGGAGAACTTTTTCGTGGCAGCTTTAGCAATCTTCTCAATACTTGCCCTTCTATTTTCATAAGATTGCTTATTCACTAAATGCAATGGCAGTGCTCTTCATAATTAATAAGCTCTTCTCTGTAAAAGCACATGTTCGCTGTCAAGGCCCCAAAAAGTAACACAGATTTTTCCTGGGAGTCAGCCTGAATTCTTCAAATCTGGCAAATGTGAACCAAACCAAACTGTAAGAATACAGTTCTATCTAGTTTGTATTCTGTGGAAAATCTCCCTGCTCTATGCCTCTCTTTCTCTCTGTGCCTCACCACCACCCCACTGTTGGAACATGGTACTTTACCATAATTTCTTGTCTAGTATCACTATCTAAAACATTTCTTCAAACGTTTAAATTCTGTGAAGGCAGGTACCAGGCCAACTGTACTTACTATCTACGGCACTGAACATAGGCTTCTGAAACATAGTAAATATTCACAGACTATCAACTAAATGATTTAATGAAGAAAACATGGTAGATAGATAGGCTAGCTCTTTCTGTTTTTCTATTTTGTTTGTTTTGACTTTAGCCAGTGTATCTTAGAGACATTCTCCTGGTGGGATATTTAACAGTTTAAAGAAAAGGTTAACCATGGACAAAATGTAAATCCAAAGGCAGGAATTCAGTAATTATTGAAAGCAGCATTAAGCCCACCGGTGTTAAAGCTGAAAATAATTATCTGTGATATTGCTAACGTGAAAATGTGGAGAGTGCCAAAGCATACGGAGAAATTCAGAGACATATAATTTAGTGGTAATCCTGTTACTATTTTATGTGAGGCCTTGTATTATAACCTCATTAGCTCAAAGAGGATATATTCAGGGCATGTTCTTCTGAATTCACACAGGAATAAGCAGGAAAGCCCAACACCTCTTGTATAACACGTGTCTGCAGATGGTGTCGATAGCGGTGCTCTTCTCTTCCACCTCCCTTTGCTCCATACAGAAGGCAGTTTATAGACGGTATTTTGCTAGTCTCAGGTCTCCAATGAGTATTCATCATAGCAGACATTTTCAAGAGGATCGTTGCCTCCTTAGCCGCTCATTGAAGGCCCCTAATGAGTTAGCTGACACAAAGAGTTGGGAAAACAGCTTAACCTTGCCAGCAAATGGGATCAGATCTGTCAGCAATACCAGTTTGCCCCACGTGCTGCAACACCTGCTACAGTAAAAGAAGATATAATACAACTGCTATTGGGAGGAGGTGTCCAACCAGGGACTACAGCAGGAGCTTCCACATCTGTTGGCAGTGGAAATCTGTCACCTTCTATCTGTGCTCAGTGCTTTGACAGAGTCATACACATGCCATTCTTATAGAATTAGCAATGCTTTCCTTTGGAAACTTTACCAACATGTACTTATAAGGAGACATATTGAGAAAGTTCAGTAAAACTGTGTGATGCTACTGAACCCCTAAAAAAGAGTTGATAGTTTGGTTCATTCAGTAATCAATCAAGATTGGTCTGTATTATCAAGTCTACTAAGATAATTGTAATGTAACTTTTCGTGTGTTTACATCGAATTTCCATCATTAGGTCATAAGCAACTTCAAGGTTGGGTGTGCCTGATCCATATATATATGTGTCACCTATACCATCTGACCTTTCAACTAGTATGCTCAATATCTATATGTTTACTAGATTTTTGGTAGAAGAATAATATATTCTATGACATTCTTTTATGTTTATAACATCTGAATTTGATTAAGGCATGCAACCTGATTGTCAGTATATCTGATACCAAGTCTTATGTGAAACTGATCCCCTCCTATGCTTGGAAAGAGGAACCACATGATTTGCTAAGCTTGAGATTTAAGCTAATACCTAAAATCAAGAGATTTATTTTAAGGGATATTTTAAATAACTGCTATGGCCTCTGTCCAGCAGACTGAGAATATAGCTATATTACATCATTGATGGAAGGATTTAATTAAGCCAAATCCGTAATATCTTTTATTTTCCATTTCCCACATAAGCAAGTGAGTTTCAAGATGAAATACAAAGTCATTAAAGTCAGATGGTGGAAATAGATCTTGGTTATCCCCTCCACCACTGCTTGATGGGCCTCTGATAGATTTCTTTGCTGTACTCTCCTCACCTGCTTACGGCAGGTCTGTCACTATACATCTAGTTTTCGTACCTAATGCTCTTAGCAAATGATCTTTGTTTTTTTTTTTTTTTTTCTAGTGGGAAGGTATATCATGCATTTGGCTGCAAAATGATGGGAAACATTTTTATCTGAAATGTCCACCTAGAACAGAAAAATCACATACAACACAAACATCCAAACTCTCCTGTTAACAGAAAAATAATATAATAAATATCAGACTTATCAGATATCTTATTATCAGATATAATAAATATCAGGCAGGACACTTGCTCAGTCTAAATCAACTACAAGGTAACTGAAGTGTAGAAAATGTTAGTCAGGGTAATGCCTGGTTCAAATATGTCTTTTTCTTTCCTTCATTTGATCTGGATCATCATCAATGGGACTTTTAATTTGCTCTGAGACCAAGCAAACTATGCCAACCTACTTAAAAGATCACCACTCCCTCAACTGCTTATTTAGGAAGGTTTAGGCATCAGAACAGCCACAGCAATAAAGGCTCAAGAAGTATTCAAGCCTTCAAAATAAATGAGTGTTCTTTTTTCTTCAGTTCCTCTTGTAAAGTAATTTTGGTCCCTTGCTCACTGCTTGTCTCCAGTGCTGCAGTACCATGGATATCTATGTTTTCTCCCTGGTCACCACAATAGGTCCACCGCTCTTGTGCACATAAAT
Organism: Globicephala melas; assembly: GCF_963455315.2. Taxonomy (NCBI): domain Eukaryota; kingdom Metazoa; phylum Chordata; class Mammalia; order Artiodactyla; family Delphinidae; genus Globicephala; species Globicephala melas. Next base: position 41,955,478 of record NC_083325.1, read on the forward strand.
TTTTATCTCAGTTTGGAGCATGGCCATATATATATATATTTAATTTTAAATATTCAGAGAATTTTTCTTCCCCTAGAATGTAAACTCTTTGGTTTGGGACTTGTTTTGTTCATCGCTATGTTTCAAGCTTTTCAAATAATTCCTGGTATGTAATAGATGCACAAAAATAATTATTGAATAAATCATTGAATGAATGTATGAATGAATGATTTCTGTTTTTCTGGAGTTATGTTTTGGATGTTTAGATTAGGAATGTGGTTTAAGAATATCAGTGTCTGTTTAGACAATTAAACTTTTTGTTTTGGGTTGTCTGCAGCACATCAAGGATTACTTAATGCCTTTACCCTGTCATAGAGAGATATCAGGAACAGAAGAGAAAAAACTTGGCCTTAGAACAGAAAATCTGATTTTCTGTGTTTGTGTGTGTGTGTGTGTGTGCATGTGTATTGCTCCAAGGATTTCAAGCTTCTAAACTACGCAGCTACTGGGATGCGTGTGGGGGGTGCAATGGGTAAACTACGTAAAATATTCAGCCCGCGGTGGTAGAAGGAAACTTTATGATTTTATTAATATTTAAATTTGTGAGTTTTGCAAATGAGTCTGGAAGTATATTCCAAATAAATTTATTTTAAATTATAGTGTTGGAACTACAGAATCCAATTAAAAAAAAACTATAAAGGATTGGGATAAAATCCTAGGAAACATCTAAATTGTGTAGGTTCTAATTCCATTTATACACAAAATATAACCTGCCAATCAGGAGAAGGATTCCAGTGATTGACATCAAATCACCAGACCGACTGTTTAGATCCAGTAAATGCACTGACTCTTTCCTGACGTGGCTCAGCCCATCTTAACGTCCTACAACCCTGGCTTCTTTTTGAGGAGACATTGAGCACTACTTACTAAGAGAGGTCGCTGAAGTTTTGGTTAATTTTCTACAGTGCCAAATATAAAGCAGCAATTAAAACTTTACATATACAGATATTTTAAGTAAATTGAAAATGGTATTGATTGGACCTGTAATTTAAGTACATTTACCATCCCTTGCTTTTCTATTTTGTTTTAATCCTTAACAGATGATACAGAATTCATTATGGCTCAGCCAGAATTACAGCAAATTTTTCCTTGTCACCAGAACAACATTCTTAATTCCTTAGAGAGTGAGTGAACTTTGAAACTCTTACAAAAGACTTAACTTTTAAGAAGGAAGTTGTCAAAAGATGCATTTAAGTTTATTCATCATTTCTGTCTCATTCTGTCATTCCAGAGGAAGGGAATAATAAATTAAAGGCTCTATTATTCAACAACTATTTATTGAAAAGCTATGATGTGTTTGGCACTAGGCTAAGGCAGTAACATAAATAAATGGAGAGAACTTTACCCCTAAGTATACACATTTTACTGTGAGATGTAAATATAATAACATATACTTAAATATATATCAATAATAAAAGCTACGATAGAAATAAGAAAAAGGAGTTTAGAAGAGTGACTAATTCCCCTTTAAGACAAGCGTGAAGCCAAAAGAAGCCCAGCTGATTATTAACTTTTTTCAGTATTATTTGCCAAAAATGAAAGCGTCATGTTCCAAAGTTGCTTAGTTGCAATTGTCTTTTTATTGCAAAGGACAATAGGGTTACTTTGCATGAAAAGTTATTTAATGATTCAAAAACACCATTATTTACAGTTGACCCTTGAACAACAGGGCTTTGAACTGTTCACGTCTACTTATACAAAGGATTTGTACTGCACCATCCAGGGTTGGCTGAATCCACGGATGCAGAATCATGGATTGGAGGGCTAGCCATGGTGCTTGAACATCCACGGATTCTGGTGTACACGATGGGTCTTGGAACCAATCCTTTGCAGATGCCAAGGGAACACTCTATTTTACACTTAAAGGACCCATTAGTTGACTCATTAAGAAAATAAGATGTCAAAGACATACCTGAAATGTGAAGAAAAACCACAGGATTAAAAATATTGATGTTTAAAGGGTATTTGATAAAACTTAGCAACACATTTCTAATAAAAAAATTAAGTACAATAAAAAAGTGGGGCTTACCAAACTGTAAGAAAGGCTTTTTACCAACAATAGCAGCAAATACTGTCCCCAAACTCTAAGTCCACTTCAATTAATATCAGAAATTGGGCCAAGATGTCAGAATCATGATTATTTGACACTGATCGTAGTGAATAAAAAAAAAAAAATAATATTCCTAACTGGAAAATTTATCTTGAAATTTATAAGAAAGAATAAATACCTAATATTTGATGGGAAGAATAGGGGAATGAAAATAGTGACCATGTGTAAAAAAAAAAAAGAAAATTAGATTGTATATGTATAGCTGATTCACTTTGTTATAAAGCAGAAACTAACACACCATTGTAAAACAATTATGCTCCAAAAAAAATGTTAAAAAAAAAGCTACATTAAAAATTAATGTGATTGTGATGTAAATTTGCAATTGATAACTTGTTCAGTGGAATCTACTAGTGTTCAAAATTAGATACCAGTATATATGCGGCAATTTATATATATATATATATATATTTTTTTAATAAACTTATTTATTTATTTATTTTTGGCTGCATTGGGTCTTTGTTGCTGTGTGCAGGCTTTCTCTAGTTGCGGCAAGTGGGGACTACCCTTCGTTGTGGTGCACAGGCATCTCACTGCGGTGGCTTCTCTTGTTGCGGAGCATGGGCCCTAGGTGCTCGGGCTCAGTACTTGTGGTTTGTGGGCTGTAGAGCGCAGGCTCAGTAGTTGTGGTGCATGGGCTTAGTTGCTCCGCAGCATGTGGCATGTTCCTGGACCAGGGATCAAACCCATGTCCCCCACATTGGCAGGCACATTCTTAACCACTGCACCACCAGGGAAGTCCCATATGTGGCAATTGAAACATAAGAATTTGAATGGTTTTTTTTCAGTGAGGAATGCATGGTTTGTTTAATAAAAGTTTTAAAATGGAGGGGCCATTTCTTGGGAAGAAAATACCATATTCAAACACTCATTCCAATAACATTAAATAATGTCTGATGCTAAAGTATTTACAAATTACAAAGAAAGGAGCAAATAACCTGGTAGAAAAAAACAGGAAAAAAAAGTTGAGACAATTTGGAAAAGAGCAAATGACCAACATACAAATGAAAAGATACTCTCTCTAGCTGATGATCTGAAAAATGCAAATGGGTATAACATTGCATACCACTTTACATCTATCAATAAACATGTTGATGGAAAATAAAAGAGTACTGTTAGTAGTAAGTACTGTTGGGAGGATGTGGAGAAATATATGTTCTCACATTTGTCTGATGGAACTGCAAATTGTACAACTTTTGAGGGTATCAGGAAAGATTGATTGAAATTCAAAACATATATACCTTTGTATATTTTGGAGATTAATCCCTTGTCAGCCGCTTCATTTGCAAATAGTTTCTCCCATTCTGTGGGTTGTCTTTTCATTTTGTTTATGGTTTCCTTAGCTGTGCAAAAGTTTTTAAGTTTAATTAGGTCACATTTGTTTGTTTTTATTCCATTACTATAAGAGGTGGATCAAAAAGCTATTGCTGTGATCTATGTCAAAGAGTGTTCTGCCTATGTTTTCCTCTAAGAGTTTTATAATATCCAGTCTTACATTTAGGTTTTTAATTCATTTTGAGTTTATTTTGGGTATGGTGTTAGAGAACGTACTAATTTCATTCTTTTTCATGTAGCTGTCCAGTTTTCCCAGCACCACTTATTGAAGAGGCTGTCTTTTCTCCATTGTATATTCTTGCCTCCTTTGTCATAGGTTAATTGACTATAAGTGCATGGGTTTATTTCTGGGCTCTCTGTTCTGTTCCATTGATCTATATGTCTGTTTTGGGGCCAGTAGCATATTGTTTTGATGACTGTAGCTTTGTAGTATAGTCTAAAGTCAGGTCGTCTGCTTCCTCCAGCTCCATTTGTCTTTCTCAGGATTGCTTTGGCTGTTTGGGGTCTTTTGTGTTTCCATACAAATTGTAAAATTTTTTGTTCTAGTTCTGTGAAAAGTGCCATTGGTAATTTGATAGAGATTGCATTGAATCTGTAGATTGCCTTGGGTAGTATAGTCATTTTGACAATATTGACTCTTCTAGTCATGGTATATCTTTCCATCTGTTTTTGTCATCTTTGGTTTCTTTCATCAAAGTCTTATAGTTTTTAGAGTATATGTCTTTTGCCTCCTTAGCAAACAGCCCATGGAGCTCAATATCAAAAAAACAAATAACCCAATCAAAAAATGGGCAGATGATCTAAATAGACATTTCTTCAAAGAAGACATAGAGATGGACAATAGGCACATGAAACGATGCTCAACATCACTAATTATTAGAGAAATACAAATCGAAACTTCAATAAGGTCTCACCTCACACTAGTCAGAATGGCCATCATCAGAAAGTCTACAAGTAATAAATGCTGGAGAGGGTGTGGAGAAAAGGGAACCCTCCTACACTGTTGGTGGGAGTGTAAATTGGTACAACCACTATGGAGAACAGTATGGAGTTTCCTTAAAAAACTAAAAATAGAACTACCATATGATCTAGCAATCCCACTACTGGGCATATATCCAGAGAAAACCGTAATTTGAAAGGATACATGCACCCCAGTGTACACTGAAGCACTATTTACAATAGCCAGGACACGGAACCAACCTAAATGTCCATTGACAGAGGAATGGATAAAGAAGATGTGGTACATATATACAATGGAATGTTACTCAGCCATAAAAAAAGAATGAAATAATGTCATTTGCAGCAACATGGATGGACCTAGAGATGGTCATACTAAGTGAAGTCAAGCAAAGACAAATATCAAATGATATCACTTATATATGGAATCTAAAAAAATGATACAAATAAACTTATTTATAAAACAGAAACAGACTCACAAACATAGAAAACAAACTTATGGTTACCAAAGTGGAAACAGTGGGGAGGGATAAATTAGGAATTTGGGATTAATATATACACAGTATTATATACAAAATAAATAATCAACAAGGATCTGCATAGCACAGGGAACTCTACTCAATATTCTTTAGTAATCTATATGGGAAAATAATCTGAAAAAGAATGGATATAGGTATAAGTGTAACTGAATCAGTTTGCTGTACACCTGAAACTAACACACTGTTGTAAATCAACTATACTCCAATATAAAATAAAACATATTAAAAAAATAAAGTTCGGGTTTGAAAAAATTAAAATATTTAAAATACCTTTTAAACTATTAATCTGCCTTCTGAGAGCCCATTCCATGAAAAGAAAACCACTGGTATTTAAGGTCATAGGCACAATGATGATTATTTCAATATTGTTTCCAGTGACAAAAATGTGGAAACAAAATGACCACCAATTACAGAAATTCTTGAATACATTATGATATGTCCACATGATAGAATATTAAATCAGTAATAGAAAGAATGAATTTAAAGCTATGGTCATTTACTGGAGGAATTTTCTAAAATACTTATCAGAGTGAAAATTAAGATGCAGAAAAATATACGTAGTGCTCTACCATTTCTTATAAAGAAACAATGGCAATAACACCTGTATATTCATGTGTATGTATGGTCGATTATACTGATTATAGATTTTGTTTGTGTGTGAGAAGAATATTTTCATTTATGTGTTTGTGTATGTGTATAGATAAATAGATACATATATATTATACATACATATGTTTTCTAGAAAAAAGGGGATATTTGGGCTTAGCAGTATTTGGGGTTGGGGTGAGGTAGTAAGCTGTGTAGGATGAGGGAAGAAGAGGAAAAAGTGTAGCCAAGTAGAAAATGAAGAAAATGATAAAATATCCAAGATATATATTATTTTTATGGATTTATTAAAAATTTAAGTATATGTATACATTTTTAAAGTAATTCTTAAAACAATTGCAGACTAGAAAACAACTAAATTACATTGATTTGCAATTAAATTTTCATGAACAGGGTTTAATGAAACATGTATTGGTAGGCAGTGAGGACTGTGATTTGTATATAATCACTAGGGGTATTTCAGTTCACAAATTCTCATGGAGCATAGACCTCCCTATTAGATGAAGCTCATATTTGAATGAGGTAGTCTGTGAAATTGTTCTCCCAATGCTTGGCAGTTTATAGGCATTCAGTAAATGATAACAATGCCTCAGGAAGTTAATATCTGTGCACTGGACTTTGGCTTCTGATAAAGGTCAATTCATATCCTAGTTTAGCTCTGCACAACTTCTGTCAACTAGAGTAAGATATTTGAGCTAACTTTAAAATTGTCTTCTCTTTGTAAAATGAGCATCATGATGCTTAACTCTTCTGCCTATATTGATGATTAGATAACAGAGGGCTTGGTATAGAGGAAGTGTTTAGAAAATACTCCTGTGAATGGGGCCTCACAATATAGAGTGGTACAATGTACAGTGTTACAGTGGTGAAAAGCGCTTTCCAATGTCTGATGAGATGTATCAAGCCAAAGAAAACTGACAGGTGTTATACATGAATTAGTCTTAGGGTGTGGCTTTTGTTGCACAGAAACTAGCGAAAGAAAGCTGTGAACCTCCCTTTCAAATGCTCTTCAATAGAAATTCACTTATCACTAAGTAAACGTATCATAGGAGCACCTCATTTTAGGTCTGCAACAGAATCAAGTCTGAGAGGTGTTTGTTCTAACAGGATATTACCGTCATTACTGGGGTGTCAGAACGCTGAGTTGAAAAACTCTAGATGTATAAAGGAATGAGAGAAAAAGTACTCTTGGATGTTTGCCTTTTGGGATTTCATTCATTTCCTTTTCATGCAATCCTGACATGTTGAAATATGACACGTATGACAGACTGTGATAATATATGTTATCATGATCTGGAGAGTGAGAGAGAGGGAGAAATATGCTCACTTACAGTCTTCTTCACACATCAGGAATGTCTGTTGTTGGCACTGGTGTCTCAGCTCATTTTTACAGGCACTGGCAAGTCTCTTTAATCTCTTATTTGTACCATCTGTGTAAATGATGGTTTAAGAGCTGTATGTGTGACTCCTATATTACCAGTAAATTGTATATATGTACGTTGAACAGGGTGAACATAAACAAGATGGGGAAAGGTAACTAACTGGACTGGAATTGAAGAATTTCTGGTTTCTCATATCTGAAACTAACTAGCTATATGACCTTAAGTGGTATCTATTATAGTCAAGGCCCTTTGAATATATATTTTCTCATTGAATCCTTACAATTACACTTCAAGGGATATGTTGTTACCCTCATTTTGCAGATAAGGAAACTGAAATGAGCTAGGTTCCAAGTCACATAGTTTCTGAGTGGTAAACATGGTATTTGTACCTATGACTGTCTATGGCCACAGCCCTAGGTCTTTTCTTGACAGACTTAGTCTTCTCTCCCCTCAACTCAATTTCCTCTTAAATTAAACTAAAGAAGTAGGCTAAGTGAACTCTTAAGTCCCTTTTTGACTGTAATTCTATGATTCATAGGGGTGGAATTTGGTTGTGTCGAGTTCTCTGAGAGCCTTAGAATAAGGGGCTTTGTAAAAAAACAGGAATAGAAGAGAAAGTCTTAAACATTTAACATTTACTACTACCTCCTAAAGCAAACAGTTTTTCAGAGTGGATGTTTCTCTTTTATTTTTGGACAATTGGGAATTGCAACAGATTTAAGTATCATTTAGAAGTTTTTCTTTTCCTTTTGATATGTTACATGAAGTAGTTGTTCTTAGGTGAAGGAAGATATTAGAAATAACCTTACTTTCGTAAATTTTTATACTAAAATTCACATCTTAATGCACTGTCCTATACAGTAGTCTTGCAGTAGTTAAAGGAAATATAAAAACTGGGAAAATTAGTTTAAAAAGTCCTTTCTTGGGCTTCCCTGGTGGCGCAGTGGTTGAGAGTCTGCCTGCTGATGCAGGGGACACGGGTTCGTGCCCCAGTCCGGGAAGATCCCACATGCCACGGAGCAGCTGGGCCCGTGAGCCATGGCCGCTGAGCCTGCGCGTCCGGAGCCTGTGCTCCGCAATGGGAGAGGCCACAACAGTGAGAGGCCCGCATACCGCAAAAAAAAAAAAGTCCTTTCTATTACAAAAAAAGAAAAAAAGGAAAATGGCCATTTTAGGATTGAAGCCAGATCATATAATTCAGTTTCTTAACGTGATTAGATTTCCTTACATAGCTTGGGAAAAACGAGCCTGAAATCAAGGCAATTACAGAATAAAACTGTTTTTTTTAAGTGTCTTTTATGGGGTTTCCCTGGTGGCACAGTGGTTAAGAATCCGCCTGCCAGTGCAGGGGACATGGGTTCGAGCCCTGGTCCGAGAAGATCCCACATGCCGCGGAGCAACTAATCCCGTGCGCCACAACTACTGAGCCTGCACTCTAGAGCCTGTGAGCCACAACTACTGAGCCTGAGTGCCACAGCTACCAAAGCTTGCATGCCTAGAGCCGGTACTCCGCAACAAGAGAAGACACCGCAATGAGAAGCCCATGCACTGCAAGGAAGAGTAGCCCCTGCTTGCCGCAACTAAAGAAAGCCCATGCGCAGCAACGAAGACCCAAGCAGCCAAAAATAAATAAATAAAATAAGTGTCTTTTATGTAAGAAAAGGTCCTGAAAGGGCACCATCAAACTATAGAATACTTCCTGCTCAAAGTAATCCCATAAGAGATAGAGCTTGACTTGTGATAAGAAAAAAACAGAAAAATGGCATTATCTTACTAAAAATATCCTGTACAATAAGGGAACATTTAGTAAAAGGAGTAACAACTGTAATCATCAGTTACAAAAGGTGCCTCATTTCTTTATTCTGTCCTATACCTACAAAATAGTTGCTATAACTAGTGGCATTTATCTTAAAGTTTCAAAGAAAAACAATATTGCCTTGTCTTTCTTTTTCATTCTTCCTATTTGTCTATTTTAGTTAAAAGTCTACTTATGATTACATGTTAAACTCTCACATGGTAGAGTGGTGTATGTTTTCCCATAACGTGCTTTATCCTTAACGTGCTTTGGCAGGATGAACCTGAACATGGAATGAAGTCAAGTTTTCTCTTACTTTCCACTAAATAGCAGGACTGCTTGTTACATAATAATAAGTATGTCAATCTATTGTATACTCTCCTACAGAATTACTCTCCTGTAATTCTCCTTCTTGACACATGTTTGTAATAAACTATTAATTTGATTTCAATTTCTGCTTTGCCCAGTGGGATGAATAATAGCTAAAAACCGCAGGTGGGCTTTAATACTCACACAATGCTATGAGGAACTCAATATCACCATTTGACAGATGGGGAAACTGAGATCCAGAGATGCTAAGGAAATTTCCCAACATCACACGGCTGGGAAGTAGAATAACTTTATTTCAAATCCAAGCAGACTGATTCCAGAACCCTTGCTCTAAACCATTGATAGATACCACATGGTTTTGCAAGTCATCTATCCGTAACACTTTGCCCAACACGTGACATGTAGGTATGGAGCAGTTGTTGAAAGGTTTAACTGAGCATACTTGAGCTAAGGTGGCATATACTATGAAGAGAGGAAAGCTAACATGTTGAAGACAGTGATATTACTTCATTTGATTAACTTCTTTTGAGAACAACCATGAAGCAGCCACCGGTGCATGTACTGACAATTTCCAAGCTGGCAAAAAAAGACAGACAGGGTCCCCACTCTCCTGGCGCAAATACTCTAGTGTTGGAGATAGAAATGAACGAGAAGTGCTGATTACAAAATATGAAAGTGCTAAGAAAGAAGCAAACAAGGTGATGATAGAAAATAATAGATCTGAGTGAAAAACATTTTATGTTTTTGGTGGTCAGGGAAGGCCTCCATTGAAGAGGAAACATTTAATCTGAGACCTGACAAGTGGAGGAGATCACTGCAGGCAGAATGGGTATGCATCCTGAAGCACGAAAGTGCTGCCATTCCACTTGCTCTAGATCATTGCTGAAACTTCCCAAAGCTCTGTCCGCTTTCTGTATAATTTCTACACTGTAGCCACAGTGATCTTTCTCAAATTGTTCTCTGGTATTTTAAGGAAGAAGAAAATACTATTTAACAAGGCCTGCAAGATTGGCTCCTTCCTTTTTTGGCAAAGTTCATCTTGTTCTCTTTTGCTTTCTGCCCTAGTTATCTGTCCTTCTATCTTTGTGTCCTTGTCATGCCTTATCATACCTTAAATCTGCACATTTACATGCATAGTTTTCTACTTGAGCCCCTGTTTTTTAGACAATTTATGCTAAAGAATCTGTATCCCAAGGAGCCTTGCTTTGTCTCCTAACCATATAAAATTCCTATTTGAAGATATTCATAGCACTATTCATTACTCTTCTGTATAATTGACAGAGTTAACATTTTATAGCTGTGTGTGTGTATGTGTGTGTGTGTGTGTGTGAATATTGGATAAATGTAAATTTATGAAGTTAGGAACCATGTCTTTTTTTATTTAACATCTTTATTGGAGTATAATTGCTTTACAGTGGTGTGTTAGTCTCTGCATTATAACAAAGTGAATCAGCTCTACGTATACATATATCCCCATATCTCTTCCCTCTTGCGTCTCCCTCTTTTCCACCCTCCCTATCCCACCCCTCTAGGTGGTCACAAAGCATCGAGCTGATCTCCTTGTACTATGCAGCTGCTTCCCACTAGCTATCTGTTTTTACATTTGGTAGTTTATATATGTCCATGCCACTCTCTCACTTCATCCCAGCTTACCCTTCCCATTCCCCGTGTCCTCAGTCCATTCTCTACGTTTATGTCTTTTTTCCTGTCTTACCTCTAGGTTCCTCAGAACCATTTTTTTCTTTCTAGATTCCATATATAAGTGTTAGCATACGGTATTTGTTTTTCTCTTTCTGACTTACTTCACTCTGTATGACAGACTCTAGGTCCATCCACCTCACTACAAATAACTCAATTTCGTTTCTTTTTATGGCTGAGTAATATTCCATTGTATATATGTGCCACATCTTCTTTATCCATTCATCTGTTGATGGACATTTAGGTTGCTTCCCTATCCCGGCTATTGTAAATAGTGATGCAATGAACATTGTGGTACATGACTCTTTTTGAATTATGGTTTTCTTAGGGTATATGCCCAGCAGTGGGATTGCTGAGTCATATGGTAATTCTATTTTTAGTTTTTTAAGGAACTTCCGTACTGTTCTTCATAGAGCCTGTATCAATTTACATTCCCACCAAAAGTGCAAGAGGGTTTCCTTTTCTCCACACACTCCAGCATTTATTGTTTGTAGATTTTTTGATGATGGCCATTCTGACTGGTGTGAGGTGATACCTCATTTCAGTTTTGATTTGCATTTCTCTAATGATTAGTGATGTTGAGCATCCTTTCATGTGTTTGTTGGCAATCTGTATATTTTCTTTGTAGAAATATCTATTTAGGTCTTCTGCCCATTTTTGGATTGGGTTGTTTGTTTTTCTGATATTGAGCTGTTTGAGCTGCTTGTATATTTTGGAGATTAATCCTTTGTCAGTTGCTTCATCTGCAAGTATTTTCTCCCATTCTGTGTGTTGTCTTTTCATCTTGTTTATGGTTTCCTTTGCTGTGCAAAAGCTTTTAAGTTTCATTAGGTCCCATTTGTTTATTTTTGTTTTTATTTCCATTTCTCTAGGAGGTGGGTCAAAAAGGATCTTGCTGTGATTTATGTCAGAGTGTTCTACATATGTTTTCCTCTAAGAGTTTTATAGTGTCTGATGTTACATTTAGGTCTTTAATCCATTTTGAGTTTATTTTTGTGTATAGTGTTGTAGAGTGTTCTAATTTCATTCTTTTACATGTAGCTGTCCAGTTTTCCCAGCACCACTTATTGAAGAGGCTGTCTTTTCTCCATTTTATATTCTTGCGTCCTTTATCAAAGATAAGGTGACCATATGTGCATGGGTTTATCTCTGGGCTTTCTATCCTGTTCCATTGATCCATATTTCTGTTTTTGTGCCAATACCGTACTGTCTTGATTACTCTAGCTTTGTAGTATAGTCTGATGTCAGGGAGCCTGATTCCTCCAGCTCCATTTTTCTTTCTTAAGATTGCTCTGGCTATTCGGGGTCTTTTGTGTTTCTATGCAAATTGTGAAATTTTTGTTCTAGTTCTGTGAAAAATGCCATTGGTAGTTTCATAAGGATTGCATTGAATCTGTAGATTGCTTTGGGTAGTATAGTCATTTTCACAATGTTGATTCTTCCAATCCAAGAACATGGTATATCTCTCCATCTGTTTGTATCATCTTTAATTTCTTTCATCAGTGTCTTATAGTTTTTTGCATACAGGTCTTTTGACTCCTTAGGTAGGTTTATTCCTAGGTATTTTATTCTTTTTGTTGCAGTGGTAAATGGGAGTGTTTCCTTAATTTCTCTTTCAGATTTTTCATCATTAGTATATAGGAATGCCAGAGATTTCTGTGCATTAATTTTGTATCCTGCTACTTTACCAAATGCATTGATTAGCTCTAGTAGTTTTCTGGTGGCATCTTTAGGATTCTCTATGTATAGTATCATGTCATCTGCAAACAATGACAGTTTTACTTCTTCTTTTCTGATTTGGATTCCTTTTATTTCTTTTTCTTCTCTGATTGCTGTGTCTAAAACTTCCAAAAGTATGTTGAATAATAGTGTGAGAGTGGGCAACCTTGTCTTGTTCCTGATCTTAGTGGAAATGCTTTCAGTTTTTCACCATTGAGAATGATGTTGGCTGTGGGTTTGTCATATATGGCTTTTATTATGTTGAGGTAACTTCCCTCTATGCCAATTTTCTGGAGAGTTTTTTTCATAAGTTGGTGGTGAATTTTGTCCAAAGCTTTTTCTGCATCTATTGAGATGATCATATGGTTTTTCTCCTCCAATTTGTTAATATGGTGTATTGCACTGATTGATTTGCGTAAATTGAAGAATCCTTGCATTCCTGGGATAAACCCCAGCTGATCATGGTGTATGACCCTTTTAATGTGCTGTTGGATTCTGTTTGCTAGTATTTTGTTGAGGATTTTTGCATCTATGTTCGTCAGTGATATTGGCCTGTAGTTTTCTTTTTTTGTGACATCTTTGTCTCGTTTTGGTATCAGGGTGCTGGGGTCCTCAGAGAATGAGTTTTGGAGTGTTCCTCCCTCTGCAATATTTTGGAAGAGTTTGAGAAGGATAGGTGTTAGCTCTTTTCTAAATGTTTGATAGAATTTGCCTGTGAAGCCATCTGGTCCTGGGCTTTTGTTTGTTGGAACATTTTTAATCACAGTTTCAGTTTCAGTGCTTGTGATTGGTCTGTTTATATTTTCCATTTTTTCCTGGTTCAGTCTGGGAAGGTTGTACTTTTCTAAGAATTTGTCCATTTCTTCCAGGTTGTCCATTTTGTTGGCATAGAGTTGCTTGTAGTAATATCTCATGACCCTTTGTATTTCTGCAGTGTCAATTGTTACATCTCCTTTTCGATTTCTGATTCTGTTGATTCGAGGCTTCTCCCTTTTTTTCCTGATGAGTCTGGCTAATGGTTTATCAATTTTGTTTATCTTCTCAAAGAACCAGCTTTTAATTTTATTGATCTTTGCTATCGTTTCCTTCATTTCTTTTTCATTTATTTCTGATCTGATCTTTATGATTTCTTTCCTTCTGCTAACTGTGGGTTTTTTTTTTTTTGTTCTTTCTCTAATTGCTCTAGGTGTAAAGTTAGGTTGTTTATTTGAGATGTTTACTGTTTCTTAAGGTAGGATTGTATTGCTATAAACTTCCCTCTTAGAACTGCTTTTGCTGCATCCCATAGGTTTTGGGTTGTCGTGTTTTCAATGTCATTTGTTTCTAGGTATTTTTTGATTTCCTCTTTGATTTCTTCAGTGATCTCTATTTAGTAGCATATTGTTTAGCCTCCATGTGTTTGTATTTTTTACAGTTTTTTTCCTGTAATTGATATCTAGTCTCATAGCATTGTGGTCGGAAAAGGTACCTGATACAATTTCAGTTTTCTTAAATTTACCAAGGCTTGATTTGTTACACAAGATATGATCTATCCTGGAGAATGTTCCATGAGCATTTGAGAAGAAAGTGTATTCTGTTGTTTTTGGATGGAATGTCCTAGAAATATCAATTAAGTCCATCTTGTTTAATATGTCTTTTAAAGCTTGTATTTCCTTATTTATTTTTATTTTGGTTGATCTGTCCATTGGTGAAAGTGGGGTGTTAAAGTCCCCTACTATGATTGTGTTACTGTCGATTTCCCCTTTTATGGCTGTTAGCATTTGCCTTATATATTGAGGATTCTTATGTTGGGTGCATAAATATTTACATTTGTTATATCTTCTTCTTGGATTGATCCCTTGATCATTATGTAGTGTCCTTCTTTGTCTCTTGTAATAGTCTTTATTTTAAAGTCTATTTTTTCTGATATGAGAATTGCCACTCCCGCTTTCTTTTGATTTCCATTTGCATGGAATATTTTTTCCATCCCCTCACTTTCAGTCAGTATGTGTCCCTAGGTCTGAAGTGGGTCTCTTGTAGATGGCATATATACGGGTCTTGTTTTTGTATCCATTCAGCCAGTCTGTGTCTTTTTGTGGGAGCATTTAATCCATTTACATTTAAGGTAATTATCGATATGTATGTTCCTATTACCATTTTCTTAATTATTTTGGGTTTTTTATTGTAGGTCTTTTCCTTCTCTGTGTTTCTTGCGTAGAGAAGTTCCTTTAGCATTTGTTTTAAAGCTGGTTTGCTGGTGCTGAATTCTCTTAACTTTTGCTTGTCTGTAAAGGTTTTAATTTCCCTGTCGAATCTGAATGAGATCCTTGCTGGGTTGAGTAATCTTGGCTGTAGATTTTTCCCTTTCATCACTTTAAATATGTCCTGGAACCATGTCTTTTTGTAATTACCATTATATCCCCAGTACTTTGAACAGTGCTTGAGACACAGTAAATGATTAATACATATTTATTTAGTTCATTGAGTAAATGTTATTGAAGTATTTTAGGCAGGGGAGTTATATAATACAATGTGTATTTTAAAATGATCACTTTGGCTGCTTTGAGAGGAATAGATTAGAGGTGGGCAAGAGTGAAGAAGAGAGCTTGTTAATAGGCTGCTGTAGCAGTCCAGGTGAGAGATAGTTGTGTGTGGGTATTGAAGAGATAGAGCAGATCTTAAAAATTAGCTGGATTTCAGATGATTTGGGGAAAAAAATTGAAGGTTTACTCTTATTGGCCTAGGATGATAAGGAAAGAAGTGAGTTAAGCATAATTTTTTATTGCAGAGAGCAAAGTAATAATATTTGTGGAAATGAGGAAAAGTTATATGGATGGAACAGTTCTGTTATTTGGGAAATTAAGAGTGTTTTTCGCTATGTTGAATTTAAGATGCCTTGGAAACATTCGAGGGACAATGTCAAACAGACAGTTGAATTGACTTATCTGGATACCCAGGGGAAAGTACTCAAATGCAGATATACATTTAGATATCATCAGTATTTAGATTTCATTGATAGTCATGGAAAAAGGCAAAATCATATAAGAAGAGAGTGTTATAAAAGAGAGGTTTTGGCTGATTCCTGAAGGAAAAAAAAAAAAAATATATATATATATTTAAAAATAAGAGAGAAGAGTTTCAAGAAAGACAGAATAGGAAATAATTGCAACAAAGGATGCTGAAACATCCAGATAGCCATATTGCAAAAAATAAATTAAAGGAACTTTGATTTCTAGCTCTCATTATATAAAATTTAATTCAAATAAGATCACAGACCAAAAGAAAAAAGCTAAAGCTCTAAACATATAGAAGAAAATATAAGAATATATCTTTACAACTTTGGCTTAGGTAATATTTTTTAGCCTGCATCATAATAGAATACATTTATAAGTAAAAGAATCTGATAAATTGGACTAAATTAAAATTAAAGCATCTGTTCTTCAAAAGACACCATTAACGATTGAATAAGCAAACCACAGACCAGGAAAAAACATTAACCATTTATATACTTGACAAAGAACTTGCAGAATAAAAAGAAGCTCTACAACTTGGTAATTAAAAGGCAAACAGTCCAATTTAAAATATTGGGAAGACTTCATAATATTGGCACAAGATACTTCACAAAAATGTTCTAATGACCAATGAGCATATAATAAGATGCTTAATATCATTAATCACTAGGGAAAAACAGATTAAAACCACAACCACTTCATACTCATTAGAATGGCAAAATTTTGTGATTGACAATACCAAATGCTGGTGAAAACATGGAACCAGAACTCTCATACATTCCTGGACAGGATATAAAGTGATTCAGTTACTTTGGAGAACTGATAGGAACTTTCTTGTAAATTTAAACATATGCTTATTCTATGACCCAGTGATTCTACTCCTAGATATTTACCCAAGAGAAATGAAAAATATGTCCACAGAATACTTATACTTAGATGTTCATAGCCAGTTTATTCATAGTAGCCAAAGAATTAAAGTTGAGGTAACCACCAATAGGAAAAAAAATATAAACTTGTGGTATACAAAATATTTAATGTGGTAGGCAGAATTCTAAGATGAACTCCAAGATTCCCACCTACTGATACACATGCCCTGAATAGTCCCCTCCCCTTGAGTATGGGCAGCTCAGGTGAATATGATGGGATCTCATGCTTGTGATTAGATTGTATCTTGTGGATAGGTGAAGGGATTTTTGTAGGTGTAATTAATATTTCATATCAGCTGATTTTGAGTTAAAAAGGAAATCTTCCCAGGTGTCCTGCTTTAATCAGGTCAAAACACTTAGAAGTAGGACTGGGCTCTTTCTGAAGATATAGAGATGTTCTCCTGTTGGCTTTGAAGAAATAAGCTTCTATATTATGAGATTTGTGAGAGATCCATGTGGCAAGCAATTTCAAGATCCTCAAGGAGCTGATAGCAGACCCTGGCTGACAGTCAATGGGAAAATGGAAACTCAGTCCTACAACCACAGAGAACTGAGTTTAGCCAACAGTCCGTTGAGCTTGGAAGAGGACCCTGGCTTCTGAAGGAAATGTAGCCCAGTTGACGCATCTAGATTTCAGCCTTGTGAAACTCTGAGCAGAGTACTCAGCTAAGTTGTGACTCAACTCCTGACCCATGGAGACTGTGAAATGATAAATGAATGCTGTCTTGTGCCATTAAGTTTGTGGTAATTTGTTACACAGCAATAGAAAATGAATACACTTAGCGATAAAAAAATATGACTTATAGACAAAACGTACATAAGTCTCAAAAACGTTAGTGAATGAAATCAGACACAATAGATTACCTGTTACATTATTTCATTTATGTAAGTTTCAAGGACGGGTAAAGCAGATTTCTAATGATAGAAATGAGTACAATGGTTGTTTCCAGAAATGGAAAGATTGACTAGAAAGGAATACAAGATGACTTTCTGGAGTGTATAGAAATATCAGTAGTTCAGTGTCTTTGTTTATATTTGTCAAAACTCATTGAACTGTACACTTAAGATTTGTGCATTTGACTCTATGTAAATTATACCTCAATTTAACAAAAAAGAAAGAGTGCCTGATAGTGTCAAATGTAGCTAAGAGTCTAAGACAAAAATAGAGAAGTGCTTATTGGATTTGGCCTTCTCAGTTACTTGGTGAACTTGGTAAAGGCACATTCTGCCCAAAGTGCTGAGAAAATTAGGTTAGAATATGTTGTAGTGGGAATAGAGGCAGAAGAACTTGAGCCGTTGTATATAGACAACTCTTTCGAGATGTTTAGTTATCAAAGGGCAATAGAAGATGGGGAAGTCTTTTGATTATAAATGTGAAATAAAGGGAGTGTGTGTATTTCAAGATGGTAGATCCCAGAGCATGTTGGAACTGATCAAGTATAGACGAAAAATTCATCATGCAAGGTTTAGAAGGAATATATAAATGGATGGATTACTTGAGAAGGTCAAATTAGATGATCTTCAGAGCATAAGTGAAGGGAAAACCTGACAAGAATGAAAAAAATAAATGTATAAATTAAAATTGTGTTGGAAAATTGATAAAATAAGTAGACAAATTGTTAGTAAGGATATAGAAGACAGAAAGCATTTCAAAGAAATTTACCTAACTTACATTATAGAGCAGTCCCCCAACAATATCAGAACACACCTTCTTTTTAGTTTTTATTATTACTATTTTTTAATGTTAAGTAGAAACCTAATTAGTTATTTATTTATCTATCTATTTTTACAGCTTCTCTTTAAACATGCACAGAGCATATAAAGATAAAGCCTATACTGAGATATAAAGCAAATCTGAATAAATGCAAGGAGATTAAAATCGTAAACAATATGTTCACAAACCACAGTAGCATGGAATTGAAAATAATAGACAGCTATCTGGAAAATATCTACATATTTGGAAATTAAACAACACACTTCTAACTAATTCATGGGCCAAAGAAGAAATCAAAAGGGAAATTAGAAAACATTTTGTAGTGAATAAAAATAGAAACACAAGATTCTTATTCCAGCTAAGCTGGGATAATTGTAACTAAAAACTTTAGAAAAATGCATCTGCAATCCTGTTGGTTCAATCTTCTGGTTAATACTAAATTCTGCTACTTCTCACCACCCCACTACTACCATGCTAGTCTAAGTTGTCATCATTTTTGCTTACATCTTTGTAATAGCCTTCGCTCTGCTCTTTCTGTTTTTTGTACTTCCCCTACACACCCTATCCCACTCCACAATTTTAGTCAAACAGCATCTTGAATGGACCTTGTGAGATGTATGTCAGATCATATTATTGCTATTTTCAGAAATAGTCAATGATTTCTTGTTACTCTCACAGTTAAAATGATGACGGTCCAAAGAGGCCAGTAGAACTTGTCTCATCATTGTTTATCCAACCTATTTTTACTACTTCTTCCTTTCTTGTCTCTTATTAATTTTGTCTCCTTGACGTTTCTTTTCTTTTTCCATTTTTTTTTCTTGTATTTATACCTTCAAGGGCTTCCTACCAGCTTAGAGTAAAATTTAAAAAAAATGCTTATCTGTAAAGACTCTATCTGATATGACTTTTGTTTGCCTCTGTGGCCTCATTCCCTCACCCGCCCCCCCCCCACTGCTGCCTGTCTCTCTCTCTCTCTTTCCCTCTCTCTCTCTCTCTCTCTCTCTCTCTCTCTCTCTCTCTCACACACACACACACACACACACACACAAACACAATGTCCCAGCCACCCTGAACTTCTTCTCATTACTTGAACACACCAAGTACTTTCTTGTCCCCATGACCTTGTCCTTGCTGGTCCCTCTGCCTGGAACATTTTCCTCTCATTTCTTCATATAGGCCAGTTCCTTTTCATCTCTCAGGCCTCAGCTTTAAAGCAATTGCTTTCGAGAGGGTTTGCCTGTCCAGCCCAGCTAAAGCTGCCCACCCTCCAAATACCATCCAGTAACTTATCCCATTTCATTTGCTGTGGTACATATGTGCTGAAATTCTTTTATCCAATCACTTCTATGTTATCCTTTTCCCCTGTTGGACTCTGAGCTCCAAGAGCAGAGACTATATCTGGTTGTTCATCCTGATATTCTCAACTCAGAATATGTGTACAAAAAATATTTGTTGCATAACTGAATGACAGATGGAGAAAATAAAATAGCAATAATAAATAAATAAATACGGTGTTCATTGGATTCCCAGTTCCTTCACTTGAACAACATAGAACAGATATTTTTTCCCTCACCGAAAAAATTGAGTAAGAATACCATATCACTCCAGCAAGTCTGTAGTGAAGATTTCAGGAAAAGCCTTGTAAAATGGGCCTGGAGCAGTGATTAATACTCAAAAGTATCTCAACTGCAAGGGAGCTTAGAGTTGCAATGAAAGGCTGAGAATCTGGGGTCAGACCACTTGAGTTTGAATTCTGACTTTACTAGCTTTACATCTTTTACCTCTCTGTGCCTCAGTTTGTCTGTCTATAAATATCTGAACTTACTACATAGACTTACTGTGGGGATTAGATGCCTTAGAACCTGTAGAAGTCTCAGAAAAATGACTGGCAGCTGTAAATAGTCTAAAAGTGTTTGATAAATCTGCTCGGTCTTCCTGGAGGCATCAAGGAAGTATGAAGGATGCTAGTAATTAACAACTCCTGGCACTGGTTCTGGTGCCAGCCCACTAATGCCCAACGTTGCTTAATGAAATAGATGAACAGGGTGAATACAGTTTTCCCTGAGCCCAAACTTCTGAGTTTCTTCCCCATCCTCTTCTGGAACATCCTCCCCTGTTCCTAGCCCCTGTGTGCATGTGCATTGATTACAGAGCAGCTGGAAAGCTCAGCAGAGCTAGCTTCTAGCCCAGCTGGACCAAGGAGACCCCCCCAGTAGGGCACACCGTAGGTGCTTCAGTACTTTATTATGAAAATATTGGACTTATGTAAAAGTTGAAAGAATTTTTACCTTGAAAATCCATACATCCACTAGCTAGATTCTTTTATTGACATTTCTAGACATACCACATACTCAGTCCATCTGGTTATTAATCCATCATTCATCTTGTTTTACATATATTTCAAAACAAGTTGCAGACACCAGCACCCTTCACTCCTAAACACTTCAGCATGAATATCATTAGCTTGATGTCAGTATCTGATTAGCATTTTAAAAATCTTTTCTTTTTGATGTTTAAAAAAAACCTACAAGGAAATATTAAATTTATTATGCCTTCCAATGAGTTTTGACAGTTGCATACAACTGGGTAACTAAACCCCTATCAAGATATAAAATGTTACTATCACCACAGAAATGTTCCTAGTCAACCTTTAACGCTATTCCCTGATAATAATTCCCATTAGCCCCCTCATAGATTAGTTTTATTTTCTAGAACTTAAAATAAATGAATTAATTTGGACAAGCCTTCTTTTACTCAGCATAGGTTTTGAGTTTCACTCATGTTTTTGCATGTTTTGCATGTTCATTTTTATTGCTGCATAGTATTTCATTATATGACTATACCACAGATTATTTTTTATCCGTTCACCAGTTGATGGACATATGTGTTTTCTCCAGTTTTGCTTTACTATGGATACAGCTGCTTTGAACATTCTTGTATATATCCTTCTGTGGATGTATGTTTTTGTTTCTCTTGGTCACATCTAGGATGAGAATTGCTGGGTTACAGGGTAGATATATACCTAGTTTTATAAGGAAACGAAAGACTTTTGTCAAAGTGATTATAACACATTCCCTCAACAATGTACAAGAATTCCCATTTTTCACTTCCTCTTCAACATTTGGTGCACACCATCTCAAGGATTTTGTACTTCCTGTACCCTCTGTCAGGTACGTTCTTCACTGTGGATTGTTCACTCACATACTTCAGACTTCTGGAAGTCTTTTTCTCAGTGCAGCCTTCCTTTTCTGTCATACTTAAAATTGCACTCAGCGCACCCACCCAGCCACCCACCAACAACACTATCTCCCTTACTTCTTTAATTTTCCCAGAGAATTTATATACTTGTCAGTTTGTCTATCCACTCTCCCCCTCCAGTGAATTGTGATCTCCATTATACCTTGTAATTTTTGCTCTTTTTTCCATATGTTTAAAAAGAATGGGTATTCTGATATTGTTGGGTGGATTGTTCCATAAAGTGAAACGTTACTCTTGCGTTCCTTGTCTCTGTAAGCATTCCTGGCTCACAGTAGGCAGTTAATATATATATCTGTTGAATAAATGAATATATGGAAACACTTGTGGAGTGGATAGAAGCACAGCAAGACTCTGTATTTGCAAAAGTTTACTTTCGTTTGTAGTCAAAAGCCATCTAGGCATAAATTTGAAATACTTGGGTTAAACCTGATCACTTGTTTCACCAATTAGAATTTGTCACTCTTTTCCTTTGCTTGAACCTAAAAAGGGACAACAGATGAGACAGTAATTCATCATGACTGATGGTATATGCTTCAGTGCCTAGTAGTGAAGGAATATCTTTCTCAAAGCCAACAATGGCAACTTTCAAGAGAAGTAGATATTCTTCCAAACTAATTTTAACATCCCTTAGAATGTCTGGAAGACTTTCATGGTAAAAATAAAAAGTCTGTGAAGTGTTGTAGCCCCTACCTCATTATATATTGTGTATCACTCATACAGAGGAAACACATATGGCAGCTTAATTGTATATTGTTTCTTGAAATTGTTTTAAGATCCACTTATCTTCCCAGAATTCTTTGCCTTGTTAATGAGATTCTCATTTGAAAATATTGAGAAAAGTTTCGGAATTGGTCCAGCTGTTCAGTGAAACGCTATTAAACTGTTACTTCTATCATTTTTTCTCTGTTTTATTTTCTTTTGAGTAGATCATAACTTTGACTCGTTTTCATCAGAGTAAGCCCACAAGTTCTCAAAGTAGCCTTGATAGGAATATATACGTTGGATTTGCTTTAAAGATTGTTTACATTATTAAATACAGAAGTCCATCTACTTACAAAGTGGTTAAGTTCTAAAAGACAGTTTGCAAATACTTTTCATTTTAAAGTCCACATAGTGTCCAAAGCAGGGGAAATAGGAAATTAAGTTTGCAGTTCATGGATATACAGACGCCAATTAGGAAGTCTGTTGTCTCTTTAAAAAATAGCTTTTTTAAATATTTAAAATTTAAGTATTTATATAAAACATAGCTTTTTAAAATATTTAAATTTTTTCTTCTCTTCCTTGATGATGTAACAGCAGTGACGCTTTAAAATCCTTAATGTGATTTTCTTATTTGCCTTTGTGAACTTTTATCCTTGGCCCTTTTCTGCCTGAGACATCTGTTACTTTGGAGAAGAATGAAGATTTATAAAAGAAAGAAATAGGGCCTATTAAGGAAAGAATGTATAGAAAACTACAGTGGTATTTAAAAGTATAAATAGTGGTATTATTGAACTTGGGTAGATTTTCCAGATCCCTTTCCTTTTTTTCCTTTCCTTCAAAGAATATCTAGGATCAAGCAATGAAGACTCATCTCATAGTTTGAGCCACAGTGTAGACAAGATACCCATTTGCCTAGTACATCAAGACTGTAGAAGGAAATCATAACTTAGAATTAAAAGGGAAAGCCAATTTCCATTTCTGAGGATTATGGGAAGATGGAGGAAGAGAGAAGCAGGAGATAACATAGGTATCCTTAGGAAATATCTAATTTGAAAAAAAAAAATTAGGATTAAGTCCTGTGAGAAGACTGGAGTTTCACGTACTGTGGATAAGAATTGGATAAGATTTCAAGCAATATTTATTACAAGCAGGTCTTAAAGGAGCAAGTTAGACCAAAGACTTAAATGCTTTAAAAAGGAGCACACTGCGTGTGTGGGGAGGTCAGTGCTGGTGTGTTTGTTTATGGCGTAGTCATTTGATTACTGCAAGGCTAGTGAGCTCATTTCAAGTTTACATGAGCAAATTCAATTTTCTAAACTAGATATGATTTACAGGCTTTGTGGTTATCACATGTCCTGCTGTTAAGTTTACCTTTTAGAAGATTAAATAATATCTTAATATTAAACTGCCAAATGACTTGAAGGGACTTTTGCCCTTTTATTATTTATTTATTTATTTATTTGCGGCGTGCAGGCCTCTCACTGTTGTGGCCTCTCCCGTTGCGGAGCACAGGCTCCGGACGCGCAGGCTCAGCGGCCATGGCTCACGGGCCCAGCCACTCCGCGGCATGTGGGATCTTCCCGGACCGGGGCACGAACCCGTGTCCCCTGCATCAGCAGGCGGACTCTCAACCACTGCGCCACCAGGGAAGCCCACCCCTTTTATTTTTGAATGAAAGAATATGTAAGGAACTATAATCACCATAAAAAGAAATGGAGCATGCTCAGCTTTAATTTTAAATGAAGTCTTTCTTTCAGCAGTACCCTTTGTTCCCTGTGCTTCTGAGATCATCAGATTGTTTATACCATAAAACTCTGCTATAACGTTCATAACAGTAACATGGATTAAGATGTATTGTCATTGGTTCCAGTCCCCTGCCACCTCCTGAAAATGAGGGCTGGGAGTAGGCTAATGTTCTTATTTTGTGAGGCAGGTAGGATGTGAGGAGAAAAAGCAGGCAGCTCTGTCTTGTTAAAGAGGGATCTCCAGTGTTCTCCAGGCTCAGTTTCCTTGACAAGGCTAATGAATTGGATATAGGTTGAAGATTTAACGCTTACAAATACAGCATAACCTGTTAAATTTGAATTTCAGATAAACAATGAATAATTACTTAGTGTTAGTATGTCCATGTAGTATTTGGACATACAAAACTTATGTACATACAAATACAAATACAACATACAAATACAAAACTTATTTGTCACTTACCTGAAGTTCAAATTTAATTGGGCATCTGGTATTTTTCTATCAACCCTAATTGGATGCTAACTGACCAGAAGATTCTTAGGATTATTGTCCCTGTCCTTCATATTACACTGGCCGGCCACAAGCCCCATAAACATCTTCATGAATGTTTGATCACTTTCCTTTTCTGGCTGCCGCTGGGAGAGGAGCTGCCTCCAAGTCCACACATTTGCAGTGAATGGTCCTGTGGAACTGCTCCAATTTCTGGATCAAGAAGAACAAACAGATATAGGGCATCCACCCCAATAATCTGAAGGTCCACAATTCTTTCCATTACAACCAGCTGATGGACCACAAGACTGTGGCGTGGAGCCGGCAGCAGGTGGCAGAAGTGGCCTGGAGGTGGTGAAGTGGAGAGCTGGCCTTACAAAGCCCGCCACCTCCTACATGCAGACCACCATCAACAAGAACTCCCCTGCCACCCTCAGCAGTATCCAGAACATAATCTGCAAAATCAAGTACCTTTGGTATCTGAGCATAGTATCCAACTGCAGAGCCAGCGCCATCCTGCACAGCAGACGCCGGTGACGGTGAAGAGGAGGCAGATGTGCCCCACCAAGAGCTCTTGAACACAGCCCTCACTCCCTGACCCCCAAAGCAACAAAGATGTCACCCAACTTTTCTCAAAAAAAAAAAAAAAAAGCCACCAGGTGATTCTAAACTGCAGCCGGAACAAAGTTGGATTTGGATTGTGAAGAGCCTTTAGCATCCAAGGTCAACTAGTTGCCCAGGTCTGCTGTGGTTATTTCAGTAACTTCACAGTACTGCAATTCTGCATCTTCATGTTTTGGACCCTACTTATTGTATTATAGCAACTTTCTCTTTTGTATCTCACAGAAAGGAACAATAATTAGCTTAGTACTTGCAATGAGGAAGTTTCTATAACAGCAAGATTATGTCCTCTTAATATCTTTTCAACAAATAGCACTGTGATCTACAATTCTTTTAATTTTTAAAAAAGAATATTCACATTTTAAAGCTTAAAATGTTGATTGTAAAGACTAAAGATAGGGAGAGGCATATCTGATAAATAAGGGCTTTCTTGCCTTCTCATTTGTGAGTCTGGGATGTGGCCTCCTGAAAAGCTGCCCAATCAGGGGCTCTGCTTCGTTAAATCAAATGTGTTAGTGCTACACGCTTTTACAGGTGGAGCTGTGAGGCTCAGCTTTCTCAGCTACCCTTGGTTTCCCTGGGGCAATCTTGCAGAAGTAGCTAGCATCTTAATGAAGAACCTGCTAAGGGGACCCATTAACAATAAAATGACTCTGGGTTGAAGGCAAAGAAGTAGTCACCTGAGCAAAGCCAAGGGGAGGGAGTGGATACTAGGAACACAGAGAAGTCTGTGATACCAAATGAGGGAGATATGGTTGAGGTCCTTTAGTGGCAAATCTGGAGGTATTTCTGAGCCAAAGGAAATGTCTTTGAGTTATACCAGCTGCAGACTTCTGCTAGAGATGTAAAGTCTCATAGGTGTACAAAATTCATCACCCAGTGATCAGAAGACCTACTTTTGTCTCCGCCAAAGTCACGTAAACTACACCCTCCCTCTTTATATGCAGACACCACTGTAGGGTAAGAAGCAGAGGAGGGAGGAACTTATCCTAGAAACTAAGCACTGTTCTCCAGAGAGACTCCTTTCTCTCACTGCCTCTGTATCAGATATCTTGGATTCATTGCACACAACAAAAATCCCTTATATAGATAGCTTTTTCATCAGTATGACTCTGAAATCCTTGAGGGTAAACATTGTGTCTCAGTATACTTGGTAAAGTGCTTCAGGAGAGAAGACACACATCTAAAGAGATCAAATTGTGCAGAAAAACATGCAGCAAAAAGAGAAATGTGCCAAAGACATACATGCCTAAAATCAATCTTTCTCTCTCTATCCAGTATTCATAGAAAATTATAGAAACCATAGGCAAAAAATATCAATAAAGAGTGAAAAATCACCTGTAGTTCTGTTGTTCAAACATGTTTCCTATTTGTATTTTGTCACTCCTGCCTCTACCCCTTGCAATGGAATTATATGAGGCACAATGGTTATACTAGCTTGTCAGTTAAATATATCCTGAACAACTCTCCTTGGTAATAAACCCAAATCTACACCCATTCTTAATGGTGAGGCATGATTCTTTGCATTAAATTTTTTCAGATTAAATTAGCCATTTAAGTAATTGTTATTTTTTATTGCTTTAAGCAATGATGTAATGAGCAGCCATGCATAGACATAGTTGGTTATAGGGTGTTTATTACTTTATTTACTTTGATGAGATCATGCTTCATTATTTTTGAAAAATTCACCTATTTTCTTATTTTTCTTCCATATGAATGCTGTATTTATTCGTGAAGATTTTCTTCAGACCCTTTGTGTTGATTTGTAAATGTTCAAACTTTTACGGTTTTGCATCTCCTTATATAATTGTTGATTCATTTAACAAATATTTATGAGGGACCTGCTATTTGCTTGGCACTAGACATATAAAGGTAATAAATATGGCTTAGTGGGAAGAGGCATGGAGAAACACCAGTAATCAGAGAGTAAATAGATGATTCTATTTGCAATGAGAGTTAGGACAAAAGCTCACAGTGATTAAGTTGTTAATCCTGTGTGAGAGACGGCGTCTTTGTGAATGGAGATTTAAGCTGAGACATGATATAGGCAAAGTGCAGGAGGAAACACATTAGTGAGAGAGGGAACAGCTGTACAAGGGTCCTATGGCTACATACTTGTGAAGACCTGAAAGACTGGCATGGCCAGAGCATGAAAGCAAGGGAAGTAGGTACACAAGATGAGCTAGGAGAGACAAAACAGCACTTTAAATGCTTTGGTAAGGACTTTGTGCTTTGGGGTTGCATTGTGCAGCTATTTAAATTGTAGTCATCTACGAGACATACATGTAATTTGTTTGAGGAAGATTTTAAATCACCTCTTGTTTATTAAGAAGTAGATAGTCATGTAATTTCCATTGTGAGGTAGTTCTAATTATTTAAGATTTGAAGCCAATGACGATAATTGGAGGTACATCATTGAAAGAGGCAATGATTCAGTCGGATTATGTTCTAAACACACATTTGAGAGGTTTTTTTGCCTGTATGCAATAGAAGCATATATCTTATCGATGCTGTTATTTTAACTTAATCTTTATTTTTAACCATGAGTCTTATCATTCTGATGAATCCGTTGCATTTCGAGCAAGGTGTGGCTAATCAAAAGTGGGGTTGAACCAGGAGCTACCTGGATCTTGCCACTGGGCTAGGCTCTTGCCTAATGGAGGTTATCACAGGATGATCTTACAAGACAATTCCTTCTGTGCCAAGAAGCTAGATTTTGAGAACTACAGCCAGCCTCCAATATCCACAGGTGTAGCATCAGCAGGTTCAACCAACTACAGATCAAAAATATTAAAAAAAAAAAAAAAAGTTCAGGAAAGTTCTAAAAAGCAAAACTTGAATTTTCCATGCTCTGACAACTATTTACATAGTATTTACATTGCATTAGCTATTATAAGTAATCTAGAGTTGATTTAAAGTATACAGGAGGATGTGCATAGGCTATATTCAGTTATTATGCCGTTTTATATAAAGGACTTGAGTGTCCATGGATTTTGGTATTATGAAGGGGAGGGTCCTGAAACCAATCCCCCAAACTGCTGAGGGATTTAGAAAACTAAGTTTTGAAAATTCAAACTGATCAGTTCTTACACAAATCCTTAGGAATATTTTGTTCAGAAGTGTTTTTCCTGAACTGAATTATAACATACTACTTTCTTTTATTCTTCCTATTGTGACTTTAACCAGTGATATATGTAATTACATACCTAAAATAGAACTGTATCTATCAAAAACCAATCACAGAACCAAGGATTAAAGCTCAATGACAGAACTTCTCTTAGAATTTATTATGGATTCTATTTAAATAATTTCTACTCTGTAAGACACTGTATTTCATGCTTCTCATGTATTAGCTCTGTTCTTCACATCAGCTCTGAAAAATAGGAATTGATATTTTCATTGTATTTGTGGGGAACCTGAAGCTCAGAGAGGTTGCATCACTTCCGCAAAGTCACAGTACTGTAAGTGGCAGAGCTAGGATTCACACTGCATCTGTTTTTTATGCCGAGACTCTAGTGGCGTTTTTATTATACCATTTTCTTTGAAGGAAATTGCTGTAACATCATGTCTCATACCAGGGACTCTACTAAACCATATGGCATCATTTTAATGCAAATTCAAAAGAGCAGCTCATGAACGTACTCTGAGCACGCTGGTGCTAAAGGTATGTGACTTGGTAGACAGAGGACAGGCTGAACTTCAGTCCCCACTCGCTCCCTCAACCAGGACCCTAGAGCTGTGAACAACAGATACAAGCACATCTGAGGACCTTGAACCTGATGGAAAGTACATTATGTAAACAAGTAATCTAAATTAGAAAGTCTACTTAATATTTGAAAGCCATTTAGTAAGTTGAACTGCAATAAAACCAAAATAAGTCCTTAGTTTTTCCAGAGAATTTGATTATTCCAAATATTAAATTTTATTTCCTGGTATAGTGCAGAGTACAGCCTTCTGTTATATCTTGACAAATTCTATATGGCCTTGTTAATCATGGGCCTGGTATCTGCTTCATAATGGGATTCAACTCTGGTTTTTTTCAATTCTATCTTTTAATTATTAAAGCTAAGTAAAGTAAAATACCCAATTAAACTTCATTTCATAATGTATCTTTTTAAATTAAAAAGTTTACGATCAAAAATTATAGATATCGAAAGAGTAACATAAGCCTTAGGCAAATATAATTACAGGAATCAAAACATTGAGTTCACTTATTTATTAATCAAAATTTTAATTTGCTGAGCCCTTTTTTGATAGTGGGACATGGAGGAGGCATAAGGAATCTAGGGCAAGGAGATATGGTTAGAATGTCATTTTAAAATGAGGTCCAGGTGTGTGACTTCTGAGACTAATTCATAAATGTAACACAGCTTCCATCTGCCTTTCTGTCTGAGACACCCACCCTTGGAGTCCAGCTGCTGTGATGTGTGGAAGTCTCAGACACATGAAGAAACCACATGTAGGTGTTCTAACTGAGAGCTCCCAGTGCGATCTTAGCTTGCAGGAAGCAGCAGCCTCCAGACACTTAACAGAGGTGGACTTTGAGATGACTTCAGCCCCAGGTGCTGTCAGATTGCAACTGCCTGAAAAACCCCATAAGTCAACTGCCTAGCCAGAAAGATAGAGGATAAGACTAATAAATAATTGTTACTGTTTTTGCTAATAATTTGTCATTTGTTAAGTAGCACTAGATAACCAAAGCCTTTCTACCTGAAGGAATAACACATATACACATAAGCATCAGAGAAAAATGACAGTGTTATTCTGGGGTCAGAATACATTTTGTTGGGAAAAAAAGTGCTCTCCAGTGAATAAGTGAAATATTACATAGAATTGATAACTTTTCTTATAATGCTATACTTATAACCAAAAAATAAAAAAGACGCAAAATTTTAAATCCAACAGTAGTCAACCATTTGTCAATGGAGCAAAGAAGTCATTGTAAGATATGCAGACCATCACCGATATGTGGCTCAAGCAAATATTCTTATCACTCAATCCATATTTGGCTCTTCACTTGTTTTTAGTTCACAATCATTGCTGCAGTTTACTTAACCACACTCTAGATTGGTTTCCATGTTTTTATTGTTTCACAGTACTTTCTTGCATAGAGAAATTATGTTGGGAAGTTCAAGTATTGCTTGCCTAGACTTTCTCTTATTATGAAGAATAAGATCTTGCTGGTGGTGGTATGATAAAGCTGCCACTTAGAATGGAGGTAAACATTTCAATCTCCGTTCCATTGCCTACTCTGCTTTATAATTTTGGTTTCAATTCATAGTCTAATTAAATTCTCATTTTAGATCAAGATGATCTGTAGACTACATATTATCTGCAACTCTTTAATGAACATGTGCTACTTATGATTATCTTTTTGGGTCATAAGATTATATTCACTTATTCCAGAGATACATGAATCTGGTATGCAAAATAAAAACTCAGAGAGTCCACCCCTGTGAAATTTGAACAAAATTGCTAAGTTAAATAAATAGATAATAATTTGATATGGGTCATTTAGATACGTACTTGCTTCAAAGTAGAAAATGGGTCATTTAATATTTTGGAGGCCAATCTTCAATCTACTTAACGGCTTAAACATTCTTTAGTGTTAAACTTTTTATTTCTTTAATATTTCTTATGGTACTGTAGTACGTAATTCTATATAACAATCATTCTGCCACAGACAGTTTGAATAGCATTTGGTCATTTAGTCATAAGGCCAGAAGAGCAGGGTACCTTGCATCTGAGCTTGGGGATTGTGCAGAGCTGTTTATGCTCTAGGTCTCATTCATAATGGGCAGCTGGGCCAGAGCATCACACCTCAGTTGGTAGATGCTGCTTTCAAAATCCAAAAAGGCCCAACAAGTACTTACGTCTCTTCTTAGTTGTGGGCTGTGCAAGTGGAACAATTTTTCTTTGCTTATAAGGGGTGTCTTGTACCCCAGGTCACTAAACTTCTAGAGACTTCGCTGATACTATGTCAAAGAACATACAGGAGTCCCCCGTTACCTGCAGTTTTGCTTTCCACAGTTTCAGTTACCTATGGTCAACTGAAGTCCAAAAATATTAGATGAAAAATTCCAGAAATTAAAAATTCATAAGCCTTAAATTTGCACTGTTCTGAGTAATGTGCTGAAATCTCACGCACTCTGGCTCTGTCCTGCCCAGGACATGAACCATCCCTTTGTCCAGCGTATCTCATCCATTAGTCACTTAGGAGCATCTCGGTTATCTGATCGACTGCCTTGTATTGCAGTGCTTGTGTTCAAGTAACCCTTATTTTACTTAATAGCCCCAAAACACGAGAGTAGTGATACTGGCAATTCAGATATGCCAAAAAGAAGCTGTAAAATGCTTCCTTTAAGTGACAAGGTGGAAGTTCTTGATTTAATAAGGAAAGGAAAAGAAATCGTATGCTGAAGTTGCTAAGATTTACAATAAGAATGAATCTTCTATCCGTGAAATTGTAAAGAAGTGCTGCCACACTTCAAACTGCAGAAGTTACAGCCACACTGTGTGATTGGTGCTTAGTTATCATGGAGAAGGCATTACATTTGTACAATAAGGTATTCTGAGAGAGAGGAAAAAAGACCATATTCGTGTAACGTTTATTACAGTATATTTGTTATAATTGTTCTATTATTAGTTATTACTGTTGATCTCTTACTGTGCGTAATTTATAAATTAAACCTTATCATAGGTTTGTATGTACAGGAAAAAACAGTGTGTGTGTGTGTGTGTGCGTGTGAGTGAGTGAGAGTGTGTGTGTGTGTATAGGGTTTGGTACTATAAGTGGCTTCAGGCATCCACTGAGGGTCTTGGAACATATCCCCGGTGGATAAGGGGGAACTACTGTACTATGTCAAAGAACAGGAGGCAAAGCAGTGAAGGTACATTTCTGTCCCTACGACGTATATGAAAACTCTTTTAGATTATCTTACTTGATAAGAATTGAAATGAAAGCATTTTGGGGAGTGGAAGTTGGCAAGCTTTTTCTGTAAAGGGCTAGACAAAATATTTTAGGTTTTGTGAGTTACATAGAATCTCTGTCATATATTGGTCTTGTTTGCCTTTAGTAAAACTTTGACAGTGTAAAAGCGTTCTTAGTTCTTGGGCTATACAAAAACAGTCCACAGGGCGCAGTTTGCTAAACTCTGTTCTAGGTACTAGGTTCTATTTCTAATTGGCACCACCATATAAGTTTGCATTAATCCACAGTCATTTACCAAGATCTTTCTGGCTATCAGGAGACTTAAATGATGATGTGGTGATGCACTACCCTGCCACCTTCCTGAATCTTTTATGTTTTAAAGATACTAGTAATCTCAGAAAATTCTAACAAAAATTCAACATTTGAAATTTTTATTGTAAGTGTAATTTCAATTTAGTTTTTTTAAAAATTCTTACCTTTTCACAAATAATTAAAGAAATCTGAGCTTTTTGTTCTATAAAGAAAGTCATTATTCTAGGCATATTTCCTCCTATTTAGCTTTGGCATAGAGGTTAAAATGTCTGTGTGTTATAATACTGTATTAGGAAAAATACCACTAAAATATGAACATTCATTTAGTTTAATAGAACTACTTACAGTAATTCCCCTACATACGAACATTCAAGTTGTGAACTTTCAAAGATGAAAACGTGTGTTCGCATGTCCAATCACATAAGTTAGTTCACACGTCTGGCGTACATTGTCATGTGCGTGCATCCTCTACAAGTGGTTGTGCTTTTGTATACTTTACCGTACAGTACTGTATAGAGTACAGTAGTACAGTATCTTTATTTCAAGGCCAGGATATCCAGAAGCAAGCATAAAATCAGTGGTATATAGCCGATTGTGTTAGTTGGGTACCTAGGCTAACTTTGTTGGACTTACGAACAAACTAGACTTACGAACTCGCTCATATGTTGGGGACTTACTGTATTAAGTGTTTTCTAAATTTTCCCTGAGGTCTGAATTATCAGCCTGGTGATTAAACTACTAGTTTATTCTATGAGAAGGGATACAGTTTTTCAATTTTTAAAATTATTTAATTGATTAATTAATTTGACCGCACTGCATGGCTTGCGGGATCTTAGTTCCCTGACCAGGGATTTAACCTGGGCCACGGCAGCGCCAAATTCTAACCCCTGGACCGCCAGGAAATTTCCAAGAAGGGATAAAGTTAAAGCAGTTCTTTTGCGTATAAAACCAAGAAAAGGGATCTTTTGTTAAATTCTTTGGCTGTGTGAATAAATAGGCACAGTTTAGTATCTGTTAGAATTTTTCTACTCTCTTAAAATAAAAGACTTTTTCAAGTTTCTAATAGCCTAGAGTACATATTAGAAATTATTTTCCCTGAACACTCACAAAAGGTTTTTCATTAATGTTCTAGGGCTGAAGAGATGCCTTATAAGAAACTCAACTACTTTACCAGAGGGTTTCT
The DNA here is from genome assembly GCF_963455315.2 of Globicephala melas. Taxonomy (NCBI): domain Eukaryota; kingdom Metazoa; phylum Chordata; class Mammalia; order Artiodactyla; family Delphinidae; genus Globicephala; species Globicephala melas. The sequence continues at coordinate 41,988,857 of NC_083325.1, forward strand.
ATTCCAATAAAATTTTGACAATGGAAGTGATTTATATGTAAATAAAGTGTACGGTGTAGGTTTGGAAATTATTCCGTTTCTTTTGTTCAACTAATATAATGACTAAAAGAACTATTCTGAAGGTAACACAAGTTGCAAATAAATAAATAAATAAACTGTATGTAGCAAGATCAGTACTTTGGCGAACATATGGGCAAAAGATCCTACTTGTCTAAGTCTGGTCTGCATTTTGTGGATTTAGGATGTCACCTTTTTATTCTAATGGGTAAATTTTCCCAACTGCCATTTTGACTTAAATGGTTAATAAGGTATATAATGTATACAAAAATGTTTATAATCTTCATCTGTCATTGTATTACATTTGGATGAAGTCTTTGATTCACATGGAACTTCTGTACTTCACGAGGTGAAAACATGGTATTAGAGAAATTGCTCTAACTTTATAAAATATCACATAGGTTCCTAGTCTTGGCTGAATTAGAATAAAGTGTTTGATTTTTCTTCTTTACAAAGACAATACTAAAGTAGTTTTTCTTTATCTTTGAAAGTTCCTGACCTTTACCAAACAGCCTGAAGATTTTCTTTTTCTTTTCACCAAGATATGAGAAGCTTTATAAAGTCATTCAGCTATGTGATTCAGTGTACCCTTGGTGATCATGTTGACAATACTAGATATATGGTCACCAAATGCAGCACATACTGTAATTGAAAATTTTATATGAGAAAATGCTGTGTTCAAGACCTTATTGTTGCAGAAATGCAGCACCAATAACACGGAGATATTGTTTTCTGGTTTTTTGGAAGCAACGTTTTTCAGTGCAGAATGAATGTCATCAGTGGTGCTGTATAAATTAGAGTCTAGACTTAAATAAGGAAATATCTTAATATTTTCCTCAGAGGCCAGTAGAACTGTCACTTCCTTATAGGTAAAGATTGTTTAAAATTCATCCAATAAAACAGTTTAAGTGAAATGAGGTATTATTAATAATGTCAGAATAATAGATATAGAGCTACAAAAATGACATTGTGCTGTATATATTATTTTTAATGTATTTTGTCACCTTAGTATATTGGAAACGTTATTTTATTCAATGAAAATTCTTCCATTTTTAATGACTGCACAGTATTGTTTTCTTGGCTATTTAGTATGGTTGCGTTTTAAAGTTTTTTTCATTTTTGTTTGTTTTTTGGACTATAAAGACTAACCTTGCAACGTACCTTTTAATATTTTCTTATAGTCATATGTTTGCACCAATCAAGTAATATTATGTTTAGACAAATTCCTAGATGAGTAATTATCTGCATAACTTATGTCACATTGTATTCTTCTTTCAACTTGTATTCATATTTAAAATTTTTTAAAGCACACTTCCGCAAACTACTCTTCAAAGAAGGTAGAGCAAATTTTAACTTCCTGCCTCAAAGTATCAGAGCATCTTTGCTCATCTCCCTCAACAACTTAATTTTTTTTAAAGAAAATTTACTGTATATTTGAGATTCACCAAATATACATGTTGGTCAAACACTGAAAGCTCATAGTTAGAAATAACATATGGCTTAAGTTTAGTGTGAAATCAAGTATCATCCACCCATAGAATGAACTCTGAAATGAAAGAATAAAATGTTATCAAAATGTATATCAAAATAATTATAATTTTTACGACTTTATTACTAAAAATTTTGTAGTCAACTTTTAAAATGTTGCATTACTATGCAGGAACAATAAACATTCAGCATCTTCTGCTGCTAAATTAAGTATACTGCACTTCTGCTGTAAGACAATGATGCCTCCATTTCACCAAAATAAATGGAGTGCAGGATATTTTTGTTGGCATCTCATTTTTAAAAAGTAGTTTTTCCCTCATACTGTTTATATACTTATTTTTTCTTATTTAAATATTTTTATTATAAACTGTTACATACATTTACGATTTTTTAAAATGTAGAATTCTCATATAAGATTTTATTTAGAAAGGCTGATAACCTAAATGAAATTCAGTATCTTAATATAAAATGGAGGTCTTTTAAATTATTTTTTGATATTTTGAATGATAGCATACCAGAGATTCTGCAGAGTTTTTATTAAAGTAATGTAGTACTCATATTCTGCCATGTAGTTTTTCACATTTTATAAATAAGATTTTCTACATGTTTTTTATATTTCTTGACTCAAAAATATATCTAACATTCTTTCAAATATTATCTAGTTAACATATTCTCTCAATGTTTGTATAGTCTGCTAATTCATTTTTCTATAACTATTTAAAAGTTAATAATACATGTTGTATTATATATAATTAGCAGCTTTCAAAATCATAATCGTTGCAGAATTTTACCCAAGCAATGATAAATTTTATACTTCAAATTATATACAGAAATCAACAATTAAAATATATAAGAGCTTTTCTATATGTGATACACAGAGGCTTACTTATTTTTGAAAATGAATATTCAGATATTAATAATAATTCTGAATGGTATGCCTTAATTGTATTACTGATATTGTTACAGTGGTTAGATATGATTCTATAGCCTATCAGATTACACATTTATTATGCAAACTCTAGACCTGCCATTAACAATGTTGAAGGAGACATTCATCATTAAATGATAAAATCTGTTGACTTGAAATAAATAGTCTGCGAGACGTTTCTCCAGAAAAGATGGGTTTATTTGGCAGCAGCAGAGAATTGCAATTTGGGGTTTGCAACCATGGTGAGCCATGTGCAAATCCCTACAGGGCAAGGGAGGTGTAACCTTTTATAGAGAGGAATAGGGGGCTGGAAGGGCTATGGTAAACGGAGTCCACGGCTTTTCTTGGGCTGAGCTGTTGCCAGGAAAAGGAGTCTCTTTTTCCTGTTGGGATCTGCTATCATCAAAGTCTATAAGAGCGCCCCCTTCTGGTCTTCTGACTTCATTTAATTGAGATTTCTGTTAATTTCTTACAAATGAAAGCCAAATGGTAGATTGGGACAGAATATTAGCATGTCGTCAAACTTCAATAAATGCCCAAGTCAAAATGAACCATATATATTTTTTAACATCTTTATTGGGGTATAATTGCTTTACAATGGTGTGTTAGTTTCTGCTTTATAACAAAGTGAATCAGTTATACATATGTTCCCATATCTCTTCCCTCTTGCGTCTCCCTCCCTCCCACCCTCCCTATCCCACCCCTCCAGGCGGTCACAAAGCACCGAGCAGATATCCCTGTGCCATGCGGCTGCTTCCCACTAGCTATCTACCTTATGTTTGTTAGTGTATATATGTCCATGACTCTCGCCCTGTCACAGCTCACCCTTCCCCCTCCCCATATCCACAAGTCCGTTCTCCAGTAGGTCTGTGTCTTTATTCCTGTCTTACCCCTAGGTTCTTCATGACATTTTTTTTTCTTAAATTCCATATATATGTGTTAGCATACGGTGAACCATATTTTAAATCTATATCTGCATTTATCTTCTGTATTTTATGTGTTGCTTACTCATTCCTGTTCTTTTTTTTGTAGAGGTACTTATTTTTAAATGACACATAATTACCATTGAAGAGTTACATCCATTGTGGAAAATATTTTAATCTTTTAGGAGATTATCTAGGAAGTAAGCTGCAAGATTTACTGGAATTCTTTTTTTTTTTTTTTTTTTTTTTTGGCGGTACGCGGGCCTCTCACTGTTGTGGCCTCTCCCGTTGCGGAGCACAGACTCCGGACACACAGGCTCAGCGGCCATGGCTCACGGGCCTAGCTGCTCTGCGGCATGTGGGATCTTCCCGGACCGGGGCACGAACCCGTGTCCCCTGAGTTGGCAGGCGGACTCTCAACCACTGCGCCACCAGGGAAGCCCTGAAATTCTTATTTAAACTTCTCTTTGTTGAATTAAAATTGATTTTACTTAAAGCCTTGTGAACATGTACTCTGATAAGTGTAGATTTTCTCGAATTTTTAAACATCTACTGACATTTTTGCAGTGTATCATCTCTTTACAGTTTATTTTGTCTTCTTAGATGAGTTAACCATAACCCTAGCTGGCTGACTGAATGAGAAAGTAATTTTGAGAAAGTTAACTGTGTAATTCTTTTTACGATTTTATACTGATATGGGTAAAACAAGATCGTTTTTATGAATTTAAACTGATCTTAATCAATATCCCAATTATACTTCATAATTCATCAATTCTCAAATTTTGTTTATGTGAGGAGAAAAAACTGTTTGGAACTAACTTTCTATCACAAATATCTATATAAACTAATTTTCAACTCCTCCTTAGTTGGAACCATGATTTCCATTTGGAGAAAATGTATATCCCTAATATGACCATCATTTTATATAAGCCCACAAAACCTAGAGGTGATAAAAAAGAAGAAAGAAAATACATACATATACAGCTTTTTTAAATGCAATTTTTTTTATAGATAACCATTTTCAAAAAGTGTTCCTCTGTTCTGACACTAGCCAACTTCAATCAAAATGTGTCTTCATAAATTCATATGTCTTACTGTCTGTACACATCTGATTCAATATTGACCTTGAAAAATGATTTAAGAACACTACAATATGGCTAAACGACATAGTTATCAAATTGTTTAAAAGATAGCAATTGCCTGTCAAATACTACTTATCTTCAAGTATGTCTCTTCATTTTTCATTGCTTTTGCATGGAAAGAGAACAAAAATATCACTGATATCAATATATCTATCATCTATATCTATATTATCTATTGATATATATATACATAAATATAATACTTTACATATAGGTATACATGTATGTATATAGATAAAGAGGTATATATGTGTGTGTATATATAAAAGATAGATTAAAATATAGATATAAAACAATTATAATTTTGGTTTTCTACCTCCATTAATTATTTTTAGCCACTTTCAAAAATTAAAAATTACCTTTCTTCTCCAGGCTTCCTTTTTTGACTATTAAACTGTTGAGTGCATGAACCTAAGAAAAACATAATTATAAGGAAAATGCACTATACATATAATTAGAAAAAGAAATATATTAAAAAATCTGAAGTCTTTATACCTTTGTGTTTAGATCATTTATATTATGCCACATTTTATTCATTCTAAGAAGAAGTTAAAAAAAATCTCCAAATCAGTTTGCATTTTGCAATCCCCTTTGATCAAATGGAAATCTTACTTGCCTGCACATGCACATTAAAATTTGTATATGGGTGCCAGTGGATTGGAAGAAAATCTTAAAGCCTATTGAAGTAAGGCCACATTATAAATGCTCTTGATGGCAGAAAGGACAATATTTCTGATAAAGCATGCACATTTATGATGCAGAGTTATAAAATGGTTCAGAAAAATTAGACATTGAAAGTGACAGTGTTTTAGTAATATCTTAATTATTTTTAAGTTTTATGTATGCATGAGAGTGATATATGATAAAAATGTAAATAAAAATAAGTCTAAGAGAACTCTTTAAATGTTTGCAAAGCAAAAATACTAAATGTGATGAAAGCTTTGTACCAAGGTTAAATTGTGTCAGTATATTTTATTCACTTATAAATAGTGTTCCATCTATTTACATCTAATTACAATTAATGGGGTCTTAGATTTAATGACATATAGTATTAACAGTATTTATTTATTTTTAAAGTTTCTTCTTTTCTACAGCCATTTTCTCTTAAAGCCCTGTTTTTTTATTTTTCAGCTTTATTGGGGTATAATTGACAAATAAATTGTAAGATATTTAAAGTATACATCACGGTGACTTGATATGCATATACATTTTGTAAAGATTCCTCCCATCCAGTAATTAATACATCTATCACTTCACATATTTATCTCTTTTTTTTTTTTGCAAGTAGATTTAAGTTCTAATCTCTTACCAAATTTCGGTTATACTATACAGTGTTATCAACATATTCACAGCCCGTATTTAAATGAAGGAATCTATACAGACTGCCAACAAACACATGAAAGGATGCTCAACATCACTAATCATTAGAGAAATGCAAATCAAAACTACAATAAGCTATCACCTCACACCAGTCAGAATGGCCATTGTAAAAAATCTACAAACAATAAATGTGGAGAGGATGTGGAAACAAGGGAACCCTCTTGCACTGTTGGTGGGAATGTAAATTGATACAGCCACTATGGAGAACAGTATGGAAGTTCCTTAAAAAACTAAAAATAGAGCTACCATATGACCCAGCAATCCCACTACTGGGCATATACCCTGAGAAAACCATAATTCAAAAAGAGTCGTGTACCACAGTGTTCACTGCAGCACTATTTACAATAGCCAGGACATGGAAGCACCCTAAGTGTCCATTGACAGATGAATGGATGAAGAAGATGTGGCACAATATACAATGGAATATTACTCAGCCATAAAAAGAAATGAAATTGAGTTATTTGTAGTGAGGTGGATGGACCTAGAGTCTGTCATACAGAGTGAAGTAAGTCAGAGAAAAACAAATACCATATGCTAACACATATATATGGAATCTAGAAAAACAATGGTTCTGATGAACCTAGGGGCAAGACAGGAATAAAGACACATATGTAGAGAGTGGACTTGAGGACACAGGAAGGGGGGAGCGTTGGCCGGGATGAAGTTATAGACTAGCAATATACACTACCAAATGTAAAATAGATAGCTAGTGGGAAGCAGCTGCATAGCACAGGGAAATCAGTTCAGTGCTTTGTGACCCCCTAGAGGGATGGGATAGGGAGGGTGAGAGGGAGACTCAAGAGGGAGGGGATATGGGGATATATGTATGCATATAGCTGATTCACTTTTTTATACAACATTGTAAAGCAACTATACTCCAATAAAGATGTTAAAAATAAATAAATAAATAAAGGAAGGAAGAAAGTAATCGAAGGTCAGCATCATGGAGTAACTTGCTCATAGCTGCACAGTTACTAATTTGGTGTATTAGTTTCTTTTTGTTGCTTATTCACACAAACTTAGTGTCTTGAAACAACACCAATTTATTGTCTTGCAGGTCAGGAAATCAGAAGTCCATAATCAGTCTTACTGGGCTAAAATCAAGATGTCCACAGGGTTGTTTTTCTTTCTGGTATCATTTTCTAAGGAATAATCCATTTCCTTGCATTTCCCAGTTTTTATAAGTATCCACATTTCTTGGCCCCCTTCCATCTTCAAAACCTGTAGTCGCTGATTGAGCCTTTCTCATATCACATCATTCTGACACTCTTCAGACTCCCTGTTTCACTTATAAGGTCCCTGTTATTACATTGAGCCCATCCAGAGAATTCAGGCTAATCTCCTTGTCATACAGTAAGATGATCAGCAACCTCAATCCCATCTCCTACCTTTATTCTCCTTTGACTTGTAGCATAACATATTCACAGATTCTGGGGATTAGGATTGAACTTCATTGGGGGCCATTTTTCTCTCTGCTACAGGTCATGAAGAAGGATTTAGAAATGCGTTTGACTACAAAGCCAATGCTCTTTTTCACTGTGCCATATCACTTATTAAGATGTCAATGTGTGAAGTTTTCCTTTGGGAATGTGTGCATGTTATATCACTCTGGGATGGATAAAGCATGGCCAGTTATTTACTACAATTTTGAGCAGGAATAAAGGGTGAGAGACCTGGCACTACATCTGTTAATTGATAATGGACATCAAGGGTAACAGATCTGTAGCCCTTGATTGTAGAACATTAGTTTCTTCTAGCACAGCATCCAAAGTGTCAGGTAAAAGCAGAATGCAATTCCGGTAGCCAACTGGTAATGGGAGGGGGGAGTGAGAAAGGGATATTCCAACAGATAGGTTAGGTACAGAGCTTGAGAACAATAGCTAGAAACATATACAATTGAATAACGTGGGAACTAGGGTCACTGACCTGCTGTACAATCGAAAAGCCACCTGTAACTTAGAGTCAGCCCTCTATATCTGAGGTTTTGAATCCCTGGTTTCACCCAACCACAGATCATGTTGTACTGTAGTATTTCCTACTGGAAAAAAAAAAAAAAATCCACGTACAAGTGGAGGTGTGCAGTTCAAACCCATGTTGTTCAAGGGTCAACTGTACTTAGAAGTATGGGCAAGTAAACAAGACTCCCACCATCTATGTAACTGGGCTCCTGTAACCTGCTAGGGTATAGGGCAGGTTCTGAGCCATAGGACTTGAAAGAACAACAGATTTCAACTCCAAATTTACAAAAAAGAGTCAGGAGTGCTAGGGAAATAATCAGACATCAGAAACAGTAACCAAGGCTGAAGAGCAGATGAAAGCTGGAACAATTATGAGTGGCTGTTGGCATGAGGCTTGGACTTGTGTTTGAGGAAGAAATCCAGTTATCAGAATTAAGATACAGATTAGGGTCAGATGATATGTAAGAATGATGGTGCTCATTCAAGCTATGGAGCAAGGACTGTTCAACACTTTCTGATTCATATCAGGACTGGCCTTGGGAGTTGAGATGTGTTTGAGTGCAGAGGGAGAGATAAACATAGCTCTGGGGAGCAAGAAGGTTGCAGATGCTGGGATTAAATCTCTCTCTTTCCCTCCCACTACCATTTCTTTTTCTCTCTGCCTTCTCTAATCTTTTTATATCTTGCTTTGATTCTAGGCTCTCTGAAATTTGTTCATCCATTCCACAAATGCTAGCTGACTATCTATCTACTGTGTTCAAGTACTCTGTTAGTTGTTGGGAATACAACAATGAAGAAAATGTAGTCCTACCAGCTGTAAAATATCGTTGCCTGCTATTTGGTTTATTTTTCCTTCAAAGGCAACTATTGCTGTTAGTTTTTTTAGAAACTCCATCAATTTCTTACTGCTTTTTTCGATTCTTGTGTATCTATAATATATTAAAATAGGTGCCGTTTGGATTAAAATTATTATTTTGTTTTATTTAAAGGATAAATAACTGTAGGGACAAAAATCATAATTCACTCTCCTGCACTCAAGGGGCTAAAATCTCTCCTTTGTTACTTGATTTCCATCTCGTTTATGTAAAACTTCACACACACACACACACACACACACACACACACACACACACACAAATGCCTTTGTTGGGTGTAACAGAATTTTATTTAATTTTATTCTTCTTTTAAAAATTTTGAATTTAATTTATTTTTCATACAGCAGGTACTTATAAGTCATCAGTTTTATACTCATCAGTGTATACATGTCAATCCCAATCACCCAATTCATCACACCACCACCACCACCCCCTCCACTTTCCCCCCTTGGTGTCCATACGTTTGTTCTCTACATCTTTGTCTCAATTTCTGCCCTGCAAACTGGATCATCTGTACCATTTTTCTAGGTTCCACATATATGCATTAATATACGATATTTCTTTTTATCTTTCTGACTTACTTCACTCTGTATGACAGTCTCTAGATCCATCCACATCTCAACAAATGACCCAATTTAGTTCCTTTCTATGGCTGAGTAATATTCCATTGTATATATGTACCACAACTTCTTTATCCATTCATCTGTCAGTGGGCATTTAGGTTGCTTCCATAACCTGGCTATTGTAAATAGTGCTGCAATGAACGTTGGGGTGCATGTGTCTTTTTGAATTATGGTTTTCTCAGGGTATATGCCCAGTAGTGGGATTACTGGATCACATGGTAATTCTATTTTTAGTTTTTGAAGGAACCTCCATACTGTTCTCCATAGTGGCTGTATCAATTTACATTCCCACCAACAGTGCAAGAGGGTTCCCTTTTCTCCACACCCTCTCCAGCATTTATTGTTTGTTGATGATGCCCATTCTAACTGGTGTGAGGTGATACCTCATGGTAGTTTTAATTTGCATTTCTCTAATAATTAGTGATGTTGAGCAGGTTTTCATCTGCTTCTTGGCCATCTGTATATCTTCTTTGGAGAAATGTCTATTTAGGTCTTTTGCCCATTTTTGGATTGGGTTGTTTGTTTTTTTAATATTGAGCTGCATGAGCTGTTTTTATAATTTGGAGATTAATCCTTTGTCCATTGATTCATTTGCAAATATTTTCTCCCTTCTGAGGGTTGTCTTTTCATCTTGTTTATGGTTTATTTTGCTGTGCAAAAGCTTTGAAGTTTCATAAGGTCCAATTTGTTTGTTTTTATTTCCATTGCTCTAGGAGGTGGATCAAAAAAGATCTTGCTGTGATTTATGTCAAAGAGTGTTCTTCCTATGTTTTCCTCTAAGAGTGTTATAGTATCTGGTCTTACATTTAGGTTTCTAATCCATTTTGAGTTTATTTTTGTGTATGGTGTTAGGGAGTGTTCTAATTTCATTCTTTTACATGTATCTGTCCAGTTTTCTCAGCACCACTTATTGAAGAGACAGTCTTTTCTCCATTGTATGTCCTTGCCTCCTTTGTCATAGATTAGTTGACCATAGGTGCATGGGTTTATCTCTGGGCTTTCTATCTTGTTCCATTGATCTATGTTTCTGTTTTTGTGCCAGTACCATATTGTCTTGATTACTGTAGCTTTATAGTATAGTCTGAAGTCAGGGAGTCTGATTCCTCCAGCTCCATTTTTTTCCCTCAAAACTGCTTTGACTATTCAGGGTCTTTTGAGTCTCCATACAAATTTTAAGATTTTTTGTTCTAGTTCCATAAAAAATGCCATTGGTAATTTGATAGGGATTGCATTGAATCTGTAGATTGCTTTGGGTAGTATAGTCTTTTTCACAATATTGATCCTTCCAATGCAAGAACATGGTATATCTCTCCATCTGTTGGTATCATCTTTAATTTCTTTCATCAGTGTCTTATAGTTTTCGCATGCAGGTCTTTGTCTCCTTCGGTAGGTTTATTCCTAGGTATTTTATTCTTTTTGTTGTAATGGTAAATGGGAGTGTTTCCTTAATTTCTCTTTCAGATTTTTCATCATTACTGTATAGGAATGCAAGAGATTTCTGTGCATTAATTTTGTAGCCTGCAACTTTATCAAATTCATTGATTAGCTCTAGTAGTTTTCTGGTGGCATCTTTAGGATTCTTTATGTATAGTATCATGTCATCTGCGAACAGTGACAGTTTTACTTCTTCTTTTCCAATTTGTATTCCTTTTATTTCTTTTTCTTCTTTGATTGCCATAGCTAGGACTTCCAAAACTATGTTGAATAATAGTGGTTAGAGTGGACATCCTTGTCTTGTTCCTGATCTTAGAGGAAATGCTTTCAGTTTTTCACCTTTGAGAATGATGTTTCCTGTGGGTTTGTCGTATATGGCCTTTATTATGTTGGGGTAGGTTCCCTCTATGTCCACTTTCTGGAGAGTTTTTATCATAAATGTGTGTTGAATTTTGTCAAAAGCTTTTTCTGCATCTATTGAGATGATCATATGGTTTTTCTTCTTTAATTTGTTAATATGGTGTATCACATTGACTGATTTGCATATGTTAAAGAATCCTTGCCTCCCTGGGATTAGTCCCACTTGATCATGGTGTATGATCCTTTTAATGTGTTGTTGGATTTCTGTTTGCTAGTATTTTGTTGAGGATTTTTGCAAATATATTCATCAGTGATATTGGTCTGTAATTTTCTTTTTTTGTAGTATCTTTGTCCGGTTTTGGTATCAGGGTGTTGGTCGCCTCATAGAATGAGTTTGGGAGTGTTCCTCCCTCTGCAATTTTTTGGAAGAGTTTGAGAAGGATGGGTGTTAGCTTTTCTCTAAATGTTTGATAGATTTCATGTGTGAAGCCATCTGGTCCTGGATTTTTGTTTGTTGGAAGACTGTTTTTTTTTTTTTTTTTTTGCAGTACGCAGACCTCTCACTGCAGTGGCCTCTCCCGTTGCGGAGCACAGGCTCTGGACACACAGGCTCAGCAGCCATGGCTCATAGGCCTAGCCACTCCACCGCATGTGGGATCTTCCTGGACCGGAGCACAAACCCGTGTCCCCTGCATTGGCAGGCGGACTCTCAACCACTGCGCCACCAGGGAAGCCCCTGTTGGAATACTTTTAATCAGAGTTTGAATTTCATTACTTGTGATTGATCTGTTCAGATTTTCTCTTTCTTCCTGGTTCAGTCTTGGAGCATTATACCTTTCTAAGAATTTGTCCACTTCTTCCAGGTTGTCCATTTTATTGGCATAGAGTTGCTTGTAGTAGTCTGTTAGGATGCTTTGTATTCCTGCGGTGTCTGTTGTAACTTCTCCATTTTCATTTGTAATTTTATTGATTTGAGTCCTCTCCCTCTTTTTCTTGATGAGTCTGGCTAATGGATTATCAATTTTGTTTATCTTTGCAAGGAACCAGCTTTTAGTTTTATTGATCTTCGCTACTGTTTTCTTTGTTTCTATTTCATTTATTTCTGCTCTGATCTTTATGATTTCTTTCCTTCTTCTAAATTTCTGTTTTCTTTTTTCTTCTTTCTCTAGTTCCTATAGGTGTAAGGTTAGAATGTTTATTTGAGATTTTTCTTGTTTCTTGAGGTAGGCTTGTATAGGTATAAACTTCCCTCTTAGAACTGCTTTGGCTGCATCCCATAGGTTTTGGATTGTCGTGTTTTCATTGGCATTTGTCTCTAAGTATTGTTTGCTTTCCTGTGTGATTTCTTCAGTGATCTCTTGGTTATTTAGTAACGTATTGTTTAGCCTCCATGTATTTGTGTGTTTTACGTTTTTTCCCCTGTAATTCATTTGTAATCTCATAGTGCTGTTGTCAGAAAAGATGCTTTATATGATTTCAATTTTCTTAAATTTACTGAGGCTTGATTTGTGACCCAAGATGTGATCTATCCTGGAGAATGTTCCGTGTGCATTTGAGAAGAAAGTGTAATCTGCTGTTTTTGGATGGAATGTCCTATAAATATCAATTAAATCTATCTGGTCTACTGTGTCATTTAAAGCTTCTCTTTCCTTATTTATTTTCATTTTGGATGATCTGTCCATTGGTGTAAGTGAGGTGTTAAAGTCCCCCAGTATTATTGTGTTACTGCCAATTTCCTCTTTTATAGCTGTTAGCAGTTGCCTTATGTATTGAGGTGCTCCTATGTTGGGTGCATATATATTTATAATTGTTATATCTTCTTCTTGGATTGATCCCTTGATCATTATGTGGTGTTCTTCCTTGTCTCTTGTAACATTCTTTATTTTAAAGTCTATTTTATGTGATATGAGTATCGCTACTCCAGCTTACTTTTGATTTCCATTTGCATGGAATATCTTTTTCCATCCCTTCACTTTCAGTCTGTATGTGTCCCTAGGTCTGAAGTGGGTCTCTTTTAGACAGCATATATATGGGTCTTGTTTTTGTATCCATTCAGCAAGCCTGTGTCTTTTGGTTGGAGCATTTAATCCATTCACGTTTAAGGTAATTATCGATATGTATATTGCTATGACCATTTTTTTAATTGTTTTGGGTTTGTTTTTATAGGTCCTTTTCTTCTCTTGTGTTTCCCACTTAGAGAAGTTCCTTTAGCATTTGTCATAGAGCTGGTTTGGTGGTGCTGAATTCTCTTAGCTTTTGCTTATCTGTAAAGCTTTTGATTTCTCCATTGAATCTGAATGAGATCTTTGCTGGGTTGAGTAATCTTGGTTTTAGGTTCTTCCCTTACATCAATTTAAATATATGGTGCCACTTCCTTCTGGCTTGCTGAGTTTCTGCTGAGATATCAGCTGTTAACCTTATGGGATTTCCCTTGTATGTTATTTGTCGTTTTTCCCTTGCTGTTTTCAATAATTTTTCTTTGTCTTTAATTTTTGCCAATTTGATTACTATGTGTTTCAGCGTGTTTCTCTGCAACATGCAGAGAAAATAGGGAGCAATAATGTATTAATAAAATTTCAGATTTTGTTTTCTCATTTACAGGGTTCTCCTCATATTACTTGAGATTGAAAATATTATCTAAGTGGATTTACTTTCTTAAGGTATCTTTCAATATCCTATCTGAACTCTAGAAGTTTGGGAGAGAAACCATCGTAGACCTTTTAAAAAATTTATTCTGAAATAATTTTAGACTTACAGAATAGTTACACACATAATAAAGGGAATTTCCATATGTATATTGTTCACCCAGCTTTCCCTAATGTTAATGTCTTAGAAACCATTTAAAACTATCAAAAGGAGAAATTAACTTTGATATAATCACATTAATCTACTGATCCTATTTGAATATTGCCATTTTTCCCATTATTGTGCTTTTTCTGACTCAGAATCCCATCCTGGACCTCACATTCTGTTTAGTTGTCATGATCTCTTCCTTCAGTCTAGGACAGTTACTCATTTCCTCAGTTTTTTTTTTTTTTTTTTTTTTTTTTTGTCTTTCATGACCTTGACACTTTTGAAGACTCTAGACCAATTATTTGTAGAATACCTCTCAATTCAGGCTTGTGCAATATTTTCTCATAATTAGGTTATGCATTTTTGGCAAGAACACCACAGAAATGATATACCCTTCTCAGCACATCATTTCAGGAAGGCCATAAAGCCAATATGTCTTATTTCTGGTAGTATTAATCTTGATCACATGGTTAAGGTGGTGTCAGTTTTCTCCACTGTAAAGTTATAATTCTTCTTTTGTAATTGACAAGTCTCTCTTAAGGAGATACTTTAAGACTATCCAAATGTCCTGTTTCTCATAATACTTCTATCCAGTTATTTTATCATCCATGGATAATTCTTGCCTGCCACTATTACTGTGGTATTTGTCTAATGGTAAATTTCTATTTTGTTTATTTCTCCTACATTTGTTAATTGGAATTTCCTATTTAAAAAACAGCAATTTTCCTCCTGCATTTATGTAACTATCTATTTATTTTATTCATCCATTCATTTATACTAATATGGATAAATGCATATTTATTTTACTTTATTTCTTATAATCCAATATTTTCATTGTTTATTTTGTTGCTAACTGTGTGCCAGATTTAGCCATTGGCAGCTCCTTTGAGTTGGCCCCTGTGTTCTTTCAACATGCCCCCCATTTCTTTGTGTGTATGTACTTTTTTATTGCCAATTCAAGATGTTCCAGGGGCATGTTGTACATTTCTGTGCCCCACGTCTGACATCAGACATTTTCCAGGGAGACCTAGTTCCTTTTATTGGAGAATAGTATTGAGAAGCCAAGGTCTGGGCTAAGTAGTCCTTTTAGAGATTTTATTGTTAAGACTTCAAGTCAGAAACATGTGGTCCTTGATGTGAGTCATCTTCAGAATAATACTTTCCAGAATTAAAACCTTAGAAACTTTACAAAAACACTAAATGAGTGTGTGAATGTGACTCAGCGTGAGAAATTTACAGTGGCAAATAAAACTCAAAAAGGTAGTAGAAATCCATTACGGGAACTATTTAACTTCATTTGTAAAGGAAGAAAAAGTCAGTGAACTTCTGATGTATCAGAGGATAGGCGATGGGTAAGACCTAAAACAGGGCACATTCTTACATTAAATGTAATTATAGGTAAATGTAAGGGACTCTATTAGTCACTAAAAGTTTAGGGTTCTCATCCTTTCAGTGAGAAAATAGAGAACATGATATTACTGTGAATATGCAAGTACCAAAGGCTTTTAATATTGTGGTCCCTAACACTAAAATGCTAGTTGATGAACATTTTTTACATAAATATAAGAAGAATAAAATAGTGTCAAGACTATTTTCACAACTCTCTGAATTAATGAACTCATTGAGTAACAATAGGTATATTAGAGAACTGTGGATAATCATAGATATTAGAGATTAATTAGAAATTATGATAAGTCAGGGCAAGTAAAAATTTTAGATAATTACCATTTTTAGAGCTTTGCAAATATTTTCCCTCTCTCTGGCTATATATATACATATATATATTATATATATATGTATATATATAATATATATAACTTATAAGAAAGTGAGACATTTTACTCATTTAAAATCTATTTCTGAAAAAATACAGACTGCCTAAACTCAAAGAAAACAAAAATTATTGTGGGACTTAGAATTTTAGTGGAAATATTTCCTGAATTATTTGTACTTAAGTTCAAATCCTACTCATATTCTCCTTTATAACACAATTCTCAGACTTGAGGTAGCTCATCTTTTCTAGGAGTGTATTTATTATCAGTGTTGTTAGGAATATCATGGTATTTTATTATCAGAAAACCTGCTGTAATCACTGCTAGTTTGGTGTACCAACTGAGAATGCTCCAAAATGACACCACTGTATCCATTGGTTGAGTGTTCTCTCATGGGCATGTGACATCTAAAATGCCAGGGCTTGTATTCAACACAACTCACAACTTTATTTGGCACCTTAGATTCACCTGAATTCAACCAAATGACAAAGTTGTGAAAATATATTGCAGTTCATTGTTAATTAGCACACAATCTCTGAGGGAGCTTTCAAACTCCGAGATAGGATACATATACAATTCTACCAAACTGGCAATGAGACTTGTCAGTCTCCAGCTATCAACCAGGATCATGTGTTCTCTTTATATACTGTCCCATGACTAATGTTAAGATGTAAAATTCAAATAAAGATTTTAAAGGAAAGTACACAAAATGTTAAAAAAATGAGGTGGAAATGAATTATTCGGGAGGATATTCTGCTTAAAAATTACTAACACATGAATCATGTTTTTTAGAGAATTTCTTGTCAAACTCATCAACTTCATTCTAAGAGTCTCTTCATATTGTTAAATCTGAGGAATTCTAACTTTAAGAATTTAATAGTTTGTGTAATTGTAGGTATTGTATAACTTGAATCATTGTGATTTCCATTTCACATACCAAAATATAGTGTTTTTAATTTCATGGTATACTTTAATCAACTTTGACCTTTGACAGATAGGAAAATTATTTGTCCAGCTAGTCATTTACATCTATTCCTCCCTTCCCTGTTTATCACTGGAGAGTGGTTTTGTGGGTCAGGTGTGGTGCAGAAAATCAGGCCTCTTCTTCTGACTCAGGATTGAATCATAAACGGGCATATAATCTTAGAAATCCTTTAGTCCAGTGTTTTAGTCTATGTGCCTTTGGAAGTAGTAAAGTGAACTGTTTGCAATGTACTTTTTGAAAAACAATTAAAATTATGCATTTTAATTATAGTCATAAGATTATGCTTAACAGTTATAATTATGAGAAATTGTAATGCTGTATGAGACAGCTGATTGTTAATTATTTTTCTTCTTTTGGTCAGAATTTAAATCAACTCAGAGATAACATTGGAAACTCTCTTTGTAATTTTCTATGACTTTAATTAAAACAAAATATAATCAGTGAAATGGAAAATGACCACTGAATAAATGAAATTTTCTCATAGACAACAATTTTAAAACATGAATGCTTTGGGGGAAATAATAATAATTTTAAAAGGCCCTGGTAGTATTCACATGTGCCGTAAAATAAACAAACATTTAAAACCAACCGTGATGTGGTGGGAAACAAAAATTGAATACAGACACTAACAAGTGAATTTAACAGCATTACAAATGAATAACACACCCACATTGAATGGAGTGGAGAAGTCAAGAACTAATATAAGTAACTGTGGAAAATACTGTAAGGTAAAGTTAAACTTTGGTCAGTAAAAATGTTTTTCGTAGGGGTATGATTTAGCAATTCTGAAACTATTTTATGTGTATGCTAAAACTTATAAATAAGAAAATGTAGTGTAGATGTAATGAAAGCCAGATTTCTCATTTCTCACTTTTGGAGAAAGAATTTCTAAATATGGAAAGAAGGGAGGCTAGAATGAACCATGTGGTGTTGCATTCGAATTGGAGGTGTCAGTATAAACTCATGGTTTTTGATAGATGAATAGGCAGAACAATAGACATGGTGTGTGTTTATGTGCATCCACCCATGCAGGGGTTAGTACACAAACACATATTTCCTAGTTCTGTCTATTAATATGGCCTAGAAGCCATGACATCCCAGTAGCAATTAGCATGCCAAGGATCCAGATCTTGGTTTATAAACCCCATTCTCCAGTAAAAGGAGCTAGGGCTCCTCGAATAACTGTTTGATTCCAGAACTGGGGCAGGAAAATACAAGAGGAGTCTGAAACTTCTTCTCATCCCAGAAAGTAAGAAAGTGTTACAAAGGAAAGAAAAAAGAAAAGAAAAGAAAAGAAACAACACAAGAACCATCCTGAAGGAGCCCTAATGGAAAAAACCGGAATAAGTTTGCCAACAGAATAAAAAGTGATAGTATTGGAATATAACTCAGAATAAAATACATATTCATGGATCCTTACTAATGTAAGTAAATAATCAGATTAACTAAAAAATGGGGGAAACATGACAAACCTTCCTTACAGTAGAATTCTAATGAAAACATATAGAAGGAAGAAGGGAAATAAAGGATCATCATGAGGCAATAACTACAGTCATAATTGTTACAGACAAAAATCCACCAATGAATACTAAAATTAGGGAAATCTTGGGAAAAGGTTTGAGGAGGAAAAGATTTACATAGTCTCAGGTATGTCCCCCAAGATACTTACCAACTACAAAGGGAAGGACGGTAACTTTATATTGGAGAAACCTAGCGGATACCATCTTAACCTAGCGATCCAGGTAAACATCACTAGGAATAAAACATATTGACATCACGAAGCCCTTGATGTGAAGCACTGAGAAGGGTACAACATTGTTCGTAGTATTTTTGACAATGATGTATAACCTCAATCTGTGAAAACACCAGATGATCCCCAATTTATGGGCATTCTACAAAATTGTTGATGAGTACTCTTCAAAAGCGTCATAAGCATGAAAGGCAAGGAAAGCTGAAGAACTGCTACAGATTGTATAACAAGTATAAATAACAACTAAATATAATACAAGATCCTGTATAGAATGCTGGAAAAGAAATATTACATTAGTGGAAAGTTGGTGTAGTTTACTTAATAACATTGTGTCAATGTTAATTTCTTGTTCTCTACCATTTTACTATGGTTGTGTAACATTAGAAGAAGCAGCATGAGAGGTAGAAGAAAACCCTTTGTACTACTCTTGAACAGTTATGTAAGTCTAAAATTAGTTTTTAAAGTAGTTAAATAAAATTTTAAAAGGAGCTTTGTAGTAAAGAACTTGGGGACCAATGTCTTCCACCTCCTCATTTTGCACATTAGAGGCCCCAAAATATTAAAGGATTTATCCACAACACAGAGTTTGGGGGAAGTTAAGATGAGATCTAAGGGTGTTGTCAAGTTTTCTGGAAACTTCTTTCCTCTGGTCCAACACATGAAAATGGAACTTTATTTCTCAGAAATTGATAACTGCTGGTCAGCTTGTCTAAATTAGAGCTTTCTGGTTTCAACTCCCTCAGTGTTTATGCAATGTGAAGATGAATGCCAAATTGTTTTCACTATCTCTTGTCATACTGACAGTTTACAGTATGCTGAGTAAATGTGGCAGTGACAAAAATGCTTTATCTCAAGTAGTCCTGTTTGTCTATGTTGAAGAGTTAGTAAAGCTACCAGACTTTATCAATTTAAGAAAAAAACCCTAAGTTTATAAATTTAAAAAGATATATTTAATAATATTTATACACATTAAAAGAGTGTTCAGGGCTTCCCTGGTGGCGCAGTGGTTGAGAGTCCGCCTGCCAATGCAGGGGACATGGGTTCGTGCCCCGGTCCGGGAAGATCCCACATGCCGCGGAGCGGCTGGGCCCGTGAGCCATGGCCGCTGAGCCTGTGCGTCCAGAGCCTGTGCTCCGCAACGGGAGAGGCCACAACAGTGAGAGGCCCGCGTACAGCAAAAGAAAAAAAAAAAAAAAAAGAGTGTTCAGGGACTTCCCTGGCGGTCCAGTGTTTAAAACTCTGAGCTCCCAATGCAGGGGGCACGGGTTCGATCCCTGGTGGGGGAACTAAGATCCCACATGCTGTGCAACGTGGCTAAAAAATAAAAATTTTAAAGAGTATTCAACTTTTGAAATGTGAATATCAAGCCCCTTTAATTAACTCAGAAAAATACGTTAGATTTATAAAGTAGTAAGTTGCACATGCTAGGAATACATCTATTTAAAAAATAAAGACAGGTTTGTATTTGTATTTTTCTAGGTCTCAAGACATCAGCTAAGACTTAAAGAACTCTCATTTATCTTTAGAAAAGAGGAAAGAACTATTTACCTTTTAAAGCTATCTTCATTTCTCATTCATTAATCGTCCAGTTTAGCACTCACTCAGTGAATGAACATTATCTTCAGGCCTGATACTGATTTTCTGAAATTTCTTTATTGAAAGGTATTATTCTGCCTTTGTGCTTTCAAAGTAGCAATTAACAAAAACAATAAAATAAAATATCAAAAATGTTAAAGGTGGAAGCAAGAACAAGTGATTAGCTCCCACGTGTATTCTTATTATTTATAGATACAGGTTGTTGGGCATCTGGCTCCAAGCTGAAAATCTCAGAAGGTTAGTTAGCATCAGAACTACTCTTGAGAGTTACATTTATGGTATGAATTGAGTTAGGCTGGTCAGAGCTGTCTGTTCCCATATAGTTCCCACTACTGAGTTGTCCATTACCTGAGACTCCAGCATGAGAGTTTTGGAGACAGTACATATCCATGTTGAGAAAAGGAAAAGCTTATCTGGCAGCCTTGGGTTTTGGGTTGTAGAGTTTTCACCAATAATTATTTTCGTTGCTTTTTAAAAAACTTTTATTTTATATTGGAGTATAGTTGATTATTTTTGTTGATTTAGACATAGAACTTTATATCTCTTATTCTCCATTCCCCTTCTGAAAAAGTTCCTTTGAGTTTTATCACTCTACCCCTAGCACTCTAGAAGATGCTGCTAAAATTCACAGAGTCATTCTTCCTGGAACTTGCATGACTCTGTCATTATGTTACCTTTCCATCTTCCCAGCCATGGATAAAATTCATATGCCAAATTTGAAACTAATTTTAAATATTTGTATGAATTCTTAAGTGCAAGTGAAAAAGGAATGCGGTTTTGTGGCAAAACTCTCTTACCAAAAAGCATACCTTTTTCAGAGATAATATATCCTCCACTTTACATGTTTTACAGTTTATAAAACATTTAATACATACCACTGAAGCTTCTAAATGGCCCCAGTAGATATTAGAATGATTTCATGGAAGTTGAAGCTGAAGACTAGTGAATGGATGCCTAGGATCTTCCATTAGTAAGAATTGGAGCTCATCCAGCTACTATGCTTTCCATTGTATCACACTGTCTGTGGACACACCAGTTAGTGTAAGTTATTTGAAAGACAGAAAGCTCTGAAATCACATATTAGTTCTTAGGATTTTGGGTTTTTTTAAAAATATCTGTGCTTAATAATAAATAGATGGAAGAAAAGAGGGAGACAAATATGACTTGACATTTTATTTTGTTTTAGCCCGGTGCTAAAATGGTGCTTCCTTTGGGTATTTCTATCATCTCCTTGCAGTATTCATATGGAATTAACAGTGGTAGGTTCGAAATTCTTTTATAGGAATACCTCTCTTGACTTTGAGGTATAGAAAGAGAATGGCTGTGAATGAACATACTTGAAAGTGAACAGCGCATTTTATGAGACTTGAAATACATCAAACCTAAGGTGCCTTACTTCTGAGACTGTTCATGAAAGGACCTGAGAAGGCTGAATGAGTCTTGTATATGACCAAAATTGAATCTGAAGAAAAGCTGTCTAAACTTGTCATTGACTACCACATTTCTAAATTTAGAAAAAGTGAAAAATGTGATTGTACAGAGTCTCATCCTGAAATCCTAGAAAATGACAGTCCTTAGGAGGTTTAGGGAGGTGGCAAGGGAGAAAGATGGGTATAGGGAACAAAGAAAATCAAAGTAAAACTTCTTAAAGATCAGAAAATAGTATTTTAGGTAAGAGAATAAATTAAATCTTTACTCAGGGACTCAGCATTAATAAAGCTGATTAGTCAAATTAAAAGCCTTTGGTTTTGGAATCACAATCACATAGATATGGCATAAATCCTAACTCACAGTTCTGAGCAGCTCCTTAATCACTTTAAATTTCGGTTTCTTTACACAGTGGGAATATGAGTTTATTAGAAATGGTGTTTTGAAAATTAAGGGAAAGGTATGTAAAGGAAGTAATACATTGCTCTGGCAAATCTTTTATTTTTAAGTAAACAAATTTTACCAAAGTTCTTACTAATAAAACTAGGTCATCTATATGGAATATATATATATATATATGATGAAGAAGGGAGTAGGGGGAATTTCTTTTCACCATGTATGATTTAGTTAAGTTTAAAATTTGTACCATGAATATATATTGCTTCGTGAAAACAGTTATTATTTTTTAATGAAGCAAGATTATTATAGACATAAATCTTATATCTAGATCTCGAGAATCTATAAAATAATGGTTAGAAAGAAATATTTCTATTATTTGCCTTATAGAAG
The DNA here is from genome assembly GCF_963455315.2 of Globicephala melas. Lineage (NCBI taxonomy): Eukaryota > Metazoa > Chordata > Mammalia > Artiodactyla > Delphinidae > Globicephala > Globicephala melas. Next base: position 42,011,138 of record NC_083325.1, read on the forward strand.
TAGTATAAAGGAATAAATGGCCCCCTATCTGCACTGTTTTTCACTTATGTCCCAGCTGAAAGCCTCCCATCAATTTAGTACAAATCAGTATCAGAAAGCATTTTGTAAAATCCTTATTTTTTCATTTAAAATTATTCTTAATCATTCTGAAAAGGAAATACTTTTATTATTCCATTTTCCAGATAGGTATACTGGACTACAAAGATACTAATTAATTTGTTCAAAATCACACAGTAAATAAAAGAGGTGGGATTCAAATTTTTAAAACTTTTAAAATTTTATTATTTTTTAAAAATAGACTTTGTTTTTTAGAACAGCTTTATGTTCACTGCAAAATCGAGCAGAAAGTATGGAGATTTCCCATGTGCCTTGTCCCCAGGCATGCGTAACTTCCCCCATTATCAACACCCCTCACCAGAATGGTACATTTGTTATAATTGATGTACCCACATTGATATATCATAGTTACCCAAAGTCCATAGTTTACATTAAGATTCACTCTTGGGGGCTTCCCTGGTGGCACAGTGGTTGAGAGTCCGCCTGCCGATGCAGGGAACACGGGTTCGTGCCCTGGTCCGGGAAGATCCCATATGCTGCGGAGCGGCTGGGCCCATGAGCTATGGCCGCTGAACCTGCACGTCCGGAGCCTGTGCTCCACAATGGGAGAGGCCACAACAGTGAGAGGCCCACGTACTGCCAAAAAAAAGATTCGCTCTTGGTGTTGTGCATTCTTTGGATTTTGGCAAATGTATAATGAAATGTATACATCATTATGGCATCATACAGAGTATTTGCACTGCCCTAAAAATCCTCTGTGCTTCACCTATTCATGTCTCCTTTCCCTCTAAGCAACTACTGAACATATGCATAGTTTGTCTCTTTTCTGAATTTCATATAGTTAGAATCATACAGTACATAACATTTTCTTTTTATTAATTAAATGTATGTATTTATTTATTTAGGCTGCGTTGGGTCTTTGTTGCTGCGCGCTGGCTTTTTCTCTACTTGCAGCGAGCAGGGACTACTCTCTGTTGTGGTTCGCAGGCTTCTCATTGCGGTGGCTTCTCTTGTTGCAGAGCAAAGGCTCTAGGCGCAAGGGCTTCAGTAGTTGTGGCTCGCGGGCTCTAGAGCGTGGGCTCAGTACCTGTGGAGCAAGGGCTTAGTTGCTCCGCAGCATGTGGGATCTTCCTGGAGCAGGGATTGAACCTGTGTCCCCTGCATTGACAGGAGGGTTCTTAACCGCTGTGCCACCAGAGAAGTCCACTGCGTAACTTTTTCTGATTGGCTTCTTTCACTTAGTAATATGCATTTAAGTTTACTCCATGTCTTTTAATGGCTTGATAGCTATTTCTTTTTAGTGCTAAATACTATTTTGTTGCCTGGATGCACCCCAGTTTCTTTATCCATTCTCCTGCTGATGGGCATCTTGGTCACTTCCAGGTTTTGGCGTTTGTGAATATAGCTGCAGTAAACATCCATGTGCAGGTTTTTGTGTGGATATACATTTTCAACTCTTTTGGGTAAATACCAAGGAGTGCATTTGCTGCGTTGTATGGTAAGAGTATGTTTAGTTTTTAAGAAGCCACCAAACTGTCTTCCAAAGTGACTGTACCATTTTGCACTTCTACTGGAAATAAATAAGAATTCCCGATGCTCCATACTTCATCAGCATCTGACGTTGTCAGTTCTGGATTTTAGCCATTCTGATAGGTGTGTAGTGGTATCTCGTTGTTTTAATTTGCATTTCCCTAATGATATAATGTGAAGCATCTTTTCGTATGTTTATTTGCTATCTGTAACTTTTAAATCTTTTTGACCACAAATCTGTGCATATTAAAAAAAAAAAAGCATATGCCAGCAGATGTGAGGAATCAACTCCCAAAGTTAGAAGTGATGGGCTGGCTGACATCAGGGGGCTGAGTGGCTGTGTGCAGAGCAGGCTGAAAGTGAATGCCAGAGGACTTGGATCTCAGCTAATGGATAGTATTCCAGTTACTGAACTTCCAGCAAGTGGACCTTTTGAAAGTCGTGATCTTCTTTCAAAATATTTTTCTTATGTGAAAAATTAACTTTTGCCCAGTCATCCTCTTGAATTATTAGGAAAAAAAAAAAACTTTTCAGCTTGTTACGTACTACTGAACAGTATTACCCAAATTCATATATTGAAGCCCTAACTCCCAAGGTGACTGTATTTGGAGATAGGGCCTTTAAGAAGATAATTAAGATTAAATTAAGTCATAAGGACCCTAATCCAATGATTGATATCCTTAGAAGAAGAGGAAGAGACACCACGGATTTACACAAAGGCCAAGCGAGGACACAATGAGAAGACAGCTGTCTGTGAGCCAAGGACAGAGACCTTAGGAGAAACCAACCCTGCCAGCATCTTGATTTCAACCTTCAGAATGTGGGACAATAAATGTCTATTGTTTAGGCCACCTACTTGGTGGTATTTTGTTATGGCAGCCCCAGCTGACTAGTATACCAAAATAAAATGCTCAGTGGAAATAAAATGAATTTATCCACATTAAGAACCATCCAGGGTCTATTTGCTCTAATAGAATTACAAATGGAATTCAATGCAGTGGAGCATGTTCAGTATCTTCCATTTTTTCCTAGCTCAAATCTTTAACTGGATATGTTGAGGGGTAATGATGAAGCTATTGGTTTTCAAGATATTTTTAATGATCCATCACAAAATGATGAAATGAAATAACCCCACTTGATGGTGGAATAATTTTGGCTTACTATAATAGAGGTGTGTGGTTAATTAAAGTAGAGGAACTGCATCTTGTTTATAGTTGTCTTTTTACTATAATTTGATGTATACAATATTAAAAGTACTGACACATGAGAAGTTTTGCCAGAAAATATAAATTCTGCTGCTGTGGAAACACCTCTACCAACAAAATAGACACTAAAAACATGAAGCCTCAAATATGACATTTTTATCCGATTTTAAATGATTCAAAACACTTAGCAAATGACACGACAATGAAAGGAACACAGTTATGTTTTCTTGTCTCAAAAACTTTACTTATATATATTTATATCATGTTGGCTTTGCATATGTAGTTTAAATTATTTATTGTATAAAACTTTAAGCATATATAGAAATAGAAGAGCATAATAATGTACTTCACTGTGACCCATCATCAACAATTATCAATACCTGGCCCATCTTGTGTTATATACTCCTACATACTTCCCTTTATCTTATCATTTCTGGAGCAGATATAAGATGTATTATCTGCAAATATATCAGTATGTTTCTCTGAAAGTTAATAGTTTTCTTTTTAAAGATACCCATGATATCATTATTATTGCAAAAATTTAACAATAAATGCTTAATATCAGAAAAGATGCAATCATTGTTTAAATTTTTCCAACTTTCTCACAAATGCCACAATTATTTTTATATGTTGTTTTAAAAATCAGGAACCAACTAAATTCTAAACATTTCAATTAGTTGACATATCTCTTAATTCCCTTTTACTATAAAAGATTTTGTAACAGAGCAAGTGGCTTGTTGCCCAGTCCACAATGGAAAGATGAAATACTGAGGCAGTAGTCTTTTCCAGAAAGAAGAGGCTTTATTGCAGGGCGGCCAAGCAAGGAGACAAGAGGCAAAGCTCAGATCTGTCTCCTGGATAGGCTGTTGACTGGGGTATTTATAGTGGAAGCAGGGAGCAAGAGGGGGAGGGGGCCAGGAAATGATTGGTGGAAAGCAAACTGTAAGTTTCTAGAGTTCTCTGTGCAGGTGTGACTGTTCTTCAAACCTCATCATGGGTTGTATGTGCAGGGTTCATTATGTAACATGTGGTAGATTTTAGTCATTTGAGGTCTAAAGTTTACTATGTCATTCTAGTCCTTCAATGTGCCTGAGCCTGTGTGATGCTTAGTCAGGGTCTGTCAGCAAGTTGTTTCCTTGTCTGTGGTTTCTCTGGTCCTCTGCAAAACAAGCTTGGTATTCTCGATGTATCATTTTGTTTCTACCTTATGGGCCTTGTAACTTAGAGGGCATGGTTTCTGTTTCTCTTCATCTATCTCATTTTTAGGGCTTCCCTGGTGGCGCAGTGGTTGAGAATCCACCTGCCAATGCAGGGCACATGGGTTCGAGCCCTGGTCCGGGAAGATCCCACATGCCGCGGAGCAGCTAAGCCCATGTGCTACAACTACTGAGCCTGTGCTCTAGAGCTCTTGAGCCACAACTACTGAAACCCGCGCGCCTAGAGCCCGTGCTCCACAACAAGGGAAGCCACCACAATGAGAAGCCCATTGCATTGCAACGGAGAGTAGCCCCTGCTTGCCTCAACTAAAAGGAAAGCCCGTGCGCAGCAACAAAGACCCAACACACAACCAACAATAAATAAATAAATTTATACCAAAACTAAAGATAAAAAGATTACTTGCAATGTATCTGTTGAATCAGAAACAAGATTCTTTGTTCAGCAGTTTCCTACAGTTTAGCTTTTGCTGGTTGCACCCCTCGTGTGTCCTTTTAACATGTTCTTTTTTCTTTGTTGGAGGAGTTTTTGAGAGGTCATGACCAGCCGTTGACCTGTGAGTTGGGCCTGGGCAATCAGAAGCTCCTCACCCCCTCCTCTGTCCTTGGAATATATGTTCCACCCACTGATCCCACAGCTGGAGCTGTTTTCAAGGATGCAACCTTGAGAGAGTAATGTGCTGTTGAGACATCTGGACAGTGTACATGACCAGACCCAGTTAAAGCCTCTGTGTCAACTTTTAAGATGCTAGTGGGCAGGTGTGAAGGTCTACTTGCCTTGAAGCTGCCCAAAACAAACCTGGTAATTAAGTCCCCTTGCTTATTAAACCTGCCACCTACCAATCTGGAGTGGTCTGCCTCTTTCTTGGATCTCTTCCATGTATAGGGGCCAGTTTCAGATTTCACCTGGTAAATTCCCAAGTTTGCAAACCAACACTCATATATATTTTTCTCTCCATTAGAACTGGAGGCTTGATGTGATTAGATTTATTCATTTCTCTTTTTGTAGCAATGCTATTTCATAGTGTTGTGTTTATCTAAAATGAAGCACATAATACCTGTTTTTCTTGTCTTCTGATGTTAACAGTAGTTGTTGATCAATATCTAGATTAATTAATTCATTAGAGTATATAAAATGATCGTACATCTATCATATTATTTTATTATATGAAATTCTCCGATTTTTTTTTGCTATCTAAGGTAAAAGCTTGTTTTTCCATGCAGACATTATACAGTTCCTGACATTTTTAAGGAACTTTGGTTCATTTTATAGGAACATGATATATTAAGACCAAAGTCTGAGCACTGGAAATTATTCTCTGCTACCAGGTTGCCAGTGTTTTAAGAACTTTCCAATGGATGTGGATTGGAAAAGTACTTTTTAAATTTTATGTTTAGTGGTTGCATTTCAACTTAATTGTGTTTTATTATTACTAAAATATTATACAATTAAAAATCAAGCTTGTAAGACTATATTAAAATGTGTATATATATGCTAATATATATGTATATATTTATCTGTTTCAACCTAATTCCTGGATACCTTAGGTAAACAACTAGAAACAGTCTTTCTCTATTTGTTCTATTTTGTAGTCTCTCTTTTTCTCTCTTTCTCTCCCTCTCCCCTGCTTCCTCTTACAGAATGAGGAAAGTTAGAAAACTTATTATGGCAGTATAATTGAGAAATGATGGACCAGGGTGGTAGAAGGTGTTGAAAAACAGTCACATTTGGAATATATTCGGAAGGTAGAACCAGCAGCATTTGATGATGGATAGATTGTAAGTGTAGAATGAGAGAATGAGAGAAAACAAGAATAGCTGTAGTTTTGGGCATGAGCAACAGGGTGAATGGACATGCCATTTACTGAGATAGGAAAGACTGGAGGAGAAATACATTTGAAGGGGAAAGGGATTGAGAATTTTTTGGACTTGTCACGTTTGATATGCCCATTAGATATCCAAGACCAAATAGCAAGTACAGTTAGATGAGCCCCCAACCAGAATGTAAGTTCCAAGAAGATAGCTATTTTGGGCTGTTTTGTTCACTACTATATCTTCAGAGCTTAAAAGAGGCACATATTAGATGTTCAATAGACATTCACTGAGTGAATAAGCAAACAAACAAGTAAGTATGAAAAAAATATATCTTAGAACTTAGCAAATATGTCTCTTCTTATTCCAAACTGATACCTCTCCAGTCCATGTAATTTTAACCTTCTATTTGATCTTTACACAGTTTCAGTTAAGAGCAATCATGATACAGTAGCCCTATTTGCTTATTTATCTCTTCTATTAATTAGAATAGAAGAGATAAATAAGCAACAGGCAGTGGACCTTATCAGTCAAATTAACTATTTAGATTTCAGTCCTTTATTATTTTTATACTTGGTAGTTTGTCACCTAATATTTTTGTCTTTCCAAGGTCAAATTTGAAAGACAAAGAAAAACAAATGAAGGCTTTGTGATTAATGGGTGCTCACTTTGGTCTTGACTGTAGTTAAACGTCAGTCCCTGGGTGTTTCATGGTATGTGACTAGGGCATAAGTAGCACAAAGTAGCTTTTTTGCCTACTCAGATTATCTTTGGCCTTGCTCTGTTGGTATAAGATGGTTTTCTGTGTATTGTGTCCTATTTTAAGGATTTCATGAAGCTTATACTTGGTTTGCAAATAATTTCTGAGGTGACTACAAAGATGACACATTTATTGTCCTTTAACTCTGGTTTTCTTTGGGAATTCCCTGGCAGTCCAGAGGTTAGGACTCGGTGCTTTCACTGCCAGAGTCTGGGTTCTGTCCCTGGTTGGGGAGCTAAGATCCTGCAAGCCGCGCAGCACGGCCAAATTAAAACAAAACAAAACAAAAAAAACTTTGGTTTTCATTTTGGCCTCAGAATTTTTCGGAGAAGTGCCTTATTGTCTCTACTGTCTTGCCAAAGCAAATGTTGGAAAAAATGAGATTGACATTTATTCTAGATGACTCATTGCATCATAAAACTGGGTTAGCCCTTGCAGACTTGGCAGTGAAGACCAAGTCATTATTTTTAAATTGTTAGCGTATGGGTGGTCAGAGATGGTAACACTCAGGTATGTGTGAACAAGAGTTCTCATTTAGGAGGAGAATGTGAATTATCCTTCTAAATGAGAGAATGTGAATTACATGCTTTTATCTATCATGGTTTCTAGGTGCTTTACTGTGCTATGAGTTTGAGATCCTAGGTTTCATTTGCTATTACTTTGAATTGTTATCAATAGAAGCTGCTGTGGTACTGACTGATTTATAACTAGTTGTATCAAAACTTGTGCAGAATCCTGCAGAATTTTTTCTAGGTACTTCTGAATGTAAACTCTACAGTCATGAATGAAGTGCTATGATAATATTATGCCACTATGATTGTATTCATTATTTAAGGGTATGCTATAATCAATACATTTTGAGCTGAATTCTGAAAAAAGTTTTTAAAAATTGTCTGTTGTATAAATTCCTTTCTCAAACATGCAAGTTAATTCAGTAGTAATGAGCTTGCTATAAGGAAGTTTATAAGGCTGGTTATTCAAAATTTCAGGAATCTTCTCTATATTTATGCTACTATCCAGTTGTTCAGAGTGTATTAAATTAATATTTTAGGTTATAGATGCATTTTTCAGCCCTGTGAAAGTCTTGGTAACGTAACCATTTTTATGTTTTTCCCATACATATTCCTCAGAGGTATAATGTAAAATTATTTGTTAACTACAAACCAAGTAGTCTATCCTTCTAGAAGTCTTTTTCAAGCTATTTTTAGATCTGAGTTCAAACACCTCTCATAAGGCTTGAATTCCTAAGATCATTATACTGCATTTAAAAATTAATAATGTGCTCATTAATTACAGCCTTTTATTTTAAACATTTTTCATGTGAGCTCAGACCTTTTTACAGTGAAGAAAAGTACAATTTTAGGTAAATTCATTAGCATATGAGGGGAATGCCCAAGGGTGGGAGGAAAATAAACGTGAATATTGAGACCTAGAGAAATTTGCCAAATCAAGTGGGAATACGAAGAAGAGTAATAGTAAAAAAGAGAAAAAATCAAGAGGAGACATAAGACAAATCTGATCAGGTTGATCTTTTAAGGTGAAGGCAAGAATACTGTCTGTTGTGGTTCTCAGCAGAACATGGATTCTAGTTTTTATAGTGCAGAAATTGTATTTTTTTTTTTTTTTCTGCTAATGAAGATCAGCCTATGTATATTAGTGGAGACTGGGATAATGCAAACATAAATTTGCTTGTTTACTCTATCTTCTTCCCTGTCATATTGTTACAGAGAACTAAATGGGATACGTATAACATCTCATTTTATTTATTTTATTTGCTCTCAAAGTAATTTCTAATAAAGAGTGAAATAACTAAAAACACCTAAAATTTTTTCTTGAATAATTTAAATAGATTTATAGAGAAATATTTGTACTTGTAGTTTGCAAATGGATATTATTTTCTAAATTGTTACACGCCTGCAATGTGCTATGTGCTTGTGTATGTTCTTTTTGTTTTTTGGCTTTTTTGCCCCTAAGCCAAAGAAACAAAAACAAAATTATAGTTGTGGATGAAGTTATAACCCTGCTAATATCATATGGTTATGATATAAAGAAGCATGAATTATTGTTTTTCAACTGTTTAGGTTTATTAAGTTTATGAACTATGGAAAAGGAAGTATAGTACCTACAAACCAAGGTGGGGAAGTTAGATAAACTTAATAGTTGACTCTTCAGTGAGGGTTAACTTCATTGTTTGTTAAAATTTAAGTACAAATGCACATTTTACACATAACCATTTATGAGACACTTGATAACTCTCACCACATCTTTAGAAAATAGAATTGACAAAAAAAGGATGAAAAAGAGATGAGTTTAGTAAATTAAGTTACTAGTTTAAAAATGGTTTTGGATGTGGTTACTGACCATTTCCTATCATGAGCAATGATTAAGCTGCAGATTATATTAAAAATATCACCTTTGAAATTATTTTATTGCCTTCATATGTTCTTAGAAGTGAGTAGGATGATTAAAAACGGGTATTTCAACTGCAAGATTTTAGAATTATGTAATTATTTACAGAGACACTTAAGGTGACCTTTCACTATTGGGATGAACTGCTCTCTGATATTAATAAGAATAAGTGATTTAACCTGCCAAAGAAACCTGATGAAAGAACTTCAGAAACTGTAGCTTTCTAAATTCTTCAAGGTTTATTAGTCTCTGTACCCTGACACAGCAACAATCTAATAACTGTAATGGATTACCTTCCAGTGAAGAAGGTATTTAAAAGCCAAATAGCCACAAAAATAGCTTACAATATGTTAGGAGAATGAGAATTTTTATAGTACAGTACAAACATGTAACCCAAATGTTGCTCATTAGTTCTAATACTATTAACTAAAATTGGAACTGAATAAGCCAGATTGTGAAATGGGTGCTGATTTAAATAGAGCGCTAGACAAAAGAACTCTCAATTTTGGGAAGTGATATATATCCTGATGCAGTACCAGTGTGAAGGAAGAACTTTGAGGGGGAAATAGAATATTATGTTTGAAATGTTTTGCAGATTTAAAGTATAGTCATTTCATTAGACATTTGTAAATCAAGATAGTCTTTCAATAGAAAATTGAGTCACTCTTCAGTTGAGGGAGGAACCTAATTGTAAACACAGCAGTAGGGAAATGAACCCCCTAGACTTCCTAGAGGCTCTGTATGCTTAATGGTGTCAGAGGTACCCCAGGGAGGTGACCCTCAGAGCAACTTGCACCTTGCTGCAGTTTTCAGCATAGGTCTATAGAAGAAAAACATCTTGAGGAGGGAGGTATAATGTAGTGGGTATTCATTTGGCAGAGGATTTAATCTGTCTCTTTATTGGGAGTAAGAATGCTAAGGGATTGAAATGTATGACTTGCATATGAGCCCCCCTACCTCCTTTGACAGCCTTCCCCAAACAGAACACATTGAGATTTTAAAAAAATATTTTCTGACCCCAGTTTTTCATAACATCAAAAATTAACTTGTTTACAGTAAACTCAGAGGAAAGGGTGTGGCCAGAATAGTCCAAGGCCTACTGCTCAAATTTCCTAGAGAATGGTAAATAAATTATGGCAATGATAATGAAAAGTATGAACTAGGTAACATTCTTAGCACTTTACATATGCTGACTTATTCAGTCCTCTCAATAACTTTCAATAGAAGAAGAAACTAAGGCATAATGTAATTAATAATACGCCTAAAGCCACAAAGCAGGAAATCCTGCAATTCAAACCTAGCAGGCTGGTACCATGTTCTCAGCCTTTACTCACTGTTCTGTACTGTCATATAAGAGCTTTCCTTCTTTTACCTTATCCTAGTTCAAAAATTCTAAAGTTAATTCATTGGATGTTTCTCAGACTCAGCATTCTGTAATATCTTCATTGCAATGGAATATAGAAATGCATTTAAAGCTTTAAGATGGCTTCCAATGAAGATCATATCAGTTCAGTTATGTTTCTTTGAACACTACTCCCATGACATGAACTGTGAAGATATTTAGAAACATTTTTAGGTCATAGCCTCCTATGTATTTAAAGCTTATGGAAGTAGTATGAGAAAGAAACTTGTACAATGTTGTATAACCCAGCTGTTCACATTTCATTCAAAAAGAGACTACCCTCTGCTTTTTGGAGAACACTTCATAAGCTCTGGAGAAATTGATTTTCCCAGAAACAACAGTTGAGAAATAAATCCTGGTGGCCTCTGGAAATAGATCAAGTGCTGAGTGGCTCAAGGTATCCTATGCTGAAGTCAAAGTACTTGGAAATGATGGCTGTAGAATCTCTCCTAGCTTGTCTGAGTCATACTTCATACATTGATACTATTTTAAACATTCCCCCTCAACTTTTTTATTTGCCAATACACCTTGCTTTAATTGGAAATATTTAGGTACTTTTGGTCCCTGCTGTGTTTCACTCCATTTGCAGAGGGAAAGCCATCAGACAGCCAGAAAACACTTTGCTTTAACGCACCATCTGCTGCTTACAGCTGGGCACTGCTGGTTGTTTTGATCTGTAACAATACTAGCTGTAGAATGGAACCAAGGAATACAGTCTAAAAGGTCGTTTGGTTCTGGATCTTTTCCTCCAACTGTGAGTTCAGAACACAAGTCTATGTAAGGGTTAGAACAACAATTTGCAGTTTTTATTTTACCATCATTTACCACCCCAAATTATCTAAGGTGAGGAGCTCCTGTAAATGTTTTCCATTTTTATCTTTGGCTAGAAAGTTTTGCCTTCCGAAAGCAAGTTTTAAGAATACTAGCAACTAGTTGTTGCGTTGGAATTCTAAATGTTACTGTATAGCAACGGAAATTATAGCATTTGGTATGTGGAAATAAACAAAACCCACCCAAATGAGGACAAAGGATATTTATTCAGAGCTTGCTATAGCAAAGGATTCAACTACCATCAATTGTTTTGGCAAAGACTCAGAGTTAGGCAAGGTAGTGGAAAAGATTTATAGTAAAAAAGAGAAGACTTCAGGCAGGCTCTGATTAGAGGTTGTTGGCATGGGCAAGAGGGGAGGTGGGCTAGCTAGAAGTGGGATATGCTATGTAACTGGGTTGAGGAACTTATTTTACTTTCTCTGGTTGGTCCTAAGTTGGACAAAGTGGAAGTGGGAAAAATAGGGAAGCTGGCAATGACCTAGTCTTGACCTTTCTGGGATGATTGCTGCAGAGGTTGCGGGTCCGAGTTCTATTGGCATACATTTGTTTATGGTCTAGCCATTTTCCGTTTGTATATTCAGTATCTCAGGAATCACAAAAACCTAGATTTGCATGTTGACTCTGTTATTAACTGTGTAATCTTGGGTGAAGTATTGCTCTCCAAGCTTTAGTTTCATCCATATATGAAATTAAAATAGTATTACTCATTTTGTAGGGTTATTGTGAGGGAAAATTGAAATTTAAAAAGAAATCACTATACGCTTCAAACATAGTAATCGGTCAATCAATCAAAGCTCTTGTTGCTATGGCCATGCTAAAATGTCCTTTTAAAGTTCATTTTGAGCAACTTCAGTAAGACGATTCTCCTTTTCAAGTTACTGCACTTGAAAGCAGGAGGTTGTCTCTAAAGTATTCACAAAGTTATGGATATAGATAACATAACCTTGAACATGCCTCCCCTCCCAGCCTTTTCATATCCCTTCTCTGAACCACTCAGATATTAGGAATGAAACCACCTCTTCTTTCTTTGAGGAATTTCAGTGAAACTCCTACGTCTTCCTCATTCTATTTTAGTTCTGGTAGTCTGGTTTACATTCAACTCATTTCATTAACCTTTCCACAGAGAACTTTATAGAGAACTCTTATTTTGTTTTATAGCTGCAGTTCATTCTTCTGTGATTTATTAATGTCTGAATATGAAAGTTACAAAATAAATAAACAATTTCAAATTATATTGACACTATAAATATTTTTGCTTACTATGGAAACCATGTGCTATGATTATATTGATTTATTTATGGTTCAATTACTCTTACTCAATGAAAAATGAGCCATGTCAAGTTCAAATAAATTTTTCTTCTTTTACACTTCCCCAATAGATTTTAGCATATTCTCAATTTTTTCCAAGCTCTCAATTGTACAAATTTTTCTATAGAATATTATTTTCCCACGCAGAGATTTCTCTTCCTGAATCCTCTATCCTCTGCCAATTCTGGGCTCGTGTAGCCTAAGCCTAGTTATTATCCTTGGGTAACTCTCTTCTCACTGTTCTCCTATGTGGCGTTTTTAGCTGCTTTTCTATTATGCCTTCTTCCTTGGTTTGTATCCCAGAGTATGCAAAAGGTGTTGGAGAGATGGCTTTCAGTTTTTCACAATTGAGTATGATGTTAGCTGTGGATTTGTCATATATGGCCTTTATTATGTTAAGGTACATTCTTTCTATACCAATTTTATTGAGAGCTCTTATCATAAATGGGTGTTGAATCCTGTCAAATGCTTTTTCTGCATCTAGCGAAATGATCATTTACTTTTAATCTTTTTTTTTATTAATATAGTGTATCATGTTAATTGATTAGTGGATGTTGAATCATCCTTGCATCTCTAGAATAAATTCCACTTGACCATGGTGTATGATCTTTTTAAAGTATTGTTTTATTTGGTTTGCTAACATTTTGTTGAGGATTTTTGCATCTATGTTCATCAGAGGGATTGGCCTATAATTTTCTTCCCTGGGTAGTGTCCTTGTCTGGTTTTGGTATCAGGGTAATGCTGGCCTCATAAAATGAGTTTGGAAGTGTTCCCTGCTCTTGAATTCTTTGGAATAGTTTGAGAAAGATAGGTATTGAATGTTTGGTAGAATTCACCAGTGAAGCTATCTAGACTTTTTTTTTTTTTGCTGTACTTGGGCCTCTCACTGTTGTGGCCTCTCCCGTTGCGGAGCACAGGCTCCGGACACGCAGACTCAGCGGCCATGGCTCACGGGCCCAGCCGCTCTGCGGCATGTGGGATCTTCCCGGACCGGGGCACGAACCCGTGTCCCCCTCATCAGCAAGCGGACTCTCAACCACTGCGCCACCAGAGAAGCCCTAGACTTTTGTTTTTTGGGAGCTTTTGATTACTGTTTCAATCTCCTTACTAGTTATTGGCCTATTCAGATGTTCTGTTTCTTCATGATTCAGTCCTGGAAGGTTGTATGATTCTAAGAATTTATCCATTTTTCTTCTAGGTTGTCCAATTTGTTGGCATATAGCTGTTCATAATATTCTCTTATAATCCTTTGTATTTCTGTAGTGTCCATTGCTATTTCTCTTTTGTTTCTTATTTTATTTATCAGTCCTATCTCATTTTTTAGTGAACCTAGCTAAAGGTTTACAAGGATGCCCACTCTGCCCACTCTTACTCAACATACTATTGGAGGCCCTAGCCAGAACAATGAGGAAAGAAAAAGAAATAAAAGGCATTCAAATTGGAAAAGAAGAATTAAAACTGTCACTATTTATGGATGACATAACTTTATTTATAAAAACCCTAAAAATGCCACCAAAAAACTTTTAGATACAATGAACAAATGTAGTGAAGTTTCAGGGTTCAAAATCAATATACAAAAATCTTTTGCATTTCTATACACTAATAATGAACTAGCAGAAAGAGAAATTAAGAGAACAATCCCAATTACAATCACAACAAAAGAATAAAATACCTAGTAATAAATTTAACCAAGGAGGTAAAAGATCTATACACTGCAAACTATAAGACATTGTTGAAATAAATTGAAGATTACACAAAGAAATGGAAACATATTCCATGATCATGAATTGGAAGAATTAACATTGTTAAAATGTACATATTACCTAAAGCAATCTTCAGGTTCAGTGTGCTCCCTATCAAAATATGAATTTTCACAGAAATAGAACAAAGAAATTCTGAAATTAATACGGAACCACATAAGACCCCAAGTAGCCAAAATAATTCTAAGAAAAAAGAACAAAGCTGGAGGTATCATGCTCCCTGATTTCAAATTATTACAAAGCATCATGTATTAGCAGTAATCAAAACAGTATGATACTGGCAGAAAAACAGACATATAGATCAATGGAACAGTATTTGAGAGCCCACAAATAAACCCACACATATATGGACAATTATATGACAAAGGAGCAAAGAACATACAGTAGAGAAAGTATAATCTTTTCAATAAATGGTATTGGGAAAACTGGACAGTCACATGTAAAAGAATGAAACTAGACCACTCTATCACAGAAATATACACAAAAACCGTCTCAAAATGGTTAGGGACTTGAATGCAAGACCTGAAACCATAAAACTCCTAGAAGAAAATATAGGCAGTACTCTTTGACATGGTCTTAGTAATATCTTTCTAGATATGTCTTCTCAGGCAAGGGAAACAAAAGCAAAGATAAATAAATGGTACTACATCAAACTAAAAAGCTTTGACACAGTAAAGGAAACCATCAGCAAAATGAAAAAAAACAGCCTACCGAATGGGAGAAGATATTTGCAACTCATATATCCAATAATGTATTGATATTCCTAATATATAAAGAACTTATACAACTTAACAAAAAAAAAACAAACAGCCCAATTAAAAAATGGGCAGAAGATCTGAACACATTTTTCCAAAGAAGACATACAGATGACCAATAGGCACATTAAAGAATGTTCAACATCACTAATTATTAAAGAAATGCAAATCAAAACTACAATGATATATTACCTCATGCCCCTTAGAATGGCTGTTGTCAAAAAAAGGCAAGAAATAACAAGTGTTGGCAAGGATATGGAGAAAAGAAAACTCTCATACACTGTTGATGGTAATGTACTTGGTGCAGCCACTAAGGAAAACAGTATGGAGATTCCTCAAAAAAATAAGAATAGAGCTACCATACCATCCAACTATTACACTCTGGGTGTTTATCCAAAAAATACAAAAACACTAATTCAAAAAGATATAGGTACCCCTATGTTCATTGCAGCATTATTTACAATAGCCAAGATATGGAAACAACTTAAGTGCCCATCAACTGACAAATGGATGAAGAAGATGTGGCATATGTATACAATGGAATACTACTCAGTTAAAAAAAAAAAAAATGAAATCTTGCCATTTGCAACAACATGGATGGATTTTGAGAATATTATGCTAAGTGAAATAAGTCAGATGGAGAAAGGCAAATACCACATTATTTCACTCATAAGTGGAATATAAAAACAAAATAAATGAGCAAGCCAAACATAAAACAAACACATAGATACAAAAAAACAGAGTAATGGTTACCAGAGGGGATGGGGGTGAGGGTATGGCAAAATGGGTAAAGGGGATCAACTGTATGGTGATGAGCAGAATCTAAACCTTTGGTGGTGAGCACACTGTAATGTATACAGAAGTTGAAATATAACACTGTACAGTGAAACTTGTATAATATTATAAACCAATAAAACAATTTTTTTAAATAACAAAAATAAACTAATATAAAAAGGTGACCTTGCATGTCTGAAAATATTTTAATTTTGTCATTGCACTTAGTTGTGATTTTTAATGAATATGAGAATGAGTTGAAACTTTAGGATGACAACAATTTAATTCAGCAACTGGAAAGCATTCAAGATTGTACCTTTCAATATCAGATATTGCTAATGAAAAGTTTGATGACAGTTGATTCTTGTTTTTCCTCTCCCACTTTCCCCTACCCTAGGAAACATGTAGGCTTTTCTCTTTATAATATAGATTTTCCTCCATTTCACTTTACATATACACTTGGAGGGTCCTTTCAAACTGAAGATGTGTTTCCTTTTTCAGTTTTGAGAGACTTTCTTCTATTATTTCTTTGATTGTTCCATCCCTGTCTGGTTTCCCATTTTTCTTCATGAAACTATTTTCAGTCACAGTTTTTTACTCTTTTGATTGATCACTAGACCAGAGGTTTGCAAAACATTTTATGTCAAGTGCCAGATAGTAAATACTTCAGGCTTTGTTAGTGAAGTGGCAACATCAAGGATATTGTGTGGTGCTTACATAATAAGAGGGAAGCTCTGGCTCTGCCCCCTCCCATTTGCCTGTGATAGATCCCATTAAGTGGTAGGCATGATTTGCACTCAGTTGCTAAACACTGGATACACTTTTGGGATGAAGCACAAAGAGCCACTATTCAGACAGGGAGGAATGTGATGGATGAGGTAAGTGAGGGTGGAGCAGGAAGCCACCTGCGTTTCATTCACTGCCTCAGTGATACCTAATCCAGGTGTGCCCTTCTCTTCCTTAGGAGAGCCCAGCTATCTCAACTTGGGAAGCTGGCTGGAGATGAGGAAATTTGCTGATTCCCTGAGTCCCTAACTGAAATTCCACCATTTGGGGCTTAGTACTTGCCAACTACAGTGTCCCCCCCATGCAGGGGGTGACCAGTCCACAGTTTGAGCACTGTTGTGCTTGCTAGCTAGGGACGAAGGCAGGTGCTGGAAGTGGAGTAGGAATGGGAGTAGAGGGAGATGCCCTGGCTTGGTTTCTGGGACTCAGAGTGCTAACCGCCTTGAACAGTGTTCAGAGGCAAACTGAAAATGGCAGTAGGTCATAGTTTGCCACCCCCTGCACCAAACTTTCATTTTCTTCCTCGTATGTACAATTTCTTTGTCAGGTTCTGGAAGAATTTCTTTTTTATATTTATTTGCCCTTTATTCAGCTTTCTAGTTCCAATTGCAATTACGTTTCCAAGATTACTTTTCTTATTCTGAAACTGGTATTTGTTTTTTGATGCTTATTTGGGATTTATGAATTATCTGTCTTCACGAGTCTCTCTAAGAATAATAGCTTTCATGTGTCTAGGATTGTCAGATTATTAAAAAAATAAGAATAAATAAATGAAGAAAAGTTTTAAAAATACAGAATACCCAGTATTGCATGGGACATACTTATACTAAAAAACAAAACAAACAAAAAAACTTGTTTATTTGAAATTAAATTTAACTGGACATTCAATATTTTATCTGGTAACCCTTCTTCTGACCCTGAGATACTTCACTTTACTTTATACATTCAAGAAATTTATTGAAATATCTTGTTCACTGAAAGCTCTCTTCAGGTTGCCTTTATTTTTGTAGGCTTATGTTTTATTTTTATCCTTTATTATCCTTTAAATGAAATTCAGGGAAAGAGAAAAATAAATGTGTTTGTGTAGACTTTAATGTTAAAATAGAAATGCTTGCAAACTACCCCCCCAAAATACTGAGTGGGACTATTCACACTACAAATATATTTTAAATGTTTAAAATTTTCATAAGTTTTAATAATCACTTTGTGATTTTGACAGTATTATGTACCCAAAGTCTAAATCATCTACTTAATTTACTTAAAAGAATAGATTCCATTTTGTTTTAGTCTTTTTCATATTTATCTTCAAAAAAGGAAGGCTGATATGGCTTTCATCATAATAGTGATACTTCAGGGACTGAGACCGAGTGTCTCAGGACTCAGGTATCTTCCCAGCCAAACACAGTAATTCTTACAGAAAGTATCAATAATGACATTTCTAATGTCTTAACAAAATCAACTCAACCACTGTCTCATCATACAGATCATGAACTTTCTAGAAATATATATAATATTTTAAGATACAAAAATTATACTTTTTCTGAAATTTATATTTCTCATTATTAATATCAAGAGGAAAACTTTCCCCTTCCATAAAAGGAGTATATTGTAATATAGTCATCTTATTTGTACATGTGCACACTTAAACCATATATAAGAAATATTTTTATCCTACTAGAACCACGATTGATTTATTTTCTTGGTGATACCAAATGGTATCTCAAATTTGAATTTTTATTTTCAGATTGAAAAAGAAAGCAATCTGTGACATTTGAAAACTGTTCTAGCACTCACAGCTAGGCCATGTTATTCTATTAGATATAAATAATTTCAAATAGTACTAATCACAGACAAAGTTACTCTGAGACCAGGATAAATGAGACAAAGCAAGATCACTTCATAATTTTGTCCAAGCACAGACAGAAACAAAGCCACTCTGCCACCCAGAAAACACCAAATGCCTCCTCTCTTGGCCAAAATGAATAACTATTATTTATCAATGACAACTTTATCCTCTTTCTAATCTTCTCTTCCTATAGATAGGATTTATTGAGATAACTCATCATAGAATTGCCCCTGCTTTCTGATAGCAACCAATCTAGAGATAACATACTTCTGTAGACCGTCCCCCAAATCGCCAGCTAAAGCCTAAACCCTGTAATAAGTATTTTTAACACCTTCTTACCGAGACCCCACTATCCCCCATATGTGTGTTCTGTCTCACTACAATGAGTATTAAACCCAACTTGCCTAACTGCACATGTGTTCCTGGCCATCTTTGTCTAAAGTACATTGACAATTGTTATTTGAAATGTTTTTAAAACATTGTATTCTGATGTAATATTCAAATAAAATTATATGCTGGATCACTTTTTTTTTGTATCCGATTAAAGGCATTAGGAATCACTATATATCTTAGGTTAGATAATAAAATCTCTAAGGTAAGCAATGGTTGGAGTCTTCATGCTATGCTGAAGGAACAAAGAAAGTCCAGAATCTCAGTAGCTTAATAATGTTTACTACTCTCATCCTACCTTGTAAATCAGCAAGGGGTTCTATTCAATGTAGTGATTTAGGGACCCAGGATGTTGGCAACTCATTTTTGACACATGCTTCTATGGTCACTAAGGTCAGGAAAATAGGACATTGTGAAACATGCAGTGACCACTAAATCTTCTTCCCAGAGGTGACACTCCTTACCTATCAAGATTATGTGGCACAGTTGCACACTTAGTCTTTTTTTCTCTGAACAATTCTGTCAGACTCAGAAAACTAACTTGGAAACACCTAAACCCATTGAGAAGTTTTAAATAACACTAGGTGACTAGATTAAAATTTTTATTTACTTTTGCTGTGAGGCTGAATTTTATCAGACTTATTGACTTATTTTCATTTTATTTGACTTACTGCTCAAAAATTGATCAAAAGCCTTTTTTTCCCTCCTAACTCTGTAAATCCCTACCTCTCTGGATTTTCTTCTGTTCCCTTTAAATACTGCTTGAAAACTGAGCATTTATTTTCTGAATTTACATGTATCTGTTATTATCTTGTCAAAAGAATCCTGTAATCACCAACTTATGATGTTTAACATACCGTTTTCCAACCTCTTCACCTAAAGCTATAAGCTCATTGGTACATTATCTATCTCTTAAGTTATTGTAAGTGAGAATTTTACCAAGTGTTTTGTAACTGCCTATCACTGATTATCATCCTCCCATTCTCTAAAAACTGTTGTCTCACCAATCACCATTCCTTGTAATGGTAACATCCCATGCCTTGAACAAAGTTTTGTATCAATCAAGATAAATTTGCTATGCTTTTGGTAATGAATTGTTCCAACATCTCAGTGGCTTAAAACAGCAAAGCTTATTTCTCACTCCTTATCTTTACATATGAGCAAGGAGGCACTGACTTTAGTGACCATTTGGGTGCCCCAATAGTAGGAAAATATAATGTTGGGAAGTCTATACTTCTGTCTGGGAAAAAATGTCTTATTTATATTCATATTTTCTTTGCCAACCCAAGTTACATTGCTATACCCGATTTCAAGTCAGTGAAGAAGTGAACTCCTACTGTGTGCCCAGAGGGGAAAGAATCAGAGTACTTATGTACAGCTCAAATGGCTACTACAATGGTGAAACCAATTATTAATCAGATTCCAAACACCTGTTAGTCAAAATCCTACTAATTTTTAAGAAGGAAAGTTTAACATTCAGAGATACATAATTAAATTAAAGGAAGAAAGTTAAAGGAACAAATGAAAGAAAGCAACAAGATTAAGAAGGAAATTCAGAAACAATTCTATTTTTTTCCAGTTTTCTTTGAAATTATATTGTCAATTCTGATGTACTAGTGCAGGCATCATCAACTTCTTTTATAAAGGACCAGATAGAAAATATTTTAGTCTTTGTCAAGTGTACGGCTTCTGTCTTAATTCTTAACTCTGTATTAAAATGCAAAAACAGCCATAGACAATATGTTAATGAATAGATGTGGCTGTGTTCCAATAAAACTTTATTTACAAAACCAAATGTTATGTCAGATTTGGCCCGCAGGCAGTATTTTGCTCACCTCTATAATAAGAATCTGTATGCATGCATATATTTTGACAAATGTGGTGTCCACTAATAGCCAAACATAGAATAAAATCTTTAACTGAAGTATAGTTGATGTACAATATTATATGTTACAGGTGTACAGTACAGTGATTCACAGTTTTTAAAAGTTATACTCCATTTATAGTTATTAGAAAATATTGACTGTATTCTTGTGCTGTATAATATATTGTTGTAGGTCATTTTATACATAATAGTTTGTACCTCTTAATCCCCTATTCTTATATTGCCCCTCCCCCTTCCGTCTCCCCAGTGGTAACCACTAGTTTGTTCACCATATCATGAGTCCTCTTCTTTTTTGTTATATTCATTACTTTGCCATATTTTTAGATTCCACATATAAGTGATATCATATAGTATTTGTCTTTATCTTGCTAATTTCTTTTTTAATATAAATTTATTTATTTATTTATTTATTTATGGCTGCGTTGGGTCTTTGTTGCTGTGCATGGGCTTTCTCTAGTTGTGACGAACAGGGCCTACTCTTCACAGGCTTCTCATTGCAGTGACTTCTCATTGTGGAGCATGGGCTCTGGGTTCACAGGCTTCAGTAGTTGCAGTACGTGGGCTCAGTCGTTGTGGCTTGTGGACTCTAGAGTGTAGGCTCAGTAGTGGCACATGGGCTTAGTTGCTTCTTGGCATGTGGGATCTTCCCGGACCAGGGCTTGAACCTGTGTCCCTTGCATTGGCAGGTGGATTTCTTAACCACTGCGTTACCAGGGAAGTCCCTGTCTTACTAATTTCACTTATCCAGATGCCTTCCAAGTATATCCATGTTCCTGCAAATGGCAAAATTTCATTCTTTTTTCAAAGCTTAATAGTATCCCCCTGTATGTGTATATATATATATATATATATATATATATATATATATATATATATATATATATATATATATCACATCTTCTTTCTTCTTTATCCATTCATCTGTTGATGGACACTGATGGACACTTAGGTTGCTTCCACATCTTGGCTATTGTAAATAATGCTGCTATGAACACTGGGGTGCATGTAGCATGTATCTTCTCAAATTAGTGCTTTTGTTTCTGTTGGAATTGCTGGGTCATATGGTAGTTCAATTTTTAGCTTTTTGATAAACCTCCATACTGTCTTCCACAGTGGCTGCACCAATTTACATTCCCACCAACAGTGTAAGAAGGTTCTCTTTGCATTCTTGCCAACATTTGTTTTTTGGGTTTTTTTTTGTTTGTTTGTTTGTTTTGGGGTATTTTTTTGCGGTATGTGAGCCTCTCACTGTTGTGGCCTCTCCCATTGCGGAGCACAGGCTCCGGACGCGCAGGCCCAACGGCCATGGTTCATGGGCCCAGCCGCTTCGCGGCATCTGGGATCTTCCCAGACCGGGGCACGAACCCGTGTCCCCTGCATCAGCAGGCGGACACTCAACCACTGCGCCACCAGGGAAGCCCTATTTTTTAAATTAAAAAAAAATTTTTTTTTGATGATAGCCATTCTGAAATGTGTGAGGTGTTATCTCACTGTGGGTTTGATTTGCATTTCCCTGATGATTAGCTATACTAGTGCTCTGGTGGCTTGTCTTTCACTGTAGGACCGCCAGAATGAGGAGCACTACATGGGGCTCAGAACTCTCACTCCTGTGGGAGAACCTCTGCAGTATAATTATTTTCCAGTTTGCATGTCTCTTACCTTGGGTGTATGGGACTTAATTATGTCATGAGTCTGCCTCTCCTACATGTCTCCTAGTGGTTCTTTCTTCATGTCTTCACTTGTAGAAAATCTTTTCTAATGGGTTCTGGTCTTTTTCATTGATCAATGTTTTGCAAAATTCAACATCCATTTATGATAAAAGCTCTCCAGAAAGTGTACATAGAGGGAACATACCTCAACATAATAAAGGCTATATATTATAAACCCACAGCTAATATCATACTCAATGGTGAAAAGTTGGAAGCATTTCCTCTAAGATCAGTAACAAGACAAGGATGCCCCCTCTCTCCACTTTTATTCAACATAATATTGAAAGCCATAGCCACAGCAATCAGGCACGTAAAGTAAATAAAATAATTCAATTTGGAAAGGAAGAACTAAAATTGTCACTGTTTGCTGATGACATAATACTATACATAGAAAATTGTGAGGACACCACCAGAAAACTACTGGAGCTCATCAATGAATTCAGTAAAATTGCTGGATAAAAAATTAATATACAGAAATCTGATGCATTTTCATACACTAACAACGAATTCTCAGAAAGATAAATTAAGGAAACACTCACACTTACCATCACATCAAAAAGAATAAAACACCTAGGAATAAACCTACATAAGGAGGCAAAAGACCTGTATTTGGAAAACTATAAGACACTAATGAAAGAAATTGAAGACAACACAAACAGATGGAAAGATGTATTGTGTTCATGGACTAGAAGAATTAATATTGTTAACATGACCATACTACCCAAGGCAATCTACAGATTCAATGCAATCCTTTTGAAAATACCAATGGCATTTTTCACAGAACTAGAACAGATAATTTTAAAATTTGTATGGAAACACAAAAGACCCCTAATAATCAAAACAATCTTGAAAAAATAAGAATGAAGCTGGAGGAATCAGGCTCCCTTGACTTCAGACTCTACTACAAAGCTACAGTAATCAAAACAGTATGGTGCTGGCTCAGAAACAGACACATAGATCAATGGAACATAATAGAAAGCCCAGAAATAAATCCGCACATTTATGGTCAATTAATCTATGACAAAGGAGGCAAGACTATACAATGCAGAAAAGACCATGTCTTCAATAAGTAGTGCTGGGAAAACTGGACAGCTACATGAAAAAAATGAAATTAGAACATTCTTTAACACCATACACAAAAATAAACTGAAAATAGATTAAAGACCTAAATGTAAAACAGAAACCATAAAAATCCTAGAGGAAAACATAGGCAGAACACTCTCTGACATAAACTGTAGCAATATTTTTTTGGATCTGTCTCCTAAAGCAAAGGAAATAAAAGCAAAAATAAACAAATGGGACCTAATTAAACTTAGAAGCTTTTGTACAGCAAAGGAAACCATCAACAAAACAAAAAGATAACCTACTGAATAGGAGACAATATTTGCAAATGATATGACCAATAGAGGTAAATATCCAACATATATGAACAGCTAATACAACTCAGCATTAGAAAAACAAACTACCCAATTTAAAATTGGGTAGAAGAACTTAACAGACATTTTCCAAACAGGAAATGCAGATGGACAATAGGCACATGAAAAGATGTTCAGAACAATGGAATATTTATACTCTGAATGTAAGCAAGGCTTACACTGAAACTTTAATTAGACTCCTGAAGAAGAAAGTAGTATGTAATTTTATGGGTAAAAGTATAAAGTTTGGGGGTAGTTAAAATGTATGTACATAATTTTTGTACTCCGCATTGAAGATATTATTAATTCAGTAGTGAACCTTCAAATTAAGTGAGTTCTGTGATGAAAGAAGTATGGTATTAATATGCTATACAAATAATATTTAGACACATACATTAAGCATGTAATATAATAAGAGGAGACAAAAAGCCAAGTTTAAAGGTCTCTTAATATGTGATAATAACTTTCTCTCCCCCATAAACTCTCTGCAACTGATATCTAGGTGAAAAAGCTCTTTGATGGCAGATATCTTCCTTCACTGTAAAAATCCATGTAAAATTATGGTCTTGTACAAATGTAAAATATTCATTCTGTTCTGCCTTACAGAGACCAGACGTCTATGAGTACGGAAGAGAAATGAAATTGAAGCACTTAGACATATTTGGGAATCTAATTTAGCTGTCTGTGTTATCAGAGTCAGTGGCTCTAACTGAACAGATTGGGCAGTGAAGCATATTTGTTATAAAGAATGCTAAAATGATCAAATTAGCCATGTATTGATTTTTAGAATCAGGTCTAATTATGCAGTACTTCTCCCTGATAGAACTTTGATTTGGGAATAGCGTACATGATTAACAGTGATAAGGAGTGAGTTCTGTTTTAATGATTTATTTGCCTCATTCTAGACTAAGAATAAAGACAGATGAGATGGCTTGGGAAATCAGAAGCCAATACAGAAAATCATGGAATAATTGTTTCAGTAGAGTATGAAGATAACTTATGACCTATGGGTTCTCCCTTGTGTTTGTATAGAAGACACATAGAGGAATATTTATAGTAGTATGGTCCATTTTAACAAAAGGCCAGTAACAAAGTGTCCATAAATAACAGAATAGTTAAGTAAATAATATATTCATATAAGAAAACAGTCTACTTTAGTAAAAATGAGAAAAACTGCAACGGTTGCATTGATATGAATTATTAAAAATATAATGTTGAGCTAAGGCTGCAACTCACATAAGAATGCTTACAATATGTTTTCATGAAATTAAATTGTATAAGCATCAAAATTAAACAAAATATTGCTTAGAGATGCACAAATAAGTGGAAAACTATAAAGTAATGCAAAAAAATTGACACCGAAGTTAAGACATTGCTTAACACAGAGTGGATAGATGAGATAAGATTGAGAATAATAATATAGGGAACATCTAAAGAATATAATTTTCTGTGTCTTACCCTGTCTGAGTAGGTGAGTGTTTCTAAAATTATTATTGTTGAGGGAATCGGGAAGATGGTGGAAGAGTAAGATGCGGAGATCACCTTCCTCCCCACAGATACACCAGAAATACATCTACACGTGGAACAACTCCTACAGAACACCTACTGAATGTTGGCAAAAGACGTCAGACCTCCCAAAAGCAAGAAACTCCCCCCATACATAGGTAGGGCAAAAGAAAAAAAGAATAAACAGAGACAAAAGAATAGGGACGGGACCCACACCAGTGGGAGGGAGCTGTGAAGGAGGAAAGGTTTCCACACACTAGAAGCCCCTTCACGGGTGGCGACTGCGGGTGGCGGAGGGGGAAAGCTTCGGAGCCGTGGAAGAGAGCGCAGCCACAGGGGTGCGGAGGGCAAATTGGAGAGATTCCTGCACAGAGGATCGGTGCCGACCAGCACTCACCAGCCCGAGAGGCTTGTCTGCTCACCCACTGGGGCGGGCGGGGCTGGGAGCTGAGGCTCGGGCTTTGGTTGGAGCGCAGGGAGAGGACTGGGGTTGGCGGCGTGAACACAGCCTGAAGGGATTAGTGCACCACGGATACCTCGGAGGGAGTCCGGGGAAAAATCTGGACCTGCCGAACAGGCAAGAGACTTTTTCTTGCCTCTTTGTTTCGTGCTCTGCGAGGAGAGGGATTAAAAGCGCTGCTTAAAGGAGCTCCAGAGACGGGCGCGAGCCGCGGCTAACAGCACGGACCCCAGAGACAGGCATGAGACGCTAAGGCTGCTGCTGCCGCCACCAAGAAGCCTGTGTGCGAGCACAGGTCACTATCCACACCTCCCTTTTGGGGATCCTGTGCAGCCCGCCACTGCCAGGGTCCTGTGATGCAGGGACAACTTCCCTGGGAAAACGCACGGCGTGCCTCAGGCTGGTGCAACGTCCCGCCGGCCTCTGCCGCTGCAGGCTCGCCCCATATCTGCACCCCTCCCTCCCCCTGGCATGAGTGAGCCAGAGTCCCCGAAGCAGCTGCTCCTTTAACCCCGTCCTGTCTGAGCTAAGAACAGATGCCCTCCGGCGACCTACACTCAAAGGCGGGGCCAAACCCAAAGCTGAGCCCCGGGAGCTGTGCGAACAAAGAAGAGAAAGGGAAATCTCTCCCAGCAGCCTCAGAAGCAGCGGATTAAAGCTCCACAATCAACTTGATGTACCCCGCATCTGTGGAATACATGAATAGACAACGAATCATCCCAAATTGAGGAGGTGGACTTTGAGAGCAAGATTTATGATTTTTTCCCCTTTTCCTCTTTCTGTGAGTGTGTATGTGTATGTTTCTGTGTGAGATTCTGCCTGTATAGCTTTGCTTTCACCATTTGGCCTAGGGTTCTATCCATCTTTTTTTTTTTTTTAATTTTTTTCTTTTTTTTTTTCTTTTTTTTTTTTTTTTTCCGGTACGCAGGCCTCTCACTGCTGTGGCCTTTCCCATTGCGGAGCACAGGCTCCAGACGCTCAGGCCCAGAGGCCGTGGCTCACGGGCCCAGCCGCTCCGTGGCGTGTGGGATCCTCCCAGACCGGGGCACAAACCTGCGTCCCCCGCATCGGCAGGTGGACTCCCAACCACTGCACCACCAGGGAAGCCCCTACATAATACACCATATTAACAAATTGAAGGAGAAAAACCGTATGATCATCTCAATAGATGCAGAGAAAACTTTCCACAAAATTCAACACCCATTTATGATAAAAACCCTCCAGAAAATAGGCGTAGAGGGAACTTTCCTCAATATAATAATGACCATATATGACAAACCCACAGCCAACATTGTCCTCAATGGTGAAAAACTGAAAGCATTTCCACTAAGATCAGGAACAAGCAAGGTTGCCCACTCTCACCACTCTTATTCAACATAGTTTTGGAAGTTTTAGCCACAGCAATCAGAGAAGAAAAGGAAATACAAGGATCCAAATCAGAAAAGAAGAAGTAAAGCTGTCACTGTTTGCAGATGACATGATACTATACATAGAGAATCCTAAAGATGCTAACAGAAAACTACTAGAGCTAATCAATGAATTTGGTAAAGTAGCAGGATACAAAATTAATGCACAGAAATCTCTGGCATTCCTATACACTAATGATGAAAAATCTGCAAGTGAAATCAAGAAAACACTCCCATTTACCATTACAACAAAAAGAATAAAATATCTAGGAATAAACCTATCTAAGGAGACAGAAGACCTGTAATGCAGAAAATTATAAGACACTGATGAAAGAAATTAAAGATGATACAAATAGATGGAGAGATATACCATGTTCTTGGATTCGAAAAATCAACATTGAGAAAATGACTCTACTACCCAAAGCAATCTACAGATTCAATGCAATCCCTATCAAACTACCACTGGCATTTTTCACAGAACTAGAAGAAAAAATATCACAATTTGTATGGAAACACAAAAGACCCCGAATGGCCAAAGCAATCTTGAGAACGAAAAACGGAGCTGGAGGAATCAGGCTCCCTGACTTCAGACTATACTACAAAGCTACAGTAATCAAGACAGTATGGTACTGGCACAAAAACAGAAAGATAGATCAATGGAACAGGATAGAAAGCCCATAGATAAACCCACACACATATGGTCACCTTATCTTTGATAAAGGAGGCAGGAATGTACAGTGGAGAAAGGACAGTCTCTTCAATAAGTGGTGCTGGGGAAACTGGACAGGTACATGTAAAAGTATGAGATTAGATCACTCCCTAACACCATACACAAAAATAAGCTCAAAATGGATTAAAGACCTAAATGTAAGGCCAGAAACTATCAAACTCTCAGAGGAAAACATAGGCAGAACACTCTATGACATAAATCACAGCAAGATCCTTTTTGACCCACCTCCCAGGGAAATGGAAATAAAAATAAACAAATGGGACCTAATGAAACTTCAAAGCTTTTGCACAGCAAAGGAAACCATAAAGAAGACCAAAAGACAACCCTCAGAATGGGAGAAAATATTTGCAAATGAAGCAACTGACAAAGGATTAATCTCCAAAATTTACAAGCAGCTCATGCAGCTCAATAACAAAAAAACAAACAACCCAATCCAAAAGTGGGCAGAAGACCTAGATAGACATTTCTTCAAAGAAGATATACAGACTGCCAACAAACACATGAAAGAATGCTCAACATCATTAATCATTAGAGAAATGCAAATCAAAACTACAATGAGATATCATCTCACACTGGTCAGAATGGCCATCATCAAAATATCTAGAAACAATAAATGCTGGAGAGGGTGTGGAGAAAAGGTAACACTCTTGCATTGCTGGTGGGAATGTGAATTGGTACAGCCACTATGGAGAACAGTATGGAGGTTCCTTAAAAAACTACAAATAGAACTACCATATGACCCAGCAATCCCACTACTGGGCATATACCCTGAGAAAACCATAATTCAAAAAGAGTCATGTACCAAAATGTTCATTGCAGCTCTATTTACAGTAGCCAGGAGATGGAAACAACCTGGGTGTCCATCATCGTATGAATGGATAAAGAAGATGTGGCACATATATACAATGGAATATTACTCAGCCATAAAAAGAAACAAAATTGAGCTATCTGTAATGAGGTGGATGGACCTAGAGTCTGCCATACAGAGTAAGGTAGGTCAGAAAGAGAAAGACAAATACTGTATGCTAACACATATATATGGAATTTAAGGGAAAAAAATGTCATGAAGAACCTAGGGGTAATACAGGAATAAAGACACAGACCTACTAGAGAATGGACTTGAGGATATGGGGAGGGGGAAGGGTAAGCTGTGACAAAGTGAGAGAGTGGCACGGACATATATACACTACCAAATGTAAAGTAGATAGCTAGTGAGAAGCAGCCGCATAGCACAGGGAGATCAGCTCGGTGCTTTGTGACTGCCTGGAGGGGTGGGATAGGGAGGGTGGGAGGGAGGGAGACACAAGAGGGAAGAGATATGGGAACATATGTATATGTATAACTGATTCACTTTATTATAAAGCAGAAAGTAGCACACCATTGTAAAGCAATTATACTCCAATAAATATGTAAGAAAAAAAACTAACACCCAAAAAAATATTATTGTTATAGTGTGTATGGTCTTTTTATGGCTATTTCACAGTTAACAAATAAAAGTGTAGTTTCTGACACTCTAAGCTGTTAATATATTAGAGGCAACTATCCTTCCATAAAATAATTTCAAGGAACATCAGATATGTGAATCTTGTCTTGATCAACTGCCCTTTCCCCATACACACATATACACATAACACAGACACATGAAACCTACATTTTATTCCCTGGTCCTAAATGCAGTTTTAGATAATTAACAATAAATATCAATTATCCTCTGTTGCAAAACTCAATGTAAGCAGTCAATTGACCTAATTGATTAAAATCACATTTTCTCTAGATAAAGTAATTCAATCCTCTATATAAGCCCAAAGGAATAAACATAGTAAATCTTGTGCTATAAAACCAGTGAGGCAAGCATAATATGTGTAAAGTTTATGAAACCTAGCTTAGAAACTATGGGTTAAGCTTTCGGGAGGCTTGGATTGACTAGAAAGAGCAAGTCAGTTAGAAAAAAGAAAAATCTGAAGAAGCCCAAATCCTTGGAGAAGCAAGATGAAAAGGGAACTGTATTTACTCACTGGAAAGGACTTATTATATATCTATTATATGACAGGAAATGTTCTGATTTTAGTGTAAAAATATGTAATGATAGATCTGATGCTTGCCAGGAATAAGAATTAGGATGGATACCTATTTCTTCCCCAAAAATTAATCCTAGAGAAATTATAGAAGGGAACATAGAATCCAGAAGACAACATCACAGCCAACAGAAGTTCTTCTAGGGAGAGAAAACTCTTTTGAACTGGGATTTGAATGCTCCCGTTTGGTGCAGCAGTTTGCTCAGTAGATATTGAGAATATAAATTGCTAAAAAGCTAGTTCAGTTGTTGTTGTTCTCCAATATGCCGTAAGAGAGTTTTCCTCTTCCACTTTATTGCAGAAACTTGCTCGATTACCAACATTTTTGGACAAATCTTGCTTGGGTATGAGGTTGGTTAAACAATTAGGACTGAGTATCCCTCACTGTGCCCCAAACAACTAGAGTTGGTAAAGTTCAATCTAAGAAGACTTTGTTTTCCCAGATGCTAATGGTTTGAAGGAATGGGGTGTATTAGAAGCAGAAACATCAGAATATATAGATCAAGAATTAAAAATAAGCAGAAAAAAATAAGCATAATAATTATGTTAAAGGAGATTTTAAAATATTGACAATATGAAACAAAAAGGGCCAGATAAAAATACTGAAATGAATATTTAATGGTAGGAATAATAAACAGAGTAGATACAGGGAATAGAGGGACAGATACACCTGAATTAGTAGTAATAATTAAAATTAGGTTGAGGAACTATCCCAGAAGGAAACAAGGAAGTAAAAGAATATTGAAAATCCAAAAGAAAAGTGAAAAAAAATTTAAAAAAACATTCACAGGGAGAAATAATTTAAGAAATGCAAGATAAATTTCCTTGAGTTAAAGAAAAATGAAAGATCTCAATGTTACAGGGCCCATAATATGTCAAAAAGAAGGGAGATAAGGACATTATTTTAAAAAGAGCTAAATAGAAATGCCAGAACTAAAAAGTACACTACATTAAATAAAAGTAATAGAAGGGACAAAACAAAGCATCCATTATTAACAAAGGGTCCAAAATTAAGAGAATTAACAAAATTAAAGGGTTCACAAATAAAGGAATGGACCAAACAAAAGCAGGCGAAGAAACTATGCAATCTGCAAGAGAGGGTAAAAATAAACAGAGCCTCTGTAACTCATGGGATGATATCACTTAATGAACATACCTATACTGTAATTGGAATCCATAACAAAGAGAAAAAATAAGCCCAAAGAAAAATATGAAGAAATAAAACAATGTCTAAAACTTTCTCAAATTCGGTAAAACCATAAACATAAGAATCTAAGGTACTCAGTAAAGCCTAAGCAGTATAAATAAGAACATAACACCTCAGAATAACATAGGCAAATTACTGAAAGCTGACAAGGAGAGACAGAGATATAGGTGGATGACAGACAGAAAGATCGATAGATAGATAGATAGATTGATTGATCTTGAAAATAGCCAGAGTTAACAGACATGTCACATATGGAGAACAGCGTAAAACGATGGCTGTCTTCTCATTGGTAACAGTGGAGACTGGAAGACAATGGAATGGTATCTTTAAAAGGGATAAATAGCATAAAAACCTGTCAAAGAATAATTTATATCCAGTAAAAATACCTTTCAAAATTGAAGCACAAGTAAAGATATTTTCAGGTAAATGAAAGTTAAAAACTGCTACTAGCAGAACTGCACTATAAGAAATGATACATGAATGTCTTCAGGAAGAAGAAAAATGACGTCAAGTGGAAAATAGTATTTTGAGGATTGACTGAAAAGGACTGAGAATGGTAGATATGTGGATAAACATAAAAGACTATCTTTAAAAAAATTTTAAAACACAACTTACTTTCTGCTGCAAAGTATGTATCAAAACAATACAAAAAAAACTGGTTGAAGATTAAATGGAATTATACTGATTTAAGATTTTTACATTTTACATAATGTGGTACAATATTAACTCTAAAAAGACTGTGATGAGTTAAGAATTAATATTGTAATATCTAGACCAACCACTAAGAAATAATGTAATGAATGTGTAGCTAAAAATAAATTGATAAATTAACATGAAATATTACATGAATACTAATATCCAGTTATCCCAAAAGAAGTCAAGAAAAGAGGGAGAGGAACAAAAATCAGACAAACAGAACAGAAATAAGTAGCAAAATGAAAGAACAATACACACATATACCAATAAGTAATTAAAATGTAAATGTGCCAAATATTCCAATTAAAAGGCAGAGATTTATCAGATTTGATAAGAGGAACCCAACTCTATCCTGTAAAAAACATATACTTTTTAAAAAATATATATTTTATTTATTTATTTTATACAGCAGGTTCTTATTAGTTATCTTTTTTTTTTTTTTTTTTTTTTTACATCTTTATTGGAGTATAATTGCTTTACAGTGGTGTGTTAGTTTCTACTTTTGGGTTTGTTATTGTAGGTCTTTTCCTTCTCTTGTGTTTCTTGCCTAGAGAATTTCCTTTAGCAGTTGTTGTAAAGCTGGTTTGGTGGTGCTGAACTCTCTCAGCTTTTGCTTGTCTGTAAAGGTTTTAATTTCTCCATCAAATCTGAATGAGATCCTTGCTGGGTAGAGTAATCTTGGTTGTAGGTTTTTCTCCTTCATCACTTTAAATATGTCCTGCCAGTCCCTTCTGGCTTGCAGAGTTTCTGCTGAAAGATTAGCTGTTAACCTCATGGGGATTCCCTTGTCTGTTATTTGTTGTTTTTCCCTTGCTGCTTTTAATATGTTTCCTTTGTATTTAGTTTTTGACAGTTTCATTAATATGTGTCTTGGTGTATTTCTCCTTGGATTTATCCTGTATGGGACTCTCTGTGCTTCCTGGACTTGATTAACTGTTTCCTTTCCCATATTAGGGAAGTTTTCAACTATAATCTCTTCAAATATTTTCTCAGTCCCTTTCTTTTTCTCTTCTTCTTCTGGAACCCCTATAATTCGAATGTTGGTGCATTTAATGTTGTCCCAGAGGTCTCTGAGACTGTCCTCAGTTCTTTTCATTCTTTTTTCTTTATTCTGCTCTGCAGTAGTTATTTCCACTATTTTATCTTCCAGGTCACTTATCCGTTCTTCTGCCTCAGTTACTCTGCTATTGATCCCATCTAGAGTATTTTTAATTTCATTTATTGTGTTGTTCATCATTGTTTCTTTCATCTTTAGTTCTTCTAGGTCCTTGTTAAATGTTTCTTGCATTTTGTCTATTCTATTTCCAAGACTTTGGATCATCTTTACTATCATTATTCTGAATCCTTTTTCAGGTAGACTGCCTATTTCCTCTTCATTTGTTAGGTCTGGTGGGCTTTTATCTTGCTCCTTCATCTGCTGTGTGTTTTTCTGTCTTCTCATTTTGCTTATCTTACTGTGTTTGGGGTCTCCTTTTTGCAGGCTGCAGGTTCGTAGTTCCCATTGTTTTTGGTGTCTGTCCCCAGTGGCTAAGGTTCAGTGGGTTGTGTAGGCTTCCTAGTGGAGGGGACTAGTGCCTGTGTTCTGGTGGATGAGGCTGGATCTTGTCTTTCTGGTGGGCAGGTCCATGTTTGGTGGTGTGTTTTGGGGTGTCTGTGGACTTATTATGATTTTAGGCAGCCTCTCTGCTAATGCGTGGGGGTGTGTTCCTGTCTTGCTAGTTGTTTGGCATAGGATGTCCAGCACTGTAGCTTGCTGGTCGTTGAGTGAAGCTGGGTGCCAGTGTTGAGATGGAAATCTCTGGGAGATTTTCGCCATTTGATATTGTGTGGAGCTGGGAGGTCTCTTGTGGACCAGTGTCCTGAAGTTGGTTCTCCCACCTCAGAGGCACAGCACTGACTCCTGGCTGCAGCACCAAGAGCCTTTCATCCACACGGCTCAGAATAAAAGGGAGAAAAAGTAAAAAGATTTAGAAGAAGAAAGAAAGAAAGAAAGGAAGGAAGGAAGGAAGGAAGGAGGGAGAGAGGGAGGGAGGAAGGAAGGGAGGAAGGAGGGAAGGAAGGAAAAAAAAAGAAAGAAGATAAAGTAAAATAAAATAAAGTAAGATAAAATATAGTAGTTATTAAAATAAAAAAAAATAATTATTAAGAAAAAAAAAAACCTGACGGATAGAACCCTAGGACAAATGGTGGGAGCAAAGCTATACAGACAAAATCTCACACAGAAGCATACACATACACACTCACAAAAAGAGGAAAAGGCGAAAAAATTATAAATGTTGCTCTCAAAGTCCACTTCCTCAATTTGGGATGATTGGTTGTCTATTCATGTATTCCACAGGTGCTGGGTACATCAAGTTGATTGTGGAGATTTAATCCGCTGCTTCTGAGGCTGCTGGGAGAGATTTCCCTTTCTCTTCTTTGTTCTCACAGCTCCTGGGGGCTCTGCTTTGGATTTGGCCCTGCCTCTGTGTGTAGGTTGCCGGAGGGCGTCTGTTCTTTGCTCAGACAGGACGGGGTTAAAGGAGCCGCTGACTCGGGGGCTCTGGCTCACTCAGGCCGGGGGAGGGAGGGGCACGGAGTGCGGGGCGAGCCTGCGGCGGCAGAGGCCGGCATGACGTTGCACCAGCCTGAGGCGCGCCGTGCGTTCTCCCGGGGAAGTGGTCCCTGAATCCCGGGACCCTGGCAGTGGCGGGCTGCACAGGCTCCCCGGAAGCGGGGTGTGGATAGTGACCTGTGCTCGCACACAGGCTTCTTGGTGGCGGCAGTAGCAGCCTTAGCGTCTCATGCCCGTCTCTGGGGTCCGCGCTTTTAGCCGTGGCTCGCGCTCGTCTCTGGAGCTCCTTTAAGCGGTGCTCTTAATCCCCTCTCCTCGCGCACCAGGAAACAAAGAGGGAAGAAAAAGTCTCTTGCCTCTTCGGCAGGTCCAGACTTTTCCCCGGACTCCCTCCCGG
Source organism: Globicephala melas (assembly GCF_963455315.2). Lineage (NCBI taxonomy): Eukaryota > Metazoa > Chordata > Mammalia > Artiodactyla > Delphinidae > Globicephala > Globicephala melas. The sequence goes on from NC_083325.1 coordinate 42,046,017, forward strand.
CTAGCCGTGGCGCACTAACCCCCCGCAGGCTGTGTTCACGCCGCCAACCCCAGTCCTCTCCCTGCGCTCCAACCGAAGCCCGAGCCTCAGCTCCCAGCCCCGCCCGCCCCGGCGGGTGAGCAGACAAACCTCTCAGTGAGTGCTGGTCGGCACCGATCCTCTGTGCGGGAATCTCTCCGCTTTGCCCTCCCCACGCCTGTGGCTGCGCTCTCCTCCGCGGTGCCGAAGCTTTCCACCTCCGACACCCACAGTCTCCGCCCGCGAAGGGGCTCTTAGTGTGTGGAAACCTTTCCTCCTTCACAGCTCCCTCCCACTGGTGCAGGTCCCGTCCCTATCCTTTTGTCTCTGTTTATTCTTTTTTCTTTTGCCTTACCCAGGTATGTGGTGGGTTTCTTGCCTTTTGGGAGGTCTGAGGTCTTCTGCCCTCATTCAGTAGGTGTTCTGTAGGAGTTGTTCCACATGTAGATGTATTTCTGGAGTATTTGTGGGGAGGAAGGTGATCTCCACGTCTTACTCTTCCGCCGTCTTCCCGGAAGTCTGCCTCACCATTTTAACCTAGTTATCTATTTTATACATATTAGTGAATCTGTGTCAAGGGGCGTCCAGCCCTATTTACACCTTGATTTCAGACTTCTAGGCTGCAAAACTCTAAGAGAATATATTTCTGGTGATTTAAGTCACCTAGTTTGCAGTACTTTGCCGGGAAACGTGCCAGGAGTAACATTTTAAAAATAAAATTAGAACATTCTGTGTACACTAGTATCAGAAAATGCAAAATACTTAGAAATAAAGTTTTTAAATGTGTGAAATTTCTATATGGAAAACTGCATAAATCATTACTAGGACAAATTAAAGAAGATAAGTAAATAGAGAGATATGATATGTTTGTGGATTGGAGAACTAAATATTAAGATGCCAGTCTCTATAAATTGATCTGTTGATTCAACACAATCTCAATAAAAATCCAAACAGGCTTTTTAAAAATAGAACTTGACAAGTTATTTCTAGAATATATATAAAAGAAAAGAAAAAAGAGAAAACGAAATTTTATGTTCAAATTTGAAAATAATATTAAAGTTGGAGGGCTTACACTAAACAGGTAAGCTTATCCAGTGTGCTGTTGGTATAAGGATAGACAAAGTGATGAATAGAACAGAATAGAGGCTCCAGAAATAGACCAACATGTATCCTGTTGATTGATTTTTTTTTATAGCTAGGTGCCAAACCAATTGAAAGAGGAAGGGTAGTCTGTTCAACAGATGTGAATGGAAAAGTTAAATAAACATAAAGGGAAAATTTAAAAAAAACATCATATCACAAAGAAAATTTAATTCCAGATGTATCATAGATATAAACACAAATTAAGTCTAAAACTTGTAGAAGAAAGTTTCTGTAAGAGAGTATTTTTGTGACCTTGGATAGACCAAAGATTTCTTAGAAGACAAAAAATACTGTTTAGAAGAAGAAAAAAAGTATATTGGACATAAAATCCCTTCTATTTAAAAGCATTGTTAAGAATATGAAAATGCAAATTACAGACAAAAAAATTTGCAATATTTATATCTGACAAAATACTATATATATGTTTTCTCTCCCTTTTAATAAATAATGAAAATACAAATAACGTAATTATATTGATCAAAACACTTGTGGCCCCAAAGCATGGGAAAAGGTGCTTAACATCTTTAGTCTTCATGGGTATACAATTAAATTTTAAAATAACAAATTATTTTACATCACATAGAATAGTTAAAATGTAAAAATGTGCAACACAAAATGTTGGCAAGGACATGGAATAGTTGGAACTCTCAGTCTTTGCTTGTAGGACTGTAAATTAATGCAATTACTTTGCCAACCTTTCGGTCTATTTTTTATAGTGTTAAATATATACCAACCCTATGACCCAATCGTAAGATAAATTAAAACATATATCCTTAAAAAAAGATTTGTGCAAGAAAGTTCATAGAAGGTTTTCATTTTTTAAACAGTAGCCCCAAACTGGAAATAGTCTAAGTGTCCGTCAATCAGAGAATGGTTAAACAAATTCTGATATGAAGTACTAATAAACCCAACAGTGTGCATGAATCTCAGAAGCCTAAAACTGAGTGGAAGTGGCAAAACACAGAGTGTATACTGTATGATTCCATGTATATGAAATTCTGGAACATTCCATACTGATCTGTAGAGATAGAAATAAGAACCATGGTTGCCTATGGAGAAAGAGAGATTGCTTTTAAGGGGACTCAAGAACACTTCCTAGGCTCTAGGATGATAGAAAGATAGATAGATAGATAGACAGACAGAGGTGCTAGTTACGTGGGTGTATACATGTATCAAAACTTATAAAATGGTACACTTCAGACATACACATGCATGCTCACACATGTACACACTCCAGTTTATTAGATGAATCTGACAGCAAATCCTGATATCTCATTTCTGTTCCTTTTCTCAGCAGTACTTTTTTATAAAAGTTAAATTGAAATGCAAATCTGTTTCCAAGCGTGCCATACGAGTGGGTCGTATCATTTTTTCTGGTCTAATTGAAGCTTCACACAGTTCATACCCTTTTGGAGTTACTGATCCATAGTTATGCCCCAAACATCGCACATTTCAACTGATTGGCATTACTTATTTCTTAATCATTGAGGCCCAATGTGTAGAGCTCTTCATGAGGTTCCCTTTTATATTTTGTTTACCACATACCCACTTAGCTACAGGGCATATTGAACCCCACCTGTGTTTGGTTGTAGCTTCCTCTACTTCTCTCCTCCCCTGCAACTTTGGCTGATTAGTAATTCCAGCTAGTTCACAGTCATTTTCTTTCTCTAGATCACTTATAGAGATTAAAATCAGCAGAAGTCCAAGGACGAATTTCAGCAAGACTCCAGATATGTTCTCAGTATATAAGTATTTGTCTATTAACAAGGAAATTAGGTAAAGGAAAATGTCTACTTGGGTAACTGTTGATGGGAAGTAGAGGATTATGTTCAAGAGTTGACAAAATGATATATGTCCAGAATCCATAGCAACAAAGAAGCTCTGCTGTTCAAACCTTGGGTTAAAAAGTAAGCTATTTGGGGAAGATGATTTTTAGGGTAGAGCATTCAGGTACCCAAAATTAGCAGAGGGCAGTGTGATCACTGTGCAGACAAGCATTTTATTAAAGATGTGGGAGATTAGGCTACCACAGAGAAAAAGGTGTTAATGGAGTTATCAGGTAGATTTTAAGATGCTATTGAAGATCTTGCAGAGTCTGTGCAGTGGACAGCAGGGCTTATCTGATACTGGATCAGCTTTTCTTGCAGCTCAGCAGAGTTATTTAATGTCTTTAATACTTTAAGAAAGTAGAAAAAGGCTGTGCATTTTAAAAACCTCTCCTATGACTCTCAGCTTGACTTATACAGGCTCTCACGTATCAGAGTGTGGCATGATTTATTGAACCATATTGCTATTTGTGAAATGTGTTCAGTTACCCAAGATAGAAGATAAAAGTCTTCCTTTTATGTTTCTATCCATTTCTAACTGCCAAAAATCTTTGATTCTTCCCTAAAGTACTTCTCAGATCATCTTCTTCTCACCAACCCCACCACTGCTACCTTTGTTTAGAACCTAACTCATGTCTCATAAGATCTACTGAAGAAATTTGAAATTTGTCTTCTTTTACCAATGAAACATTTATTTCACAGAATGTCCAATAATGACGAAGCAGATAAAGATAATGCTACAGTTACTGCTGCTTCTGCTGCCTACTGCTATATAACACCAACAATAGGCAAAGTGCTTCATGTACACTATTTCAATTTTCCTGGAAGACAAATGGGATAATATTCTTATCTTTTATTACAGTTGGGGAAATAGAACATTGAGTAATTTACTCAACTTTAGGTCACACATATCTAGTAGATGGGATAATATATTGTATTAGTTTCTTATTATGGATATAACAAATTACCCTAAACTTAGTGGCTTAAAACAATACCACATGTGTTATAGTTTCAGAGGTTAGAGAGTCTAAAATGGGTCTCAGTGGGCTAAAATCACGATATTGAGCTTTTCTGGAGAATCTGTAGTAGAATCTATTTCATTGCCTTTCAAGTCTGCAGAGACTGCCCTCATCCCTTAGCCTTTACTCCTTTCCATCTTGAAAGGCAGTAATGGCCAGTCACATCTTTCTTACCTTGCATTTATTCTGACACTAACTCTTCTGCTTCCCTCTTCCACATTTAAAGGACCCTTGTGATTATGTTGGGCCCACCTGGGTAACACAGAATAAGCTCTCATTTTAAGGTCAGCTGATAAACAACCTTAATGACGTCTTTCCATGTAGTCTAACATAGTCACAGGTTCTAGGGATTGGAACATATACATCTTTGGGAGACCATTATTTTGCCTAATGCAAATATAAATTGAGGTCTCTCAGATTCTGCGTTACTAATCACTATTCAATTTTAGCAGTTCATTCTAACAGAGAAATACGATTGTGTTGTACCCCCGATTAATGACTCTATGGTCCTTTAAGATAAAGTGTGAACACAACATGTGAGGCCCTTCATAATTGAGACTCTACGTATTTTCCTAGATTAGATTTTCCACATTCCGCACCATGTTTTATGTATAGCCACACTGACATGCTTACTTCCCACTGAAAGCACTGGTTTTTCCTACCTGCACAAATGTGCACACTCTAATTTGTGTACCTGTCATATCCTCCATTTTTTTCTCCACCTAGAAACTCTTTAAGGATGGAACTCAAGCATCAGTCCTTTTACAAAGCCATCTTTGATGTTGTGGGGAGAGTATACCTCCCTTCAATGTGCTCTAGTAGAATTGTGTGTACTCCCTGTTTATAAAGTGTAATTTTCACCCTGATTTTTATTACATATATAGGCCCCTCAATGAAGTCTGGGGGTATCGAATTAAGGACCATATCTTTTTGCCTTTCTTTTTTTGGAAACAGAGTTCTTAGAAAGTGGTGGGAATAAATAAAAGCTAAGTGAATAAACAAATCCATGAAATAGATCATATGTTATGGCTCTAAACTTTTTATTTTTAAAGTTTTAAATTTTGTTTCTACTTGTAATTTATGTAAACCCTTACAAGGGAGAGAAAAGCTAAATCAAATTTGAAAAAGCAATCCATGAACAAATAGGGTGTTTTTTTATCAAGTGACCATTTAGTACATAGCTGTGTACATAAAAATACATATTGTGTGTGTGTGTGTGTGTGTGTGTGTGTGGCCTCAAAATACTGGTAAGGAGAGTCCAACATATGATTTATGTATGAATGTATAATTATAGAAAAGTATACAATTCTAACAGGTAAAGCACTATAAATTTTATACAGTAAATTTCTCTAAGAAGTCCATTCAAGGAGTTAATTCTTATTTTTTGTATCTTTTTCCAGATACAAGTTTACAATGTCAGAAACTATTTTCATCCAGTTTAAATTTTTAAAATAAAGGTCTTATGTAATTAAATGAAGACCACTCAAATGAGGATAAGCTGAGGCTGTTTTGTTCAGAGCTTGCTATAGCAAGAGAATCAGTCACTATCTTTGTGTCTGGCAGAGGTTCAAAGGTAAGCAGGGGAGTGGAAAAACTTTAGAGTGAAAAAGGAAAGGATTTAGGTATGCTCTGAAGATTGTTGGCCTGGGGAAGCTGGAAGTATTCTGCACAGAAGCAAAGCATCTGATATGATTGGTTTCGGAAGCATATTCAGTTTTCTACTTGGTCCCAAAGTAGAAATAGGGCCAAAATCTAGGGAAGCTGACAGTTACTAAACGAATTCTAAACAGTATGAATATGAGTTAACTGCTGCAGAAGTATGGTTTGGTTTCCTGGACTGGTTGCTGCAGAAATTGTGGGTCAGAGTTCTGTTTTCATATATGATCTGAAAATGTTCCATTTGTATATTCAGTCTCTCAGTACCTTTTTTGGTCATTCTTTAGCTTGTGAGAAGTCGAGCAATTCAGGAAAAGCCAGTAATGCAGATCTTTACCACTCAGAGATTGTTCAGTCATCTGCATAGTCAACTCTGTCGCAAGATGTCCTTGATTCTTTTTGTTGTTGCATCATCATAGCAATCATCTGAGGAGAAACCCTCTGTGCAGAAACATTTAAGACTCTGGGTAGAATTCACTGGACCAGGAACTTGAACAATATGAAAATAAAAAGTAATCAAATTATAATAACAATCCCTATAAAATGCCTCAGAATAAGGACCCCCAGTTGCTCAATCCAGGTGAAGAAAACAAATATCATAGGCCATGAAGATAAACCCTAGACAACCAAGTAGCTTTTCCCTAAGGTGATGCATAACCTGTTCTACCTTGTCGGTTCCATTGATCCAAGCACAGCAAGAAATATTGCAAAGGCACAGGTGCCACCACACCTAGCCAACAAAAAAACCTGGAGAAATGTGATTGTCCATCATTACTTATGCCAATGAGTTGCGTGAGACTGTTCATTTTTCGAGGTGAGGCAGAGACGATATCATTAAGAACTTCTCCCAGAGTTAGTGATACGTTTCTTACAGTCTTTTCTGTTTGTATTAATACTACTGATGGGAACGCTGTTCTGATTCTTTGCATAAATGATAAGGTAGTAATTCCCCCAGGTAGACTGCCTGAGTAATCAAGGGTGGCCTCATTGTGGAGCTTATATCTGAGCTGCAATTTCTAGGCTTGGTGATTTATAAAATTAGGATCTTAGTGTATAGACAAGTTTTAGAATATTATTCCTAATGGGCATGAGGTGTTATTATGGGCAAACAGGATAGGTGCCATGGCATCAAAGGAAATAGTATCCAATAGAGGCATGTGAAAAAAAAAAAAAGTGTTCACAGTTCACAGACTGGAACGAAGGCCTTACGTTAGCTGGGTTACGTGTACGGACTTCCGTTAAATTTTTGCAGATGTCAAGTATTTGCTCATTGTTCTCCGAACGTTGTTGAATTCAAATTTAGAGCTGTTTCTTGTCTGGTCGATAGATTGTAATAGTTTGTTTTTTTTTTGTGGGAGAGAGAGACACTAACAAAACAGTGGTTTGATTAGTTTAACAACATTTGTTCATGTTAAGTGAAAATAGAAATACCATTGGCTATAATGGCTATATTATGGTCTCATTTGATGAGTCCAGCATTGCCCAGAGGTTTTTTTTTTTTTATTTATCATTAGGGCCTTGTGAATAGATGGCAAATTCAGCTGTCAGCAAGACTGAAGTCAGTGGCGTTAGAACGAGAATGTTCTAAATTAACAGGTATAGTAAGGAGGGAAGAAAAGAGGAAAAGGGTCACTATGAGTGGATGACAAACAAGGGTCTATAGGAAATGAGAAGAATGATTAGGATCAAGCATATGAAAGAGAAAAAATAATTAGATATGAGTGTTGGTCACACATCTTGGGATGAAGCTGTTTACTCTTTGAAGTCATTCACTTGTTCCAAAGATCTTGGATCAGCTGTCCGCTTTCAAATATCAGCTGCTTCTAGGGGAACTCTGCCGGTTCTCAGCTTGAGGTTCCCTGTTGGAGTAGACTTCCAGTTGTGAAGAAATTGAAATTTCTTCTCAGTTGTGAAATTCAAACCCAAGGTTTGATTCCCCGGAGTTTCCCTGTATTTGTTCTTCCCAATACCTGATAAAGTCTTTCCTGAAAATGTTTAAGAACATATTTTCTCTGATCTCTCCTCCAACAGATGAAATCTCTTAGTTGACATTCATCAAGAGTCTGTTTAGGAAGATGTGGAAAGGCAGCCTTAATGTGTACAGTACATGGATATAGTACATGAACTCCTTTCAGTATTTTGCCCTGTCTGCATGCAGTAGGGCAGAGTCTAGTGTCAGAGATAAGTTTCCTAAAGGCATGGCCTACCAGCTATCAGTTCATCAGTGGATAACTAATATGTTCCTTCGACTGTGGCCCAAATGGCTATAAGGTGTAGTGCTAGTACCTCTGGCCACAGAAACTCAAGGATTTCTGAAAGTTTTGCTGATTTTAATTTAAGTATGCTATTGACGCTTCCAACCTTTCCAGAAGATTTTGGGTGGTAAGGAAAGTGTAATTTTTTGAGCAAGGGCTAACACTGTGTGTGCATATGTGTGTGTGTGTGTGTGTGTGTGTGTGTGTGTGTGTAGGGTCTATGATGAGTTTAAATAATATTTAGTCTGTCAGGAGAGAGTGCTTTTCTCTCCTTAGATAAGTCATTCCCTAAATAAGGAACTGTGTTTTGACAAAATTGTAATTTATCTTTTGAGACTTTATGTCCCTTTTCTGATAAAACTGAGAAAAAATAAGTGGAATCTTTTCTACAGGCTTATATGTTCTCTGAATAATGTGGAACATCTACCTATTGTATCAGAACTGAATAATAGAGGTAAAGTTAGATCTTTTAAGTCCTGATGGAGGATGTGGGGAAAATTTAAGGGACAACCACCATTCTACTCTTTGATTCTATGAATTTGAATATTTTAGATACCTCATAAGTGGAATCATATAGTATATGTTCTTATGTGACTGACGTATAGTCACATGTGGTTTTAGTGGTGACCCATAGCAGAGTTTTTCCAAATGTGGTGAGAACAACAAACTCAACAGGAAGTGGGCTGGGCTTGAGCAAGAGTTGTATAGGGCCTATGCCTGTGTTCTCCCTTGTGATTTTCCTTTATATGACAAGCAAAACTTCTGTACAACCCCCCACCCCCCAATGGACACACAAAGGGATGACATTAAATGGCCTGATTCCTCCAAGGATGCCAGCAAATGGGAATGTATAACAAAACCCAGGAATCTTACTGTGAATAAATAGCCAAGAAACTCAACACAACTAGAGTATTTCCTATAGTGTCTGTCAACTGATGATGTGCTGCATAACCATAAAAGAAGGAAGTACTATACATGCTACAACAGGAATGAACCTTGAAAACATTATGATAAGTGAAAGAAGGCATCACAAATGACCACCTATATTATGTAAAATATCCAGAAGAGGCAACCCTATGGAGACAGACGATTCATGAGTGGTTACCTAGGCCTGGCGCACATAGGATAATTGGGAGATAAAATTGGGGCTAAAGGATATGAGGTTTCTTTTTGGAGTGATGAAATCTTCTAAAATTGATGAAGTGACAGTTGCACAACTCCATAAACATTTATTGTACACTTTAAATGGATGAATTTCATGATATGTAAATTATATCTCAAAGAGCTGAAAACCCCACAGATTTCTGGTCCTCACTCCTAGAATCTCTGAAAAGCCAAAGAAAAGATAGAATCAGTAGGCTTGACATTACACCAATAGAAATAATCAGATTTATAGAAGGGAAAAATGACTTTTTAAAAAATGGACAGATCCTCAGTAACTTGTAGGAGAATTTTTAAAAGCTAATAAATAGGTAATTGCTGTTCCAGATGCAGAGGAGGAAAAAGAAAAACTGTTTGAAGAAATAATGACTGAAAACTTACCAAATTAGGTGAAATATATAAATTTACAAAATTTACAGATTCAAGAAGTTGCCCAAACAGGATAAATTCTAAGAAAAAAATGCTTAGACACATCATAATCAAATTATAACTGTTTAAAAAACAAATGCAAGAAAAAAACATCATGAAAGCAGCTAGATTTTAAAAATGACATCTGAAGTATAGGGGTACACATTACCAAATTATGGTAAAACAACCTGTTTATTTGTTTGTTTACCCCATTAGAATAGACAATAATGGGGGCTGGGTCTTTGCTTTCTCTGAAACTCCAGGAAGTAATACAATGCCTAACACAGGGCAGATACAGTACATAGATGCTAATCTGAAGATTTCAAGATCTATCTAGCATTACCACAATAATATAGCACTTCAAACAGGCACAATAAATATTATTTACAGAGACTCAATGTGATCAACATTCTCTGCCCATGACCTATTTTAATTCTCTTAACTGTCATGCAAAGTGTCATTTTATCAATCTCCAGAAATGGAAAGGGTTTAATAGTACACAGTACTCAGTTGAGCAAAATTTATTTGCACACCTGTCTGACTCCAACATTCGTGATCCAAGTCTAAAATCATTTTCTACACCTAACTGCCTTTCAAGTTCTTAATTAACTAACATTCTTGGATGGCGTTTAAGAAAAATACACTCTTTAGCATGCTCTGGCTTAAGGGAACTTCTTTTAGTAATGTTCCAACGTACTTGAAAAATTGTCTCTTGGAAATCGATATGTTCTATTTAAAGCAGTTTTGATTTTGATGTTTTAATGGTCCCAACAGTGGAAGATTAAAAATCTATTGTTGACTCTCCTGCCACATAATACCTAAGGCCAATAAGTGATACAATTTTCTTTTGAAGCATTAGAGCTCTCTGGATTTATAAAGGAATCAGAAAAGAAAGGGAGAAAGTAGAATTGGCAGCTGCAAATAAGGTGGCCATAGCCTCTCTGAGACTGAGAGTTGTTCCCAAAATGCTTTGCTTAAAAAAAAGTGGCTTTTTTTTAAAATCCTGTGGCTTTTTCTCTTCTCCTTTACTTGCAATGTCTCAAGTAGTTGCTCAGTTCAATTGCGAGTATCACGTGCATCTTCATTCTCTAGATTTTGCATCAGCTTCTTGGAGGCTGCTCATGTGTTATTGACAAAAACAACGTATGATACCCAATGTGTGCCGCTTTACAAGCAAAGGGCTTCAGGAGTCTATCTGCCCCAATAAAGAGGTGGTGCCCCAAACAGGCAAACATTCTAGGAAAAAGGCACATAGGAGAGTGAAGGATTCCATAAATCAGTCTGGATAAGTACTATTTTAACTGAGAATGTGAGCACTATTTTAACTCTGAGGTTTAAAAGACCATGCTGATTTCATCAGTATGTAACTCTTTGTTTCTTTGGATTTGGAAAGAAGAATTGAAATTGGTTTTATAAATCAAACTAATTCATGGGAAGAAATAACTTTCATACTCCTATAGAATACCCGGGTGAGTGACAGGGTTTACGAATAGCTAATAATTACCATATCTAGAAGGTGATATCTCCCTATTCCTTGAAAAGAAAAGCTAGAACACACAATGTTTACATTTTCTTGTCTGTAAAATTTTATTCATAATGGTATCTATTACAGAGAGTTGTAAGGTTAAGCAAGTTAGAAAATGTAAATGCTAGTATTATTATATGATCAAAATAAGTAATACATGAAAAACATCAGAAAACCAATAATTTAATAAAATACTTAAAATAATAACAATTATCAAAGGGCAAGTCTCTCTAAAAAAATAATTCAGAAAACCAAATTGCACGTTGTATGAAAAAAACCTCCTGATTAAACATCAATTGTTTCAATCAGGTGTTTTAAATTTCGCTAAACACAACCTTGAATCTTCATTTGGGATAAAATTTAATATACACCTAAAATACATTTTGTGTTTTCCTTCTTCAAAAATTAAACTTATCTAAATTGAATACTTGAAGATTTGTAAAACAGCATACCTCTTTCTCTTCTTCTTTTGTACACAATTTATGGCATTTCATTCCTAGAGAAGCATAAGGATTTCTAAAAAATTAACAAATTGAGTAGAGGTGACACACCTTTACTAAAGAATTTGTCTTGCAGTTTTGGGGAGTAGCTTTCGTGTAAAATTCCTCAGTAGTTGATACTTAGGACCTAGAAGTTTCCATGTACCCAAGTGCCTGAATTTCTCTTTATAAGTGAATCTTCCTTTCAATGTCGGTTTGAATTTGCTATTTCAATTTCTGAGGCCCAGTGTTATTCTCATCATGCTATTTTTGGTACTTTAACCAAAACATATTATTTTCTTTGCCCCTGAGTCTTTCTTCCTCCTATGTCCTGCCTCAGTCTTAGCCACCTGGAAAATTTATATTCCATCAGGGATTACATCTCCACTATAACCCATTGCACTTGGTACGTATCTTCTTAATGGCAAAAATACTGTTTCTATATTTTGTTTTTATATATGATTTTTTACTTGACTATTAGTTGTTTGATGAAGGGAAGGGACCATATTTAAATTTTTTTAATATATTTTTTTCAAATCCGCCAAACCTTTCCATATATTAGGAGCTCATGGCAAAGATAGCTAGTAACCTACCAAACATCCATTCTCTTTACCAGACTCCAAATTTTATCCTGCTCCATTGTTGCTAGAAATGAATGCTACATTTCCAACGATGTTGAACCTAGATGTGGTCCAGAAAACATGTGTTGGGAAGGAATTCTGGGAAGGTTCTTTCAACGGATCTGACTCAACTGAGAGGAACATCATTTTTACCCCCTTTTTTTTTTTTATTAGACTGGAAATTCAGATGTGATAACTAGAGCTTCAGCAGCTATCTTGACCTTGAGAATGGATGCCACATGGTAAGAGGTGAAGTAGAAGATGAAAGAGACAGATCCAAGAGGCTGTAAAGCTAAGGTAGGAGCCCAGAGAGGGCTACATTCCTTTTTTTAACGTGAGAAATTAAATCTTTGAGTGATTAAACCATAATTTTTTGGTATTCTGTTACTCAGTCAAATTCAGTCTAAAATTGACACAGCACTAAATTAAAAAAAAAAAAAAAAACGAAAAATGTTAAATGCAACATTCATTTTTTTATGTGTTCAAGATAAAAGAAAAAGGCATTTTTAAAATAATGGCATTTTAAGTACCTAATCTTCACCTGGTTGTTTGAAAAAATAACAAAAATTTAACAGATCATCCATGAAAGTATTACCATGGCAACATTGTGATACATGTGCTGTCCCTTGACAGAGTTGACTCTGAACTTTGAAAATGATCTCTTTTGGCTTTTAGAACGCTATCAGCACCAGAAGCAACTTACAGTTGTATGACTTTTTCTTAGTGTTCCTCTTTGAATCCTCTTCCTTAATACCCCTTCAAATGCTACATGGCTCCTTAGAGTTTTATTCTTGACTTTTCCTCTTCTCATTTGTTATACTGTTTCTGGGTGAGCTCCTCAGCTGACAGAACGTCAACTACTGAATTTATGGGTTTATGGGTCAAGACCCAAACCTGTATGTCTAATGAGCGTCCTTTAGGAATTTCAAAATGACCACTGGTACAAAGATCTCATTTATTTCTACTTTCACTCTCTATCCCAGCCTCCTCAATCTGCTTCTCCTATAATATCCCTCAGTTTGATCATTTGTACCACTGTCCTTACCTAAACTAGAATCTTAATCTCTAATTTTTTTCTTTCCCAGTCATGACTAATCAATCATTAATTGCCACCTCAGAAATGGAGGCTGGATTCTTTACCTCCTTCCTACCTAACAGGCTTTTGAATTCGATTATTGGTCCTGAAGCAGCCTCATTACCAACTTCCTGACACTTATTTCTCCTTCTCATAGTTCATTCTCCACTCATAGCTCATGGTACTACTGTAAATTATCTTTTTAAAAATAAATACATAAATTTTAAGTATGGTCATGTGTATTGGCTGCTCACTGCCTACGAGCCAATGTTCAGATTCTTTGTCTTGTCAGGGAAGGTGCATCATGACATATCTTCAGTGATAGGTTCTATGCCCCAGCCTAACTGAACTTCCTCAAATACACTGTGTCCTTTCACACTTTCTAGAATATTCTCTTGCCTCTGCCTAAAGGTTCTTCTCTTTTTTTTTCCCTTTCTTCTGTCTATTGTGCTCTTTTTCATAATTCCAAATTCATATTAAAGGTTGCTTTCCCTATAATGCCTTAATCAGTTCTACTAAAGAGTTGGTTATTTTCTTATCTGTGGTACCCTAAACGCAAGGACAACATTTAGAAAACTTTAGCATATAGTTTATGAACTATGAATTTGTAAATTTGTCTCCCATACTGAACTTGAGGTTCTTAAGGATGTAGGTGTTTTTTTAAGTATTATTTCTCATATTTTCCTGAGATTTAAAAAAAGATGCTCAACATGTTAATTAAAAAGATCCTTTTTTTCTACATGAGGGATAAAAATGAAATGTAGTTAATCTTTAGACTTACAAGACAGACACTCAGCAGTGGTTCACAGGGATGTACATTGTTCCTTAAAACAGATTTTAGAAGATTTTTGCTGGCCAACTCTAACATATAAAGGACACATAATCATTGAGATATGTTGCAACTTTAGAATGGACCTACAGTGGGTATCTCTAGCCTTTATTAAAACAAAATTCATTCAGATTATCTCACTTTAATGACTGCATGACTAAGCACACTACTCTTAAAACCAATATGTCAGAGTAAATTGTACCTATGGGTAAAATTTCTATGAATAGTATGGCATTTCACTGTCCATGGAATTTAGATGGGTCTTTTCATCTTAGTTTCAAAGCGTGAAGAGGTTGATCTATGAGTTTTACTTTTGTCTGCACTGATTGTATTGCTCCTAAAAAATACTACATTTTTAGCTTTGAAGTCTAGATCCTGATTTACCCAAAGAAGAGGATAAGAGAAACTGCTTCTGTTGGGTTTTCATTTACAGAACAACCTGACCTGATTTTGAAGCTGAGTGAGTGGGAAGGAGATAATTTTCAATCCCTGTTAATGCCATTTGGATGACTAGGGCACTGTCCCCCTAAAAATGGAACCAACAAAAACTTCACAAAATCCTAATAGCAGTCATCCAGTTATCTTTTCAATCATACCATGTATCAGAGATAGATTATTAAAAAAAAAGCCAGACCATTAGTAAATCGTCATGCCCCTTTCCCAAATCGGTCAGCTCCTCTGTAAAATATAATGATTTCCTCAATAACAACCCCTGCTGTTTCTTCTCTAAGGAAAGTTTGCAACATCAAAATGAAAATAAGTAAGAAATCAAAATGGCTGTAACGTTCTACCAGATATGAAGTTAAACTTATTCCTCAGCTTGATAATAATATGACTTCTTTCAAGGAAACACCAATTTTACAAGTAGATAACTTTGGCTTTTAAAAGTAGCATTTATTACACCAGAATTGTCCATGTTTCTCTTTTCACAAGAGATACTACTGTGTTGGTACTACTATATATCAACACCCATACTATACTAGCTAAGGGGCAGAACAATCATTTGTCTTAACAGCTATTTAAAATAGTTAATATCAGAGACTTCTGCCCCATAAATTGAAATATTGAAGATAAAAGAAAATAGAAAATAAATAATGTTGATAAATATATTACTTGCATTGTCCAGCCCCAGTTACAGTGCTCAGTTATGGAAATATATCTTGATTAAGTTTTATTTTTAGTCACATAATAGGGTGCATTATGAATGCTAAAACTGTCTTGAGCTGTATATTTTAAGAATCAGCATTTTGGAAACACATGTAGAGTTTTAGCTTAGGAATTGTGCTTATATGTACGAGCATATAAGTGATACCCTTCAGCAAATGCCAAAAATAGCAAAATAACATACTTATAATATCTTAATGTTAGATTTTATTTTTATTAATATTAATTGATACTTCTTGTCATTTTAAGTATTCATCCATGGAATTACATTTCTGTCTTATATGAATAGTGTGAGCCTTCCTTAATAAATAAGAACTTAGAGATTGATAGACTGAATAGGCAAATGGATGATGGTCAGACTATATATAAAAATAGAACCCTCACCCATAACCTTCAGCAACCAACCCACAAAGCGAAACCATGATCTGCAGCAACCAGTCCAGGAAGACGGACAACAACCCCTGTAGCAAGTAGCCCCAAATGGCCAGGACTTCATGAATAACTGACAGCTTCCCTAATTTCTGCCCCCACGTCCAACTTAGGACCGACTGGAAAAAGTCAAATATACTCCCCTAAACAATTACATAGGATGCCCCAATTTTAGTTAGCCTTCCTCCAGCTTCCCATGCCAACAGCTTCCAGTCAGGGCATACCTGAAGCCTTCTCTCTTCTCTTTTCTACTGTAAATCTTTCCCACTCCTCTGTCTTCCTTTGAGTCTCTGTCAGATTCAAGTAATGGTGTCTGACTTCCTTTCTATAGCAAGGTAATTTAGATCATTTTCATTTATTTACATAAAATTATTGAAATCTCTTATTTCCCACTCTGCTTCACCAGTGTTAAATATCTACTATAATAAATTCACTGGTTGTAATTTTCATAAATGCTTTTAATAGTCTCTCTCTTTATAGTTTTATATCATATGTGTATATCTGTGAATATTACTTAGTATGGCTTGGCAGATTTTTAAATTCATATATTTATTATCATACAGTTATCATTCTTAATTTTTTTCAATCTTTGTTATGTTTCGCAAACTCTCCATATTAGTAAATGTAGCTGATTTAAACTACAGTATAATATGGAAACCTATAAACATATAAAATCCATTTTTCTATTAATGGACATTTCAATTTTTCATTGTTTTTAAAATTGTTAACAGTGCTGTAATAAATTTCCTTATACGTTTCTTCTTGTTCACATTTCTCTTATATGTGTTAATATCTAAGTTTATCTCCATAATGTTAAAAAATCACCTGTACACCCAGTGCTTCCAAGTAAGCACAATCCTGACTTTCCTTTTTATGTTTTTTTTATTTTTTTGCTCTTTAGTCACTAAATCTATGATGTATTTATTCCAATGGTAGCATATTTTCTAAAAACAAAACTCGCAATTGAACAGATGTGTCCCAGTGCCTGTGCAAGTGCAGATGCCTACAGCAAGCTGAAATCTTATAAAAAGCAAAAATCTCAGATATGCTTGACAAGTGAATGTCCAGCTGTCATCACCCTATTCCACTGCCACACCCATTTTTCCTTACTGCTTTTCAATTGTCTGGAGGCACTGATTTTCATCCAGTTTCAACAGGGCTTCAAGTCAATACGGTAAAGGCTGGGAAAGATTATGTCAATGAAATCAGCTTAAAAGATTGCAGTGTGTATTTCTCAAAAGTAAGCAATTTTCTGGGGACTTTATAGGTTTTTGTATCTGCTTTTCCTTTAAGGCAATAGTACTGACACAAGAAGAACTCTCCATATCCCACTTTATCCTGTGAATATGAATGTGCTTATAACAGAACTTATTTGTGGTATTTTATCCAGTGAAAGATTTTAAAGGCTCATACTCAGTCATGCTTTAGTTTGGGGTGGCCATACGAAGGAGCCACTGCAGAGAGCACTTTGGTTAAACATCATTCATAGTTTGCTAGAGAAGAAGAGAGAAGGGAAAAGTAGTATGTAAGAGACTGAAATTGTTCAAAATTCCCATTATGGAAGTACTGAAAATTAAATTAACGAGCTTAGAAGTAAAGTTTCAATGTCATTAAGTGTAAAAAACTAGTTAATTTTTCTGTGTTAGAGATATGTATTATATACCTCAATAATATTGATTAAAATAGTATTTTGGTTCTTTGTATCTTTTGCATATTTATATAGCTATTTCTATCTAAACATATAAAGCATGTGGAAAACAAAAATGCTATTTTAATCAATATTACCAAGGTATATAATGTACATATATTTGTCTTAAACATACAGTTTGATGAGTTTTGACAAAAGTGTACACTCCTGTAACCACCACTGCAGTCGGGATATAGAATATTTTTATCACCCAAGAGAGTTTTCCTGTGCCCTTTGCTATCCCCCGAAGCCCACTTCATACCCTGCTCCTCCACCACTGGCCTCCTAGCAATCATGAATTTGCTTCGTATCACTACAGATGAGTTTCTCCATTCCTAGTCTAGCACACAAATGAAATTTTACAGTCTGGGCTCCTTTGCATCTGGCTTCTACTAGCATGCTTTAGCAACTCAAACATGTTGTGCATGTACCGTAGTTTGTTTCTTTTGATTGTTGAGTTGTGTGCCATTATATGGATATACCAGAATTTGTTTATCCACTCACTAGTCCATGGACATTTGAGTTGTTTTCAGTTTGGGGCCAATAGGAGTAAAGGTGTTATGCTTATTTAAGTACAGGAATTTCCATGAACATAGTTTTAATTTTGTTTTATTCTCTTGAGTAAATACGCATGTGTGGAACTCCTGTGTCACGTGGTAATTGTATATTGCAATTCTATGTGAAACTACCTGTTTTATAAAGTGGTTGTACCATTTTATGTTTTGAACATCAGTGAATGAAAATTCCAGTTGCTTCACAACATTCTTGACAACACTAGGTGTTTTTGGTCTTTTTAATTTTAGCCATTATACTAGGTGTATAGTGGTTTTAACTTGCATTGTCCGAGTTGTAATTGTATTGAACATCTTTTCATGTGCTTATTGGCTTACATATCTTTTTTTTGGAAGTACCTATGCGAATATATTGACAAATTTACATACAGTGAAATTTACTTGCTTTGCTATAGTGTTCAATGAATTTTGACAAAGGCGTACAGTTTTATAATCAATACCAGAATCAATATGTAGAACAGTAGTATTGCTGTAAAAATACCCTCATAATATCCCTTGATTGTTTTTTTGACCAACTTTAATTGGGTTGCTTGCTTTCCTATGTTTGAGTGGTAGAAGATAAAAGAAATATATATATTTACTATATATATATATATATATATATATACACACACTGTCCAAGAAACCAGTCCTTCTACTGAAATAAACATTGTAAATTATTGCCTTTTAATTTTTTAATATTGGCTTTTACAGAGCAGAAATTTAAATTTTGATATTCAGTTTAACATTTCTTTATGCTTTACAGTTTGCACCCTATTTAACAAACTTAACTGATTTTGCAAAAATAATATCCTATGTTTTCTAAAATAGTTTTAACTTACTATACTTTTATATTATTTAGAGTTTTTGTGGGGAAGGAGGTCTAACAAGAGGTAAAATCAAAGTTGTTGTGTTTTTTTGTTTTCAAATGGATATCCAGTCCGCTTGCCTTATTCCCTGTCGTTGAGAGAAAGCTTTCAGTGTTTTATCGTTAAGTAGATGTTCACTGTTTTTTCTTGGTAGATGCCGTCTGTTTTTCTACTTTTCTAAGACTTATCATAAATAGGTTTATAATTTCGATAAATGCTTTCTCTGCATCAATCGAGATTATCATATGGCTTTTCTCCTTTATTCTGTTAATGTGGTAAATTAAATTGACTTGGTTTTCTAATGTCAAACTGACCTTTCATTGCTAAGGTTAATTCCACATGGCTGGGTTCAATTTGCTGTTATTTTGCTAAGGATATTTGAATGTATATTCATGAGTAAGTTAGTTTATAATTTTCTTTCCTTATAATGTCTTTGTCTGGTTTTGACATTAGGATAATACTGGCCTATTAAAATAAGTTAGAAAACATTCTCTCTTTTTTTTTTCTGAAAGAGTTTTTGGTAGGATTATTATTATCTTTTCCCTAATGTTTAACAGAATTTCTAGTAAAGCTATCTGAATTTGCAGTTAACTTTATGCCAAGGTCTTTAATTGTAATTCAGTATCTTTAATTTATTTACAGGCCATTGAGATTTGCATCTATTCTTGAATAAGTGTTACTAAAGGAGTCTTTCCAAAAATGTTTTTATTTCATATAGGTTGTCAAATCTCGTTGAATTAGACCATATTTGTTTAATGAAATTCCTGATATGTTTGGGTTTAAGTATATCATCTTGGTATTATTTTCCTTGTTTCCCAGTGTTCTTTGTTACTTATATTTTGTTTTCCTTGTTTCTTTTGATTATTTTTAATATTTTATCATGAAATTACTTTTAATATTCTCTAAATATTCCTTTGCTGTCATAATTTACAGTGATGTTCTGACTTTAATCTTGATATGGTCATTTGGGTCTTCTCTATTTTATTTTTCTTAGACTAGATAGATATTTATCAATATTATTGATCTTTAAGAAACCAGCTTTTAGTTGCATTGGTTTTCCTCTTTTGTCTACTATCTTAATGATTTACATTTTTGACTTTATTATTTCATTTCTTCCACTAAATAAAGTTTTATTTGTTCTTCCTTTTCTAGTTTCATATAGCAGATGCTTAAATGATTAATTTAGACCATTATGGTTCCCAATATAAATATTTTGAGTTATGAATTTCCCTCTAATCACTGTGTTAGTTTCATCTCACAATTTTGGTATTTTGTGTTTCAGTAGTGTTCAATTCAACATATTTTCTAATATCCCTAGTGATTTCTACTTTGATCCATGGGCTGTCTTACAAGTGCTCTTTCTGTCTCCAAATATGTAGAGATTTTCTAGGTGTCTTTTTGTTATAAATTATAACTATAATTTAATTCTATTTTGGCCTGACTATGTTGAGATTTGTTTCATGAACTAGTGTATGATATGTCCTGTGAATGTTACATGTTCACCTGAAAGGAATGTATACTCTGCTTACCGTAAATATATTTAAATTACCATATTATCCTCTACATGGACTATAATAATATTATTTAGAGGATACTGTGATAAAATTTTAGCAACATTCTTTCTGTACTCTTTTCCATCTTTTGTACTATTATCATCATACCTTCTACTTCTACATATGTTATAAAAGACATGTTATGTTGTTGTTATTTTTGCTTTAAACAGTTAGTCACCTTTGAAGGCAAATAAAGATAAAATTGTCTTCTGTTCCTCATGTACTTACCATTTCCAGAACTCTTCATTCATGTATAGAACCAGTTTCCATCTGCTGTCGTTTGCTTTCCACTAGAAGAGCTTCTTTTAATATTTCTTGTAGTACAGGTCTGCGGGAGAAAATTTTTCTTTATTTTTCTCTTCAAAAGATATTCAGAAGATTAGTGAACCCTTTAGAGAAGGTTTGTTGAGTTTGTGTGCCATAGTTTTATCACTTTAAAAATATTGTTTTGGGCTTCCCTGGTGGCGCAGTGGTTGAGAGTCCACCTGCCGATGCAGGGGACACGGGTTCGTGCCCCGGTCCGGGAAGATCCCACATGCCGCAGAGCGGCTGGGCCCGTGAGCCATGGCCGCTGAGCCTGCACATCCGGAGCCTGTGCTCCGCAACAGGAGAGGCCACAACAGTGAGAGGCCTGCGTACCGCAAAAAAATATATATATATATATGTGTGTATATATATATATACACATATACACACACACACACACACATATATATATATAGGTTTTTTTTTTTTTGTGTGTGTGTGTGTGTGTGTGTGTTACGTGGGCCTCTCACCGTCGCTGCCTCCTCCGCCGCGGAGCACAGGCTCAGCGGCCATGGCTCACGGGCCCAGCCACTCCGCGGCACGCGGGATCCCCCCGGACCGGGGCACGAACCCGCGCCCCCTGCATCGGCAGGCGGACTCCCAACCACTGCGCCACCAGGGAAGCCCCTATATATATATATATAGTTTTATTGACTTCTGGATTATTTTGTTCCCAAGAAGAAGTTGCAATCATAATATGTTTTTCCCTGTATGTAATGTGTCTTTTTTCCTCTCCCTGTTTTTTAAATGTTCTCTTTATCATGGATTTTTATTCGGTTGATATGTCCCTTCTTCGTATTTTGTCATTTTACTAGCATAATGTGGTGATATTATTATAATAACAGAATAAAAGTGTTCCCTCCATTTAAAAAAATACTTTGTGATATTATAGCATGACCTTGAATTCCTCAAAGAAAATTGATCTCCTTTTATTCTTTCTCAAGAGAATTATGTGCTAAAGTGGATATTTCAACAAGAATGAGAGAGCCAAGCCAGGAAATAGCTTTTCATTTTTTGGAATTTTATTCCTTTAACTAATTTGGCTCTAATTAATGACAATCACCAGCTGGATAACCTGTGTTTTTCACTGATTTCAAATGTACTGAGGTCTCTCAAAATGCATGGGATTTTCAGTTTTAGGTTGGAAAAGAGAATGAACACTATTATTGCAATTAATGTATTTCCAATTGCTCAGAGAATTTTAAAGTCTCTGTTTGTATAACACCAAATATAAGTAGTGTGATTCAAAAGGCCCTCCCAAAACCACTCCACCTAAATGACAGTTTTAATAGTAGTAGCTTGTCGCCATGTATTGGGTGTATCAATGACTCCCATATTTCTTATTCATGGTGCTTATTCACGGCACATAATACAAGACGTACACAGTTTGTACCTACCCTTATTACTTTGGGTTCAATAGGTGGAAAACTGCCTCCTTCACAGTAGAGCAGAGAGGAAAAGCTGCCCTATCTATTAGTGGAAGGGTCCCCGGCAACAGTCCTTGGGTCCGAGGCCTGCCAGGAACCGGCCGGACAGCCGGAGGTGAGCAGCAAGCAAGCGAAGCTTCATCTGCCGCCCCCCATCACTCCCCATCGCTCACGTTACCACCTGAACCGTCCCCTCCCACCCCCACCTCCATGAAAAAATTATCTTCCACGAAACTGACCCCTGGTGCCAAAAAGGTTGGGGACCGCTGTATTAGTGAATCATTGGAGTCAACTGACAGAAGGTTGCCTGTATTGTTTTAGACTGAAAGGGAATTATATAGGATGGGGAAAGAATCCCAGTTCAGAGAGAAGAATGTGAGAAATGATATATTTATTACTGTCCTATTGCTGTTATAACTGTTAGTGGCTTAAAACAACACAAATTTACCTTACAATTTTTCAGGTCAAAAGTCTGAAGTCAGTTCCACTGGGCTAAAGTCAACATGTCAGCGGCACTGGCTGCTTCTGGAGGCTCTGAAGGGAGAATCTGATTTTTCCCTTTCCTAGCTTCCGGGCGATTCCTGCATTCCTGGGCTCATAACCTCTTTCTTGCACCACAGCAATCTCTTGTTCAGTTACCACATTTCCTACACCTCCTCTGTAGTTAAATCTCCCTCTTCATTGCTTTTTTTTTTTTTTTTTTTTTTTGTGGTACGCGGGCCTCTCATTGTTGTGGCCTCTCCCGTTGCGGAGCACAGGCTCCAGACACGCAGGCTTAGCGGCTATGGCTCACGGGCCCAGACGCTCCGCGGCATGTGCGATCTTCCTGGACCGGGGCACGAACCCGTGTGCCCTGCATCGGCAGGCGGACTCTCAACCACTGCGCCACCAGGAAAGCCCTTCATTGCTTTTATAAGGACACTTGTGGTTACATTGAGGGCCCAACCAGATAATCCATGCTAAACTTTTCAAGATCCTTAATTTAATCATATCTGCAAAATCCCAATTGCCGGGCAAATAAAATTCATAAGCTTCAAGTTTTAGAACCTGGATAACTTTGGAGGCCATTATTCAGCCTGCCACAGTGTGGTTCTATCTTTGCCTAAATGCAGTAGGATTTTTCTCCCATGAAAAATTATTTATATAACATGACTTGTGATTATTTAGTAAAATAAGTATAATCCCCAAAACACTTTTTAAAATTTGTGCTATCTATAATTAAAGAATAGTTAAGTCATGCTTTTCATAAAACTTGATCTTAATTTATCAAAGTGGAATTGGCATTTTACTGACACGTCTCTTCTCAACACTTGATTAACTGTCCCATTTTTCAGTGCCATTTCAAATTTAAACCAGTTATATTGATCCACCCTACTCCAATATGATCTCGTCCTAACTTTAATTACATCTGCAAAGACCCTATTTTCAAGTAAGATCACATCTGAGGTAGTGAGGGTTAGTATATATATATGAATTTGGGGGGCACATAATTCAACCCATAACAGACTGTGAGATGGAAAACCATTGACTTAAACCAGCCCCTGTTTTTTATAGATGAGAGAGTGGAGCCCAAGCAGGTTTGAGGCCCTAGTGAAGATCACACAGTGAGTGATACAGCTCTAGCTGATGTAATAAATCGAGACTCCTAATTCCCACTCCAGGGGTCTTTCTCTGTTATTTGAATTGACTCTGTTTTGGATAATTAGGAAGAAAATCTGACATTTCTTGTCTGATTTCAGCTGGTGCGTACTCTGGATATGCAAGTTTTAAATAAGTAGCAGAGCCTGACTTTAACATTATCTGACAAGAATTTCAGCCCAAGAGAACGCTGTGAGATTGCTTCATGAAAAGAATCTGGCAGCTCATCCCATCTCAATTGTAATTCCAAAGAAATTGCCCATCAATTTTATATATGCCCTTATTTGTGCCAAACAACTTGATAATGTCAGACGCAGCAACAATGATTAATTTACTTATACTGCACTCAGTAAGCCATCAGGGTAGTATCTCACCCTTGTTTTCATCTACAGTATTTCTAGAGAGTGCCTTCCTCTCTAAAACTTTCCCAAGTTTAATAAAAATGTCTATTATAAAAACGATTTAGCAGCTTATAAGCATAGTCCTGAGAGCTATCTTCAGAAATTATCAGAAACCTTGGCATAGAATTCAGACAGATAATAAGGATTTAAAATACTTTTCGTGTGACTGCGTACTAATTTGAAATGCCGAGTAAGTGGCACCAACATTATTTAGATTCCTTCCATCATCACTTTTCTTTTATGTCAGTTAAAAAATCAAGAGATTTATTTATAGAGGTCAAAGTTTGTGTTGGTTTGTAATTTACAATGCTCAGTATGAAACTAATTAATACTATACAGAACAACTGGGATTGTGCTTCCTGGAACTTCTAAGTACTTTTCATAGAAACAGCATAGGCCTCAGCAAAATTAGATTTCAGTTGGTGTTGAGACCAAAAAAGTATCTCCTGACCCTCAGTGTAGTTCTCTCCCTGCTCCATATTCATTACGAAGGAAACTGGGAACATGGAGGGTAGACAATAACTTGTCATACTCAGTGTCATGGGGAACCAAGGATGCAGTGGGATTCAGGCTCGTTTACGTGTTTATTTATTTATCTCTTCCTCTATGGTACCCAAGTTTTTCTTATCAAACTGTGAAATTAGATTTGATTCCTATCACAAGTCAAATACTGGGGAGTGTTAAGAAACTTGGTACAACTGCAGAACTCTTCATCATTTCAGGTTTAAATTTGGATACCCTTAGGATAACCCAAGGATAACCCATCTGAATCCATCACACCAGTCATTTATTCGCTGCATTGAATAAATTTACTTTCAGTTTCCAGTAGGATAGCTTACTCATTTTTTAAAAATACAAATATTACAGAGTACTGTTCTCCAAGTCAGAAAAATAAGGATCTTTTTAAAAAGTTAAATATACATGTTTTTCTTAATATCTTGAATTTTGAAGTGTTGAAAATAATTAAATGTTCAGAATCAAATTTTGATCAGTTTTAGTGATGTTTTTAATGTAGAAAATTGGCATTTTCATGAAAATGGTATGTAATTATTAATAGTATTTGCTGCTTAGGAATAATAATTTGACAAACTAAAATATTTTAATCAGAGAAGATAGAGAACTGTAGGGGAACAAAATTTACCACCCCAGAATGTCTCTAGCATGTAGATTATTTTGAGCTGAAAATAATCAAAGCCCAAAGAAAGGCTCAGGACAACACTTTGAGCTTCCCCCTAACTGCCTCAAAGAACACAGACAGAGGACGAGAGTGATCACCATAGATATAATAACTCTAATATGAACTAGATGTGTAGACAGGGAGGAACCTAGCAAAATCTTTTTGTTAAAATTCCTCACTGTGTCCCATTGTCTCTGCATGGCCCAGAAAACATTTGTTACCAGACACTTGCTTTTCCATCTTCATGTGAATTTCCTACCCTGTGAAGTCCCAAACCATTACCCCCAACATCTTTTGTCTTTAGCTGAAGATGGTGTTTAAGGCGATGGATTCAGCCATTTTGGCAAGTTATTCAGTTCTCCTGGGTCTCTTCCATGTAAACAAGTTATTAAACTTCTGTTTGATTTTCTTCTAATAATCTGTCTCATGTCATTTTAATTCTTAGATCAGCCAGAAGAACCTAGAGGAGTAGAGGAAAATTCCTTCCTCCTTGACAGAATGTTTTCACACAAGCACCCTCAAGTCAATTAAATATCATTAAAAAAATAGCTTTTATTTAAAATAATGTCTTGAATTTTTGAAATATCTGAGATTAAATTATGAGGAAGACAAATCTTTTCATACCTAAACAACATCCTTTGCTCATTATTTTGTCAACAAGTAGAACTTTTCTTTTTCTCTTCTTTTTTAAACTTTCATAGAACAACAAGTAGGTGTAAATTCCAGGCTGATAACTGTGCTTGCCAATAAACAACATTTGCAAAATATATCACAGTTGTTCATTTTCCTCTGAGAGTCCTTTGACTGCCCTCTGTTCTTTAGGAAATCGTTTTCTTACTATCTGCCCCAAATGGGAAGTACCTAAGAAACCTGTAGAATTATTTCCCAAGGAAGTTCCTTTATATATATAGCTTGCAGAAACTGTAAAACAAAGAATGTTGCCCCCTGTCCAGTTCTACAAGAATGGAGTCATTAGCCCCTACGGTTACTGGCCTGTAAGACACCCTGAAAGGAATTCAAGGCAAAGATAAGGATGAGGCACTCTGTGCTCTAGGAAAACAGGCATTACTGTCCCATAGATAACTAGAAACATTTCAGGAGAAAATGTTTATGAACCTGGATTCTTATATCTTCCCATATTTAGAAGAGCAGTGAAATCACTAACTGAGATATCTGCTCCTCCTGACCAGCAATAACCTTCTACCAAGATGTGTGCTTGACGGCACACACTCCTTTGCCAAAATCAGACGTATATACTGGTCTGCCCCACCTCCAACACAGACACTTCTTTGGAGCAGCTCCGATGCCTCCTGGGCTATCATCCTCAGTAAGTCCCCAAATAAAACTGAAATTCATGGCTCTCACTTTGTGGGGTTGTTTTTTCAGTAGACAAAGCAGAAGTGTGAATGCTATAAGCAAGTGAAACGTGATTGAGTAGTATTCCTCAGATATTTTCTAAAAGATTTAAAAACTGCAAAGGGACATAAAATTTACTCAGAATCAATTTCTTAGGAATATATGGGAGCTAAATTTCTTTCCCAAACTCATAAATTTGAAATTTCCCCTGATGAGTTTTGAGAAATGCAAATACTGTACTGGAGGAGCAGAATAGATTTGTGGAGTGGGAAAACTTAGGGAATTTACTTAAAAAAGTATCTTGAGTGTGACCTTGACTGAGTGAAGTCATATAAAAGGAGTTAAGTCCCTTAAGAACTGTGTAGCTGGTTTGTCTCTACCAACTCTGGATGTGATATAACCCAAGTTGTTTTCAGCCTAGATATTGGAACTGCCTCATTAATGGCTGAGACATTAAAAGATCAGAATAAATGACCCCCAGGGCCTTCTAATCACCTCTCCCATCTGATCCCTACTTCTAGCCTGGAGGTGGTAGATCCATTGTCAATTTAAACCATCGTTGCCATAAGCATTTTGAGATAGCATTATAATTGTTCAAAAATGTTCAATTTTCTGTCGGCAAAATGTGGCTTATTTTTTCAAGATAACAAGGCACATTTTATTATTTTTTTCTTCCCCAGTGTAATTTCAGGAAGGCTTATATTTTAGGAAATCTTTGTATTTGTTTCTTAAAAATCTTTCCTACTTCTTCCAACATTGATATATAGATAGGCTTGTTGGAGAGAATAGAGGTTTATTAACCTTGCTCTCATCACTTGAAACTCAGACAGTCATGTAACTGTTGGCGTTTGGCAAAGTGGACATAGAGTGTACAAAGGAAGTGACAAGGAAAATGATAGAAAACTGGATTAAAAGGGAAGAAAACGTCTTCCTTCAAAACAGAACACCCTTGAAGGTGTTGGAGCTGTATCAGATTGAGAAGGTGATTTCTTTAAGTTCTATTTTTGGTTTCACCTTACCTTGGAGAATGACAGAGGCAAAAGTGGGTGTTGTCCTATACACTGAGAATTTTCTTAGTGTATTAATTGATGTTCTTTGGAGTGCAGGTATCAAAACCCATGTGAAATAATTTAAACTCATCAGAGAAATTTATTTAAACTTGCAGGGGATGATGTCTCACTGAACCAAAATACAGAGATATAACTAGGATTTCTTTTACTATTAAATGTTTTTGTTTACTTAACACTGCATCTAGGAAATCAATCCATATCAGACCATGTGGATCCTTGCAGTTATTTTAACAGCTGCATAATTCTTGGCTGTGTGAGACCCATCACAGTGTTTGTACCCAGCCTCCTGTGGATGGGTATTGATATTTTCCCAATATTTGCTCTTACATGTAATGTCATCACAAATACCTTGTGCATGCGTATGTTATTTTATAGTATGTAGTATGAATGAATTCATTTAGGATGAATTCTTAGGAGTAGGAAAGGGTAAGTTTGCATTAATTGTCAAATCCCTGCCATAGGTATGGTCCAATCTACTTCCACAGGAGTAAATTAGGCTACTTCTTTCTTCATAGCCTTGCCAACAGAGTGTGTTGTTTAGCTTTCAATATTTGGCTAATTTTAAGAGAAATTGTATCTGCACATTTTATTATGAGCAAAGTTGAATGTCTTTTCACATGTTATGACTGTAATTCTTATTTGGTGAACTGTCTTCACTATTTTGTGTGTCCGAGGGCCTACTTTTCTATAATAATTTTGGATTTGGGGCAGTTCTACCTTTATTTTTAAATGCTCATTATATATAAGGTAAATTATCCTGTTAGTCTACTTTTCATATGATATTTGTTGAAAATATTTTTCTCTCAGTTTTTCTCTTTTCCTTATTAAAAAGTTTTCTTAAGTGGTTAAATTATCCATCTTTTCTTTTATGGCTGCTAAATTCTTAAAAATACTTTATTTATTGATTTATTTGGTTGTGCCAGGTCTTAGTTGCGGCAGGCTCCTTAGTTGTGGCTCGCTGGCCCCTTAGTTGTGATATGCAAACTCTTAGTTGCGGCAGGCATGTGGGATCTAGTTCCCTGACCAGGGATTGAACCCATGCCCCCTGCATTGGGAGTGCAGGGTCTTAACCACTGCACCACCAGGGAAGTCCCTATGGCTTCTAAATTTTAACAAAATATTAAAATGTCTTCCCCTACCCAGGTTATAAATTATAATTTTTTTTGCTTTAAATATATATATATATACTGTGATAAGAACACAACCTGAGATCTACCCTCCTAAAGAAACTTTAAGTGTAGTACAATACACTTGTAAAATGCAAATACTGTATTTTTAACCATAGGTACAATATTGTACAGCAGATCTCTAGAGCTTACTCATCTTGCTTAACTGAAACGTTATGCCATCTTTGATTAGTAACTTCCCATTTCTCTCTCCCCCTACCTAGCCCCAGCCACCACTCTTCCACTCTTTGATTCAATGAATTTGACTATTTTAGATAGTCCATATAAGTAGAACCATGATTTACATTTATATCTCAGATCCATTTGGAAATTGTTTGTTACAAAAAACAAGTTAATAATTTAAGCTAGACTCCACTGGGCAATTCTTCTGTACTTGGCTAGGATCACTGATGCATCTGCACCCAACTCCCTGTCCCTTGTGGGACATTTGGTCTTGTCCAAAATGTCCATAAGACATTTGGTCCATACCAAATGGTTTTGGACAGAACCAAGTATCAAGGACCTTTTGGTGTGGCTCAAATGTCTTATGGACATTTTGGACAGGCCAAATGTCTGCTAACTCATTCAACACACTCAACTGGGGTTGTTTACCTGGTAACTCAGCAGAGTTCTAAAAGTATAAACAAAAATGTGGGGACACATAGTTTTTGAGGGCAGGAGCCCACTGTGTCCCCTTTTGCCTGGCAAAGCAATAAAGCTATTCTTTTCTACTTCACCCAAAACTCTGTCTCCTAGATTTGATTCAGCACTGGTACACAGAGGCTGAGCTTTTCAGTTGCTCTCAAAAGAATGATTGTCTTTGGAAGGAAAAGGGAAGATCTTAAGATGGAGATAGTTTAGTTGTTTATTTCTATCACACAAGCTACTGACCTCGGATTCTGCACGTCCTCAGGGAGTGCCTCTCTAAGGCCTTTTCCAAAAGGTGATTGGCAAGCGAAGTCCTTCTAAAAGAGATAAGTAGCTTCTTAAAGTAAACTCAGAACAAATGGAGTACAAATTCTGTTTACTAAGTATTTCCTGGTTTATGGACGCTAACGTGCAGCCTTGCATGGCATGGTCTTTGAGGAATGGAAGAAAGGAGAGGGAGAGGTTGAATTCTGTTCCTGTATCATTTGGGAAAGGTATTTGGAAGCTGCCCCAGATGGAAGATTACATCATTTCAGAGTAGTAACTCAAATCTATAGAAATAGATGCTACCATGTAGGAGATGTGTTTACGTTAGAGACCACTGAGACATGTGAGAAGCTTTTGTTTGCAGTTAAAAAAAAATTTTTTTTTGGCCGCACCTCGATGCATGCAGGATCCTAGTTCCCAGACCAGGGAACGAACCTACGCCCCCTCCAGGGGAAGCACAGTGTCTTAAACACTGGACCATCACGGAAGTCCCTTGTATGAGAGGCTTTTGAAAGCTTATGATAAAATTTGTTAAATTCTTTGTAATTTATTAAATCTGTAGAATTCCTTGCACTAACACAAATTTTTCTGAGCAGTTTACTTCCTTTTTGCTATATATTTTGCATTTTGTGTGGTTGTATTTCAGAATCGCAAGGTTTTGCTGCTGCTGGTTATTCTAACCAAAGGCTTTTTCTTCCCCACTCTGAGGACAAACAGGAAGGCTGGATGCTTGAGCCAGTTGAGTCAAACAGTTTCCAATTCTTTTTTTTTTTCCTCTTTCTCTCTTTTTTTTAAAAAAATCTCTTCTTTCTGGGACTTCCCTGGTGGCGCAGTGGTTAAGAATCTGCCCAATGCAGGGGACATGGGTTCAAGCCCTGGTCTGGGAAGATCCCACAGGCCGCGGAGCAATTAAGCCCATGCACCACAACTCCTGAGCCTGCGCTCTAGAGCCCATGAGCCACAACTACTGAGCCCATGTGCTGCAACTACTGAAGCCTGTGTGCCTAGAGAAGCCCCCACTGGCTGCAACCAAAAAAAAAAAAAATGTGTAAAGCACCTTCAGGCCAGTTTCAGAACTGATGCAATGTTGCCTCTCCTCAATTCTATTTGACTTGTCAAAGGAGGTCAAAAGGCCAGTCCAGTTTGAGGGGTGAAAAAATAGTCTCCATTTTTGGTGGAAGTAGCAGAAAAATTACATTGCAAAGAGGCATGGATTTAGGAAAGGAAATAATTTATGACCATTTAACACTTTAGTGCATAACTGGGGGTGTGGTGGACCCAGATCCTACTGTTCCCAGACCCAATTGTGCACATCTTTTTCCAATTATGTGTTCAGTAATGTCACATCGGAATTGTGTTGATTACCATAGGACTGATTGCCATAGTGGGAGTATGTACTCCATGGTAATCAACAAGTGCTATAAACCAAGGCTGCCCCCATCAAGGTGGTTTACCAGCATACTTCTGCAATATAAATACTCTTCTAGAGATTTATCTGCACGTATATGTGCATATATATATTTCTTTTTACCAAAATTACATCATAAATATATGTTCTGTCTTGCAGTCTGCTGATTTTGGTCAGTAATTTTCACCATTTCATTTAAATAAAATTTCAGATCATCAACCATATTAAACATTTTTAATTGACATAAAATATCTTTTTTATACCTGATTATACCTAAAAACCATATGCAGTGTGAAAAATTGTTAACTCTTCCTGAAAAAAGATTTTGTTTATGATTTTTAAAATGTCATTTTCTATCATAGCACAGCAAAATTTGGCCTCAGTGTTCTCTTTCAGACATTTTGAACTCCTGACCGAGGTTTAAATTACGTTCTTTTCGTATCTGAGACAGTGTTGAGTAGTGGTTAATGTCGGAGGATCCTGTAGCTAGACTGCTGCTCTGCCACTCTCTAGCTCTGTGATATTAGACAAGTTATATAATCTTGCTGTTTCTCGTAGAGTTACTTTATGTGTAAACTGGGAATGATAAATACCATCACTAATTGATTGTAAAATGCACATTTTTCACTTTCTAATGTCTTTGTTATAGCTCACAATCAATGTAGTAGTTTATTTATCAGCTTCGTTTTCTTTCTTAGTGGCATATAGAAATGGTATATCTTAGATCTTACAATCAACGATACAATGGTATCTTAGATTAAATAAGTTATGATAAAGTTATGTACTTTCTAGAATGATGTCATCTTTAAATATTTATATTGAGAGAGAGAGAGAGATGAGTCTAGAACATTGATTAGCTCTAACTATTTTTGTTATTGATAATACTGATGTAGGGATAAATGAGAGCTTTTTAATAGAAATTTTCTCAAATTGATCATTAATATCTTATGATTTGTTAAAACAATTAAAATTTTAACAGAGCTATTAAATTCAAATTAACTTGAATTTTTTGGAGAGAGATATACTATTTTGAGTCATAAAATGAACTGTTTTTAAAAAAATAAATAATTCTTATGTGGATTTCTAAAAGTTGTAGGAACAGGTCAGCAAAGGCAAAACACTTACCAAAAGAACACTCCTCAGGTACTGTTACAATATCACTGAGGAATTCATGCTCTAATTAGTACCACTGATGATGATTTAAAATTGTAAATTGGGCACCGTTAATGAAGGTGGTAACTAAATTTAACTATAGGATATTTCGAATAAGCATTTAAAATGAAATATGATTTTTAAATTTCAATACTGAATCAATAATAAAATATCTTTTTGGCCATCAATTTAAGGGTGGTTTATTAATCTTGACAACATGACTAATGATTCAATTATTTTATGTTTTAAATTATAAAAATATGTTGAGAATTGCAGGTTTGGTGGACTAAAATATTCAACCAATTTTAGGAAACCCATGAGAGAGTACACAGAAAGTTAAGCTAGATCATTTTCTAGATTTTAAAATAAATAATTTTATTTTATTTACAATCTTTAAAAAAGTTGATGCATTTTATTCATTTAGAGCTTTATATGATTATCTTTAAAATTATGGATAACCCAATCAATCAGTTGATTTAAGTAAAAAAAGGAAAAGTATAATCAAACTAGTACCTTGGGATCATGTTAGGCAAAATAGGAAGAGGATTAGATCCACTTAGAGGATAGTTAACTCGTCTCAAGTTTTTGGCATCCTCTAGACATGTCTCCCATTACTGGAATTATTACCCTTAATAATGAAGTATAATTTTCCCAAGTGATTTTAATGGTAAAATGATTTCAATTGCAATGGTAAATAATAGGATCTGGAGATCCAAGCTGTATAAATGAATCTATGACAAACCATTTACTAACAGCAATGAGTTTTATGGAGCAGTTTCAAAGTAAGAAAAAAAAAAAAAACTGGCAAATGAATTGCAATAAAATCTATGACCTTTCAGAAATTTCCTGGACTCACTGACTCTCCTGCACTCAGCAGCTTCTGAGTATCACCGACAATGTACTTTAATGCACTTACCAGGAAAAGGTCACTGAAAATAGAAAAGCACATTCAATTGCACATGTCCTCATGTTAATTTATAAATCCAGTGACTTTCTACCTAGGAAAATTAAGAAAAAAGAAACATATCAAAGGTCAAATATATGAAAGAAAAAGAAAAACATAGACTCATTACTTTTTTAGATTAATATCTGAGTGGATGCAATGAAAAAAAAAGACTCATAAGGAAAATTTGTTTTTCTTTGGTTAGCCAGGGATGTTACTTAAACAAAGAATCATGACACTACAGTTTGTGTTTATATTTCCATCACTGTAAGATGTTATTTCTTTCTCATTGATCTTTTACTAATTTGAAATGCCATCTCATGAATACTTTAAAAACAGACAATTGGAAAGCACTTCTGGTGCAGTGCTTTTATTTTACACATGAAGTAATAAAGTTATATGAAATGAGATTACCTTCACTGGGTCATAATCATTCTTAGCTGTAAAGGCAGAATGAATAGATAACTTTTAAGAATTCAAGTTC
Organism: Globicephala melas; assembly: GCF_963455315.2. Taxonomy (NCBI): domain Eukaryota; kingdom Metazoa; phylum Chordata; class Mammalia; order Artiodactyla; family Delphinidae; genus Globicephala; species Globicephala melas. The sequence continues at coordinate 42,079,727 of NC_083325.1, forward strand.
ACTGGTATTTTTGCTATGTGATTTTGCCCCCTATGGATACAAATTGTACTCTTTAGCATGAAGATATTTCCATTCAGCTATAAAACTTCAAAATTCTTGGAAGAGGTGATACATAGAAATGTTTTAGAAAACAAGCCCAGAAAAAATTGTTTCAAAAAATTTGATGCTGGTCCTTTTTATCATATAATTTAATCATGCTAAACCCCAGACTTCTCATTCAAACTAAAAGTGATTACTTTGAAGGCCCTATTAAAGTGTAAATTTTAGAATTCTTATCATCTTCTGGAATCTACAAAAGAGGTCATGGATGCTTGTGAACATGACCTTATAGTTCATGTTCTATCCATATTCCTTTTGGTAAACCAAGTTTAATCCTTTCTGAGAGTGCTCTCAGACAAAGAATAAAGATTCCCTACAATGGTCTGTGAAACAATGCTATTACTATATAGTTTGTTCACTCATAGATTCTAACTTAGGGGGAAAAAATAACCTTCAGATTTAGATAATTAAATTAATATGTGTCACATGGAAAGAATCCATAACTAGAATTATAAGCAAATAATCATATTTTGTTCAATAAAGAATCATAGCATTTGCAGACACATTGAACTGCTTTTACATGAAACTTTTTAAAATGCTTTATGGATTTGTGTCAAACCATTAAAACTATAGAGACTATATAAATTCAGTGTTTGATTCTGTTTCCATGAAGTTCCAAAGTTTCCATAGTATTGATACCTAAATATATATAGTTAATTCTACTTCAAGGTATTTAACCATCCTGAAACTTAATGTTTTTCCTTGTAAAATCAAGAGAATAATCATGTAGTGAACAAACTTTGTGAGGCGAGAATCCTTCTTTGAGAATGTGGTTTGGAACTGCATGGTTTATGGAGAATGTCAACTTGTCTCTGGACCTTATTCATGTAAACTCTAGCTCTGTGAGATAATCTTAGCCCATCAAGTCTGTAAAAAGCACAAAAGCTGGGGCAGAGAGTGTAGAGGAAATATAATTAATAGCAAAATTGCTTGTCAAACAGAAAATCTCTCCAAATAGTAGCAGAGGATGAAAACAATTTTATTATTGAATAAACATTAAACCGAAATGTGATGCTCATCACAGGCAATCCACTAAAGAGATCGAAAAGACAAAAAGAAATCTGACCACTTCATATAGTCAAGCCGATACAACTTACTGCATACATTTTTCAAAATAAACAATAGTTAATCCTCAAGTAAGAGGTCTGGACAGCATCATCTGTCACACATAGTTCATCCTAAATTCACCTGGTAATTGGGGGACCAACCTGTGTTTGTTAATTGCCTTTATCCAAAGAAAACATAAATTTCTTATATCTCTGAAGGGGGAGGTAGGTTTGAAACCAGGGGCCAGCTGAAGTTAGGCTCCTACTCCACCACAGAAACTGGAAGATGGGGCACCATCTTCCTTGATGATTACATTTTTTAATTTTTAAATTAATTTTATTGGAGTAGAGTTGATTTACAATGTTGTGTTAGTTTCTGCTGTACAGCAAAGTGAATCAGCTATACATGTGCATATATCCACTCTTTCTTAGGTTCTGTTCCCATATAGGTCATTACAGAGTATTGAGTAGAGTTCCCTGTGCTATACAGTAGGTCCTTATTAGTTATCTATTTTATACACAGTAGTGCGTATATGTCAATCCCAATCTCCCAATTTATCCCTCCCTCCCTTTCCCTCTTGGTAACCATAAGTTTGTTTTCTACATTTGTGACTGTACTTCTGTTTTGTAAATAGGTTCGTTTGTACCATTTTTTTTTTTTTTTTAGATTCCATGTATAAGCTATATCATGATATTTGTCTTTCTCTGTCTGACTTCCTTTACTTAGTATGACAATCTCTAGGTCCATCCATGTCGCTGCAAATGGCATTATTTCCTTCTTTTATATGCTGAGTAATATTCCATTGTGTGTGTGTGTGTGTATATACATATATGTATATATATGCCATATCTTCTTTATCCATTCATCTGTTGATGGACACTTAAGTTGCTTTCATGCTTCCATGTCTTGGCAATTGGAAATAATGCTGCTATAAACTTGGGGTGCAAGTATCTTTTTGAATTAGTGTTTTCCTTTTCTTTGGATATATACCCAGGAGTGGAAATGTTGGATCATATGGTAGTTCTGTGTTTAGGTTTTTGAGGAACCTCCATAGTGGTTTCCATAGTGGCTGCACCAATTTACACCAATAATGTATATGGGTTCTGTTTATTCTACATCCTCTCCACCATTTGTTATTTGTAGACTTTTTGATGATAGCCATTCTGATAGGTGGGAAGTGATAACGCATAGTGGTTTTGATTTGCATTTCTATAATGATTAGTCATGGTGAGCATCTTTTCATGTTTTGTTTATCTTTTATCTTTTCAAAACACCAGCTCTTGGTTTCATTGATCTTTTCTTTTTCCTTCTTTCTGGTATTTTTGGTCTCTGTTTTATTTCTTTCCTCTCTGATATTTATTATTTCCTTCCTTTTGCAGAATTCTGGTTTTGTTTGTTCTTTTTCTAATTTCTTTTGATGGTAGGTTAGGTTGTTTATGTGAGATTTTTCTTTTAGAACTTCCCTTTTAGAACTGCTTTTGCTGCATCCCATAAATTTTTTTGTGTTTCCATTTTTATTTATCCTGCAGTGTATTCTGATTTTCTCTTTGATTTCTTCATTTTTCTTTTTTAGTAGTATGTTTTTTAGTCATCACATGTTTGTGTTTTTCCAATTTTTCCTCCTGTAATTAATTTCTAGCTTCATACTATTAGGGTCAGAAAAATATGTTTGATATAATTTCTATCCTCTTAAGTTTGTTGAGACTTATTTTTGGCCTAGCATTCCACGTGTACTTGAAAGAATGTGAATTCTGCTGTTTTGGGATGGAATGTTCTGTAGATATCTATTAAGTCCAACTAGTCTACTGTGTCATTGAAGACTTCTGTTGCCTTATTGATTTTCTATCTGGGTGATCTGTCCACTGATGTCAGTGGTATGTTAAAGTCCCCTACTAGTATTGTATTATTGTCAGTTTCTCCCTTAAAGTCTGTTAAAATTTGCTTTATATATTTAGGTGCCCCTGTATTGGATGCATATATGTTAACAAGTGTAGAATCTTCTTGTATTGATGATCCCTTCACAGTTATATGATGACCTTCTTTGTTTTTTGTTATAGACCTTGTTTTAAAGGGTATTTTGTCTAATATGAGTACTTCTACCTCCACTTTCTTGTCAGGTCGGTTTGCATAAAATATCTTCTTCCATCCTCTCACTTTGTTTGTAATGTGTCTTTAGTTCTGAAGTGTGTCTCTGGTAAGCAACATATAGACAGGTCTTACTTTTTTATCTAATCAGCCACCCTATGTCTTTTGAATGGAGCATTTAGTCCATTGATGTTCAATTATTAATAGTTATATACTTATTGCTATTTTATACTTGTTTTCTTGTTTCTGTACTTCTTTGTTCATTTCTTCTTCTTTTTGTTTCTTCCCTTGTGGTTTGGTGATTTGCTTTAGTAGTATAATTGTGTTCCTTTCTCTCTAGTTTTTGTGTATCTATTGTAGGTTTTGGGTTTGAAAATACCATGGGGTTCAAATATGTTGACCTACAAGTATATCTACATTTTAAAACTGGTAATCATTTAAGTTCAAACACATTCTAAAAGATCTACATTTTTTACTCCTTTCCACACATGTTGGAAACATGTTTGTGTTTCCAACAAAGATACATGCTGTGTCTTTGATGTCATATTTACATCTTCATCTTTATCACACATTCATTCTTGTAGTTGATTTTACTTTTTTATATTTTAATCTTTGTACTAGCTCGTTTAAGTGGTTGATCCTAGCCTTTAATACATATTTGCCTTTCCTACTTCAATTTTTCCTTTCCTATGGACTCTTACTTATTACAGCTTTTTCTTTTCCATTTAGAGAAAATCATTTAACATTTCTTTTAGGGTAAGTTTAGTAATGGTGAATTCTTAGTTTTTGCTTGTCTGAGAAGTTCTTTATCTCTCCTTTAATTCTAAAGTGTAATCATATTGGGTAGAGTATCCCAGGTTACAGGTCTTTCCCTTTCAGCACTTTGAACGTAAAATGTCACTCTCTTGTGTCCTGCCAAGTTTCTGCAGAAAAATCAGCTGATAGCCTTTTGGGAATTCCCTTGTATATGACTCTTTGTTTTTTCTCTTGCTGCCTTTAGAATTCTCTCTTTATCTTAAAATTTTGCCATTTTACTTATGGTATGTCTTGGTGTGTGTCTGTTTGGGTTCATCTTTGTTGGGACCCTCTGTGCTACCTGTACCTGGAAAACTGTTTTCTTCTTCAGGTATGGGAATTTTTTACTTATAATTTCATCAAATGCACCTTTGACACTTTATCTCCCTCTTCTCCTTCCGGGACCCCTATATTCTGAATGTTGCTATGCTTGATGTTATCCCAGAGAGCTCGTAAACTGTTATCACTTTTTAAATTTGTTTTTCTTTTTGCTGTTCTGACTGGGTGGTTTCCATTATTCCATCTTCTAGATCACTTATGCATTCTTCTATGTTACCAAGTCTGCTATTAACTCCTTCTAGTGTGTTTTCCATTTCAGTTATTGCATTCATCAGTTCTGGTTGGTTCTGTTTCATATTTTCTATTTCCTTGTTACAGTTCTCACTGTGTTCATGTATTCTTTTCCCTAACTCAGTTAGCATTCTTATTACTTATGCTTTGAATTCTTTATCTGGTAATTGTTTATTTCCATTTCATTATTTGTTTTCTCAGGGTTTTTTTTTCTTGTTCTTTCAATGGAGATCAATTCCTCTGTCTTTTCATTTGCTTAACTTTCTCTGTCTATGAAATAAGTGAAACAGTTACCTATTGTGGTCTTCCAGATGACACAGCTCTCCCACCAAAGCCCCTGGGCACATGCAGACTGTATAAGGATGTGGGAGCATCCTTATACAGTCTGCATGTGCCCAGGGGCTTTGGTGGGAGAGCTGTGTCATCTCCCTTTTCCTCTGAGTCCTCTCCCAGGGACACAGGTCCCAACCTCATTACTTCTCTTCCTATGCAATTCTGTGTGGATCTTTCTTACAGCCTTGGTTGTACGGGAGTCTTTCTGTCAGTTTCCAATTAGTTTTCAGTGAGAATTGCTCTGCATATATATGTATTTTTGATGTGTTCGTGTGTGGAGGTGAGTTCCATGCCATCTTGATCTTCTGTCTCTCCACAAGACGTTTTAATGCTGGGGCTGATTATATTATAAACCTGTGAGTCCCCATGAAATTCAGAACATTTTTGTTTTCCCATTGTAGCTCTCTGATTACTTTGTAAAAATATTTAAGCCAGTGTAGGAATCTGAAAATAGTTTTGATCTTGCAGGGAAGCAGAAAGCTCAGCTCAGCATTAGCAAGTGGGCAAAACAATTGAATATTTCTAGTTATATACAGTGACTAGGGAGAGATGAAGAGAGGAGCTTGTCTGTCAGCTTTCTCTCTGCTGGAGGAGGAAAATCTAAAGAGTTGGAAGATTAGACTATTCTTTATTATTTGTATGCACACACACACACTCTCAAGCACACACGTGCATGCACACACACACACACACACACACACACGGTGTAGCTAAGATCTGAATCCAGAAATTGCAGGATTCCAAAAATCATATTTTCAAGTGAGGTTTCAATTAACTTAGATCTTAGTAGATCAAATACATTTGCAACTCAAAATATCATTAAACTAGTTTCATTAAGACTTAGAAATATTTTGCAGCTCAGTTTGAAAAGAGATTAAACCTATGTCTCATTAATGAAAAAATCTCACCTTGTTTGTCTTTTGATGAAGTGACATGAATCAGTTCTCTCTCCTAGTGTTGAGTTTGAAGTTTCATCCTTCATGTACCAATCAAGTCAGCCCTGAAATGGACCTACAAGCTGCATCTGGTATCTCTGCCTCAAAAACTGTTTGTTGGATACGTTGACTTCATTAGGCAATGAAAGGGGAGCTGTGTGCTTTCATTTCTATTTGTCCATCATTATAAGGCATGTGGGAAAATAAGTTCAATAGGCATGGGATCAAAGTTGTATTTCAGAAGATGCTGAAGATGATAAGATTTTGGTTGGAGTTTGGAATACATCTAATTCACAGGAGGAATTTTAATAGTATATCCTTTTATATATGTATGTGCAAGTGTGTGTGCGCACGTGAGAGAGAAAGAGAGACAGGGAGGTTGAGAGAGAGAAACTGTTACTTAAAACATGTTTCCCTTGGGGAGGCCTTCAAGATGCCAGAGGAGTAAGACGTGGAGATCACCTTCCTCCTGACAAATACATCAAAAATACATCTACATGTGGAACAACTCCTACAGAACACCTACTGAACCCTGGCAGAAGGCATCAGACCTCTCAAAAGGCAAGACACTCCCCACGTACCTGGGTAGGGCCAAAGAAAAAAAGAAAAAAACAGACACAAAAGAATAGGGACAGGACCTGCACCTTTGGGAGGGAGCTGTGAAGGAGGAAAAGTTTCCACACACTAGGAAGCCCCTTCACTGGCAGGGATGGGTGGTGGTGGTGGAGCTTCAGAGCCACGGAGGAGAGCGCAGCAACAGGGGTGCAGAGAGCAAAGCAGAGAGATTCCCGCAGAGATGATCGGTGCCAACCAGCACTCACCAATCTGAGACGCTTGTCTGCTCATCCACTGGGGCGGGTGGGGGCTGGGGGTTGAGGCTCGGGATTCAGAGGTCAAACCCCAGGGAGAGGACTGGGTTGGCTGGGTGAAGACAGCCTGAAGGCGGCTAGTGCACCACAGCTAGCCGAGAGGGAGTCAAGGAAAGTCTGGACCTGCTGAAGAGGAAAGAGGCCATTGTTTTGGGGTGTTCGAGGAGAGGGGATTCCTTCCCCCCGTCCACAAAAGGCAGAATACTGCCTAAGCGAGGTCCAGAGACAGGCGCGAGCCACGGTTATCCTCTTGGAGACCAGAGAAGGGCAGGAAATGAATGCTGCTGCCGCTGCTACCAAGAATCCTATGTGCGAGCACAGGTCACTACCCACACCCCACCCAGGAGCCTGTGCAGACCACCACTACCAGGGTCCCGAGATCCAGGGACAACTTCCCCAGGGAGAACACACAGTGCACCTCAGGCTATTGCAATGTCATGCTGGCCTCTGCTGCCTCACAGGCTTGCCCTGCATTCCAGTTATGACTACGGTACCCCTCCCTCACCCCAGCCTGAGTGAGCAAGAGACCCCTAATCAGTTGCTGCCTTAACCCCCTCCTCTCTGCGTGGGGAACAGATACCTGAGAGAAACCTACACACATAGGCGTGGCCAAAACCACAGCTGGACCCCAGGAGCTGTGTGAAAAAAGGAAGGGAAATTTCTCCATGCAGTCTCAGGAGCAGCGGATTAAATCCCCACAATAAACTTGATAAACCCTGCATCTGTGGAATACCTGAATAGACAATGAATGTTCCCATAATTGAGGTGGTGGACTTTGGGAGCAACTGTGGACTTGGGGTTTGCTTTCTGTGACTGATTTGTTTCTGATTTTTATGTTTATCTTAGTTTACTTTTTAGTGCTTGTTATCATGGGTGGATTTGTTTATTGGTTTGGTTGCTCTCTTTCTTTATTATTTTTTAAATTTTATTATTTTTTTCCTTTTTTTTTCTTCCTCTTCTTCTGAGCCATGTGGCTGGCAGGGTCTTGGTGTTCCAGCCACGTGTTAAACCTGAGCCTCCGAGGTGGGAGAGCTGAGTCTAGGACATAAAGATGTTATAAAAAATAAACAGTAAAAAAAAGTTTCCCTAATTAGATGAGAAACCTGAAAATATAAGAAATTGTGTCTCATTTACTATTATATTCTCAAAAATTACAAATACCACAGATATAATAGATAATAAATAATATTTAATTGAACAATAGTAAATATGTAAGAGCTGTGGCATATATTTAAAATTACATTAATTCTTCCATTTATACAAGGAAATTTTTTTAAAAAATCAATTAATATTATTACCCATCAGTTTCTGTTTAATTGTGGGTGGGGTTCGAATAATCCAGATCTAGTTTTGGGTAAGACGCTGCTAATTTTTCCAGTTAAAGCAGGAAACAGGCACCATGACTCATTGGTTATGTCTTGTTTTTATGTATTCTATGCTGAGACATTTTTGCTTTATCAGTAGCTCTGGTAATTCTAGAGGGCTGTTGACATCAAGCCTCCCTCGTCTCTAGTATTTCTCAACCATGTATCTAATTATTTTCCATTTTTTAATGTCTGAGTAGTATTCCATTGTGCAGATACCCCACAATGTGTTTATCCTTTCACTTTTTAATGGACATTTGCCCCATTTTCATTTTTGTATATTGTGCATAAAGTTGCTATGACCATTCACATATCAGTCTTTTGGGGTACACATGTATTCATTTCTCTTTTGTACATAGCTAGGAGTGAAGTTACTCCTTTGTATACTATATTTAAATTTATGTTGTGAGGAATGAAAAACTGTATTCCAAGTGTCTGTAACGTTTAATCTTGTTTTCCCACCAGCAACGTATAAAAGTTCTAACTGCTGCAAATCCTTGCCAACATTTGGTACTGTCTGACCTCACACTGTCAGTCTTTGTAAATTTTATTCATTCTCATGGGTGTTCAGTGGTATATCTTTATGTATAAATAATTGCAAGTCATTCTTTTCAAGTGCACAAGAAATAATTTACAGAAATTGATGAAGCTGACACACATGAAACAAAATGTGTTTCTTTATCTCTGGTCATACTCCCTCTCCTGAGATCTATCTAATCTGCTATCTGCAGCAGCTTTCTATGTTTACTGCATGGTACATATATTTCTAATTACTTATATATGTGTTGGTGTACATTTTTTTTTTTAATTTTGAAGTATTGGACCTGACAAAAAAATTTGCAAAAAGAGTACAGAAAGTTCCCATATACTCTACACCCAACTTCCCCTAATGTTAACATTTTTGCATAAGTATGGTATGATTAGCATAACCAACAAATTAATATTGCTATATAACTATTACTAAACCACATACTTTTTTCAGATTTTGTCAGATTTTATACTAATTTTCTTTTCTGTTCCAGGATCACGTATAAGATCCATAATGCACTCATTTGTCATGTTTCCTTAGTCTCCTCCAATCTGTGACAGTTCCTAAATCTTTCTCTGCCTTCCATGACCTTGATATTTTGAAAGAGTATTGATCAGTTGTTCTGTAGACTGTTCATCAATTTGGGTTTAACTAATGTTTTATCACTATTAGATTGAAGTTATGCATTTTGGGAAAGAAAGAGGTATGCCCTTCTCATGCTTTATATCAGGGGTTACATCATGACAGTACACCAGTACTAATGTTAACCTTGCTCACTTTGTTAAGATAGTGCCTTCCAGGTTTCTTCACTGTAAATGTATTATTTTCTTCTTTGTCATTAATAAATATCTTGAGGGAGAAGCATAGAGATGATGAAAATATCTTGTTTTTCCTTTAATTTTGCCAACGAATTTTAGCATTCAGATTGGATCTGGACTACAAAGTGATTACCTTGATATTTGAGTAATGATTTTCTATTTCCCTCATTCTTTCTACATGCATTAATTGGAATTATTCTGTAACCTCAATTTATTTACTTATTTATTTATAGCAGTAGAGGTTCGTAAATATTTATTTTATTTTCTGAGTCAGAACCCAATGTGATCATCATTTAATTTTTTGCTCAAAATTTTCTAGCTTTAGCCTCTGAAAGCTTTTTAGGTTGTTTTCTGTGCCATTTCAATGTCTTCATACTTTTTGAACATTTCCTTATTTTCAGGCACTGTAATGTGCTCCAGACTCATCTCAAACTCAACCACGTCCTCAAGAATTCTTGATCCCTTTTATTAGAGGATGACTTGTCTTTTCATTCACTTAACAGGGTTTCATTCACTTATCCATGCAACAAGTGTTTGCAATTTTGGCCAAATCCCATTTCTCAATATTTTTCTTTTATGGATCATGCTATATGGCATAAAACAAACACAGTTTCTAACCCAAAACTACAAGATTTTTCTCTATATATTCTTCTTGATGAGTTAAAGTTTTAAATTTTAGATTTCAGTCTATGCTTCATGTTTATTTAATTTTTGCCTAAGTTTTGAGGTATATATTGAAGTTGAATTGGTCCAGGACCATATGTTGAATAAATAAATTTTTCTTTACTTAATTACCTTTGCATCTTTATAAATAAATAGCGGACTATATTTTGTATGTCTATTTCTAAGATATCTAATCTTTTCATTCATCTATAGGTTTTTCTTTTTGCCCATAACACCATATCTTGACTACAGCAACTTTTTAGTGAAACTTAAAATCAGAAAGTCTAAATTTTCCAAATGAATTTTTCTTGTTGCACTTGTTTTGGTAATTCTGGTTACTGTCTCTTTCTATATAAATTTTGAATTGAAGTATAGTTGATGTGCAATGTTTCAGGTATACAGCAAAGTGATTCACATATATATATGTGTATATATGTGTATGTGTATATATATATATATATATATATATATATTCTTTTTCAGATTCTTTTCCATTATAGGTTATTGCAAGGTATTGATTATAGTTCCCTGTATACAGTAGGTCCTTAATGTTAATCTGTTTTATAAGTAGTAGTGTGTATCTATTAATCCCAAATTCCCAATTTATTCCTACACCCCCTTCCCCTTTAGTTAGTTTGTTTTCTATGTCTGTGAGTCTATTTCTGTATTGTAAATAAGTTCATTTGTATAATTTTTTATATTCTACATATAAATGATATCATATGATATTTGTCTTTCTCTGTCTGACTTACTTCACTTAGTATGGTAATCTCCAGGTCCATCCATGCTGCTGCAAATGGCATTATTTCATTCTTTTTTATGACTGAGTAACATTCCATTGTGTATATATACTGCCTCTTCTTTATCCATTCATCTGTCAGTGGACATTTAGGTTGCTTCCATGTCTTGGCTGTTGTCAATAGTGGTCCTATGAACATTGGGGTGCATGTATCTTTTCGAATTAGAGTTTTTATATTTTCTGTATACACGCCCAGGACTGGGATTGCTGGATCATATGTTAACTCTGTTTTCAATTTTTTAAAGAACTTCCATCTCCATAGTGGCTGCACCAATTTACATTCCCACCATCTTCCTATATAAATTTAACATAAGCTTGTCAATACTGCAAAAATGCCTACACAAAATTAAGTTGGGTTTTCATCACTCTGTAGATCCATTTGGAGATATTGACATTATAAAATGTTAATGATTGCAATCCATGAACTCAATATAGTTATTTATTTATTAGAACACCTTTGATTTCTTTTTTCAGTTTTGTAATTATCAACATGTAAATCTTATACATATTTTGTTAATACCTAGATATTTATTTTTCCAGGTGCTATTATAAATGTTACTTTAAAAAATCAATTTCCAATTGTTCACAGCCCTTATTCATAACTGAAATTGAATTTTTCATATTGACTTAGTACCCTGGGGCATTTCTAAATTCATTAAACAAATTTAGGACTTTTTATAGATTTGGGGGATATGTAAATACCAGGTCTTACATATAGAGAGATTTATTTCATCATTTTCAATCTGTATGCTTTTATTTCTTTTTCTTGTGTTATTTCATTGGCTAGGATTTCAAAACTAGTGAGAGAAATTTTTCTTGCCTTATTCCTATTCTTAGGGGAAATGAGTACTGATTCTTTATTCAGTTGTGTCAAGTCTGTGATAAGCTTGTTGAATACGATTTATCAGTTTTTACTGTTTTTTATTTCTACCATTTTATTAGAGTTGTAGTTTGCATCAGGCTGATGCAATTTCACATTTGTTCTTGCATGTTGTCCATCTTTCCATTATGTTTTTTAACATGTTAGTCAGAGATATTTAACAGTCCCTATGAGGTAATTCCAACTTCTGTGTCACCTGAGTCTGTTTTTATTGATCGCTTTGTCTCATGGCAGTGTGTTACATTTTTGTGTGCCTTTTAATTTTTGTTGAAAAATGGACAGCTTTTGTAAGATTGAAAGCCTGAGGTGAATCATTTTTGTTATTGGCTATGTGGATATTTTTACTTCTGGCCCAGGGCCATCCTATGTCCAGAAAGAAATTTATTTACATTATAATAATTGAATAAAATAATGAATGAGAATTTCTGCAAAATGTTAGTTGCTTCCTGGATGCCATAAGCAAATATGAGAGCTTGCATTTCTTTTAATATTTCAGTTAGACCGAGAGGAAGCTCACAAATGAAAATATAGAATATTGTTGATGTTAAGCATTATATTGTTTACTCTTTTAACTCCAGAAACTAGCTCATAGCCTGGAGTATTGTAATTGGCTAATAAGCATTGCTGAATGAACAAATGAATGAATGAATGCATGAATACATGACCACACAAAAGGAATAGATTGTTGCTAGATTTTGGAGGCAAATGAGTGACAGATTCATGAATCAGGATGATTTGACATCTATAAGTTTAATAAAAGTATTAAACCACATAGAACATGAAGTTCTCATTTCAAAGCTATTGGGTTGGCCAAAAGGTTCCTTCAGTTTTTAAGCACAAATAAAAAACAAATTTTTCATTTTCACCAAGAACTTTATTGAACAACATATTCACTGTTTTGTCCCACTACCTTCTGCTGTTTTTCAGGCATCTTTATAATTCCCAAAACATGTTAGCTTTTTGAGCAAATAACTGTTCCATGTGCCTTTTACAGTCTTCCAGGGAATTGAAATTTTTCTATTAAGAGAATTTTGTAAAGACCAAAATAAATGGAAATGCCAAGGTGCAATGTCTGGTGAATACGGCAGGTAAATCAGAACCTCCCAGCCAAGCTGTAACAGTTTTTGCTTAGTGATTGAAGAAACATGCAGTCTTGCGTTATCCTGATGGAAGATTATGTGTTTTCTGTTGACTAATTCTGGATGCTTTTCGTTGAGTGCTGCTTTCAGTTGGTCTAATTAGGAGCAGTACCTGTTGGAATTAATCGTTTGGTTTTCCGGAAGGAGCTCATAATAGAAGACTCCCTTCCAATCCCACCATATACACAACATCACCTTCTTTGGATGAAGACTGGCCTTTGGTGTGGTTGGTGGTAGTTCATGTCGCTTGCCCCAAGATCTCTTCTGTTCCACATTATTGTACAGTATCCACTTTTCATTACCCATCACAATTTGTTTTAAAAACAGAACGTTTTCATTACGTTTAAGTAGAGAATCGCATGTGGAAATACGGTCAAGAAGGTTTTTTTGGCTGAACTTACGTGGAACCTGAACATCAAAGTGATTCACATAACCAAGCTAATGCAAATCATTTTCAATGCTTGATTTGGATATTTTGAGTATGTCGGCTGTCTCCCGCTTTGTATAACGTTGACTGTTCTCAATTAATGTCTCGATTTGATTGCTGTCAACTTCTAGATAGATGGCTTCTACTAGAGCCATCTTACAGGAAAAACCAAATGAACCTTTTGGCCAACTCAATACTTTACACTATTAGGAAACTATGTTAATTACATCTGTGTAAATATCATAAGTCAATGAAAAAGAGACCATTCCCTTATACAGGCATACCTCATTTTATTGTTCTTCACATTATTGTGTTTCGTAGACACTCTGTTTTTTTACAAATAGAAGGCTTTTGGCTACCTTGTGTCTAGTAAGTCTGTTGGTGCCATCCTTTTCCAACAGCACCTACTCACTCTGTGTTTTTGTGTCACATTTTGGTAATCTGTACAGTATTTTAAACTTTTTTATTATTAGTATATTTGTTATGGTGATCTGTGATCTTTGATATTATTACTACAACTTGCTGAAGGTTCAGATGATGGTTAGCATTCAGGGCAATAATGTATTTTTTAATTAAGGTATGTGTGTTGTTTTCTTAGACATACACACATAATAGACTATAGTATATTGTAAACATAACTTGTATATGCACTGGGAAACCAAAAAATTAATGTGCCTTGCATTATTGCAATATTAGCTTTATTGTGGTGGTCTGGAATTGAATCTGCAGTGTATATGAGGTATGCCTGTACATTTCCTTGGAAAGGATTGAGAATGATTTCAGAATTTCCATAATACAGAATATTTAGGAGACTCTTTGTAATGCATTAAAAAGGAGTGAGTTCTTTAATTTAGCCCAAAGAAATGTTTTAATATTAAAGAGCTACCTGTGTGAAAATATTAGTGCCAAGAAAGTAATTTGATTTCTCATGGAAAGACCTAGTGAGATATTTGGAAACTGGAAAAAGAAAACACAAAAACTAAACTAAAAAAAAGAAAAAAAAGAAAAAAGAAAATGCAGAGGACAAAGCAAGGATAAAGACTTATAAAGAGAAGCATAAATTACAAGCAGGATCTTTTGATGTCTCTAACTTGATTAACAGGAAATAGATGCAATTTTTATGTCCTTCAAGACCAATAAAAGAATATGCTTCTATGAAATAAGGGGGCAAAGGGTTGAGTCTATCAACTGAGGGAGAGAACATGGAAAGAGACCTCAGCCATGTGAACTGGGTTTCATATTTTTCTATGTTAGAAATATCTAAAAGCTCCTACATTATCATACACAATTTCTGGGCTTATATCAGAAACGGAAAGTCAAAGACTGAAAGACAAAGCATCTCTCTGAATGCAAATAAAATAATGCACTAAATTAAATGAAAAATAATAAAATTCACTTCCTAAGTGCTTCAACTTTGTTCTTGCTTAAAATAATCGCTTAGTTTCTTTATTAACATTTGCTTAGTCATTCAGCAAATTCATGTTTGTCCCCTTTGTTACAGGAATTTTTTTTTTTTTTTTTTTTTTTTTTTGGCCATGCAGCACAGCATGAGGGATCTTAGTTCCCCGACCAGGGATCCAACCCATGCCCCCTGAAATGGAAGTGTGGAGCCCTAACCACTGGACTGCCAGGGAATCCCCTATTATAGGAATATTTATATTCTTTATATTATATTCAGTAATGGCTGTGACTACCAAATTAAGTTTTATAAGTAAAAGATAATACAGCAAGTGATTAATTTAAAGAGGAGATTATAATTAGAATCATGGGCCAAATTTTGGAAAGATTTCAGATATCAACCATTTATTTAGCTTATTGACGATCTTGTACATAATTTTCTGGAAAACAAAAACTTTGGCAAAAAAAATGTTTCAGGGGAACTGATTTTGACTGATATACATGGAGAGGAACTTTTATCTCCAAATTTGCATCGAATATATATGAATGAAGGAAAAATACGTCTGTTGCCACAAACACATTTTTTTATATTTAATACTTGAATAAATTTATCTATTAAAATCCATCGGAGTGTAACTTCCCTATGTGCAGACATGCTTTCTTATTTGACACTTTATAGCAAATAATGAGTTCATTCATTTTAGAATGTGAATGGATAAGAAGGAATTGAAAAAACAATTTAGCTCAACCTCATAATATTCTACCAATACATTAGATTTTCTTTGTGCTTGTTATAAAATAACAATAAAACTGGTTTCTTTTTTGTTGTTGTTATTTTCTACAAATGCTTGTGCATCTTAGGAAAAGAAAGTCAGTGGTAATACAGGTATCTGAACTTCCTAGAAAATTGCTTATTTATTAATTGATGGTTTTAAACTTAAAAAAAAAAAAAAAAGATTTCCCTCTCAGTGGTGTGGACTTTAGGAAATGGATGGTAACTCTTTCTGGTTATATTATACAACAAGGAAATATAAGGAATGTGGAAACAATGTTTCTATGGTAATTATACTTCTAATTCTTATTTAGATGCCAGGAACACAATTTTCCCTCCTTATTTTCTGGCGTAGAGACCACTCACTCCCTTCCTGAGTGAAATAAGGTTCCAGTTCTCGATGGAAGAGTCAAGATCTAATATAATACATGTAAGCATGGAGGAGGAGAGATTGAGGGAAATAGAGAAAGAATTGGGGAGAAGTAATGATGGAAAACAAATCAATCAATTAGTGTCACTCTACTCTTACTCTCTTAGAATCACAAGATGTTAAATAAGAAATAAATTTCTTATTGATGCACTTTTTATACAGTATCTCATGTAATGATAACTAACACAATGAGATCTGAGCATTTCTTGCTAATAAAGATTTCATTAAGATGGAGAAAAAGCTAAGAGAATTAATGTAAATTGGCACAGAACCCATAGGATGCAAACCCAGGGCATACAATGCAACACTGTCCTCTGCAATGCTGTTAGATTATATTAGTTGAAGGTTAAGATAGAGTAGGTAGTAGAAATTGACTTTTCTCCACTGAATTGGTAATGTAGATTTTGTATACATTCAAGGGTTCACCTGACATCCTTTCAAGGAATGCCCTCTCCCTCAATGTGAGATATGATGAGAAACATGAATAATTTCCAAATGGAGTCCTGTCTTTAAGAAGTTAACAATCTCTATTTAAGGATACAACATTTAGACAAGTAAAACATTAAACAACAATAAAAATGCAAAGAGCAATTCAAGAAAACAGCACAACATGTAACAACAAAAGCATAATTAATTGTGAAATGTGTTGGCCAGAAGACCATGGATAAGAGATTTCAGAGGTCAGTACTGTTTGTTTCTGAGTAGTGAAGTCAGGGAAACTTGTTTGGAAGGGATGGGATCTAAAATGGGCATTTAAGCCAGAACTCTCCTACACTGCTATGTCAGAGAAAAAGGGGGAATGTGCACTGTATAAAGTGATGGCCCAGTGTTTGTTCAGAAGCAGTGAAGCACTAAGGTGTTTGTGATAGAGTGAATATACACAAGTTGGTTTACTCAACAAGAAACCAATTTCTGCAGGGCTCTAACACAAGGAAGCACCTTTTGTGTGTTTTTTCATAATTATACTGTTACTGAGAAATGTAACAGTAACAAATTGCTGAGAAATGTCCCCTTGAAGCTATTTCCCATACAATAGCACAGTTACAAACAAGAATATTTTTCTGGGGGTGGGAAGGTGTGGACATTTTCTTTTTTCATTTTACTTTTTACTGAGATACGACTGACATATAGCATTGTATTAGTTTCAGGTGTACAACATAATGATTCAATATTTATACATATTATGAAATGAATACGACAATAAGTCTAGTTAACAATACTCACCATAGACAATCACATTTCTTTTCTTGTGATGAGAACTTTTAACATCTACACTCTTAGCAACTTTCAAGTATACATTACAATATTATTAACTATAGTCACCATGCTGTATGTTACATCCCATGACTTACTTTCTTATAGCTGAAAGTTTATACTTTTTAAACCCATTTCGCACTCCCCCCACCTCCTGCCACCAGTCTGTTCTCTGTATCCGTGAGCTTTGTTGTTGTTGCTGCTGCTGCCGTTGTTTTTAGATTCCACGTATAAGTTAGGTCATTGATATTTGTCTTTCTCTGTCTGACTTATTTCACTTAGCATAATTCCCTCAAGGTTCCTCCATGTTGTGGCAAAAGGCAAGATTTTCTTATTTTTAATTGCTGAAAAATACTTCATTGTGTGTGTGTGTGTGTGTGTGTGTATATATAATCACATAAAATACAAATTTTATATATTGATTTTGTATCCTGCAACTTACTGAATTTGTTTATTAGTTCTAACAATATTTTGGTGAACATTTTATTTTTAAAGTAAACTCATTGAAGTGTAACATGCAGAAAAGTCGACAGATCGTAAGTTCAGCATATATAAATTTCTTTACTCTCTAACCAGCAATTGTAAGAGTTCTAATTGTTCCACATCCTCACCAACATTTGATGTTTTTATTAGTTTTAAATTCTAATGAGTGTGTAATAGTATTTCATTGTGTTTTTGCATTTGATAATTTTTGAAGCTATTCTAAGTGGTATCATTTAATATCTCATTTTCAAAATTTTTTGCTAGTTTATAGCCAATTCAGTTGATATATTTTTGTACATTGACATTGTATTCCACAATTTTGCTCAATTATCTTCTTAACTATTATATCTATAGATACTTTGAGATTTTCAATGCACAATATCACATCATCTGCAAATAATGGTGGATTTATATTTTGCTTTTACTCTATATACATTTTATCAAACAAGTTTTCTTCATTGGGAGCCTGCAGCATTTGAAACATCATCTAGAAAGCAAAAGAGTGCTTTACAATTTATTTTCCCCTTTCGTTATTTCTGTATCAGCATGGTAACATTTCTCAAAGAAAAAACACATTTAAAATGAAAAGAAAAAAGAGTAGTTGATAATGAAGAAATCTGTTTTAGGAAGGCCTGAGGGAATCACCCAATGCATAGTTCTTTGTGTCCTTAGAAGACAGGATGACAGATGGCAGAAAAATCTGAGGTTTTCTTCCTGAGATCTGGGCTTCAGGGGAATCCAAGGGCTTCCCCTCCAGGAAGATGTGATGATGACTGATACTGACCAAGAGATGCACAGGGTTAAAAGAGCAACAATACAAATACCGGAAAGCTGTACTCAGAGGCTATGAGCTATCTATACTTCTTGAAAGAAACCCATCTCATTTATTCTCCGGAATCAGAGCCTGTCAGAAAAACCGTGCACAGTTAATATTATAAGGAGAGACAAAACCATTGGAAACACTTGCAGGTAGGGGTTTTACCTCAGAGATTTTGTAAATCCAGAGAAAAATATTGATCAAAGCATGCAAATTTGTTATAACCTATTTTTGTTGTTGTTAGAATCAAGAGGCCATATCTTTAAGCAACAACTCTGAATATTCCATCAAATTACCATGCCTTTTATAGAAAAGAGGTTTGCACTGAATGAAGGAGAGCAGCTATAAGTGCAAGTAGACAGTAGCCAAACAGACACTATTTCCCATTCACAGAGATGAGCTTTTCTTCTTACACCTACAGATTACAGATATCTACAAGAAGTGGTCTATTGTTTAGAGATGTTGATGTCATTCACATGTTCAGAGGTGTAGAACAGAAAATTCCCACATGTACAGGACATCTAAGAGGCCATGACCATTATTCAGACTTCATATATGTTAGACTAAAACTTGTGCACACCTATTTTTAAAAATTATTGCTTGCCATGTTCTCTGTATTCAACACAAATGACACATCAATATATGTACTTAGTTGAGTAGTTGCCATAATGAATAATATCTATATCGCTTAAGACAAACACAAGTTATTTGCTTATAATTCTGTAACTTGGGCTGGAATCAGCTGGGTGGTACTTCTGTTGGTCTTGTCTGCCGTCTCTCTTACAGCTCTTGTCATCTGATAGCTTGACTGAGGCTGGATGGTCCAAGAGAGTCTCACTCACATGGCTGGTGGTTACTTGCATCTGCTGTCTGGGGTGCCTTGTTCGCCTCCATTTAGACCCTCCAGCAGAATAGCCTGCTGGAATACATGGTGGTAGCAGCATTCTGAGAGGGCAAATACCAATGCTCAAGCACTTTTCAAGCCTCTGCTTGCCTCAGGTTTGCTGATTTGTCATTGGCCAAACCAAATCACATAACCAAGGCCTGAGACTTGAAGTGTGATGTAGATACTGGGAGGTATGATTCATTGGAAGCCATTGATTTAACAGTCTAGTCTGATGGCTCAGTGTAAATAAAATCATAGGTTATTTTTCTCATTTATTCTCTTGGTTTCATTTATCTTTTAATATTTTTTGGAAATAAGTTTAGATTTACGGAAGAAGCCAAAAAATGTACATAGAGTTCCCGTGTACTTTTCACTCATTTCCCCTAATGTTGACATCTTACATAACCATAGTACAGCTGAGAAAACGAGAATTAACCATTTGCACAATATTATTAACTAAATTGCAGTCTTCATTCAGCATTCATTAATTTTCCTACTAACATCATTTTTCTCTTTCTGGATCCATTCTAGGATTCTGTATTATTCCATCTCCTTAGTTTTCTCCAATCATGACAGTTCCTTAATCTTTCCTTGTCTATCATGACCTTGAAACTTTTGAAAAGGGCTGGACAGTTATTTTGTGAAATGTCTCCTGATCTGGATTTGCCTGACACTTTTTCATGATTGAATTAAGCATGAGCATTTTCAGCAAGTATATCACAAGTGAAGTTGTGCCATTCTCAATGCATCTGTTAGGAAGTACACGATGTCAGTAAGTAATGATATGCTCGTGATATGAACTTTGCTCACTTGGTTAAGATGGTGTCTTCCAGGTTTCTGAAAATATGTATCTTTTCCTAAACACAGCCCTGGAATCAACTAGTTTTCCAGGAGAAAGGAAGACTGAGTTTTAAAATATGCTATTAACCCTTTCCTTCTCAATTTCTTAGTGTTGTCTCACAAAATACGGGGTAATATAATTCATTTTCCTCAAATATTTTGTATTTTACCTAGAAGTATTGTCTTACAATACTTTTTATATTTGACTGTTTCTACTGAGTGAATTGCCCCTCATCTTAAATTTCGATAAATTTTCTCCCACCCATCTCTAAGATTTTTCATAATTAGATTCCTTCCCTCTGTATTTTTAAACATCAGTTAAGATACTATCAAAGTTCACTCAGTTAAGTAGTACAAGGTATTTACTGATGAGAAACATGCATCTACAGTTTAGTGGCATGACAGACCCTTGCAACACTCTCAGATAGCAACTCATCAAAATAATTTTTTTTGGTGTTTTGTGTCTCAGCATGTCTGCCTTGCAAGCACAGGCACTGACTTGCTTGTTCGTTCTGAACTACATTTCAAGTATGTTTTTGTGATAAACAACCTTGGCAGATAGAAATAGTGTCAGACTTGTTAACTGACCATTTATAATAGAATTACATTGTAACCTCAGTGCTCCTTTCCTACACTGTATGTAGGGGCATCGTTTGGCCCTCTTTGCATTTTCCAGTAAGAAGTTGGGCCTCCGGAAATGACGCAAGAAAATACAAATACACTTGATAATCCTATTGTTGTGAGTAATTAAGTTCTTTTCCTCTGATCTAGGAATATCATGGCTTCTAGTAGGGTAAAATCTCAGGGTCTGCACAGGTCTTTTACCTGCCTGTGACTTTCTTTCCTCTCTATCTCTGGCACCCTGTTAAACTGTAGACAAACATAAATGGAGGAGATTAGTATCAGATGGGAATGCCAAACTGTGGGGAAGACTGGTTAAAATAAATGAGTGGTATATTTAAAACATAGAGATGAAGCATTTGGATTCATGGGGAAAAAAAGATGCTTGAAAGTATGTGTTAGTGCCCAGAATGCAGTAAAAACTCAGCTACCTCAGTTAAAACTCAGCTACCAATGAATATGTTATTTTATTCTCTATGAGATTATATTGGAACTTTATTTTGATTAATTATTTTTAATTATACAAATAGTATTAGAATAAATGCTAATGAATAAAAGTAAACAGTATACAATTTGATACTGGAAAGAGTTATAGAACTACTTTATTCTTTCTCAGCCCAGCCTACCCCTGCAGCAGTAAGCACTGCTAATGACAGTGTTTACTTTTGCATAAAAATCAATGGGAGTATAGGTGAATACATACAATTTTAGTTAACATTTTAAATACAATTGGGGTCATGCTTCATATAATTATTTTTTCTTCCTAATATAACAGATATCTGGATAATCTTTAATGTTAGTGTATTTAGAGCTACCTCATACTTATACCTCATAATTGCTGCTAACCTCTAAGTGAACTAAATATTGCTCAATATATTTAACTATTCCTTAACCTATAAGCACTTTATTGTTCACTCTTACCAATGGTGATACTATGAGTATCTCTTTTCATATGTCTTTCCACATATACGTAGGAAAATTTTCTAGAAATGTATTTGCTGCTAAAATGGTGTATACTTTTTAATTTTTATGGATACTACAACATAATTTTTCAAAGAAAATTACATCAGTTTATACTCTTACGAACAATGGTTTAGATCATCTATTTTCCTTCTTCTTTCTTACCCACAGATAATAGCAAGCCCTTTCACCCATTTTAATCTGTGAAAATGTTTTAGGTGAACAGTGTATATTAACAGCTTTAATTTATATGTCTCTGATTACTAGTGAGATTACTCATCTTTTAATATGGTTATTGGCCTTTTAATTTATTTTTCTTTTTTACACTGTCATTTGCCTTCTTTGCTTATTATTTTCTTTATTCAATATTCCCCTTTTTCCCAAAACAAGTAATTAACATTTGAGTACATTCTATTTGTAAATTGTTTTACTGAGTAGAAGAGGGAAGCCTCTGTTTAATTCCTGCCTCTCCCCAAATATGTGGACAACTGCTCTCCTTTCCAGAGTTACCCTCTGGAGTAACTGGAGTTACTGGAGTACCCTCTTGGAGTGTTTTATATTAATTTCCCTGCACATACATATATTTCCTGCACATACATACATTAATTTCCCTGCACATACATATATTAATTTCCCTGCACATACATATATTCATGTGTGCACACACACACACACACGAGTGCATTTGATAATGAGATGATACCCTTTGCATTATTTTGCAATGAACCAACTCATTTAATCTCTTCATTTGGTTTTACTGACCCAATATAAAATTTAATGTTACTTGCCAAGTACTCTGTTAACTAACATTTATATGTTTCTCAATTTTTCACTACTATGAACAATGCTAAAATGATAATCTTTGATCATATATTTACATGCAGATATTCAAGTACTCCTAAATAATAAAATCCTAAATAAAATAATAACTAGAATTCCTTGTATAAAAACTTTGATATTTTAAAATCAAATTGTGTCTAATAATTTTATTTTTTCAAATAGTTTTGATAATTTTAATTAATGTTTGCCTTAATATGATGTCTGGAACATCCAGTACAATATGGAATAAAAATAGTGCTACTGAGTGCATTAACTGCTGCCTGACTTTAAAGGTAATAATGTGTTATTTTCTATTAAGAATAATGGTTATTCTAAGCTGTTTTTCTAGATATCATATTATTGGTTTAAGGAAATTTCATTATTTACCTAGAATTTTTGTCCCAAATTCAAGTTGACATTTATTAAATGAGTTTTGTGCATCTATTTAGATGATGATATGGATTTTATTTGTAGTTTTGCTGATGTAAAACTATCCTTGAATTTCTCAGATAAATTCAGCTTGATCTGGGTTTGTTTTTTTATACAGTGCCATAGTTTTGTTTAGCATTTTCCATTTATTTATATGCATGAGATTGATGTGGACTTTATTTTATCTTACTTTAGTCACTGGTTTTGGTATTCTGATGTCATCAAATTAGTTGAGAAGCGTTTACTGTTTTTCTAATATATGAAGATTTTATGATTTTGCGATGGTCTCTTCTTTGGAAAATTTGGTAGAATTCCATTGTAAGACTACCAAAAATAAAATGTAAAAATAAAATATAAAAGCAAATTAAGTTAAATGTTAAAACATAAAAAGCACGTAAGGGAAAAAATGAAATACACTATATAGTTTTTTTAAAGTGATTATAAAGGGCTTATGACTTGCATTAAAATTGTGAGAAAGTGGATTCTTTAAGAAGAGACTTAGGGTTTAAAGCTACACAGTCCTGAATTGGAGTCAGACTCCAGCTCTCGCTGTGACTTATTACATTATTTAGCTTCTAAGTCTTGGTTTTCCAAAGTGTAAAATAATATTACCTTTAAGGTATTTGTGGAGGTAAAATGAAATAAACAGTAAAACATCTGTCACAGTTGTGGGCACATAGGATGTACTCAATAAATGTTAGGTTTTTCCCTCCCTTATGTTTCTTTTCCATTACAGAAGTCTGAATTAATGCTGTGTTTAGTCTCACAAGGCACTGATGATTATTTTTGAGAGGCAAATACCATGCATCAGGACTGTTTTAGGTCATTTGAATAGTTCATCCAAGGCTTCTATTGAACCTGTGAAAAAGTGAAGACACACTTGTTACCAACATGGCATGTTGAGATTTAGCGATCTGCATTTCAAAATTAAATGGGTTGGGGGCTTCCCTGGTGGCGCAGTGGTTGGGAGTCCGCCTGCCGATGCAGGGGACACGGGTTCGTGCCCCGGTCCGGGAGGATCCCACATGCCGTGGAGCGGCTGGGCCCGTGAGCCATGGCCGCTGAGCCTGCGCTTCTGGAGCCTGTGAGGCCCGCGTACTGCCAAAAAAAAAAAAAAAAAAAAAAAAGCAATAATAATAATTAAAGGGATTGGGACTTCCTGGGTGGCACAGTGGTTAAGAATCCGCCTGCCAATGCAGGGGACATGGGTTCGAGCCCTAGTCCAGGAAGATTCCACATGCCGTGGAGCAACTAAGCCCATGTGCCACAACTACTGAGCCTGCGCTCTAGAGCCCGCGAGCCACAATTACTGAAGCCCGCATGCCTAGAGCCTGTGCTCTGCAACAACAGAAGCCACCGCAATGAGAAGCCCGTGCACCGCAACAAAGAGTAGCCCCCGTTCGCTGCAACTAGAGCAAAAGCCCACATGCAGCAATGAAGACCCAGTGCAACCAAAGATAAAAAAAATAATAATAATTAATTAAAAATTAAAGGGATGAGTGGACCAGAGTTTATTGCTTACCCTGCAGACTTGTTCCTTATGCTCCAACCCTACAATTTTAGGAGTTTCCATTGACAATATTGTGAACTTTTGTATTGCATGTAGAGGTCATGATGACCTCCTCTAAAGGCATTCTTTGATGGAATCAATTTTGACACCCACATTGGCTCAAAACAAGACCCTAAGCAATGAAAATACATTAGTATAGGTCACTAATATAAATAGAACAGCTTCTCATATCATTTCTGCCCATAGCACAAAAGGAAGAGAAATCTTGAAATAAAAATCATCATGACCAAAGAAAAAATCGTATTTCAGAATATCATCTTATAAGTCCAAATGTAGTCAATCCTGTTTAAATGGGTGTTTGTAGAATCCACTTCTCTGCTTCCTGATTCAAATAAGTAGAATGTAGATTGCTGAAAATAAAGGGCCATCTTGAGAGATTATACCATCTAAAATTCAGCTCTGTCATGTACTTTATTAATTCTTCAGTAGTATTTAAATATGCATTTGGTTTTATTTTGCATTATATATCATTATGTCATGCATTATGTATCATATATTTTTACTCCAGAACTTCTATTTGGTTCCTTACCAAAATTTTCTTATCATTTTTAATGGTTTCTTATTGGTTGTTCATCATTTCTTTCCTTTGTTGTTTCTTCAAAGATACTTAAGGTAATTTTTACCCTTTATATGTGGAAGTTATTACATCTGAAATACTCTTACTCATAATTGTTGGTTAGCTCCTGCATTTTGTAATTCTTTTTCAGTTCATATCTTATTGAATCCATTTGTGGGAGCACTAAGGAGTCTGAGTTGAGGGTACTTCCTACAGAGAGGTTCTGTATTTGTTTCTGCCGGGAGTTAGGGGGCATATTTTTCATAGTTGGGATCATGTTTTTATATTATTTTTGTCTGTTATTACTGATTTCATCATTAATACTTTCTCATAACTACTTCTACGTAAACATACTTTTCAATGGTTAACATTCATAATGTGAGTGTAACAATCAAACATACTCTTTCTGTTGAACGTTTTGATCGTTTTCACTATTATAACTAACTTCACAACAGATACCTTTATTTATGAGGTTTTATTTAGAGATGTTTCCTTATGTTGGATGGAAAATTACTGGGACAAAAATAATGAGGCATTCTCTAGTCCTTGATGGTCAAATTGCTATTCAGAAAGGTTATAGCAGTCTTTTAAGGTTATAGCAGTCTTTTAAGCAGTGTATCAAAGTGCCCATGAGAGCTTATCTTTACTCTGATTCTCTGATTGCTAATTTATAGGTGAAAAAGGGCATATCATTATACTTTAATTTTTTGTTTGTTTATTTCTAGTGATGTTGAGCATTTTTCACATTTGGTATACATTCTGTATTTTTTTCTTTTGTTAGAGAATCCTTGGTCAGTTGTTATCTTATTTAACTTTATATTTTGTTTGTTTATTTATTAACCTAATCTTTTCTCATACCTTGATGAAAAGTTCAAGGAAAACCAGTTTAAGAATTTAGGAAGCCCTGGGGCTTCTTTATTCCATCAGTGCACACTATGCTACTTATAAGTTTAGGCTTTGGGGATTTTAGTTTGTATTATATGTATTTAAACTAAATATGTATTTAGTTTTATGTAAGTATACAGTAGCATATAAAACATATGCCTATGTAAATGTGATAGGATGTAAAAATATATGTGTGTGCATATCAATATTTTTGACTGGAAGTTACCTATTATTTTCCTGTTGTTTCAGAATTTCAGATTTCCTAAATGCTTGAAATTTAAGTGCTAAATTATCTACTTGTGGCATGGAAACCAAGTGTCAAACCAGTTTTGTAGCAGGTGGCTTATCTCATCATTTAGGGTGCTTCCTAGGTCATGAAGATGGGTCAGGAGAGGGTTAGAGAGAATTTATGTAATGAGAGTTATCAGAAAGCTGAGGCTTTTTCTCTTTCTTCAACCAAGCCAAACGAAGGGGACTTCAGAGAACCATCTGAAATGTCTGACAAGTGTCGTCAGAGTTTGAGAGCCATAGGGAGTATACATGACTCACATCTCAAAAAGTCTAAAGGCAAGGTATGGCTAGTGCAGCCTCTGTTGGCAGAGTAGAGATAGGATGAAAGTAAATTTTATTTTATTTTCACTAACGAGAGAGGTCAGGGACCTGGCTCTCGTGGGCTAGATGTGGCTCCCATTGAGGGAGCCGTCATTAGTCATCTTGGGAGAGAACCCACCTAAATAGGTACTCACTGGGTGGAAACAGAGAGAATGTCTGAGTGTGGTAGGCTGTGAAAATCTAGGGGCCAAGAGAAATCATAACATCTTCTGGAAGGGTCTTGGAGCACATAGGAGACCTGAAGGTTGAGGTCCCAATTTGAAAAATCTCAGAGAAGAAAAAGTTTTCATATGATGTCTTGCCACATGAATGGGCATCAATGCCCATGAAAATCCTAGCAGTTAAGTAAGATGACGCTTCTCAAAACAATAGCCTACCTTATACAGAGGCTAGACCCTCCTGGAATCACTCAGGCTGTGCTGCTTGGCTGTGGGTGGAGTCTTTGCCTGTAGAGATTTTTTAAATCACGGAAGTGGGGAAAAGCAAAGAAATAAAAGAACAAAATCAGAAATGGAAAACAAAAATAATGAGAAGCATTTATCTTTAATTGATATTTCTCACCATGTTGTAACCACTTTGAGAGATCCATACCTTGTTCTTTTCTCTCTCTCCCTCCTTACCCACACCTGCCCCTTCGCTTTTACACAGAATCAAGTTAAAAACACACTCTGTTCAGGGCACGTCATGACCTTCAATTCCTAAAAGGGTCCTCTCTGTTAATTTTCAAACATTAGGGCATCGGGGTCTTTTCAGATATTTATGTTCTTATTGATTTTTAGCTTAATTTCAACGAGGTCAGAAAACATATTCTGTATGAATTCAAAACTTTGAAATATGTTGCCACTGCTGTATGGGCCAGCAATGTATGATTAATCTTTGTAAATTCTTCATGTGAGTGTGAAATACAGATGTACAGTCTGAAATTTCTAGATGCAGCATTCTAGTATATAAGTCCCCAGTTTCTTAAAAGTATTCTGTCCTTGATGATTTCTAACATTTTTATCAATTACTGAGGAGTGCATGATTATTAATTTTTATATTTCTTCTAGTAATTTTTAATTTTTTTCATACAGAGATCATATAGAGACATGTAAATTCAAAATAGTTTGTTTTCTTGATGAGATAAACTTTTTAGCATTTTGAAATGACCTTATAAATCTCTACAAGTGCTTTTCTCTGAAGGTCATTTTGCAATTATTAATGTGGGTATCTTTACCCACATGATATCTTTATCATTTATTTTAACTTTGAATGTTTTAGATGAATTTATGATAAAAAGTGAGATTTTTAAAATCCAGTCTGATGATCTTCATCTTTTGATCAGATCATCAGAACATTTACACACAATGGAATTATCAAAATATTTGGTGTATAGCTTTATCATACATCTTGTAATTTCTAGTTGCCCTCACCAGTTCCTTGCTTCCTTTTTTTGTTTCTTGCCTCATTTTAGAGTAATTATTTCTGTTATTACATTTTTTAATCGTTTCTTTGTATGGAAATTACACATTCTATTTTTATTATCTCATGGCTATATATAAAATTATAATATGCATAATTATCAAATTTAAGCTTAATTGAAATATTGTTTGTGTTCTTTTTTTTCAAACTAAGCTTTCCTTCAAAAAGGAAGGCTATGAAAAATCAGTTTTGAACATCCAATACTAAGTAATTCTGTACTAATGAACCCTTCTTTAATAATCTTTTAACATCAAACTCCATTCACCCTGGAGGTGGGTGGGGAAACTTTGGCAAAATGACTAATATAAAGAATTAGATAAATTTAATTGCAGATCTAAAAGTATAACAAAGGTGGGTATAAAAGAGTAAGAACAATACACACATGATACATGCTCTGATAAAATGGGAAGAACACAACTTAAAAAGTGGGAGGAGAGAGGAGAGTGAAAGGGAAAGTAGAATTGCATTGCTGATTATCACACAAGTAGGAGATGGGAGTAATGCATGAGAGTTTAAGTGGAGGCACCATTAGAAAATTCTAGTTAAGGCAGACTGGGACTGAGGAAATTATATAAAGATGGCCTAGATGTGCCACTAGAACAACAACCAAAAAAATCATAAATGCCAAAAGAAATACAAAACAGCAGAACATTTAAATAAAAAAAAAAATCAGACCACATAGTGGAAGACAAACGGAAAATGTCACATAATACAAAACATAAACATAATACAAAATATAAAATAATCTGACAGAACAGGGAACAAACAGATCTATTTTATCAAAACATGTAATTCTACTTATCTCACCTTTTAAAAGAAAGATGTTCTACGGCACATGAAGCAAAATCCAGCCCTCTGCTATATAAAAGGGACATACCTTAAACAAAAGCATTTAAAAAGGCTAAAATTAGGGGAAAACAAAGAAGAACCAGGCAAATGCAAAGCAAAAAAACCCCAAAAAACGAAAAAACAGGGGTGGTAAACATAATATCTGATATCTGGCAGGGCTGATTCAAGCAAAGCATCATTAACCAAGACAAAGAGGTACAGTTTATAATTGTAAAGGCTAAGTTTACAATAAAGATATATAAGAGTTATGATAAGGGTGGGACTTAAGAATACCATTCTCCATCAAAACAAACAAACAGCTAAAGAACTCCTAAATATAAGTTAAATTTTACCCTAAATAATTTAAAGGTATGTATTAAAGATATATATCCCCCTTGTGCACCAATGCTAGAGAATTAAGCTTCTTTTTAAAAACACATGGAATATTCATTAAAATAGACTATTGATGAGAAAAAAACCTAAGTTTCAAAAAAAGTACAAAAAAAGAAACAATGAATAAAACTAGAAATTAGTAATGAAATAAAAATAGAAAACATACATTTTAAAAGATAGTGACAAAAAAAGGACTGGACGTTATAAAAGGCACTCATCTTCAGTTTCCAGAAGTCCACAGTATCTCAAGTTTCCTGAGGTTGTATTACCCATGCCCCATAAGTCTGTGAAACCTCAGATTAATATAAGAAGTTTGGGTAGATGCTTTTCAGGGATAGCTTCTGATGGAAGAAATTTTTATGTATTTGAGGTATGGGAAAGTTATTCTGGCCTATCAAACGTACATTGTATATCTGCTTTAAGCATTAAAGAAAAGAGTGCATTGTCCAGAAGTAGAAAATGTCTGTTTTAAAAATAGGGATAAAATAGAGAGGTAAATGCCTCCCTTCCTGGGATATCAATGCTAGTACTCCTTAGATGATAAGGCTCCCTTCCCAGGTGCTAAGGTCGTACTGACTTGCAGTGTACAGGCTGATTTTTTTTTTTTTTTTTGAAACTTTAAAGGAATATACCCCTGTCATGTTTGATGTTCTTTATTCTGACAAGATATATAAATGCTAAAAGTCATGCTTCTTTTGAACAATTTATCATAGCTATCTGAGAGGCTGTCTCTCAGGCTATAGTCCTCAGTCTGGGTCCAATAAAACTCTCTTCTATTCTTATCATAGGTTATTGATGATTTCCATCAACACTTCAATACTCAGCTGTCCTTTCTAGATATCTATCTTCACATATATTTTAGTCTAATAATTCCTTACTCTCTTGTCAGATTTTAAATGTTTTAAAGATTTTCAACTGTATCATTTTTAGTTGTTTTGGCAGAGAAACTGACACAAAGACCTAATTCTCTTGTATTTAGTTTTTCTTTTGTATCAGTGGACATTCAAGAAAGAGATATTTATGCATTATCACTTAGTTTCCATATGTATTAAATTTTTTCATTTTTAATATTTTTCATTATTTCCTTTTTGAGTTTATCATTCCCTGTTTGACTATTTGATTTGATAATCATCTGAATTTTTATACTTTTCAAATCAATATCTCCCATTTGTTCATTTTTATCTGCTTGTTAGTTTTTTCATGTTTTCAATTTTTCTCTTATCTTTCTCAGAATATTCATTGTCCCTTGTTTGAACTTTTGCTTTGGCTGGTCCTTTAATTCAGCCTACCCTGTGTTTTAGACTCAACTCATTTACCTAATCATATTCTCTTGGCTTCAGTGTCTCTGAGACCCTTGACTAATTGCTCCATCCTCAGCTGCCTCCATGATGGCAAGTCCTTTTAGCCATGCTTCTTAGCCGTCCAAAATGGACCATCTGCACACTAGTAGTTTCTGACTATTCCAGTGACTTCTTCACTCAAGTGAAATACCACATCCAAATGCATAGGGTATAGATTCTTAAGCAGTTGTTGAAAAGGCCAGGTGATGGAATCTAAAAATGTGTGGGGAGTTGACTTCCTATAAGTAAACGTTTGATCAGTTGGAGATAGAAAAGAGCCAGTACCTGAATCCATGCTCCCTTCCTTTTTCTGATGAAATATTCCAACTTACAGCCCATATGAAACTTCATTTGGTGGCCCAGAGAGTGAAAGTACGAAGCCTAACCCTTTCCTAGTTTGTGTGTGTGAGACAGTGACCAGTGCAGAAATGCACCGCCTTGTGTTTCTTCCCACCCTTACCCACTTTATTACTCTTTTCCTTCATTCTTGCTGCATTGAAATTGCACTTCCCATTCAGAAGCTGGAGTGTAAGTCTTTTTTCAGGCTCTGTTTTCTTGGAAGCCTGAGCTAAGACAATTAGAAGTGTTTATAGAAAACAGAATCCCAGGCTGATGTTTTGGAGCCCAATTACCAACACCTGTGAGAGCAACAGGGACTCTGATACCCTAATAAGTGGGAGAGTAATGTGGCATTCAGTAACATCACAATTTCTTAAGCTTTCATAAGTGATGGATTCAAATGAGGCACAGATGGAAGGTAAGATTTTGAGGGATCACACCTATTAGAATGACCAAAATCTGCAACACTGACAACACCAAATACTGGAGTGTATGTGGAACAATTGGAACTCTTATTCATTGACGGCGAGAATGCAAAATCATACAGCCACTTTGGAGGACAGTTTTGTCCAATATTTCAGTCTTCTGAGAAAGAAAACACAATACATATGCATAGATGGGCTGTGAAATATAAATTGTGTAATTTTAGCGATTCCACGTAAGAGTTAAATGTCTTATGTTTACATTTAAGACTGTGATTGCACAATATAAAGATGACTGGAAAAATTCAACCCCAAATTTAGATGTTTTACTTTTCCTTACTTTAAATGACATTAAATATCAAATAAAACCCTGATAAGTAGAGAGCTAGACTGCAGATGAAAGGAAAAAGCCATGTATTTTAGTATTTTTAGTGGCACTTTCCCCCTACTTTTTGAATAAAGAGCGGTGCGTTTTCATTTTGCACAGGGCATTACAAATTATGCCTCTGGCCCTAACTTGTATGAGTGTCTGTTCTTTATACCTGTACTCTTACTTAACTGTCAATATTTTTTCATCCCTTCCCCCACCAAGAACCAATTGTTGCCTCCTTAGGGATACTCTCACACCCATTGAAAATGCATGCCCTAATGCTTCCGCCAGTATCTGCGGCCCTTTGCCACAATCTGAAAACATTTTGAGGAGTGTTTGATACGGGGTCCGAGCTGTCACTGACATCAGAGACACAAGCTGCCGTTTTTGTCCTCTCAGTTGAGCGGGAGCTTATGGAGGGTAAGTGGATATACCACCATGGTCAGCATGGTAATGCGTCACATTTATTTGCTTCCTACACTTAGCTGCCTCACTTCCCCTTGCCGTCACTCTCATTGTGCTGAGATTACACATTACAGTACATCGCAGGAGTGTTAGAACATAAGTTTGCCCCAAACTCTATTTTGTAGGGCAGCGGTCCCCAACCTTTTTGGCACCAGGGACCAGTTTTGTGGAAGACAGCTTTTCCATGGTGGGGGGGCGGATAGTTCAGGCGGTAATGCGAGCGATGGGGCGCGATGAGACGCAGCAGATGATGCTTCGCTCTCTCGCCTGCCCGCTCGCCTCCTGCTGTGC
Organism: Globicephala melas; assembly: GCF_963455315.2. Lineage (NCBI taxonomy): Eukaryota > Metazoa > Chordata > Mammalia > Artiodactyla > Delphinidae > Globicephala > Globicephala melas. The sequence continues at coordinate 42,112,320 of NC_083325.1, forward strand.
AACCTGATTCCTAACAGGCCACGGACCAGTACCGGCCCACAGCCTGGGGATTGAGGACCCCTGTTGTAGGGTACCCTATTATACGTTACTTAGTTTCTTGTTTGTCTTCCACAGAGCTTGAAATTTCACTGGTGACACATTGTTTTCCATCTTCACCTCATATTTCCTTGCCATTTTCAGCTTTCAAGACCAATAATGTACCTCAGGGAAGGTGCTAAACCCTATGACCTAGCTTCACTTCCTGGTCTTAAGAAATGGAGTGACAGGAAAGCTCCAGGTTAATGATGCAGGTTGAATTTTGTTTCAAGCCGTGGAGGATGTAGAAAAGCAAGTTTTCAGGTGTGAGCCAGCTTACTTACACTTGTTATAGTGATGCTAGGATCCAGGGATTCCCTGATGTTTCCCTGTCAACCTGGCTGTCTGGTCTGGCATTGCTGCTTTCTTAACCTGTAATTAGGCAATGAAGTAGGCAATGTGGAACAAAACAAGAGAGAGGAAAGGAAAGTGTTTGCATACCCTTTTCCATCTGTGACATTTTCTCCTTTTCTAAGATACTATTATCTTCCACACATTCTGCTTCCTAAGGGGATTCTCCTCCCGCCACTTTTTAAATTTTAATTGTTAGATTCTGGGATACCAGAGACTTCCTCTTACTTCTGTGGACTCACCAGGATTGGGTTATATAGGAAAGCCCACACTAGTTTTTCAAAATGAAGGGTCATTGAATTTTAAATTTGTAAATATCAAAGCAAAGGGGCAGGGCAAGTTAATTTATAATGCCATGCTCACTTTCTTTTTCATTTCAAATTTTGCTTAAAAAAAGACTCATATTACAATGAGCTTACTTTTTTTTTGACTTAATTTTGTAGTTAGATGCTTCATGGTTAATCAACATATTTCTGCTGTCATGAAATTATAATACAATTTAATATCAACTAAAGGAAAGCAGATTGCTTCATGAATGCTTAGGAAGTTAATACTTGCTCTTTCAATATAATGTTGTAGCAGAGAGTTAAATGCCAGAGGTTCAGCACAATTCCATTTCAATGTAAAACAGTTAATTAAGAAGTAATAATAATTGACACAACATGCTAACAAAAATCGAGAGCAGAAAACCAAAACATATGTATCTGTTTTAAAAAATGCCTCAAATCCCAGTATAATATCTATTATAATCTCATTGTATGGGGATAAGCTATAATAAATCAAAGCAATCTTCATTTAAAATGACAATAAACTTTAAAAGATATGTTCTAAAGAAAAGATGTTACGATAAATGAGGAAACATGACGTATTAACTATGGAATATTTGAGATACCTTGTTTAAAAATGCCTTTATTACAAATCATTTTCTACAGAAGTGTAATGCTTATCAGGAATTATACATCCTGCCTAAGATTAACATTTGTGAAAATAAATAAAGGAAGCCTCATTTAAAATAAAATTGAGAAGCCCTGAAGAAGGAGCTCTCATGCACTACCCCTCGCCCAGCTGGAGGAAGGAAGAATTTCTCTCTTGCCCAACAACTACCCAGCCAATGAGAAGGTGTCACCACCCTGGGCTCTGTGAAACAGCCCCTCCCAACTTGCTCTTTCCTCTATAAAAGCAAACCTGTCTCCTAGGTTCTTAGGACTTGCCTATGGTTTGGGATAGTTTGCTTGTCCCAAATCGTAATTCTCTGCTATTCTTGACTAAACTCATTTTGCTGGTAAAATAATTGGCTCTTTTGTTTTTTTAAGGATTTCATGTCCTTGCAGAATCTCAGTATGATTTCTATCAGTCAAAATCTTATATCAGAGATCATTTTAAATCTATAAACATACATAAACATAATATAATTATAAAATTATTATGGTGGTTATTATAGTAATCAAAATTTTCTATTCTAAATTAACTTCTCTGTGCTATGTAGCAAGGCATTCTTTATATATTTCCAGTTACCTTCCATCTATCATGTTATATTGATTAGAAATTAAATTTTTGTTTTAATACTACTTTACAGAAGCAAATTGGGAAGGCATGTCAGATTTGGAAAAATCATTCACTGCATTTCACTGACAAATCCACAGGGATTTTGGCTTATTCTTGATTTTGTGTTACCTATTCATTATTTTCCACATTTAACATGTGTAGTTGATATTGGCTTTATGAAATGCTGAGCCATCACTCTATGTAGCTAAAATAGCATCAATTGTAGTTAACCAATTGGTTAAGTTATTTTTAACACCTTACACTGTCTTTAAACTAGTGAGCAGAGGTTTCTTTTTTTTTTTTTAACACCTTTATTGGAGTATAATTACTTTACAATGGTGTGTTAGTTTCTGCTTTATAACAAAGTAAATCAGTTATACATATACATGTATCCCCATATCTCTTCCCTCTTGCATTTCCCTCCCTCCCACCCTCCCTATCCCACCCCTCTAGGTGGTCACAGAGCACTGAGCTGATCTCCCTGTGCTATGCACCTGCTTCCCACTAGCTAGCTATTTTACATTGGGTAGTGTATATATGTCCATGCCACTCTCTCACTTTGTCCCAGCTTACCCTTCCCCCTCCCCATGTCCTCAAGTCGATTCTCTATTAGGTCTGCGTCTTTATTCCCGTCTTGCCTCTAGGTTCTTCATGACCATTTTTTTTTTTTTTTAGATTCCATATATATGTGTTAGCATATGGTATTTGCTTTTCTCTTTCTGACTTACTTCACTCTGTATGACTGTTCCTAGGTCCATCCACCTAACTACAAACAACTCAGTTTCATTTCTTTTTATGGCTGAGTAATATTCCATTGCATATATGTGCCACATCTTCTTTATCCATTCATCTGTTAATGGACACATAGATTGCTTCCATGTCCTGGCTATTGTAAATAGAGCTGCAATGAACATTGTGGTACATGCCTCTTTTTGAATTATGGTTTTCTCAGGGTATATGCCCAGTAGTGGGATTGCTGGGTCTTATGGTAAGTTATATTTGTAGTTTTTTAAGGAACCTCCATACTGTTCTCCATAGTGGCTGTATCAATTTACATTCCCAACAACAGTGCAAGGGGGTTCCGTTTTCTCCACACCCTCTCCAGCATTTATTGTTTGTAGATTTTTTGATGATGGCTATTCTGACTGGTGTGAGATGATATCTCATTGTAGTTTTGATTTGCATTTCTCTAATGATTAACGATGTTGAGCATTCTTTCATGTGCTTGTTGGCATTCTGTATATCTTCTTTGGAGAATTGTCTATTTAGGTCTTCTACCCACTTTTGGATTGGGTTGTTTGTGTTTTTGATATTGAGCTGCATGAGCTGCTTGTAAATTTTGGAGATTAATCCTTTGTCAGTTGCTTCATTTGCAAATATTTTCTCCCATTCTGAGGGTTGTCTTTTGGTCTTGTTTATGGTTTCCTTTGCTGTGCAAAAGCTTTGAAGTTTCATTAGGTCCCATTTGTTTATTTTTATTTCCATTTCTCTAGGAGGTGAGTCAAAAAGGATCTTGCTGTGATTTATGTCATAGAGTGTTCTGCCTATGTTTTCCTCTAAGAGTTTTATAGTGTCTGACGTTACATTTAGGTCTTTAAACCATTTTGAGTTTATTTTTGTGTATGGTGTTAGGGAGTGTTCTAATTTCATTCTTTTACATGTAGCTGTCCAGTTTTCCCAGCAGCACTTATTGAAGAGGCTGTCTTTTCTCCATTATATATCCTTGCCTCCTTTATCAAAGATAAGGTGACCATAGGTGTGTGGGTTTATCTCTGGGCTTTCTATCCTGTTCCATTGATCTATCTTTCTGTTTTTGTGCCAGTACCATACTGTCTTGATTACTGTAGCTTTGTAGTATAGTCTGAAGTCAGGGAGCCTGTTTCCTCCAGCTCCGTTTTTCTTTCTCAAGATTGCTTTGGCAATTCAGGGTCTTTTGTGTTTCCATACAAATTGTGAATTTTTTTGTAGTTCTCTGAAAAATGCCAGTGGTGGTTTGATAGGGATTGCATTGAATCTGTAGATCGCTTTGGGTAGTATAGTCATTTTCACAATGTTGATTCTTCCAATGCAAGAACATGATATATCTCTCCATCTCTTTGTATCATCTTTAATTCCTTTCATCAGTGTCTTATAATTTTCTGCATACAGGTCTTTTGTCTCCTTAGGTAGATTTATTCCTAGATATTTTATTCTTTTTGTTGCAATGGTAAATTGGAGTGTTTCCTTAATTTCACTTTCAGATTTTTCATCATTAGTGTATAGGAATGCAAGAGATTTCTGTGCATTAATTTTGTTTCCTGCTACTTTACCAAATTCATTGATTAGCTCTAGTAGTTTTCTGGTGGCATCTTTAGGATTCTCTATGTATAGTATCATGTCATTGCAAACAGTGACAGCTTTACTTCTTTTCCTATTTGGATTCCTTTTATTTATTTTTCTTCTGTGATTGCTGTGGCTGAAACTTCCAAAACTATGTTGAATAATAGTGGTGAGAGTGGGCAACCTTGTCTTGTTCCTGATCTTAGTGGAAATGGTTTCAGTTTTTCACCATTGAGGGCAATGTTGGCTGTGGGTTTGTCATATATGGTCTTTATTATGTTGAGGTCAGTTCCCTCTATGCCTACATTCTGGAGGGTTTTTATCATAAATGGCTGTTGAATTTTGTCGAAAGCTTTCTTGTGAGCAGAGGTTTCTTAAATGGCTATCTGTGTTAAGGTCACTTGTGAAAATTATTTAATCTTTTAGAAGATAATATGAATATAGAAAAAATAAGATCAGTTGAAAAATTACGCTGAACTATGATTTCATCTATATTTTATGCCTTTTCAAAATGATTCCGATTTTAGTGCCTCAAACAAATGGAGAAATAGAAACTTAGTGCTACCTGCATGTAGTATATGTTCATAAAAGATTAATGGGCAATTAATAGTTTCAGAGGACTTGGAGCTACTAACTTACCTGTGCCAACCTTAAGGCCATCAGTCCTCTCGTACATTGTCTCTGTTGCTTCTTCATTAATTTCACATCAACTAATTATACCATTGAATTGATGCAATCCTAAATAATGTCTAATTGCTGTTCACATCAATTTAAAAGTTTCAGATAAGGGAGTATTCAGGTTATTAGAATAGATGAGATGGGTCAAGCATTAAAGGCATGGAAACAGGATAATTCTTTTTCTTTTATTTTCAATAAATGTAAATAAACTGTTCAATGTAAATTGAATATAAGAAAAACCACCAATTTTGTACAATTTCCATTTATGTTTAGAAAGTTCTTAGAATTTGGGAACATGTCTATTATTCTTCCAATTATATAGTTACATGACTTCACCAGTGCCTTCTGTATCAGGTCTTTCCTAACTCTCTTTGGCCCATTTTGAATATCTACATTATTTGATATCTGTTAGGAGTATTTCTTAAATATGAATGTGCATAGGAGTCACCTGAGTATCTTATGAAAATACAGATTCCATTTCGGTAGATCTGGGATAAAGCCCGAGGCTGTATTTCTGACAACCTCCTAGGCAATGCTGGCATTGCTGCTCCATGGACCACAGTTTAAATAGCAAGGTCCTTCAGCATTTATAGCCTGAATGACATCTTTTTTCCTGTTAAGTGTTTCAGTTGTTTTTCATGTCCATTAAAAATATCTTCCAATTGAGATAGCAAATCACTCTCTTAAAATTATGAAAATTGCTTCTAAAATATTGCCACATCAACTGTATTAGTCTTGAGCATATAATATTTGCTTAGCAAAAGTTTTGGAAATTTTGGAAAATATCTACAAAACTTATTTATTTCTTCATATAACCAATGGTATGTCCAGCATTGTTTGTGGTGCTAAAGATAGAGTAGTAGAGACAGAGCCTTTGTCCTCGTGGAGTTTACAGTCTGCAGTTAGACTCAAGGAAGTAAGCAGGTTACTAAACGCTTTTTGATTACACCAGTAACTCAGAAATCACCCGTAGTGTTTTATGACGCAATAAAACAGACAAGCACTTCCAGTTTTCCTCAGGTTATGTTCAACTTTCTTATTAACATCCTACCAGTAGAAAAAGCAGGGTAATTTCAGTATTAAAAGGAAAATAGGTTAATCTTGGTCAAAATTAAGAGCACAAGAATAGAGGATTAAAATACTTGGAAAAGATTATAAAAAAATGAAAAACGTATATAAGGTCACTAAAAGATTATATACGATAAAAACATATAACCAGCAAGAACATACAACCAGCAAAAACAAATAAAAACAAACTTTCTAGAAGCTAAAAAGAGAACAAATTTAACAGAAAAATACTATTTTTAAAAAGTAATTTTCTATTTTGAAGTGAATTATAAGCTATGGCACTGTTAAAAACTGTGATATCCAAAAGGATATGCAATAAAATAAGCAAAATCACTTTAGAAGGGGTTTTATTATTGTAATGTAAGATTTATATTTTACGTATTATTCTGAAGCTTGTTTTTTCCATTAACAAGAACCCCTTTCCAAATATTCCATTTCTTTCTATTTATGGCAGCAACTTAATGTATCTCTTTAATTTCCAAATAAAGCATATTTGGAGTATTTTCTATTTTTAAAATTCTACACTTGGTACTCAATTGGCAATCATTAACACAGTTGTCTTCTCCCATTTTTGTACTTCTATATAATAAATTCATTCAAGAAGAAAATTGGTATTAATTTGTTAGGGCTGCCGTAACAAGAAACCACAGACTGGGTAGCTGAAAGAGAAATGTATTTCTCACAATTCTGGAAGCCAAAAGTCCAAGATCAAGGTGTTGTCAGGGTTGGTTTCTTCTCAGCCCTTGCTCCTTGGCTTGTAGATAGGCAACTTTTCCTTTTGTCTTCACATGGTCTTACCTCTGTGTATCTCTGTGTCCTAATCCCATTGTCTCATAAATATACCTGTCATACTGGATTAGGGTCCATCCTAATGACCCCATTTTAACTTGATCATCTCTTTAAAGACCCTATCATGAAATACAGTCTGAGGCACTAGAGGTTAGGACTCCAGTATGAATTAGGGTGGGGAATACAATTCAGTCTATAAAAATATTGGTCAAATGCTTTGTACATTTGATTATTTGCTAAATTTTACTTATGCTTCAGCAACATGGTACAAATTTTTATTCCAACCAGAAGTTTTTTTCTCCTCCCTCTTATCTCTGCTTTTTTAGTAGTCATTTGTTTTTCTTTTATGTTAATTGAACAGTTGTATTTTTATCCGCTACCAAGTGATGGAGATGAGACCTTCTGCTGGAGGTAATGTGGAGACACAGAACGTTGGTGATCACCTCAAGTTACCGCATTAGAAAGACTACCTAGGCAGTGTGTGCAGGGTGGATTGCATTGAGGAGAAACGTGAAGTGAATAGAATCTAGTTGCATAGCAATTGTCACCATCCATGTTTTACATAATGATGGACAGAAAGAGGTGGTGGCAGTAGGAATGTGAAGGAAGATGCTAATGGAAGAGGCAGCAGGGATGGAGAACAGTAGTGCTGGGATGGACTATATTGGAAATGACAATTTTGTTTTCTACAACACACCTTGGAACACAAGATCACGTGTTTTAAGAGAGCTCAGGGCTTCTGATCACTGGTTATAAATTATTTAACTTGATGTTCTAACATGGACTTACAATCTCACTAGTTAGGAGTCCTAAGAAGAAGGTGTCACTGGTATTCAGTGGAAAATAAATTAGGCAAGTGTGTGACATGTGAAAGAAGCATATCATGTGAAAGTGAAAACACATATTGGGAATGTAGGAAAAGATTTGGAAGATGTTTTATACTGTTTGCCTCAGTGTCATTATATTTTTTTTTTTTTAAAAAAAGCAAGAATATTATCAGGAATAATAAAGGAACTATAAAACAAAGAGTGGAGAAACCAGAACTCTGCTCTTAATGACAGTGTATACAGAGAGAAATATACTGAATTTGAATCCAGGTTCTGCAGTTTATTAGCTGTGTGAATTTAAGTAGCTTATTTTTATTTTTCTGAGCTCTGGTTTTCTCAGTTATAAAATAGGTATTATAATGTATACTTAAATGTGTTACTGAATTGTATTAAATATTCTTTGTGAAATATTTAGAATGTACCACAAATGACAGCTTTTATTATTAATGTTACTATTCTTGGCACTGCCTTTTTCTCACAGACTGTGATATATACAGTCTGTTTCCCTAAGTGTCATATAAGTTCTTTCAGAGGAGACTACCTACCTTAAATCAGTGTGCACTCTAGCCCTGATCACAGAGGTTTGTGCATGCTTATTTTAGAAATGATGATCTTGGAAGTACTACATTTAGGCTAAATGCAGACACATGATGTGCTTAGAACGCGGGAGAATGTAAGAGAAAGCCCTGCAATTAAGAACCCAATACAACTGAAGACACTATTTTTAAAAAATAACTTTCTATTTGAAATGAATTGTAAGCCATTGTAGTGTTAACAACTGTAATGACTGCTCACACACTCCAGCAATCCTTGCTTGCTGCTACTGAAACGTTTTTACTTACTTTGGTGAGAAAAGATTCATCACTTTGAATGCTGGATCTCCTCTGAATTATATCACTCCCCAAATGATTGACAGTCATTATAGTTTTACCAGGTGTAACTGAAGATAGCAAATATTTTATATATTTGAATATTAATATTAATATAAATTTCCAGGGGTGTTCATACATCAAAGAAAGTAATCCTGAAAGCTGATATATTTAATTTCAGGGAACTCTGAAGATATTATGGTAACTTTTTTCAGCTCCGTGGCTTTGGAACTTTTCTATAAATGTGAGGAAATGGGGCCCACATGTGAGTGAGTGTGTGTGTGTGTGTGTGTGTGTGCACACGTGCACCATGGAGATATATATATACACACATACATATAGCAGCAAAGTTAGGGTCATTATTTCAAGAAATGGTAAGGGCTTAATTAAATACAACAATAATAGGAATTTTATTAATTGTAGGTAATTTCCCGTACTAATTCCCGATATTAATTTAGACTAAGGAACAACTAAATCCTTCAGAGGCAAGCTCTTCTTGAGTAAACAAGTAGAAGTTGTCCAGTACCACATAGTAAAATGATTTAAAATGATGACAGGACAGGAAAGAAAATAGTAATCAACAATCATTTTTCCTATGAAAATTAATTATAAATAATTTAATGTCAATACAGATGAGAGTGAAGATGTAAAAAATATGATTTCTTATGTAAAAAAGGGAGAAAAGTTAAGCCACCAAACATATCCCTTAAAATAGATTAGGAGAACACAGTTTCAGTTTCAAAACTTGACCCATCTGGATTCCTAGGAGCACAACGCTGATAAATATCTCCTTATTCAGATTATTATTTTTTTTAATTTTTAAAAAATTTACTTATTTATTTTTGGCTGCATTGGGTTTTCATTGCTGTGCACTGGCTTTCTTTAGTTGCAGCGAGCGGGGGCTACTCTTCGTTGCAGTGTGCGGGCTTCTCTTTGCGGTGGCTTCTCTTGTTGTGGAGCATGGGCTCTAGGTGTGTGGACTTCAATAGTTGTGGCACGCGGGCTCAGAAGTTGTGGCTCGTGGGCTCTAGAGCGCAGGCTCAGTAGTTGTGGCACACAGGCTTAGTTGCTTCGCAGCATGTGGGATCTTCCCATACCGGGGCTCGAACCCGTGTCCCCTGTATTGACAGGCGGATTCTTAACCACTGCGCCACTAGGGAAATCCCTACTCAGATTATTTTAAAATAAAAATCATCTGATATCAATTCCCCTTTTGACACCAGACTATATCAGTTAATCATTTCAGATCCTCCCAGTCACTTTCTCCCAAAGAATGCTAATATAATTCTCACTAAAATATACAATCAGTAGGAAAAAGAATGCAATCATCTTCAGAGGAAGCATTTGCCAAGCTTTTTCTCCATACTGTATTTTTTGAAAAGAAATGCCAATGGTGCTAGAAATTTTATTTTAAAGTGATTATATTTTAAAAAAAAAATCCTACTCCTCTCTTGACCACTTAGGACCAAATTTCTCAAAAAAATTACCTTTAAAAAAAAAACCCAACAAGGTATTTTGCAAAATTAAGGCAGGAGATAAACTAAAAAAAATCTGTATTCCATATCGTATAAATATATATTTTTTAACAATAGGAAAAAACAGTTGGAGAAAATTAGGATGATAAACCAGACAAATATTTCTCTCCTTACTGTTCCCTACCACACACAATGAATTTTGGAAATTTGAATAACACTCTTAATGACTAAGCAGATCTTTCAGTATGTGATAACTTCTACATGTAAGTTTAATTAAAATGGTCTGTTCCTAAATTGTGGGTCACTTGGAGAGAAGTACACTATTGTCCCACCCCTAGCACTAGAGATATGGCCCGAAGTTTTTGCCCAAGGAAGAAGTAGGCCATATTACAGAGTCCTTAATCTCTTTTCAAAAGAAGTGACTTAATTTGCAACAGAGTTTGGAGAAGTTTAAATCTCAGGGCAGTCAAAAAACAGTGGAGAGTGTCATGAAAGATAAGGATGAGATAGATTCATTGAATTCATTGAAGATATAAGCTAAGCTCTTGGCAGGCTCATTTGCAAGAGATAAATGAGGAAAGAGACAGCAGAGAAGAGCCTTTCTGGGTGAAGACAAATATCAAACACTAACCATAGGAGTATCTCTTTAAAGGAGTCTAGGTTTGATTGGATCGGTCTGTGAGCAAGTTATGTACTAGAGTCTTGTTGTCAACAGTAGACAACCAACCAGTAATTAGTGGAGATTAACAGATGGGTATGGTTAAGGAAAGAGTCTTGCTGAAGGCAGTGTTATCCAAGGTGACTGTGGGCATAACCAAGGCTGTGTCCCCTGAGAAACAATATCAAAGGTTTCATACTGCAGGGAGAAATAGACTCCACCAAGGTAATCCAGCCAACCAGTCAGCTGGATTCATTATGGAAATTGATCATCTGGTTTTAAAACTCATATAGAATTACAAGAGAACTGGAATAGTCAAAACAATCTTGATAAAGAAGAAAATAGGAAAAGTCACATTTTCCTATTTCAAAACTTACTGCAAAGAAATATAAATCAAAACAGTGATACTTGCCAATGTGGAACTGGCATTAAAAATAGACTTAAAGATCAATGAAATAGAATTGAGAGCTCAGAAATAAATGTGTCTGTGGGTCTAATACAATTCAATGGAGAACAAAATCTTTTAAAAAATGGTAATGGGACAACTGGATAACCACATGCCAAAGAATGAAACTGGACTGTTTCTCCTCAGGCCATATACAAAAATTAACTCACAGTATATCAGAGACCCAAATGTGAGAGCTAAAATTATACAACTCTTAGAAGAAAACATAAGAATAAATCTTTTTGAACTTATATAAACAACTGGTTCTTAAAGAAGAAGGACAAAAAAGAGAAGTGGATTTCATCAAAATTAAAAACTTTTCTGCTTCAATGAACACTATTATGAAAACTAAAAGACCACCCACAGAATGGGAGAAAATATTTGCAAATCATATATCTGATAAAGGACTTGCACTTTGAATATACGAAGAACTCTTACAACTAACTATTTGTGACCCAAGATATGATCTATCCTGGAGAATGTTCCATGAGCACTTGAGAAGAAAGTGTATTCTGTTGTTTTTGGATGGAATGTCCTATAAATATCAATTAAGTCCATCTTCTTTAATGTATCATTTAAAGCTTGTGTTTCCTTATTTATTTTCATTTTGGATGATCTGTCCATTGGTGAAAGTGGGGTGTTAAAGTCCCCTACTATGATCGTGTTACTGTCGATTTCCCTTTTTATGGCTGTTAGCATTTGCCTATGTACTGAGGTGCTCCTATGTTGGGTGCATAAATATTTACAATTGTTACATCTTCTTCTTGGATTGATCCCTTGATCATTATGTAGTGTCCTTCTTTGTCTCTTGTAATAGTCTTTATTTTAAAGTCTATTTTTTCTGATATGAGAATTGCTACTCCAGCTTTCTTTTGATTTCCATTTTCATGGAATATCTTTTTCCATCCCCTCACTTTCAGTCTGTATGTGTCCCTAGGTCTGAAGTGGGTCTCTTGTAGACAGCATATATATGGTTCTTGTTTCTGTATCCATTCAGCCAGTCTATGTCTTTTGGTTGGAGCATTTAATCCATTCACATTTAAGGTAATTATCAATGTGTATGTTCCTATTACCATTTTCTTAATTGTTATGTGTTTGTTTTTGTAGGTCCTTTTCTTCTCTTGTGTTTTCCACTTAGAGAAGTTCCTTTAGCATTTGTTGTAGAGCTGGTTTGGTGGTGCTGAATTTTCTTAGCGTTTGCTTGTCTGTAAAGCTTTTGATTTCTCCATCAAACAACTAACTATTAAAAAGACAATTCAATATAAAAGTGAGCAAAGGATCTGAATAGATATCTCTTATAATGTCTGTAATAAGACACTGAGCATATGAAGAGATACTCAACATCATTAGTCAACAGAGAAGTGCAAATCAAATTCATAATAAGATACCACTTCACACTCACTAGGATGGCTAAAATCAAAAATTCAAATAATAAATGTTAGTGAGGGTGTAGAAAAATTGGAACCCTCAGGCACTGTTGGCTGAAATATAAAATAGTGCAACCACTTTGGCAAACAGTCTGGAAGCTACTCAAATGGTTAGACATAAAGTTACTGTATGACCCAACAATTCCATTCCTTTGCATATACCCAAGAGAAAGACTTATGTCCACCCCAAACTTGTACATAAATGTTTTCTGCAGCATTATTTCTAATAGCCAAAAGGTGCAAACAACCTAAATACCCATTAATTTATAAATATATAAAAAAAAATGTAGATCCATTCAATGGAATATAATTTGGCCATGAAAAAGCAATGGATCACTGATACATGGTATAATGTGGATGAACTTTGTATAGATTATGCTCAGTGAAAGAATCCAGTCATGGAAGCCCACATATCATATGATTCCATTTATATAAAATGCCCAGAAGAGGCAAATCTGTAGAGACACAGAGTAGATTAGTGGTTGCTTAGGGTTGGGCAGTATGATAGGATAAGCAGAGAGGGGTAGTAGCTACACGGTATGGATTTTGTTTCTTTAGGTGATTAAGATGTTCTGAAATTAACTGCGGTTATATTTGTGCTTATCTGTGAATATACTAACAATCACTGCATTATACAATTTAAATGGGTAAATTACATGGCATGTGAATTATATCTCAACAAAGCTGTAATAATAGGTTCAAAATCTAGTCAACTTGAAATCCATTTCAATATATGATACAATTTACTTTACTGGAGTGTTAATGGAAATATTCTTGGCCGCACACATACATAGAAAACATTGTTTTAAAATTAAACAGGCATAAATAAGTGGAGAACACACTCTTAATACACACCTGATAATGCTGACTCTTACTTACATTTCACTTGTAGAAGAAATCAGACTCATTTTTGAAAAGCAACATCTACATTTAGCAATGCTTCATTGGATCAAGTCCAAACGGACTTTATAAAGTGTTTTGAATAGAGAGCATATTCTCAATGAATTTAGACTCTGAACTCACACATACACAAAGAAAGAAAGAGAGAAATAATAATTTTGCCACTGATATTTGAAGCTAAATCACAAATATATTTAACTTTTTACTGGGTCAGCCTCCCTGTTTCCAATGGAAAGCTGTAGTGTTTTGATATTCTTAAGAGCAAAGCTTTTGAGCATAACAGCTTTAATAACAAGAGATAATCATTATTGAATGACTAGTGGTTACTGTTGAAAGATAAACTAGGCACATTAAAAATTTTTTTTTTAAATCACCCTTGACTTATTTACTTATTTATTTAGGCTGTGTCGGGTCTTAGTTGTGGCACACAGGATCTTTGTTGAGGCATGCAGGATCTTTTCATTACCGTGCATGGTCTGCTCGGGTCTCTCTCTAGTTGCAGTAGGCAGGCTTCTCTCTAGTTGCGGCCCATGGGTTTTCTCTCTCTGTTGTGGCGCGCGGCCTCCTGGGTGCGTGGGCTCTGTAGTTGTGGTGCGCGGGCTCCGGCGCACATGGGCTCTATAGTTTGCGACACGCAGGCTCTCTAGTTGAGGTACAGGAGCTCAGTAGTTGTGGCGCATGGGCTTAGTTGCCCCGTGGCATGTGGAATCTTAGTTCTCCAACCAGGGATCAAACCCACATCCCCTGCATTGGAAAGCAGATTCTTTATCACAGGACCACCAGGGAAGTCCCTGGCACATTAAAATTTTGAAGAGTTTATTTCTGCAAATGTTGATTTCAGTTGGGCGGCATGGAACCAAAAGTGATTAGTAGCACTCCACTTACAGTAGGAGCTAGCTGCAAGGTTTTTATACAGAAGATGCAGAAGCAAAGCTATGCAAGGCAATTATCTGATTGGCTATAGCTTAAGTGGTTACACAATACTATTTGTGATTGGTTGTTCTTAAGTTTCACTTTCTCAGATTCCAGTGCTTTGCCTCTGGCTTAGGTTTTGGTTTGCTTACCTGGGATACCAGGGCATCACTCTAAAGGCCTCCTTGATTAATTACTTTAACATTACCAAGCACTGTGCTGTCACTTTTGCTTGGATCCTCTTTTTTTACTTTGACAGTGGCAGAGTTTATGGTTTAACTTTGCTCAGCTTCCCTTGTGATTTGTCATATCGGAGATACAGACTTTAATTTACTGAGGCCTAAGGTAATAAAGGAGTTAATTTAGCGCTTAGTGAGTAAAATGTGTTGGGACTTAAATGACACCAGTGTCTTATTCCTGCTGATCCACAAATTCATGCCTTGAACTGCCTTACATTGCCCACTCTGTATTTCACTCCTAGCTTTTAATACTGATGCCACAATTTGGGATATATGATCTTCTTTTTTAGCCCCTCAGCATGCTGCCATCTGTACCTAGAACCATGAACGGAGCTGTAACTTTCCTGTGGTAATTTAGACAGCCCATTCACAGACAACTTGTGATAATATAATTCCTGGCTTGATCTGTGGGAAATTGTTCCATCTCCCTTCTCCTCATCCCTAACTGGTTTGTCTGCAAGCTAGATAAGAATAAAGAAAGAACGCTTGTTCTTAGGGAAATAAAGATGAAGAATAGAGTCATTACTCACAAGTTGTGTATGTTGGAAAGAAGCATTTTGAACTGAACCATCTAATTTAAAGTTCCTTTTTAGAATTGGGCAAATGAGAAATTATGGAAGTTGGACTACATCTATGGTTCATTTGTTTTCTTTATATAGATTTTTTTACTTAATATTGACTAATATTTATTGACCGTTGTGTGCTCTGCACTATTATAAGCATATTAATATTAATCCTTATGAAGACTATGAAATAGATACTATTATCCCAAATTTATTTACTTTTTATTAATTTATTTATTTTTTGTGATTCAATAATTTTATGGATTATACTCCATTTAAAGTTATTACAGGGACTTCCCTAGTGGTGCAGTGGTTAAGAATCCGCTTTCCAATGCAGGGGACACGGGTTCGATCCCTGGTCTGGGAAGACCCCATGTGCCACGGAGCAACTAAGCCCGTGTGCCACAACTACTGAGCCTGCACTCTAGAGCCCGCAAGCCACAACTACTTAGCCTGCATGCCACAACTACTGAAGCCCACATATCTAGAGCCTGTGCTCTGCAACAAGAGAAGCCACTGCAATGAGAAGCCCACACACTGCAATGAAGAGCAGCCCCTGCTCGCTGCAACTAGAGAAAGCCTGCGCGCAGCAATGAAGACTCAACAAAGCCAAAAATAAATAAATAAATTTATTTAAAAAAATAAAGTTATTACAAAATAATAACTATGTTTCACTGTACTGTAAAATATATCCTTGTTGCTTATTTAATTTATACATAGTAGTTTGTATCTTTTTAATCCCCTACCCTAACTTCCCCCTTTCCTCTCTCCACTGGCAGCCACTAGTTTGTTTTTATATCTGTGAGTCTGTTTCTGTTTAGTTACACAAATTTGTTGTTTCTTTCCACATATAAGTGATAACATACAGTATTTTTCTCTGATTCCTTTCACTAAGCGTAATACTCTCTAGGTCCATCCATGTTGTTGCAAATGGCAGAATTTCATTATTTTTTATGGCTAAGTAATACTCCATCGTGTGTATATACATATATATATGTCTGAGAAGTTGTCTCTCTTTCTATTCTAAATGATAATCTTGCTGGGTAGAATATCCTAGGTTGCAGGTTTTTCCCTTTCAGCACTTTGAATATAACAAACCACTCCTTTCTGGCCTGCAAAGTTTCTGCAGAAAAGTCAGCTGATATCCGTATGGGGGTTCCTTTGTATATGCCTCTTTGTTTTTCTCTTGCTGCCTTTAGAATTCTCTCTTTATCTTTAAGCTTTGCCATTTTAATTATGATGTGCCTTGGTGTGGGTCTGTTTGGGTTCATCTTGTTTGGGACCCTCTGTGCTTTCTGTACCTGGATATCTGTTTCCTTCTTCAGGTTTGGGAAATTTTCAGTCATAATTTAATAAAATATATTTTCCACCCCCTTCTCTCTCTCATTCTTCTCCTGTTGTCTCACTCTCAATTGAGACCAGTTCCTCTGTCTTTTCATTTTACTTAACTTTCTCTGTCTCTATAAATGTAGGTGAAATAGTTACCTATTATGGTCTTGAAGGGACATCATTACGTGAGAGCATCCCTATACAATCCGCATGTGCCCAGTGGCTTTTTGGATTTGATCGAACAGAAGTCGTGTCTTTCCTCAGGGTGTGCTGGCAGCTATCACCTTGCTAGGAAGTGGGGCTGGAGATGGAGGGGCTATGGCCTGAGCCAGGTGTGAGGAGGGTCTTCCACTCTGCTCAGGGGCTGCCACCCTCCTATTGAGGGAGGGGTCAGATCCCAAGTTGCTGGAGCAGAAGCCCTGAGCTTTGGATCTGAGCTAACTCTGTTCCCTTCAAGTTTGTGCTCTCCCCTCTCCCAGCACCAGCACCCTTGACCCAGAGGGGAGCAACGCTGAAGCCTGTACAGGCTCTTGGCTCGTGACAGTGCATGGGCTGATGTGGGCTGGCCACAGATAGAGGTCCAGTCTGCCTCCAATATGCTTTTAGTCTGAGCTCCAGGAATGGCAGCCCCTTCTCATGTGAGGCTCTTTTGCAGGGCCAGTGTGATCTCTTGGTGTGTATCAGGGTGTGAGCTGTGGCGGTCCAGCTGCCGTCAGAGATAGGGACCTCCCATAATGTGCTGCCTGTGTAAGAGCCTGCAATGGCCACCCTTGCTGCACTCAGATGCAGCTCTGGGTCTGAGTCATTTCTGTGTCCCGTGGCTGAACTCTCTCCTTGGTTGTGGCAGCCCTCACTCCAGTGGGGAGCTGCAAGTGGAAGTAAGCAGGGCTGGAACATTCACTCAGCTCAGGCTCAGGCTCATGCTGTTGTGGTCATGAGAAACCGGCAGCCACTGGGGTAGTCCTCCATCTGCCCACTTCGCCCTGTCTCAAGAGCAACTCAGCACTCATGTGCTCCTCACAAGCGAAGTCCGTGTTTCCCGTAGCCCTCCTGTTAGTCCGCACGGCTGCCCGACCAGCAAAGTGGGCTTGTCTTCTCTGTGTTGGACCCAAGGACTGGGGTACCCAATATGTGGCTTGGATTGCTCGCTCCCCAGGGTGGACTCCACCCATGTTTCTCCCTTTTCCTCAGAGTCCTGCCCCAGGGGCACAGGTCCTGACCTGATTGCTTCTTTTCTCTTCCTACCTGATTCCTTTTGGATCTTTCTTACAACCTTGAATGTACTTGAGTCTTCCTGCCAGTTTCCAATTAGTTTTCAGTGAGAATTGTTCCACATATTGATGTATTTTTGATGTGTTCATGGGGGGAGGTGAGTTACACATCCTCCTAGTTTGCCCTTTTTTTTTTTTTTTTTTTTGCTATTTCAGTTGTCTCGTTTGATCATTTTTTTGTTGCTGGTTTCATTTTTAATTTTTTATTGATGTATAGATGATTTATGTTTTAGGTATATAGCAAAGTGATTTAGTTATATATTTTAAATATATATAATAGTGTATATATATATATAGTTATATAATATAATATATATATATTCTTTTTTAGATTCTTTTCCATTATAGGTTATTATAAGATATTGAATGTAGTTCCCTGTGCTATACAGTAGGTCCTTGTTTATCTATTTTATATATAGTCGTGTGTATCTGTTAATCCCAAATTCCCTACTTTGCCATCTTGTTTCTTGTTCTATCCCAATTTTATATCAAGATGTTAAGCAACTTGCCTAAGGCCACCCAGCTAGTGAACAGCAGAACCAGCTGACTCATTGAATAAAGGGTCCTTAAATGGTAGTCATAAACCTGTACCATTTCTGGACGTGGATATAGCATCATTTTCTATTTCTAGAACACAAGATAACATCCAGGGCAACATTATGTTTCCTGTTTGGAGCTCAGAAATTATATTTGAAGGAAAGCATCCATCATGGAAAGAAAATAGGCTATTTCTAGTATGTTAAAAAGTGTTGCACAAAAATGTGTTCGGTTGTTTCAATGAATGACAAAATTCAAGAACTAAAAGGGATCACAGTCATGTGTCTTAAGCACTATGTGTCTAACATATATATGGAAATTAACTGCCTTTATTATATTACTGCCTTTAACTTTAGTACTCATGTTCTGAGTCAGCATACCTTTAAGCTATTCTTTAATGATAGCTATGCATCTTTTTATTAGAAATAAATTACTTGAAACATGATTTAGGGATACAGTTCTTTCACAAAACTGTGAAGGATAGTAAAGTTACAGAAGGTAAGGAAAATTAAAAAGCAAAAATATAAAGTGCTTGAGATTCATATTTCTGTATCTCTATTAACAGAATGAGAATTAAAAGATTTTCTAAGTTTGATATGATAGCAATTAATAATTATATTTGGTATATACATTAATTGTATGACTTTTTCTTTTTAAAAAGTAAGGCTGATTCTTTTCAACAATTCTTTTTCACTTATGAGACTATTAATCAAAATATGAAGTGAACCAAAATTAGAAAATGATTATTTTAGGGAGGAGTATTATCTCTCATCTTAGAAGACTAATCTTACACAAGGAAAATGAGATTTGAGGGATGCATTTTTAACAGTTTGCTTGGAAAAATTATTTATTATTTGTTATTTAAAATTTTGAATATGTCACAGACTGGTTTATCAAAACTAATATATGCTTTTTCTAGAAAATGAATGTATTTCAGGTTAAAGCCTCTCATCTAAAATTATATTAGAAAAGAAAAAAATGTAAATAATATCTTGGTAAATATGTTATATAAAATCAAGTAGATGTTAAAGATTTGGGAGACTCCTTAATATAACTGACTTTCTTGTTTAAAGCAATTCCTTATTCTTATTTCTAAGACATACATAATATTAAATTGCTCTAAAATTATTGTTATTATTCATTGGAAATATATGATGACATACATTTCAGAATATTTGTATAATAACACAAGTATTAAAAGAGCTTGAATAGAGGATTGAAATGGAATGGACTACACATAGAAGCATAAACAGAGACTTCAAAATTCCATTTCTTTAATAAGGGCTTACTGTGATAGGCAATACTTCACGGTCATTTACAGCTGGGAATGGTTCCTTCCATTAACCAAAGGTGGAAATATACGAGAAGAAGGAGGTATGGAGGGGAAACATTTTGAATATATTGATTTCTAGATATCTATGAAACATAAGGTGGGACAGTTCAGTAGGTAAATGAAAATATAGGTCTGGAACTCATGGGTGTAGTTTGATAAAGGGATAGATTTGAGATTTATCAGTGTGTGGAAATTGAAGTGTAGATTGTCTATTTCAGGTTTGATAATTTTCAGATGCATTGGTCAATATGTGAAAGCTAGCAGGAAGAAAATGGGCTTATAAAAAGGAATGGGCATTAGACTGAGGAAAGAGGTAGATTAGGGGACCAAGGAGCTCAATAACATGAAAGAGTAGCTATATTAAATACACAGAAAAGAGAGTTGGGAGAGGCTCTGTCACAAAGTGAGATTAGTTAATCTTGATGATGCTAAGGTTTGAGTTGTGCCATGCCACCCCAAATATATTGAAGAAAAGCTGTCAAGGGTCTTAAAGAGTCTAAAATGTTGGAACTACCATCTGATTGGGACATACATGGCAATAAGGTGGCAGACATTAGGGTGAAGAAGAAGACTTTGAATTAGAAATCACAGTCTGGGTGAATTGGAGTTAGTGTATGAAAATGAGGAGGTTTCTAATATGCAAATTCTACAGTTATACACATCCACTCTGACTATTGAATTAGCGAGTAAACTACCTCGTATTATTTTTTTGCCCAGTCTTATAAATGCAGAAATTTGGAATGTTCAGTTCAACTGTGGTTAAAAAAAAGATTTCCAACACTTTCTATATAACTCCTTCATAATCTAAGCCAGTTACAGCAAGAGCAGGATTTGTTGTGCAAAACTGCTAGATTTAAACAGTGAAATGATATCTGAAAGAAACTTCCCAACTATACAGAAGACCTACTTTCAAGATCTCTTCCTGATTCTAGTGAGTAAATACATCTTGATTGAAATGAAAGTTTGATACATTTGCTGTGCCTCTGAAGTTTATTAATAAGCTACTTCATGCCAGTTAAATGCAAAGTTTCAAAAGACTTTGGAGAAGTATAACAAGTTTGAAAATCTCTTAACACCAGCGTCAGCAAACTGACTTAAAGTGAAAGGGCCTGAGTCTTTATTTCAAAAGTATGTTTAACAGAAAGAAAAGTAGAGCCAAATAAGGAAAAATATTACTTAAGATAACATACCTCATTTAAGTCACTATATATTTCTTACCATCAGTTAAACATAACAATTTTAACCAGAGTAGAACTCACCAGAAGTAAGTGCATGTTTATTTCAACAAAGAGATATTCTGCCTTATATTCTTCAGATAACTGCTCACAAGTCACCTGTCCAGTTTATCATATGGATATTGACACAACACCAGACTTCACAGATACATTGGGAATTGCTGCAATTCTCAAATATTAGATGTGTGAGTGAGGGTGATAGGTGAGAAAATGAAGAAAAAAGATGTTCTAATGTATTTTGCAAATGCTCAAAAATGAGGAAGAGGATTTGAGTCATCCAACAGAGGAAGTAGATTGCCATTTATCTTTAATTTATCCCATCTACCACAGTTCACTTCAGTTGGCAAAATATAGAGGCATGTCAGTCAACTGTCATCAGCATTGTTAGATTGTTTTGTTACTTTGCATCAGTGAGAAAATCCTTCATCTTGAGGATCTTAGTTTGATTTCTGCTTTAGTAAATACTGGTACTATACCACTTTGGAAGCCAGTCCCTTAAAATTTGTTGTATTGAAATAAAATCTGAAAAAGATTATAGAAAACAATCACCAGATAATGGCATCATTTCTAGACTATCTAACAAACTAAATTCCTAAACTTATTTTTAAAAATCTGTCAAGATAATTTAAATTCTTAGTTGTGAAACAGGATCCGAAGTTCTGTTTATAGATATGTGGAGAGAACACTGCTTTTTTCCTGACCTTCTATCAAACAGGAGAAATAGAAGTCGTTTGGAAAGCTTTTTCCTAAGGCAAGGGCTATACACAAAATAAAAGAACAGCTGTACTTAGGATGACCCTGTGAGGTCCTGCCAGTTTTGTAACTCATCCCAAGCAACCCCAAGACCTAGAACGTGTATGCTAATATTATGCTATCAGTAGTGTCAGCATGACAAGGACAAAGAAGGTTGATAATCATCTGTGATTTATATGCAGAGACAGACACCCAGAGCAATTACACTGTTTTGAGGCAATCTGCTCTTGAACAGTTTTAGCCAGATTTATTAGACATAAACATTCTATTTGTCACACTGTGTTCAACAATACTTTAAAATCATAATTCCAGTGATTAAGATATTACCTCCACCTCATAATTTTCAAATTGATATGTCAGTAAATATAAGAAAAATAAACATTTTTATCATATAAGCAGACAACTGATTTTTAAAATGTATTATTTAATATTTTAGAACATAGATGAGCTCATGGGTATCTGAAAACCTTGGTTTGTTCTCTTTCCAAAATATTTTCTCCTGGTGTGATTTCTTAACTAGCTTTAGCGTTTTTTTCCAGCTTTTTTCCCCCATGTACTCAAAGCTAAAAGTGACCATTTTTCCAGTGAATCATTATTTTTAAGTCAGACTGAGCATTTATGATAGTGAAAACAAAAATTGGATAATATTCCTTCAGGCTTGATACTTTTTGAATGTCCTTTTCCACTCAAGTGAGCTGAATTGGCAGGTGGGAAAAGATCTATTTGAAACATTTTATAAAAGAAAAGCATTTCTGAGAGATTTAGCTATGTAGAAATATTTGGTGCTAAAGGGAATCATCTTTTCAGTCTTGTTTACTGAGTACTTAGTTCATATGTTATAAGCCTGTAAAAGTTATTAAAGAAGCTCTGTGAGAGTTTATAGTCTAAAAGAGGAGCTGGGACAAAGTGAGAGAGTGGCATGGACATATATACACTACCAAATATAAAATAGACAGCTCGTGGGAAGCAGCTGCATAGCACAGGGAGACCAGCTCATTGCTTTGTGTCCACGCAGAGGGGTGGAATAGAGAGGGTGGGAGGGACACGCAAGAGGGAGGGGATATGGGGATATATGTATACGTATAGCTGATTCACTTTGTTATACAGCAGAAACTGACACAACAATGTAAAGCAATTATACTCCAATAAAGATGTTAAAAGAAAAAAAATAGAGGAGCTAGTCAACATTGATAGAGTACTTACTCTATGGCAAGCACTAATTTAAGCACTTTACAAACATTAATGTATTTAATCCTTGTAACAACCCTAAGATGCAAGTATTATTAGTCACATTTTAGAGATAAGGACAGAGATACAGATAGTTTGAGTGACTTGCTCAAGGTCACCAACTATGTTAACATTTAGCTAAGCAATGAGGTTATTTGCAGGAATTTGAGAGAGCTAAAATATCTGGCATCATTTTTTCACATTTCTGAATTGGAAACAAAGTGAGAAACAGATGTTGGAGTCAAGTGGACAAAAATCAATGTGTTATTTATAATGCCTATGTTGAAGAACATGGGCATGAATTCTGTTAGCCAAGGAGGGTTGATAATATTTTAACCCTAAATTGGACACACTTATCTAGTCACTGTCCCTGGGGGGTTAAAAATCAATGATTTCCAGGGTATCTGCCTGTAAAATATGTTATAAAAGAACAGAACAGAACATGTGTCCTCTGCAGGAAGTCAGATCACAAAAGAAAAAAAAAAAAAGAGCAAGGAGAAAGGAGGGAGGGGACAAACATAACATTGATACAATCTTCCTGTATCAGTTTATTTTTTCTGTAAAAATCACCACAAACTTATTAGCTTAACACATCACCTATTTGTTATCTTACAGTTCTGGAGTTCAGAGGTCCTAGAATCAAGGTGTTGACAAGGCTGCGTTCTTTGTGGAGCTCTAGGGAGGATACATGTCCTTGCTTTTTCTAGCTTCTACAAGCCACCTGCATGCTTTAGCTCATGGCCCTCTCCCTTCATCTTCAGAAGTTCATCACTCCATCCTCTACCTCTGTTGTCACATTGTCTTCTCCCTCTGACACCTCTTGCGTGCCTTTTATGACGACTCTCGTGATTACATTAAACTCACCCGGATCATCCAGTATGGTCTTGCAATCTCAAGATCCTTCATCATATCTGAAAAGTGCCTTTTGAAGCATACTCACAGTTTCCAGGGATTAGAATGTGGACATGTTTGGAGGGCAATGTTATGTCTAACACATCTCCTCAAATTCACCACTGGGAAGGAGTGAATAAAAGAGAAAAAGGGTAAAAATTGTTTCACTAGTGTGGCTCTCTTCAAATGGTATCATAATATTAGAGGAAAGAGATTCCCTCCCTAGTCAACATTTTGTAGTGTGTGGTTTCTTTCTCAGTGGATTTAACCACTAAACTCATCCTTAATCAAAGCTAGTATTGTTTCTCTCAGAACAGGAAGTCATGAGTAGCTTTTACTTTATCAACCCAGTTTCCCATTGCCAGATAAGTTGCTTCATGTATCTTTTTGGAACCATTAGCACTTATTCCATTACTAAATGTGGGGTATTGAAGTTTTCAAGTATTATAATTGCATTGTGTATTCACCCTTTTTAATTCTATAAGTTTTTGCTTCATATATTTTGGGTTCTGTTAGGTGTACATATGCTCATGATAGCCATACTTTCTTTTTTTCTTTTTTAATTAATTTATTTATTTTTGTCTGCATTGGGTCTTCGTTGCTGTGTGTGGGCTTTCTCTAGTTGGGGGCTACTCTTCGTTGTGGTGCACGGACTTCTCATTGCGGTGGCTTCTCTTGTTGCAGAGCACGGGCTCTAGGCTCAAGGGCTTCAGTAGTTGTGGCTAGTGGGCTCTAGAGCACGGGCTAAGTAGTTGTGGCGCATGGGATTAGTTGCTCTGCGGCATGTGGGATCTTCCTGGACCAGAGCTTGAACCCGTGTCCCCTGCATTGGCAGGTGGATTCTTAATCACTGCACCACCAGGGAAGCATGATAGTCACACTTTCATGATGGATTGACCCTTTTCACATCATATAATACTTTGTCTCTCTCTAGTAACAATAGTTACAAATTGCTGAATACTTACTATGTTCCAGGCACAGTTCTAAGCAAGTAGTATTTGTGCTTCACGTACAATCGCATTGTATTGAGACTATAAAACAAATTCTATTTTTTTCTTTGGTTTCTTACTGAAAAATAATTTTCAGTAGCATTTTTATTCTTTGAGCTATTGAGGATAATATTAAACGTTTCCTTGTGCTGAAGTATTTTTCCTATGTCTCATTTTGGATTATTTGTTTACTGATTGTTGAACAGTCTGAGGTCTATCCCAGACTCATGTTTTCCATCAAGTGAAGAATTGGGCTTCCCTTAAGCCTTGGTCACTGTTAACTTGTATATGGGCATTAGTCCCAATTCACCTTAAAAATATAGAAAATTTAATGATAGGATGCACTT
This sequence comes from Globicephala melas, assembly GCF_963455315.2. Lineage (NCBI taxonomy): Eukaryota > Metazoa > Chordata > Mammalia > Artiodactyla > Delphinidae > Globicephala > Globicephala melas. Next base: position 42,137,372 of record NC_083325.1, read on the forward strand.
CAAAACCAGTGCTATTAAACAGACTTCAAGATTACTTTTGCTTGTTTCAGCAAAGTTCTTTTCTGATAGATTTGGTCACTAAAAAACTGCCGAATTTGCACAAACAAAAACTACATTTCCCATCAAATACTATTATCAGTTATATTTCTCTTATTCTTTCCAAACTATGAAACTTTCTTTAAAAATCAACATTTCCTGTCCCTCATCCCTTCCAAATAGGAGTAACACCACAAATCTACATTTAATTTCTAATGTGTGCGTGTGAGCGTATGTATGTTGCAATCTAAAGATGAATACCTATGTAGAGATTTTGATGGATGTGAAATGGGTGAAAGTAGAGAAAATGATATTGTTCGTACTGAATGAAAATGAAGAAGAGGGATGGTTGTTCAGTTCTCTGATTATTCTAAGACTGTAAGCTGGGAGACAGAGGTGGAGGAAGCTCTGAGTTTTCCAGTAAGACTTTTTCAATTTTGGCAATTCTGGGTCCTCTCAGGAGCAAAATAAGTGTTTCCCACTAACTGTGATTTTAAATTCAGTTCTACATATCTCCTACTTCGAGAACTGTTTGCTAATAGGTTTACTTTCAGGCTGATTTTTCCCCCAGTCTTTCGCAATTTTGTCATGTTCTGTCCTTTACAGTTATTTTAATGCACAGGTTTGTGAAGCATTTTTTGTCCTCATTTTTGAGATTCCCAAATTATTAATTTACCATGCTCAATTTTACACTTAATTTTGATTAGATCCTTTCTGTGGTAATAAATACATTATTTATATATATATATATATATGTGTGTGTATATATATATATGATTTATATAAAGTTAATATAAATTAATTTTTTCTACATGTAGAACAGAGAGAAAAATTGTATAAATACAGTTTTATTTCACACTTCAGCTCTTTTGGCAACCAAATAAAGTAAATAATTTTAAATACAGTAGATCAAATTCATTAGGAAATTATTGTCTGTTTCACCCAGACTAAGAAGCCCTACATTAGTATTTTTGTATTTCTCAATATTCTTTACTTTTAAAAAAAAGAATGATTCTTTTCATAGTATTGCAAGATGCAGCTCTCTGTCATGTATTATTTTTTGTGTCACAGAACAATAAAGCAGCATTCATCGGCAAACATTCATATGCCTGCTGCTGCCTCTGTCTTCTTTTCAGTACTAAAATCATCCGGAGAAAATAGACTCCAGGGAGAAAGTAAACAAATTATAGAGGAACGACACAATTCCTCAGTGCAAGCTGGCAGCATGGATTCTACATGCCAGGCTTGTTGCAGTCTGGTGAGAAATCTCCTTCTCAGGGATAGCATGAGCACCATGTAAAAGGTTGATAATCAGCCCTGAAGAACTGAACTTACTATTTTATTTAAAAATAGCATTGATCATAGTAGGAGTGGATTTTCAGAGGGATAATACACAGGGTTGTCGCTTTGTTCATATGGGGCAAGAATGAAAAAATGAAAGAATCTGGATTTGAATTCATAAGCTCTAGATTTGAGTCCCAGATCTTATATTACTAAGTAGATGGGCAACATAATCATTCTTGATATTCAGATCCCTTTGTTGAATAAAGAAAATACTGATACCACATCATTGTGAAGACTAAAAACTCCCAGATGATGAGGGAAATAAAGAACAAAGTACTGTTTGAGCTCCATCATGGGTGTGGTGCTATTGACAGAGAGAACATGCAAGAGTGAATATTAATATGGGGAAATTACATAGTATTGTTAGAAGAAAGTAGCCATTTAAAGTTGTTTGGATTTAAGTTACAGGTAATAGAACTATAGCAAATAAATTTGGAAAAGAACATAGGTCCAGATCGTGAGTTCTCTTGAATGCTAGACTAAAGAATATTGATTTCATTCAATAGGAAATCAGAAATGGAAAGCTTTTCTGAAGAAAACGGGAAGCCAGAGACAGGTATGGTAAATAGGAGGTTAATATGACAAAAAAGGGAATCAGTCAAAAGGTTATGGTTGAGGCAAAGAAAGTTCAAGTGATCTTAGTGCAAGTGGGAATGGAGGTTTGAGAAAAATACTGAGGAGTCTGGAACTCAACTAAGATAATCATTCTCATTTATTAGGTGATTACTCAGTGCCAAGAACTCCACATACATTATTTAATCTTATCTTCATGACAAGCCTAAGAGAAGAGCTGGGGCTCTATTTCAGAGAAAGGTAACTGGGGCCCAAGACCACACAGTGGGGGCCCAGGGGAGCTGAGATTTGAACCAGGTCATCTCTCTTCAAAACTGGTACTCTTAGCAATTATGCTATTCTAGAACCCCATCACTCATAGGGAAGCATGAGAAAGGCAGAATTCTGATATCACAGCAGATGTTTTCCAGCCTTAGTGACTGCGAAGATGCAGATGATAATCACAGAAGAATGGCGTAGTAGGATAAAGGGAGACAAAGTGATTCTGTTTTTGACATTCTGAGTTTTAGTCCTTATGCATTATAAAAGTGGAGATGTCCAGCAAGCAGATAGAAATGCAGGATGAACTAGGAAATGGACATGCTTTAGAGTCTTCTAAAAGGAGGTGATGGATGATTCCAAGAAAGGGCTTGACAAAAGGGAGTGAATAGAGGAAAAGCAGGCCAAGGGCAGGTCCTTGGGAAAAATCAGAAAGGCAATTATAATTTCAGCATGAAACATAAGCATAATTTTAATCAAAGAATCTAAAGATCTTCTAAAGTAGCAATTCTCTCCTACTTGGAGAAGCCACGGCACTGCAGGGCACCATAAGTCTGTGAATCAATTAAACTCGAATTACAAAGTCAAATGGCATCTGTTCCCATCATGACATAAAACCTGCTAAGATGAAAAATCTCTGGCAAGAGTAAGCTAAATCTTTTATAAGTTGCTGTTCCACTGAATGTTTTTCTTCACATAGTTTCAATAACATACAAGTAGATTTGGGGCTTGGAAGTATCCTTAGAGATTACCTGGTCTAACATCCTTATTTTAAAAATGAAAAATCTGAGGCTCAGAGAAGTGATCCCAGGTCACGAAGCTAGCTTTTCTAGTGGGTTCATATATATTTACTCGCTAAATGTTTGGGGACCGAGCAGTTTGTATTTCATGATACTTACCTGAGAGTATTATTGAGAAGAAGTACTTTATATAAGGTGTGGGCACAGAGTTTATTGAGACTTTAATTTGTGTACATTTTCCTCTCCCTTTACGAAGAATATAGCCATCATTTTGTTTTGTTTGTTATTTTCCCCCAAGGACATTGCAGTTGCAGGGATTAAAGCAGAGACTGCCTACAAAACAAATGACTTTCATGTCTTTTCAGAATATTCTGAGGGAAAAGGGCGTGGTATCTTCAGTTGAGAGAAGAGAAAAGTGAAGTAGGGTAGGGGAAAAAAAGACTAGGAGGTGAGGTGAGAGAAAGAGGTAGGTAGGTACCTAAGTTCTGAAAGCACCTGTCCTCCACTCTCCTGAAGACCCCCACTGAGTCTCTGCCCAATAAGAAATGATTAATATATAACAATTCTTCATTTTACCAAAGTTCCTCTCTGCTATTCTACATGGTCTCTCCAGACACCCTGCCCTCGATACCTGTTATTCCATAATCTAGGAATAGAAGTTACCTTTCCAAACCTCATTTTTTCTTCAAGAGGATTCTATATAGACCCAATAGTATTAATCAGGAAACCATAGAGTCTGAAAAAAATGCATTCATATCAGTATTCCTTTTGTTGTTGATGCAATACTAATTTTATTTTAAATACCTCTAATTTTAATAATCTTTTATGAAATTTATTATTACCATTAATATTTCTCCCAAATATTCAGGGAAGTTTATGTTTTATGAAAGTAAACCATGTACTGTGGTAACAAGTATCCACACCCAGGATTGTAGGCACATCTGTTCAGGAAGAACAGGAAAGCAATCCAAGATACAAGTCACTTCTTCTAAGGTGTCAAAACAGTGTTGTAAGCAACTTCCTTTGAGTTAGGGAAGCTGAATTAATGGGTATAAATAATAAGTAAGTATAAATTTGGAAGAGAAAGATAATACTTTTAAAAGTTTCTACAAAGAAAGTTTTGCAAAAAAGATGGGGCCAAACTGGATTTGAAAATTAATATTTTTAACCAAGGACAGATAAGAATGCTGAGTTTATGTTCGCACATTTAAGAGAGATCAACTTTTGTAAGACTGGTTAGAATAACTGAGTTATTGAGGCAAAACTGAACTATATTTGAATACACTTTATTCTTAGGAATTAAATCCATGGAAAAGAATTTGAGAATCATTCAATACTGTATAATAGACATGGTTCTTAACAGAGGGTGCCAGTGGGAATCTTTCAAAAAATATAGATCCCTGGGCCTCAACTCTAAGCCAATTAAACCAGAGCCTCTGGAGATGGGATCCAGAATGGGTAGTTTTTAAAACTCCACAGATCTTTCTCACAGTTAGCCAGGTGGAATGCTACTCACCTGGAGACATTGAATGGAGAATGAGGGTGGGATCACAGGCAGAGTAATGGCCTCCAAAGATGTTCACAAACTAATCTCCCAGAGCCTAGGAATGTGTTACCTTACATGGAAAAAGGAACTTTACAGATGTAATAAAGTTAAGTGTTTTGAGATGGGAAGATTATCCTGGATAATTTAAGAGAACCCAATATAATCCAAAGGTCCTTTTAAAAAGGAGTGTCAGAGCCAGATATGTGACCATGGAAGCAGAAGCTGGAGTGATGCAGGGCTATGAGCCAAGGAATGGCCTGTAGAGTGTATAAAAGGCAAGGACATGGATTCTCCCCTAGAGCCTCCAGAAAGATGCAGTTCTGCTGATTCATTTTAGACTTCTGAACTCCAAAACTGTAAAATTATAAATTTTGTTGTTATAAGCAACTAGCTTTGTAGAATTTGTTGTAAGTAATTAAAGGAAACTAATACCTGTGGCTGCTTAAAAGAGTGAATACCTAAATGGTCATGCTTCATGGTAAGAGAAGAATAAAGATGAACAGACATTGCTACTTTGAGTCCTTTGTATCACTGGTGCTTTACCACTTTCTCTTCCTAGTCATTCTAATTCTTTTTTCATGTATTGGTATTTTCTGTTTTAGGTAAATTGAAATAATTTCCTGTTTATTTCTAGTTTCTGTAAACCCAAAGTGATTACTTGTGAAAATTTAAAAATATAAGCAACATGGATGGACCTAGAGATTGTCATACTGAGTGAAGTAAGTCAGACAGAGAAAGACGAATATCATCTGATATTGCTTATATGTGGGATCTTAAAAAATGGTACAAATAAACCTATTTACAAAACAAAAATAGAGTCACAAATGTAGAAAACAAACTTCTGGTTACCAAGGGGAAAAAGGGGGGTGGGATAAATTGGGAGATTTGGATTGACATATATGTGCTACTATATATAAAATAGTTAACTCATAAGAATCTACTTTATAGAACAGGGAACTCTACTCAATACTCTGTAATGACCTATATGGGAACAGAACCAGAAAAAGAGTGGATATATGTATATGTATAATTGATTCACTTTGCTGTACAGCAGAAAAAATTAAATGTATATATTAATATATATATTAATTTTATATAAAATATTAATTATATATATATAATATGTATATATATAAAACAAGAATGAACCAGGAAGGAACAGAAAGTATGAAGACGCCAATCACCAGTAAATGAAATTGATACAGTAATAAAAGACTCCCAACAAACAAAAGCCCAGGACTAGATGGCTTCACAGGTGAATTCTAGCAAATATTTAACGAAGAGTTAACACCTATCCATCACAAATTATTCCAAAAAATTGCAGAGGAAGAAATGTTTCCAAACTCATTCTATGAATCCAAGATCACTGTCATACCAAAACCAGACAAAGATGCCGTAAAAAAAGAAAATTACAGACCAGTATCATTGATGAACATAGATGTAAAAATTCTCAACAAAATATTAGTAAACCAACTTCAACAGTACATTAATCCCCTTCAACAGTAGGGGATTGGGGTGGGCATTGGATGAAGGTGGTCAGCAGGTACAACTTCCAGTTATAAGAAAAATAAGTACTAGGGTTGTACTGTACAACATGATGAATATAATTAACACTGCTCTATGTTATAAATGAAAACTGTTAAGAGAGTAAATCCTAAGAGTTCTCATCACTGTGTTAACAACTTTCTTTTATCACAAAATATTTTTTATTTATATGGGATTATGGATATTCACTAATTTATCATGGTAATCATTTCATGATGTACATAAGTCAAACCGTTATGCTGTATACCTTAAACTTATCCAGTACTGTATGTCAATTATATCTCAATAAAAGTGGAGGGAAAAAAATGTATGTATATAAAAGGAAGATCTGCTAGAAGAATAGATCCACAGAAGAAGGAATACAAATAAGAGCCATTACTTTGCTGAAAGCCTTTGAGAATTTTCTCCTCATCTGAGCTCTTAGCTTGGCAAAAACAACAAAACAAAACAAAAACAACCAAAAAACATACTAAGAGGGTGTCTGATGTGTAAAAGAACTAGAAAATGGTATTTTCTTTTATAGGAGGCTCTCCAGAGATATCAGGAAAACTATCTTGGAATATTTTCACTGCCGAAGTATCTATTTCTCAAATAGTTCTATTGTAATACGGTATGGGAAAAAAAAGATTTCAGTTTGGATAGGGCATGAGAATTATAAGTTTAAAGGTTGATGAAAAACTCTAGAGTGATGTTTTTAAGTTATTTCTGTGTAATGCAAATAGCTATTTGGAGGAAGAGTGTAGCTGACTGATCATTCCCACTTCTTGTGCTTTTTAGTCATTTTCTTTGCTGTATTAGGAGTTGTTTAACGCATTGTGAAAGGTAATGGGGTGAGAAAGCTTCCGCATGATGGAAAACAAACATCTCTCCTCCCCCGCATGCAGCAGGTTTCAAGAAACTGTGTTTGTAGGGAACAATCCTTCTTTGACTTAAGATAAAATAAAAGCAGAGCTAGTTCTCAGAGGTTAGTAATGGCATGAGTTCCAGATCCAGCACCAGAAGGACTGTGGAGGGAATGAAGAGTAGGTTTTTGTGTAAAGAGACAGGTGGAGATGTAGGGAAAAAAAACACTAAGGAGAAAAGACAGATAAAATACAGAATCTCAAGGTTCACTAGCCAAGCTACTGGTCCAAAAGGTGGGGCTGTTGCATAGGAAATGGCATATATGTTGCTTGTAGAGGGACCATGTCTAAGTATCTAGGAGCTGGTTGAGCAACCGTCATCAATAGATTCATCTGGTTATCTTATGTGCAAGGCCTTCATGTACCTCGAATTTTAGGTTTTCTAATAAACCATAAGACTTTATGTTGGTGAGCACTCTGAACTAATTGCCTCTGAAGACCTCTAAAATGTTCTCAAGTGGGGGAGCAATGGTAAACTAGAGGGGTTTTGAACTTGAATTAGGGGATTTTTATACCTTTTGTAGGGATCAGAGCCTGCTAGGTATAAAAATATAGATATGCGGGCTTCCTTGGTGGCGCAGTGTTTGAGAGTCCGCCTGCCAATGCAGGGGACATGGGTTCATACCCCGGTCCGGGAAGGTCCCACATGCCGCGGAGCGGCTGGGCCCGTGAGCCATGGCCGCTGGGCCTGCGCGTCCGGAGCCTGTGCTCTGCAACGGGAGAAGCCACAACAGTGAGAGGCCCGCGTACCACAACAACAACAACAAAAAGATATGGATGTTGGTATAGGTATAGATATTTATTTATAACTATATCTAGGTCTAGATCTGTATTTATATCAAAATATATAATGTAAATAAATTTATATTAAAATTAATATAAATTAAAACTTTTATTAAAAGTCTTATGCAGATGGCATAGGATTTCTCCAGAATCCTTAGTCTATCTTGGTATTCTCATATTGGGGGTTGCCATAAACTCCACATGATATCTTTTTCTACCACAGACACTACTTATGCTTAGAATCTACTGTGTCCTATGAGTCCCATTCAAAGTTGCAAGTTTTTCATGCCACCAGTTATATACGATTTAGCTGTGGAATATGCTAACAGTATAGACGATGCTGCTTCCACAACCCAGGTAAACCGACCAACCTATCAGGGATTGAACTTCCTTCTTTATGTCGGCGTGTGAGATGAAATGATCTGTTCTATACTTTAGAAGCAATGTTCCAACATGCTCCAGACCACCAGCCCCCTACGGTTTCACTGATAGCAAACCCATGAATCATCGTAGGGTTTATCTCCCACCTCCTGGGTCACATATGCCCTACCAAGCCTTCCTTTGTTCTCACCACTTCCTGCTTATATAGGTTTATCAGCATGATGTCTTCCACATAGTGAACTGATTTGATGTTCTATAGGATGCACACATGGTCTGGGTTTCCTCTGACCATATTATAACAGAGGATGGGAAAGTTAGCAAAGCTTTGCTGCAAAACCAAAAATGAATACTGCTGTCCATTCCACGTGAATATTAACTGTTTCTGTTCTTCCTTTCTGATAGGGATGGAAAAAGAATGTGTTCAGGAGATAAGTGGCTAAATGTCATCTACATAAGATGGTATCAGTCTTCTCTAGCCAAGCTAACATATCTTCCACAGTAGCTTTAATTGGGGCTACTTCTTGGTTGAGTTTGTAGTAGTCTACAATATTTTCCAGGCTCTGTTAGGTTTTTCGGGCCAGCCTAGTGAACCAAATGCAGATATTTTTGATATACCACCTCTGCCTCCTTCATGTCTTTAAGGTGGTACCAATCTCTGCCATTTCTCCTGCAATATTGTCACTATCTTGTCTAAGTTGGTAGTGGGGGGGATGTATCAGAGACTTCCATTTTGCCTTTTCCACCATAATAGATTTTACGTTATTGGCTAAGGAACTAATATAGGAGTTGCACTAATTGCCAGGAATGTTTGCTAAAATTATACATTTGACAATTGGGGAAAAAGACCACATGCGAGTCATGGGATCAGTGGACACATTTTGAGCTGAACTTATACCAGGACTTCATTTATTACCTGGCATCCATGTGTTCCTACCCTCACAGGGGGACTATGAAGATGGTTTGTGGCCTTGGGTATCAACGTCTACTTAGCTCTTATGTGCAGTAATCCTCAGAATGTTTGGATATTCCATTTTCCGCAATGCATGGTTATTCAAGTAAATGACTGCAGGTCTCTTTGGGAAAAGATGAGGTAATCATTACAGCTGGAATGCTACAGGACACTTCCTGTTGGGGATCAAATCTGTCCTTCATTCAGTCGGTTCATAGTTGGAAAATTGGCTCACATCTGGATACTGGACAAGAGATTGAGACATTAAGATGGCTGCCTTAAGTCACCTTCCTTGATCATACTTTCTTGATTTTTGTTGTTGTTGTTAGAGAGATTGAATGATTGGGTGTGCATCTATCCTGAACCCAAGAAAGCTGTGTTATATTAGCCATATCTATGGTTCTGTGCTTGCCATGCTCCTCTGATTGTCATTACAACCTTGCTGCCCATGAGAGTCAGTGAGCCTGCCTTACTTTAAACTGTTAAGAGCAACCATCTAGACCCCATTATTTTGAGAACTTGCCATCCCCATTCTTATACATGAGACCAGTTCTCAACATCTTCTCCCCATGAATCCTAGTTTACACTTAGACTGTAGGCTCTAACACTGATGCCTCTCTCACCAACAGCATATTTTTTATTACTTTGTTAAATCAAGTATCTTCCTGGCCCTCCTGAAGAGCATATCATTCTGGTAGTTTTCCCACCCTTATATCATATAACCCCTCTGGCATGCTGCTTTCTCTGAACCATTCTTCTTTGACTATCGTTTGCCATAGCAATCCTTCCACTTATTCAGGGCCACCATTTTCTCCAAGTTTCTATAAGATATCCTAGAAAACACTAGCATTATTTCCTTCAGTCTTTCTTTCTTTGTTTTTTCCCAGAATATTTTCCAAAAACAATTCCCCTGTGTCAATAAACCCTCCCTTATATAATTATATATTCTCTCTGAATTTAGCTCCATATGTGTTTTCCCAGTTCTTCTACAAGACTGGTTGGCTTGAAACTGCAGCTTATAGGGACATAGTCCCTTTCTCCCTTCACAATCCTGTCACTTCCATTGCCAGATTATGGTGTGGAATAATTCTAGCTATTGACCTATTTCCTAAGAGGAGATGGAGGTTCAGATCCTGAGAAGGGCACATGATGTCTTGCAGGAGAGAGGTTTTCTTCAAGACAAATGGAAACACTAACTTCTAACAGAGAGAAGTGGGTGAGTTCTAGGGATCCAAAGAATTCAAAGGATTCTGGGGAATCAAGATTTTCAAGGGCATGAACCCAGATGATCCCATATCTCAGAATCCCGTTTTTCCCCAATCAGGGCTCTAAACTTGGCATATTAGACTTCTCTAGTTTGAGTGTTTAACCTTTCCTGGAACCATGCCATTTGGTCCTGAGCTTTCTGTGTCCTCAGTATCTGGGAATAAAGGCTGTTATATGTTTCCAAGGAGCCCCTCTAGCTTTCATGGTTAGCTTCTAATTGACAGTTAAGAACCCCTAGACCTTCATTTACTTTCTTCAGAGCATCATAACCCCTAGCAATAGTCATCCAGCTCCACTATCTTTATAAATACTGTTTATCTCATATTTCTCAAACACCTGGTGTATTGCACCTGCTAGTAAATTTCCATCTACCAGTTTACCTCTCCAGTTCACTACCAATAAAATTTTTAACAGTTTCACTGATACCTTGTTTCAGAAGCTTTCCAAGTTCCATCTACCACCAGTAATTTGGATCCTCATTGTGGGCTGGCTAGCAAGTGATCCAGTCCATCTGCTTTCCTAGATACAACTGTTGCAGGTCAAGTTACCCATGAAGCAGACTCTAAGGAGATTTTCATGTAGGAGGTTTAGTGGGCAGTACTCTTGGAATTAATGCCTGAAGGGAATGGAAAGGAATCAGATTTAGGCAGAGGGAGAACTTGGACTCTGACTAACCTCTTTCCAGCTCTGAAGCTGGCATAGATATTCAGAGTTGTCATGAGTTGGGGTAATGAGCCAACTCTTAAATCTTTGTATTAACCAGTTACTATATTTAGGCTGTCTGTGCCTGGTATGGGAACATGACCTTGAACAAGAAGGTTTTCTTCAGCAGAGGGCAATTTCTGATGGATTGACAGTTGAAGATTATTTGACAGCAGCACTTCCCAAACCTGGGTTAAAATATCCTTCAGTTCTGAAGTGTATATCTGGGTAACATAGCATAGGGTCCACAACACAATGCTTGAGGCAATTAAATTGAAAACCACCATCATAAAGCTGTATCTGTTTGTAAACAGGTGATTTCAGAACAAGGAACCAAAACTACATGTTCCTTGTCTCAAGAGAAGAACTGTTGCCATAGCAATAAAACACAAATATGCCACCACTACTACTAGCTCTCAAATGATGAGTCCACTTGTGAAATGATTAGCTAGAAGAAATAAACTGGAACATCTTTCAGTTACCGTACAGTTTTCTCGTGACTAAGCTTTATCAGAAGCTGAAGTCTGGAAGGAAGGACAAATACGATTACAAATATATAGGGGAGTCACTTGCCATACACACTCAGATGTATATTTTCATTTCCGGTAGCTGCAGTTGTTACCCTCACAATCCTCACTCCCAGCCCTCTACCCTCTGGAGGTAGGTATATAAAGTTTAAAATGAACTTAAACTTGGCAAGCAATGCCATACAAAAAGCTTCAGCAAACAAAATTTGCTAAAATATTTTAACACCTGAGCATTTTAAGAAAAAGTTAACAATGGCATTTTAATTAATGACCATCACTTCAAACAAAATATAACAGTCCCTCAACTCCAGTTATATGTTTATGTTGGGGACAGAGCCATCCAAGCTGAAAGTTACATTCTGTTTTCCTTAGAGGGATGTTTATAAGACTATATTCTCCCCTGTATAAAGTTTAAAAGGCAATAAAATCTCAGTTGCACTAATAAGAGTGAGAAACAGTGACATTTCTGGTCTCCCCTGAAAGAAAAGTGTCCATACATTTCATCAGGATGCATTTTTCACTTATTAAACGAGTATTTCACTCAACTGGAGATACCATGATCGCAGTCTCGTGAGATGACTTTTACCCACTTGAAATCGGTACCCTGACATTGTGTATAAGAAATAGGTATAATTTTCCTTATTATAAATTTGTAGTTTGGATTGAATTTTACATCCATCAAATGTAAAATGTGTGCCCTCTAGTAGATGGAAGCACATCTCAACCCTAACTGCAATTAGCATCACTTGGAGAGTTTCTTGTTGGTTTGTTTGTTTGTTTTTAATACTTATGCACAAGCCACACACCCTAAATGATTCTAATTCATTTGGGCTGGGGTGGTCTGGACACTGCATTTCTCCCAGGGTGGCGAAGCACTGTAACACAGAGTATGGGTTACCCTTATAATGTGAACATTTAACCTCAAGCTTCAAAATATCTCTTGAATCCCCAAAGTCTGATTATCTAATATTATTTGAAGTCTCAATAGATAAGATAACAAAACTGCAGATTAACTGCTACAAATTATTCATAATCATGCTTTTTGCATCATTCACTCTGGCTTTCTTTGCATTTCTCAACTTGTTCCTTAATCTTTGAACTTCAAAGTAAACTTTGAGATAGAAATTAATCCACAGAAGAAATACCAAGGCAAGAAAAATGGATTATCTTCTGAAAAATGTTCAATTCATCTGCACAGTAATACAGAGAATAGAATTTGGTTGTAGAAATTCATATGGTATATAGTAATGGGAAACCCAGTTTGCTATGTTTAAAGACCCTAGTCCTCAGGGACTGTCATTTAAGTTTTACTTCAGACATATGCTACTTGGATTTCATGAAGAAAAATTTCATTCACATTCAATTGTAAGATTTTAGCTTGATCAAAAACTTTCAAAATAAAGAGTTGGTTTACTATTTAAAAAGACATCAGAGATGATGTAGTGCCGCTTCAGACTCAATTCTCATCTTAAATCTTGTTGTGAGAACCAAATTCATTGTTCCCTCTTCTCTTTAAAATATTAATATTTTTATAGGCCAGTGAAACAAATAAAACAAGGAATACTTAATTCCTAACTTTAAACAAGTATGTTTGGACAATGTTGTCCCATCCCTTCTTGTTCTCTGAAATCCACTTAGTGTGACAACTTGACACAACAATTGTCTTTATTGATAAAGTACATATCACCCTGGACAAACTTGTGGGTTTAAAATATGTTCTTGTCATAGGAAAATTTATCCCTGGTCTTCCAACTGTATGTTCAGTCATATTTTATGATTTTGTTTTCAAAAGCTGTGGCTGCTAAAATTGATGAGCTGTACTGGTACCCACAGCATAAGCATCCTGTTTCTTCAACCAAAGATCCATCACTTTATGAGGAGCATCACGGTGGGGGAGTGTGTGAATACAGAGTCTTTTTCACTCAGATGTGGGAAAGGAGAGAAGATGTGGAGGCTGGTAGGGATAGAGTATCTTTCTGACTTGTTCTCAAGTTTCCAGATCTACTTTAAACCGTTTTTCTAGTTGGTCAGAAACCAAAGGAATAGGAAAGGGCGGAATGGTGAGACATTAAGTCAGTCTTCATTTTCCCAGAGAATATGAACTTCTTCACTAGGCAGTGCTTCTCAAATGTTAACATGCATGTGAATCCCCAGGCAGCTTGTTGAAATGCACACCTGTTTTTGTTTTGTTTTTTAATTTTTCAAAATGATTTTTTAACACCTTTATTGGAGTATAATTGCTTTACAATGTGTTAGCTTCTGCTTTATAACAAAGTGAATCAGCTATACGTATACATGTATCCCCATATCCCCTCCCTCTTGCATCTCCCTCCCACCTCCCTATCCCACCCCTCTAGGTGGTCACAAAACACCGAGCTGATCTCCCTGTGCTATGCGGCTGCTTCCCACTAGCTATCGATTTTACATTTGGGAGTGTATATATGTCCTGTACCTGTTTTGATAGGTTAAAAACGGGGCCTATGATTTTACATTTCTAACAGGTGATGCTGAGGTTGCTGGTCCAATTACTCAGAACAGAACATCTGAATATAGTCTCTGTGCAGGTTTGCTTCCTTAACCCACCTTAGACCCATGTGCTTTTCCAAGACTAGTAGTCAAATGAAACAGAAGGGAACATTGGGCGTTTAGGGTTTGATTGTTTATTCTCTTGCCCTATGAGTGTGTGTATAAGGATCTGCCAGTCGTCTTTAATTAAGCACCTCATTACTTCTGATTAGAGAAGGAAAAGCATTCTCTTCAGATTTCGCTACCCTGCTCTACGTAGCTTATGCAGACCTTTTGTCATTAAAACATCATATTTTAGCAGGAAATTTCAAAGCATAATCTTCTAATGAGCTGGCGATGAAACTACTCTCTTAGCCACTGAAACAGCTATATTCAGAGTTGAATTAAGGTTTTGTCCATGTGTAAAGAAATGGAGTAAGTGGCAAGAAGTTAATAGGTTCTGTCACTAGTGGAGCAAACTAACTGCTTTTTAAAATTAACCCTGAACCTTGTCCTCAGTCAGTAGTTAATGGAAGTGACAGATTGAATACCATATATTATTTATAACATTAATAGAAAAATAAAATAATTATTTCTTGGCTTCATCCCATGCATATGTTTTAACTCTCTGCTTTCATCCTTTGGAGAGTGCATTGAATTTGAGGAAGAGACTGTCAAAGAGACTAATTGGCACCAACATTTATAGAGAGCTTTGTGTGACCAGGCAGGCACTGTTTTAGGTATTAGCTCAGTGAACCTCCGTGAGGTTTGTACAATTACTTTAATTTCCATTTTAAAGATATTAAAATTGAACAGTTTAGAAACTGACCCTCTATTACACAGCTGGAAAGCGTCAGGCAAGGCTTGAAACCAAGCGTTCTGCCTATAGTGCCCATGCGAGTAACCACTCTGCGATTCTGGCTTGTTAAATTATATGCGTGCAAGGTGTGAGTTCAGAGTTCACTACCGAAAATTACTTACGCTCTTGGGTCCAGAAAAGTAACAGCCTTGTATAAATCCAATCGTTCATCTCTCCAGTCCTTGCACCCACATTGCTAAACCCTGGAGGAAAAGATCAATTGTTTGTCCTAAAGCCACTGCACATTCGTTGTGTCCAGCCTTAGTTGTATGCTCATGTTTCCTTAGAAACCTTTCCCTTCAATTGATAATTTATGTTGCTCTCACTTCTCGAGAATCCGTGTACATTTCTGCCCAATCAGCCTTTCTTTGCTTCCTTTTGGTTTTCTTGGAAATAATGCCCCTCCTTCCACCCAGACTTACCTTGTGCCTCTGTTATGGATCACAGCACCAACACTCTCCTTTCTCTGTCTCCATCAGTCTCTTTTCTCTGAAGCTTCTGTGCCTTCTATGCTCAAATCTCTCCCCACATTAAAAAAACAAACAAACAAGAAACACTACACTCAATCTTATTACCCTTTGTAGCTAGGGCTCTATTTCACCCCTCACCCTCGTCAAAATTATTTTAATGAATATACACTTATTATCTACCTTTATATCTTCATCTCTTGTTTTCTTCTCAGTCTTTGGATTCATTGCTTTTGTAGTCTTCAAAATCACTAATGATATCATACTAAAGTTTAATGAACATTTGCCAGTTTTTAATTTCTTCAGCTTTTGGCATTATTACTGCTTCTTTATATTTTAAATTAACTCCTCTGTTCTTTTCTATGATAGCACTCTACCTGTTTTTCTTCTGGTAAGAATGTGCAGTGGTGAAATTGGGAAGTTAAAGAAAAAATGTGAGGACGTGACAGTGTCATATGTTGCTTTGGTATAGTTCTGTAGAATATGAACACATGTAGGCCGAGTGGAATAGACCATCTGTTTTAGTTTTCATTATAGACTATTGCTCTGACATCATCCTCTAAGTAACAGAGAATAAAGTGAAACACCCTTATTCTAAATCCCCCTGTTCCTACAGCTATGGTAAATACTCCATCCCTGAGAAATGGGCCCAGTGAAAAATAACCAGAAAGAAGAATATTTCATCTTAGGCAAAGTAATGATTTTGATCCCATGTGACCTTTGACCGTGTAGCAGTCACCTTCATAAGCAAAGTCAGAGAATTTAATAGTTGTGCTTACAGGGCAGCATGTAACACCTCCACTGCTAGCTATCTGAAGCCAAAGACCTTAATGTGGAACCTAGGAGTGCCGTCCCAGGAGATATTCTTCCAATTCTGGGAAAATCTGATAAGAATGCTTTCCAGAATTTTACATGTTCCTGAAGTTGGCTGTCACTTGAAGAAGCCAATTTGATAGGTTAAATATCTATTTCTGAAAGCTTCAAATAGTTCACTAATTTCTTTTAAATCTCCCTAATCTTTCCTGATTTCTAGGCTTAATTCTCTGCCTCAGCTTTCCCTTCAGTAAAGTGAAGAAGACATACATAGTGCATACCTCAAAGGGTAGTTGTGAATAATAAATATGTAAATCTATTGTATGTGTTTATTACTATTACTATTTTGTACTTTCTCATTTCTGTCAACTTTATTTTGAGTCTCACAGCCATAAAAAATCATTGAGGAACATAAATTTTCTCCTACTTATCAAATGGATTCATTGAATGCACAGCCACAAACAAGCAAATAAACAAATATCTTTAATCTTACAAAATGAGAGACTAGGAATCTTGAGAGACTAGGAATCTCAAGTTACCTCAGGTTTCTCATGACTTGAGAGCAGGTAGGAAGGCTGCCTAACAGAGTTGTTGTAGAGCCTAAATGATAAATTATGTGATGTACTCAGTGTATAGAGTGCTTCCTTGTTTTAATTATAATAATTACAATAAGAAGAATCATCATTTAGTGCTGAGATTTCATTTTATTCTGTTTACATTAACAGAAGTTAGTAGTGGTGGTGATGGGAGTAATAATAACTGAAAGAGTAGTTTATTTTATTGCTCTACTCTATCAGATTTAGAGAAAAAAAGTCAATTCAGTCTGGCCAGTGCCCTTCTCGTGTGCTTGTATTTTTTTTTTTTTTTTCTTCTTCTTATTGATCAGCCCTATTGTTCTTTTTCAGATGCTATCTCGGTTTCTTAGTCTTCGCCTCTATACTAAATACTAATAGGCAGATTTTTTACAAAATTCAAAGAAAACACTCAACCAACTTCATTCATCGGTTTCATTCACATATACTATGTTCGAAATCATTTTCTGTGGAAATAAACTTTTTATCCTTCTGAATGTTTAATGTTTCAAAAAAAATTACCTTGTTAAACTTCTAGACTTTCTCTTGTTCTCTTGGTGAAGGTATATTTTCTTTTTCTCACTTTGTGAAAAGTTTCAGGTGTATGTGTGTGTGTGTGTGAGAGAGAGAGAGAGAGAGATTGGAGTGGAGGAATAGATTCTAAGGGTTAAATACTCAACATTACAGAGAAGGAATAGGTTAACACCAATTAGTGATACTAAAGAATTAGCAAAGACTTAGAAGAAGCAGCACTTCCTTCTACTTTTTCACAATTCCTATGTAGTACTTTGATTTCTTGCAGGTATCAACATTTGTGTTACTTTTTTGAAATCAGGTCAGAGTGTTTTTTAAATAGTTACTCCTTTAATTCAATTATAGCAATATTCATAGAGTGACAACTAGAAGCAAAATAACCGCCGTAAGTAATTTCCTTTGAGATACTCTGCATAGCTTACTTCTATAAACTTTAAAAGCTGAAAGAAAGGAGTATTAGATGGGGAAATTCATTTTCTTTAGAGCAGCATAATTTTCCCCCAATGTAAGATGTTTAACCTGCTCTGGAGCCAGGATGTATAAAAGTATTCACCCTGTAGAAAAGTGATTGAGGTTTTCCTACCAACAGGAATAAGAAAAGTTCATGCATTTCTAATTCCTTCTAATCATGTAGCATAGAATTATGTGGGGTAGAATAAATGATACCCTGCCTGATTTTATCACCTATATTTCCTTTCCAAAGTTGCTTAAACATGAATATTCATTACATGAAACATTCACTAGAACAATTAACATTCAAATCCTTCAAATGTCTTAAAAAGTATAAATTTCTTAGGGTAAATGCCACGTTATGTAGTGAGATTTTTTTTCCCTAGGTAGTTCTATGATTATTTTTTAAGAATTATTCTCCTTTTAATTTAAAGATATATTATTGTTCTTATTCCCAATATTTCATAATCACCCCTTAATATTTGCCTGATGTTTAAATTTTACAAAACACTTCTACTGTAGTATCTCCTTATCTTCACACCATTTCCCCACTCTACTGTTTATCAAGGTAACCATGTTCTGATTGGGCCTTCCAAGTCAGTTCTGGAGGATTTTGAGGGCATAGAGATACAACCTGCAATTTTGTTAGTTATTTCTTCCTGAAGTATACTCAACAGGGAGAGTACTTTTCTTTTTACTCTTCCATTTTCTTCATTAATAAAAAGTCGGAAACCAAGATAATTACCACATTACCCTAAAGCTTATGTTCAAGAAGTAGTATAGTTTTCCCAATATATGTATGTATGATATGTGGGCCACAAGTCTTATGAGATTCTTATTTAATATTGGTCTATGTTGTTTTCCTTTTCCCTCTTTTTTGTTCTCCCTCCTCTTTTGCTGATGTTTCCTGTCTTCCTCTCAACACATTACCATTACTAAATAACAGACGGACTGAATTTGTTTATCACAGCATTTCCAAACTTATGTGGTTTCTCATGATTCTATTAACATACCACAGAATTAGTGTTCCCAAACACAGAGTATAGGTCTCATGCAAGACATGGGGCTAAACCCTAAGGTGAGTGCTCCAAACATGCTTATAGAAAAGGATAAATGTACAATTAAAAGGATACATTAAAAATATCTAATGGTAAATAAATATCTAGTTTTAAAATAGCTAATGGAAAATAAATATCTAGTTTAGAGACACATCATTTTTCAGCATGGAGGCGTGTTGCTGAGCACTGAGAATTGAAGGATCAGAACATCTGGACCTCCCAACATATCCATCTGGATACTCTTGTTTTACTTTTCTTTCTATTGCTATTTCTATTTCTATTACTTGGGCCACCTGGGTCTCTATGCCATTGTCTAGACCTCCTGAGACTTACGAGCCATGCATCTTCTCCTTTAGGAAAGTGAGAAATCACTGGGTCCAGGGAAACAATCCTCTAATTCTTTCAGTATGTCTTTTCTTGAAATCCTTGAGCATATAAAGATAATTTGATTCCAACAAGTTTCATTACATAATCTCATTTTCTAACTGTATCTCTCGTTTTTAAATTTTATTTACTGACAATAAAAATAATCAACAGAAATGGGAGAAGGAAAGTAATGATTGTTCAACACTAACTTGTACCAAGCTCTACGCTAGACACTTTAAGCTATTTCATTTACTCTGAAATGTAGGGATTATTGATAAGCATGCAGTTAGTACTGAAGATTTGAAAAGTAAATAATTTTATGCACACAAGAAATAAAAATCTTAAAATACTTCATACCTGTACTACAGTACCTATAATATAGGAGAATGACTATCATTCAATTATATTTCAAACTATGGCTTAAAATTTTTAATTAATGACCTATTGTTCAATTATAGCCAAATTTGTATTTTCAAGAAGTTTTTAGTTAGGCTACCAGTCATTTCTTTAAGATAAAATATTTTCCTGGTGAATTTTAACCTGAGTCATTGGCGATTTTACATTGTATATTCCTGAACACTGTGGACTGGTGATAGGACATTAATAACTTGAAGCACTGCAGCTTTACATAGGTTTCTAACTGGGAACTGTATGATACAAATTAGCCAGTTAATATCCTTTTATATAAAGGCATCAATTTATATATTTATAATACACTTTATATATTTTATTATATAAGATAAACTAAGGTATCATTTTCCAGGTAAACTGATGGATGCTCGATTCTGCTGGGAAACACTGGAGGCACATACCTCAGAGTTTTCCCAACTGAGATGTAAAGAGATAGGGTCTTTACCGTATAATACCCATCAGTCCTTGGTCAGGAGGCTGTTCCCAGGGAGCTTTAGTTCCCTGGTAATTCTAACCTGCCACCCATGTAGGCAGAGCTAACTCCTGGGTCAAAGAAAGTCCTCTGGCAACAAGTCGCAGGTACTAGATGTTGGAAGATGTGCTAGTAGGTGGGCTGGCATGTAGGGAATAGGTAAGCACTCAGAGAATATGGTAAGGCATTGACAGTATGCTATGATGTCTTCTAGAGGAAACATCCTTTTAAAAATGGGAAATAAATGAAAGACAGTATTATGTAATAAATAATATATAGCAGCTGATAGACCAGAAATAAAATACAGACTCTGAGTATTCTAGCAGGCTAATCTTGGGAACATAATTTCTCTCAGGCTGGGCTTCCTTATCTATAAAACAGAGAACATTGTACTTACCTTAAAATTTGTAAAACTTAAAATAATATCTAAGAAGTCCTTACCACAGTATCTAGAAATCAATAACTAGCAAATATTAATGCATTCAGAAGGTAGTTGGTGTTTGAGATATTCTGTGTCATTTATCAACCTTATTCTAATGCAAGAAATCTCCTCTAAAGCATCTTCCTCTGACAGCTGTTCAATCTGGACTTCAGCCCTTCTAGTTACAGGGCATATCAGCCTAAAGAGTTTGTCCTTTCTGGTTTGGGGCAGCACTAATGGCTAACATGTTCTTTTTTATGTTGGAACTGAAATTATTTCACGAATAAATAGCCTCATAGATTATATTAAGATAAATAATTTCATTAATAAATAGACTCAGAGCCACCTCTAACATTTTTGTGAGACCTGTGGCATGACATCACATGGAGGATCACATGCCCTTTGTCTAAAAGCTACAGTCAAACTAGCAAAATTGATACATAAAATATTTTCTATTTTCCTGTTATAAAAAATATGTCTACATAATAGAAAATGGAAATTTATGTATTAAGATACCATTTTTAGTGGACTGAAAGACAGCAAAATGTAAACTATAAGTAAACTTAATTTCATTATGTTTCTCTGGATATCTAATTATTGATGATTCAGTGGTGTTTGGATGATTAATAAATTAAGGTGGATATAATTCGTAAATTATAATGTTTATCCTATGGAGTCGTAACCTTCATTTTATCAACATCAACATCAACTGTTCTTATAATCACAATTTTAACATATTTTTTTTCTTGACAGTAATACCACATTAGACAACTTTAAAAATGTTCAGATGGTCTTTAGATCATTTATTGAAATAAAGGTGTATTATGATTTTGTATTAGAGCTCAAAGAACAGATGTTGCAATCTTTTTTAAAGTCGATTTTATTGAGGTATACTTTGCAAAAAGTGGTACACTTTTTAAGTGTATGCTTGATGAGTTTGACAAACGTAGAAGGTCATGAAACCACCAAGACAATTAAGTTATTTGATATTTCCATCACTCTAAGAAGTTTCTTCATGCCCCTTTTTTAGATAAACCCCTCCCACTGCCCTCAGCCTCCAAAGGCTCTTATTGAGTTATTATAGTTCTTAGTTATTTTATAATCCAATAAGGAAAATTTCAGCCTACTGAGACAGTAGTCACTGGAATTGTGAATAAAATTCTTAAATTGAAAGTTAGTTTAAAAAAGGAATTATAGATTTTAAATAATATGCTCAAACATTGTAATGGGGCAGCAAATAGTAAAGTATCATCATCATGGAAAATATTGCAAAGCATTTAAAGTTCATCTCATAAACTGCTATCACAGATTGCCATTTTTACCATCCTTAAAGCAGCATATAGTTTCATAGATTATTGCTTGCATTCTTCTTTCAAAATTTCAATACTAAGATATTATAAAGAAAATGAAAATAGCAGTATGGTGCCCAAGTTGTTCCAGTTTCTCTGCATGTACTTTGATCTATAATTGCCAGAAAATATTATTCTCTATAGAAATCAGTGTTGAGATTATTTGTACATTAATCTTATAGTCATGGGTATGCTGTTCATTTCCTTGTTCTAATTATCTTACTTTTTATTGGAACATCACGCATGTTGCATTTTTTTCCATTCAGTCTGATAACTTACTTTTTGCTAAACTTTTAATGATATTATTAAAAGTAAATGAGGATTTATACCAAATAATGCGAATAGTGCAAATTTAAACTTAAGTTTAGTTTCTGCCAAAGACCATGATTCACTCTTTATTTGCAGATCACTCTTGTTTCACTTTTTTTTTCTATTGCATCTCATATCTTGTGTAAAGTAAATCTAGTTGTTTTATTTTGAAGATTATCTCTAGAACCACAGATTGGAGAAAGAAGCAAGCAAAAAAACAAAACAACACAACAAAAAAAAATGCTTAGCACAACCAGCCAAAGGTACTTCATTCTGTAAAACGTTATCACATTCTTGCTGTTGAAGAAGGAGGACTCACCGGTTAAATGTTTTTCTGCTTTTACCCAAGTGTGTCCACAGCTGAAATTCTCTTTTTAGTTTAAAGTAGTGACCTACAAAGGGGTTAGTAGCACAATCTAAACCTCCAAAACCTTCAGCCACAGTTGCCTTTTGTTTTGAAGATATAGGGCAAGAATATGGTGAAGAATTTCCTAGAGGCCTGAAAGAATTAGTTACAAAACAAATGTTTGGGTTATGGGTTGAGCTGTGCCAGCCCTGCATGCCAGATTCTGAGCGACAGGGGTGCCTGAGTATTCTCTAATACATTTATTTTGTGTGTATGTGATATGTAGGGCCTCCTAAATCACATGACTCAGAGCAGGGAAATCCCTTGAATGGGTCTAAAGATGATCTAATCTCACTTCTTTTTGACAGACCTTTAGTTTTGAGGATGGCTATTAATGTCTTC
Source organism: Globicephala melas (assembly GCF_963455315.2). Taxonomy (NCBI): domain Eukaryota; kingdom Metazoa; phylum Chordata; class Mammalia; order Artiodactyla; family Delphinidae; genus Globicephala; species Globicephala melas. Next base: position 42,160,258 of record NC_083325.1, read on the forward strand.
TATTTTCATAGCTGAACACAGCTAATTTCAGCTTTTCTATTGAAAATCCTTGATTTATACCATAACCTATAATTTTAAGTAAGTCATAAACAACCATAAAGCTTCAGTGATTAGCACAAAATTTAGGAGGACTTTCCTTTTGTTCACTTTTCTCTCCACTTCCAACTTCGTTTTTGGTACCTCCGCAAATTCCTCCTGAATCTATCAAGCCTGTCCAAAGAATGTTGCCACTTAGTCAGTGTGACTTATGAGCAATGCATTGCCGCTAGCACAGTCATCCAGAAGCTCTGTCTTTCAGAAGAGGAGAACCTTTCAGAAGGGTCTTACAGCTTTACAGCCACAGCTCAGATGTGGCCTGGATATGGTGAGGCCAGCCTGGTGGCCCCTTCCCCACATCAACCTGGAGCTCATACGTTTGGCTGCACCCTGTGCGGGTGGTAGGCAACCCCCGCCCCCCGAGAGCGGGGCGGGCAGCAGAGGTGTGGTGTCGGTGGTACCACTCTCTCAGTTCACAGATGTGGCAGGCCCATCTGATTGGCAGGGCAGTAAATCGTCCTGTACAGCTGTTCTCTTTAAAAACAGTTATGTATCTGTGCAGTAAACTCTCCTCTTATTGCATGTCGTTGAGCCATCACACTGGAGCTCCTTGTTGGACCCTTTTTCTACCTGGTTATTATTCTCAGCCACCTTCCAATTCCTTCCTGCCCTTGATACAGTTTCTTCTTTTTTCCTAACTGTTCACAGTTCTCTTTCCTACTTACATGCAGAGAAATGCATATCTCAACTTTACAGATAGAAATATAACTAAATAGAAAAAGCATAACCCTTGAATACACCATCTTTCTTATTTGACATACTTTCTAGATATAACCACCATTCTGGTTCTCCTCCTCTCTATAGTCTTGAGGTTTTGACATCTGTTCCTTAAAATGTGGTTGCCAGGGCTTTAGCAACTTCAGACATTGAAATTCAACATAAATTGGGAGCTAAAATCTCCCCATTTCTCTACACCGTACGTCTATTTTTGCAGTCTCCAAACAAATTAGCTTTATGGAGGTAGTGATCCCATGTTGCTCCTGCTATTAAATTTGTAATAAAAAAAGCTGTTAGAACATTTTTTCTTTTCATACAAATTGTTGTTAAAATAGATTTATTCATTGAAGTTTGGGTGTGATTAAAACAAGAATGTGGAAAGCATGGTGTAAGTGAACTAGTAGCAAAACTGGAAATTTAGATGGGCAGCAATAAAATTCTTTATTAGTGCAAAGAAGTGAACGGGATTCTTTGCATCAGAGTCCCAGTGGGAAATGTTCTCAAGGGAGAAAGCCAAGTATCTGTTCATGTCCAGTGACAGGCCACGTAAGGAAGAGACAGAAGATGTAGGGGAAGTTGCTGCATGATGGAGAAAGAAATCTTAGGCTGAACGGAATTTAGATTATGGTAACATGTCTGGAAAAGGAGGAAGGTAAGACAGAGATGAAAGTTTGAGAGAAGATAGCTATTAGATGTAGTTATTATTTTAGGCTGGCCAGGATGGGTGACTCGGTGCAGGAGACGAGGAGGGAAGTTAAACACTGTTATTATATATTAACAAGAAGGGAGGAAGCTATGATCAACTAGTTTTAACGGTTTCCACAGTGCCTATGGTGATATGCAAATATATTGCACATGCAAATTTGTATCAGTATTTGAGAATAGGATGGGATTAAATCCGATTTTCAGATGATATCTTACACTAAGCCATTTCACCTTTCATGAAAAGACTTCACTTAAACCAGACACATCCAGAAATCCTTTTATAATGTTGAGATTTATCAGGACATCATTTCAAACAGTGGAGAAACTCATAATGTTGGTTTTGCATATTATATTAACTTTTATACCATATTTCCTTATCTCATCAAGATGTTGTTGTTACATATGAATGAGGAAATGCAGGATAGTAAAGGAAAGACATCAATCCAAAAGTTACTCGAATATTGGCTTGTGATAAATACCACTGCATAAGCCCTGAAAACAGAACAAACCAAACTGAGTACATTGGCTCCTGGATAATAGACCAGCTCTGTTTTCCTGCTAGTGTGCCAAGGAAAAGTATATGCTAGGGCTAACATTTCCTGCTGCACATGGCGTAATACTATAGAGATAGTTGAATAATCCATATGCAAATTAAAGGAAAGAGCAACTTGGTTATTAAATACAGACACTGGAGGTCTCTGGGATCTGTTCTCCTTGTAAAAATCAGGGAATCATCAGTGCTGGCTCCGAAGTGTATTCTTAGTCCCATCTTATATGACTGCAGTTATTCTTATTCATCTCACATTTTCAGATGTCGGGTCTCCAGAGTCTTAAATGATGCTGCATAACTGCTTTCTTGTCAGATGGCACAAAAAACTCATTCTTCAACAAAAGGAAAATTAACCGCTTCTGCTCTGCTCAGACTGCATACCAGAACATTCATCTAAATCCACTTCATAGAACATCTGCTCAAATAATGTACACGGTGGTGAAGACCTGGAAACTATTAACACATAGCCCATTGCTGACCTCTTCTGTGTTTTTAAGGACAATAGGAGTCCATAAAGTGAGCTGTTAAAGAAAAAAATCTTTCAAGCCTCTATCATGCACTTCCAAATGGCTGTTAGAGCCTTATTCATCTCATCCTGGACCTCTTTGAGAACTGTACCCTCCCTTTTGAGACTGAAATCATATAAAGAACATTTGTAGAAAAATGTTTACAATCTGCTTCATAAGTCAACCAAAGATTTAAACTTAGAATATCACCCAGATTGGTGTTCTCGCTTTCCTTTATCTTGCCCAGTGATTGTCAACCGGGGTGATTTTACCCATGAGTGAACCTTTGCAAATGTCAGGAGACAGTTTTGATTGTCACGTCCTAGTGAGCATGGGGTAACACATTTAGTGGGTAGAAGCCAGAGGTACTGCTCAGCATCCTACAGTATGTAGGACACCACTTACACACACACACACACACACACACACGCACACACACACACGCACACACACACACACACACACGACAAAAAATTATCTTATCCAAAAAGTCAATAGCATCACTGTTGAGAAACCCTAAGCTAGACTTTTACATTTCTGCTCAGGGAGACCCACAAAACTTATTTCTTAAGTGATGTAGCTCTTTTTTGCCCAACAATCAGTGCACTCAGTTTTCTTCACTCAGTTATTGTGATTGTTCTATTTTGATTTGACAAATGAGGCTTAAACCAAAAAGATGTTTGGTAAGACATTGGTATGCATCAGATTTGATTAGACTGTTTGTTTGAATGGAGTGAGGAGCTGTTTTAACTGCTGAGATCTGTTTGCTGCCCAGATGGTGAAGCCAGCATCTCAATTAGTTATCACACATGGTGGGACAGAGTATAAAATGAGTTTTGGGCTTCTCTTGTTACTAACTGTGGAATCTCTGATGACCATCGAGGAAGTTTAGGATTGCTCCAGCCACATTCAAGAAAAGAAGTCCTAGATCCTGTCTAATCTCTGTGATGTCTGAGAATCAAAGCTCCACAATTACCACCTAGGCCTCCATGGGAGGCAAAACACATTATTTTTGAGACAAAACCTCTTCTTATCTTTGAATATCAAAAATACTGTACATCCACGTGTGCCAGACTACTTTTCATCATTTTTATTTACCTGCCCCTGCCCATTTATTCCAGATCGTTACCATACCCAAAAGTTTCTTCTTGGTTTTGTTAGTGTTGTTGTTTTGTTTTTTGTTTTCCTTTTTTTCTGCAGCTAGAATGCCCTGTGCTTTAGTTTTCCATCTGTCTGATTTCTAGTCTTAAGAATTTCAGCTCAAGTACAACCAAATTCTCTAATTTGATACTTGGTCTTTTCAACATAAATGAGATTTCCCTCTTATTAAACTGTTTTTCCAGTGGCTCTCTACTTTTGAGTAAGGGGCAGGATCAGAGTTACTTGAAGGGGAGAAGAGTTTACATACTACTGCCTTTCATCATTTACCCTGTTCTCCAACCCTGTGTACTCTGACACTACCTCAGACTCTCAGTGAAAACCACTCCTCTTTAGAAATGATGGACTGTAGTACTCTTTTGAGAGTATGTTGTTTCGTTTTTTTTTTTTTTTTTTTTTTTGCGGTACGCGGGCCTCTCACTGTTGTGGCCTCTTCCGTTGCGGAGCACAGGCTCCGGACGCGCAGGCTCAGCGGCCACGGCTCACGGACCCAACTGCTCCACGGCATGTGGAATCTTCCCGGACCGGGGCACGAACCCGTGTCCCCTGCATCGGCAGGCAGACTCTCAACCACTGCGCCACCAGGGAAGCCCTGTTGTTTCGTATTATTATTTTTTGTAGGTTATTGTCTCCCTGCTGTAAATGTCAGAGACTATTCTATACCCCTTATCTACATTCTTGCCTAGTACAAATGTGCTAGAACATAAAAGTATATCAACAATAAATACTTTGTTGTAGATCATATGGATGAGGAAGTCCCAATCCAAAAACATCTCCTGACCATTTTAGGATGAGATTTCCAAACTTACATATAGGCAGTTAAACAGCTTGACTCATTTTAATAAAAGAACTTTACAGCCTGACCCAGGACAAGAAATAAAGAGAAAACATTTTAGGTTTGACTGCATTAATATTTTATTAGAAGCAAATAGGCAAATTATAGATGGATTTTATTAAACAGCATACAATCAGTGGCTATGAAGAATTTTGGCATCCAATAAGACTTTAGCTTCCTCAGGAAGCAGTAGCAAATTTGCAGAAAAAAATAATTCAAATTTTTAATTTCCTAATTTAAACAGTATCGCTCATTTAAGCAATTTAGCTGATTATAATTATGAATACATGCCATGTATTTAGCAGCAACTTGCAAGTTCTCCTGTGGTCCAGATTACTAATAGATTCAATGATGCTCTTTTTCAGGACTGATGTTGAGATTTTTAATACATGAAACCATTGACACTGAGATCAAACGTTTTATCTCAGGAAAAAAAATGCGTTCTCCTTTTCTATCAATATGACAGGAAGCAAAATGATTATTTATGGCTATTACTTGACTATGCTGTCAAACATATTTGCTGCTTTAACTAGACCATCTTGAATTAACAGATGCAAATGCAGTTGATAACCAAAAGGGTGGCTCTTTGTGGAATGATAGTGCTTTGCTTGAGGCTCTCCCGCAGTCCGTGCTTTTATAGGGAAACAGTGATTTTGCCTAATTTTACTCAGCTTGGAAAACCAGGAGATCAAGGTGCAGATAGGGTACTTTCAGTTCACTTAATGTCAGTATTTACAGAAAGCCTTTTATATGTCAGGGACTATGTAAAACCAGGGAAACAAAAGATGAATGAGATGCCACTGCTCTCAAGGAGAGCATGCTTTAGAGCTGGGATAAAGTACCATCTAGAATAGACAGTAAGATAAGAATTGATAAGCAGGCAGGGAGGGGCTAGAGTTGATTCAAAGAGAGGAAAAGTCACTTTTGGACTGAGGGGAAGTATAATTTTTTCCTTAACTCCAAGTCAACTATTCCTGGGAAGTGTCTCCATTTGTATTCTCTCTCTCTCTCTCTCTCTCTCTCTCCCTCTGTCATAAAATTCTTACACTTACAGGCATTAATGGGTATCAGGAACTATTATTAGACAGTGAGCTTTTACATTCTTTTTCCCCCCTCCCCTTCAACATAAAGTAGAAGGTTATTCTTCCCTTTCCTTCTCTTCAACTCTGTACCCCCATCTCTTATTCTGAGATTGAATTGCTCAGATCCCTGAGTTCCTGCCCATCCTCCTTGACATACTCCCCACTCCTACCCACCCTACCCACTGCTGTCAGGTACCATCTGGTACTGTCTTTGAAGTATGTCCCATATTCTGAACCTTTCTTACATCCAAACTCCCAATCCAGATATCTCCCTACTATGCCCTATTCCCTCACATTCCAGGGTTCTGCTAGATGAAAACCAAATACTCTGATGTCACAATTGGTATTGATAGCTTAATCAATGTTCCCACATGACACATGTCTGCTCTTTGAATCTCTCTGAGAAAGTAGAAAATCTAAACTCTCCCATTTTAGAATTTTTTTTTTCTTAACACAGGAGGGGCATCTAGGCCCAGATAGGTCTCAGACTCATCATATAATATTGTCATTCCTCAAGTTCATCGTTTCGTCAGCCTCATGCCCCATATGCACTTACATCTGTTGTTTAAGGACATCATAATGTTGCATACACACCAATGAGGAAGTGGATATATTTAGCCCATGAATGAAAACTACTGTAAAATCTATTAAATTAAAATCTCTTCACAAAGCTCCTCAGCCCTTGATCATATCCAAAAAACATTAGCAAAGACTATTACTATTTCATATCATTATTAACACATATATATGTGTTATAGCACATCCTATCTTAGTTTCCAAAAAGTTATTTAAAATGTTCAGTAGCATAGGAAACAACTCTCTCACATATAGTGTTTCTCTTTCTCTAGGGATTTCAAAAGCCCCAGTAGGCCAAAATATAACATATTAGTCTGCCTTGTATATACCAGTTATAATCAATTACTGTATATTACAGAGAAATCAGCAGGTGAACAGTTTCTAAGACAAAATAGTTTCCATCCACTTCAGTTTGTGGGGAAAACAATAGGCATCTTTCAGTAAGTTCCTGTGCTTGAAAGCTGGCTTTTTATGCAAATGTAAAAAATATAATTAGTTTCTTTCAGAAATAGTAACACAGTGTCTCTCTTCCTCTGACCTTCCAGAGTCTTGTAGATTAGTGGTTCTTAATCTTTATAAGTACATTAAGTACATAATGTACATAAGTACATAGACTATCCTGGGGAGCTTTACAAAATTACAGTGTCTAAGCCACACTCCAGACCAATGAAGTCAGAATCTAAGAGTGGGGCATCAGCACTTTTTAAAGCTCCATTGAGGGCTTCCCTGGTGGTGCAGTGGTTGAGAGGCCACCTGCCGATGCAGGGGACACGGGTTCGTGCCCCGGTCTGGGAAGATCCCACATGCTGCGGAGCGGCTGGGCCCGTGAGCCATGGCTGCTGAGCCTGCGCGTCCGGAGCCTGTGCTCCGAAACGGGAGAGGCCACGGCAGTGAGAGGCCCGCGTACCGCAAAAAAAAAAAAAAAAAAAAAAAAAAAAAAAGTTCCATTGAGGTCAAGAACTACTTTTCTAGAGTGACAACAAAGCAGTCATCCTAATGGGCATTCTGGCCTTCGGCATGTGAGAAACACTAATAACACTGAGAAACGTGCAAGAAAAAAAATTCCATCCCCAGATGGAAATTGAAGAATAGTTGGTGTACCTGGTTTCTTAGCCCCAAGCATCTTACCATGATGTGGGGATGAGAGAACTATGAGAGGCAGGTGCCCAACACAAGAGAGTGGAAGCAGCATATAAGTAGCTAATTAGCTAATGAGCAGAGAGAATGGGTGAGGTTGAATACAGTGACACAGAGAAGGGCAACCATTGCTGCTCACGGTCAAAAGCCACCTCCTTCATGACCCGCAAAATGATGGGATTGAGTACTGATTTTTAGGATCAATTCACAGAGTAATAAAAGGTCAGGATCAAATGCAAAGGCTTTGACTTATTTTCCAAAGATTTGAAAATCATTATCATCCTATGAGGTAAATAGCACAGGGGCTAAAATTATGGTTAACAGTGAGGGCCTGAGAGAAGTTTGTCCAAGATTACACGAAAAGAAAAAGGCAGCATTTGAAACAGATTCACTTAATCCTACTTCCACTATATATCTGCTATGCTATTCTGACAGTGAAGGAATTGATAGACTTAATTTCACTATGTTAGAAGAAAAAATCTAATATGCCTTACTTTAAATGTATCTAATAAATACCTAGCTGAATGTGTTTCTGGTATAAAATCTGGATTTGTCCATCTACGCTGGATGTTGGTATTGCTATAAAAGGAATACTACAAAATCATAAAGCAGGAAAATAAAGGATAAAACACCTAGTCCTTGAACTTCGGATAAATGTATCCGCAATGTATCTCTTATGTATTGGTGAAGTGAAAACACTGCGTTTATAAAAGCAAATCTAGATCTAGATTTTACACTAAAGAAACTCTAAAAGTACCTGTTTGTTTTCCTGAATTATACTTGGGAGATTGGGATTTCTAGAATACTCAGCACTGATTATCGCTAAGGGAATGCTCTAGAATTAACTGCATGATTAGGTGAGATGGACTGTGCCCAGAAGAGCAATTATATATACCCCATCCTGCCAAATTCAATTCACTCTTTTTTTTTTTTCTTTCTTTCTTTCTTTTTTTTTTTTTTTGGTGATACGTGGGCCTCTCACTGTTGTGGCCTCTCCCGTTGCGGAGCACAGGCTCCGGATTCAATTCACTCTTTAAACAGGTTTGGTCAAAGTGTGTACAGATCGTCCATTTCACTTGGCATTATCTACAAGTTTCTTATGCCCTGCTAGCACTTCTTATAATAAATCTGAGCAAGAGATTGTCAGTATCAAGCATGAGCTTTTATTACTCACTTGTATCTTTTAGATTTCTTTTATAGATGAACCTTCTTGATAAAGAAACAGTGGCTAGAGGCAAAATGGCACAGGCAGCACTAGTTAGATGTCTTTGCTCTACCCTTCAAGGGACAGAATTGTGTCTGTGAAGTAACTCCGATGTACCATTCCCTATGATGTTTATTTTCATAATTTGTTTTCTAATTAGAATTTCCATGTCATATATTCATGTATTATATTTATCCTGAATATAAGATATAGTTCTTCCTTTTTATCTATAATTAGACAACTTAGACACAGATTTTTTTTCTTCTTAAAAGTGAATTAAAAAATTAAAAGGACTTTCAATTTCCAGTACAGCATGTAAGAAGCGTGGAAGTCACCACCCTATCCTAACAAATAGAAAGCTGAACAAACAGAAAACTTAATAATTCTTCTTAGCTATGTAAGAGAATGAGGTAACATGGCTAACCACTGCCCTCAAAATTGGAGAGACACACAGGCAGATACAGAGCACCACAATTTACCAGAGCAGAAACCCATGAGCAAAAACTTCCATGGGAACAGGTGCCAAGATAGGGAAACCTGAACTATAATTGACAAATTGCTGGAGGCTCAGTGTGGACAAGTCTGAGATAAAAACTCCAGAGCGACCCAGTCATGGTGGAGAGGTGGCGGTGGAGGGGTATGCAAATTTTTGTATTTTACTTCCTGGAGCTCTAGCAGATTCTCACAGCAAATAGCAGAGAAAAATCCCCTTATGTTTCTGGAAGAGGGAGGGTAAAATGAACCATTTTAAAATACACCAGAGCATTCTGTTCTTCTTAAAAAGGTCTACCCTCAGGAGAAACTATTTAACCAGAGCCTAACCTGCTGGAATTTTATCAGAGCTTAAATGACCTCGGGGAATATAAATATACAACTCCAACTGTCTCTAGCCATCCCTGTGGAGGAAAATAAATACTCAACTCCAGCCAACTCAACCTATTCTATCCTACATGAGTAGGAGGTGGGGAAACTGAGAAGCACTTGTGAGGTTCATTGTCCAGAGTCATAGGCTCACTAAAAGACTGAGACCTAATTATAGGACTATAGAATGTTGCCCCTTCCCCCACACCTTATCACCACATTACTAAAGGCATATATACAGTAGTTCCTTTTACCCAATGCATCATGTCCAGCTATCAAGGAAAAATTATAAGGCGTACTAAAAGGTTAAAGAACACAGTTTGAAGAGACAGAGCAAACATTCAAACCAGACTCAGATATGACAGTGATGTTGGAATTATCCAACTGGGATTTTAAAACAACGGTGATTTTAAAACAACTATGATTAATATGCTAAGGGCTCTAATGGCTAAGGTAGACAGCATGTTAAGAATAGACAATGGAAGTAGAGAGATGGAAATTCTAAGAAAGAACCAAAATATATACATAAATATATACTAGAGGTCAAAACACTGTATAGAAATAAAGAATGCCTTTGATGAGCTATTAGTAGACAGGACACAGCTGAGGAAAGGATCTCTGAGCTTGAGAATATCTCAGTAGAAATCTACAAAACTGAAAAGCAAAGAGAACAAAGACTGAAAAAGCCCACCACCAACAGACCAGAATATCCAAGACCTGTGGGAAAACTACAAAATGTATAGCATACATGTGATGGGAATATCAAAAGAAGAAGACAGAGAGAAGGGAACAGTAGATATGTAAGAAACAGTAATGACTGAGAATTTCCCCAGACTAATGCCAGAAACCAAACCACAGATCCAGGAAGCCTGAAGAATAACAAGCAGGATAAAAGCAAAAAAAAAAAAAAAAAAATTACACCTAGACATATATTAGAACCATAGACTATCAAAGATAAAGAACAAAAATTCCTGAAAGAAGCCAGAAAAAAAGACCTTACCTACAAAGTAGCAAAGCCAAATTGTCCTTAGAAACCATGCAAGCAAGAAGAGAGGGGAGTGAAATATTTAAAGTTTTGAGAGAAAAAAACACCAACCTTGAATATTTTACCCTGCAGAATTATCCTTCAAAAGTAAAGTATAAAGACTTCTTCTGACAAACCAAAATTGAGGTAATTTGTTGCCAGTTGAGCTGCCTCATAAGAGATCTTCAAAGATGTATTTTAGAGAGAAGGAAAATTATATAAGTTAGAAGTATTATCTATATAAAGAAAGGTGAAGGTAAAATAAAATCTCTTATTTTTCTTATTCTTAATTGATCTAACAGAGAATAGTTTGCTCAAAATAATAATAGCAACAATATATTCAACCATGTTTATATATGTTTTCTATGTAGAAAATCTGAAGGAATTAACCAAAGAAAAGACAAAACAAACAACAACAAAAAAACCCAACCCTAATAAGTGATGATAGCAAGGTTACAGGGTACAAGGTTAATATGCAAAAGTCCATTGCTTTATTATATACCAGCAATGAACAAGTGGAATTTGAAATTAAAAGCACAAGCATTTACTTTAGCACCCTCCAAAACAAAATACTTAAGTATAAAACTAATTAAATATATACAAGATGGACAACTATAAAACTCTGATAAAAGACATCAAAGAAAAACTAAATAAATGGAGTGATAGTCCTTGTTCCTGGATAAAAAGACTCAGTATTGTCAAGATGTCAGTTCTTCCCAACTTGATCTATAGATTCAATGCAATCCCAGTCAAAATTCTAGCAAGTTATTCTGTAGATATTGACAAACTGATTCTAAAGTTTATATAGACAGGCCAAAAAAAAACAGAATAGCCAACACAATATTAAGGTATAGAGCAAAGTTGAGGGCTGACACTAGCCAACTTCAAGACTTACTCTAAAGTTGAAGTATTCAAGCCAGTATAATACTGGCAAAAGAACAGATGGATAGATCAATGGAACAGTATAGAAATCCTAGAAATGTAGTCAACTGATCTTTAATAAAAGAGCAAAGGTAGTCTTTTCAGCAAACAGTGCTGGAAGAACTAGATGTCCACATGCACATGTTAATAAATGTATACACAGACCTTATATTAGTCACAAAAAATAACTCAACATGGATCACAGACCTAAATGTAAGACACAAAACTATAAAACTCCTAGAAGATAACATACAAGAAAACCTGAATGACATTAGGTATGGTGATAACTTTTTAGATACAACAGTAGGGGCATGATCTATGAAAGAAATAATTGATAAGCTTGACTTCATTAAAATTTAAGAAGTCTGCTATGCAAAAGACATTGTCAAGAGAATGAAGAGACAGGCCACAGATTAGAAGAAATTACTTGCAAGAGACACATCTGGTAAAGGACTGTTATCCAGAACACATAAAGAACGCATAGCTCAACAAAAGAAAAACAAACAACCCCTATTAAAAAGTGAGTCAAAGACCTTAACAGATATCTTACTAAAGAAGATTTAAAGATGGGAAATAAGATGCTCTCCATCAGGGGTCCCCAACCCCTGGGCCATGGACCTAGGAACTGGGCCACACAGCAGGAGGTGAGTGGCTGACAAGCAAGTGAAGCTTCATCTGCCACTCCCCATCGCTTGCATTATCACCTGAACCATCCCCCAGCCCCGTCCGTGGAAAAATTGTCTTCCACAAAACCGGTGGACCGCTGCCCTACATCACATGTCTCAAGGGAAATGCAAAGAAAAGCAACAATGATATACCACTAACACCTATTAGAACCTCAAAAATCTAGAACATGGACAACACCAAATGCTAGCAAGGATGTAGAGCTATAGGAACTCAGATATATTGCTGCTGGGAATGCAGAATTGTTACAGCCAATGTGTAAGACAGTTTGAAAGTTTCTTACAAAACTAAACTTATTCTTATCATACAGTCCAGCAATCACACTCCTTGGTAATTACCCAAAGGAGTTGAACACTTATGTCCACACAAAATCCTGCATGTGGATATTTACAGCAGTTTTATTCACAATTGCCAAAACTGGGAAGCAACCATGATGTCCTTCAGTAGGTGAATGGATAAACTGTGGTACATGTAGATAATGGAATACTATTCAGTGTTAAAAAGAAGGGAGCCTGTAAGCCATAAAAAGATGTGGAGGAATCATAAAGCATAATACAAAGTGAACAGAGCCAATCTGAAGAGGCTACATACAGTATGACTCCAAATATATGACATTCTGGAAAAGGAAGACAGTAACAAGAGCAGTAGTTGCCAGGATTTGAGAGGCAGGAGGGGTGAATAGGTGGAGCACGGAGGATTTTTAAGGCACTGAAACTACTCTTTATGATACTGTTATGGTGGATACATGTCCTCATATATGTGTTCAAACCCATAGAATGTACAAAGCCAAGAATAAACCTTAATGCAGACTAGGAACTTTGGGTGTCAGTGTGGGTTCATCGACTGTAACTAATGTCACACTGTGATGGGGGAATGTTGATAATACCTGAGGCTATGCATTTATGAGGGCATGGGTATGGAAAATCTCTGTACAGTTGACCCTTGAGCAATGTGGCGGTTAGGGGCACCAATCTCTGCAAAGTGGAAAATCCGTGTATAACTTTATAGTTGGCCTTCCCTATCCGTGTTTCCTCCTTACCCAAGGTTCCCCAACCATGGGTTCAACCAACTGCAGATCATGTACTTCTGCTGTATTTACTACTGAAAAAAATCTGGGTATAAGTAGACCCATGCAGTTCAAACCCTTGTTGTTCAGGGTCAGCAATTAAGTACTTCTTACTTAATTTAACTGTGAACCTAAAACTACTATAAAAAATAAAGTCTATTTAAAAAAGTGAAGAAAAACTCATGAACTTGTCTGTGAAATAACATCAGCATTTTGATACAATTATACTGGCTAAGAGAAAACAATTCTCTCTCTCTCTTTCTCTCTCTCTGTCTCCTCTTTTATTTTTCAGCTCTGCTCCCACTACCTCTTCTAAGGCAAGGGGAACTCAAATGTGGAATTTAGTACCAATGACCTTAATTAGATAACAAAAGTGCAGTTTTGTAGAGTTTTAGTTGACCTACAGACAGTACACATAAGACTGAGCTGGGTTCTTAGAAGTGCACTGTCACGAATCAACATGTTCCCTTGGTCCAAGGAACATATAAGGCAACAGTTTTTTAGAGAAGTGTAAATAGCCAAAACTTAAATAGAATATTTTGCCAGTCCTCATGGCTCTGAGGATTTTTCCAGCCTCACTTAATTCAGAGTTTATAAGCCTGAAATCAAGAAAACTTTTCAGGCCAGTTCTCTACTTCAGCAGTTTTAAATGTGGTTGTAGGCAGCCATTGGGTTCGTGGGCATGAAGAGCTTTAAGTAACTTAAATTCAAATATTTCAAATCCCATATGTCTCTTTCCTAAAACTGTTCTGCCTGAGAACGTACCTACTGTCAAGACATGGTATGAATTCTCCTTTCTTATGGCCTCTTTTTCAACTGCCATAAAAGAATAATTAGAGATATTGTTGTTAGTGTTGAGAAAGTGAGTAACTCTAATGATTAACAAATTATTTTGCAAGGCAGGTTGTTTCAGTGTTTTATTTTTAACAAAATTGATTCAGGGCTTAATTGAGCTCTCAGCATATAGATCATTAAAAATAATTTTTGATGATTGATCACTATGTGATATTTGGCATAGAACTTCTTTCTATTCTTATCTAATAATTTATATTGACAAGATTTTCAAAGTTTATAATAATGAAAAATATATAAAAATTAATATTTAGCCATGTGGTATTCAATTAAAAATTAACATCTGTCCACAGATACATGTAATCAGTTTTTTATAACTCTCCATCCACCTCATAAAGAGATGCTCTTCTAGTAAAATTTTCCTTTTATGTTAAATAATTATTTTTAAATGTATTTTTCTGTTATTTGATGAAATGTGTTCTAATCTTCAATGATGAAACAATTCATAAGAAAATCATAATATTTAGAACTTTTGGGTCATACAAATTAATATATTAAATCCAAGTTTATATACATGTTTTTGTTGCAAAGGAATAGGATAGGATGATCAAGGATGACTTTCAAACTCAAAATATATTAGGTTGGAATAAACTTCTGTGGACTAAGTGTAAAGAAAATATGTGAAAGAAGAAAAAAGAGCAGTGTAAAATAGTTGATTATTAAAACATTTTGTTTATATATATATTTAAATGAATAATAGCAGGCCTCAAAAACTATAGTATTTTTATGTCACAGTTTTTTTTAAAGATTGATATAATATTGTTTCAAATTATATATCCATTCCTACTATATAAATTTTTAATAAAATATTTTGAGTCATCTTGAAATATCTGAGTGGGTACATACATTTAAAAATTATTTTAAAAGATACACAAACAAAAAGGAGGTTTCAGATGTATAAAGTCCTGAGTAATGTGGCCTCCACAAAGATCTGTTCATGGGCCAACCAAGCCATTTGTCCCAGAAACTTCCAGAGGAAAAAGCTCAATTTGAAGATGACTAGTTGAGTTGGCTTAAAAGCAGATCTCAGTCCCACTTTCTTGAGCTAGACAGCTCTTGAGTTGCAGAGATCCAGATACATGCAAATTTGTCTAACCCCTCTGCAATGATTCGACATTAATAATAGAGGAGAATTCTGTAGGATTCTCTATTGTCCATATGTTTGACGGTTTCTGAAAGTCAGACATCAAATGAATCAAATGAGGACTCTGATTGGAATGGATTTCAAAGCCTAGACAGCCACTAGACATTGTGTGTGTGCTTGTGAAGAAGCATGTTTAGTAGCAGGAGAGCCATTTAGTGCTCAAGAGACATTTTTCCAGACCTCATTGAAACTCTATGCATAGGGCATAGTGTAAGAATGAAAAAGACCAGAGCTCTCATGCTCTCATTTGGAGGAGTTGCTGTGGCTTAATCACCATTTTATTAGATTATTTCCTAGAGCACTCTTAATCCAAAGTGATAATAAAAACAGTTTTGCATAATTGCCCTATAAATCAAATTTATGGAGTCATACTCTAGAATAAAGTTTAAAAAAAAATCCACTCTATGGAAATTTTATCTTATTATACTAAGGAATGTAAATATATAAAATTAATCTCTATATTCTTGTCATGAGTATTTTATATAAATAATCCTTCCGTGAAGAAGAATTCCTAATATAAAGATTAATAAATCAAATAAGAAAGCTTGAGATACATCAAAACACTTGTATTTTAAATAAGAAAAATGCATTTCAGGCTCTAAATGGCTTAAATGCCATTTTTTTCTTTCTTGGTGTTTGGATTAAGTACATTGGGAAGCTCAGTGGGAAAAAAAAAAAAAAAATTAAAGAAATCCTGGACAAGACTTTTACAAAATTTGTGTCAAACATAGATCTCCAATTTAGCTCAGATTGCTTTGGGTCAGTAGTGACACAAAGCTAATAAGGCAAGTCTTCATAAGGAGAAAATAGATGCAGATAGATGGGTGACAGATTAAGTGATAGATCTGATAGATGATAGATAAGTTCATAGACCCAAAGAGACAGGTGTGTGTGTGTATATATATATATATATATGTATATATAGTATTAATTATACCATGCTGCACACTGAATCATATGGCAGGGGACCCAGATAAATCTGAACTGAGATTTCGTTATAGAATTTGACATCCCCCAGATCTATTCCCAGCCTTCCCTTCCCCGCCCCCCGTGGGGACTATGGAGACTTTTATGATAAGAATCTCAGTCATGTCTGAAGACAGAAGAGTTTGCAACAGAACATTCATTTTGATGAGAGACAGAAGGCATGCCCTGGGAGAGGATTTGTCCCAATGTTACAAGGAAATTGCAATGACGTGCAAAATCGACAGCATGTTTAGTGGTGATTATTCTTGATGTATCCCAAGTTTGCTATGCTGGTGGTAAACACACGCACTTGGGAATGAATGAATTAGAGTAAACGTAGAGAATTTTGGACCTTGGGAGCTAAGCACAGATAATGGGCTAAATGAGCATAATTTAGAGAAGTGGGAATTGCTTCTAGTCAATTCCTCCAAAGAATGGGGAACATCAGAACTCTGGCCAAGAAAGATGGAAGGAGCCATGAGGAAAAAAATGATATATGAGGGTGAATATATGACTGATAGTGCCGTAGAAAGATGACAGTGTCTTCAGCGTTGGAAGGCGCTGCGTGGCATAGGGAATAGGGCCCAGTCAAAATCCAGAGACAAAGCCTTGAGGAGGCTGAAGATACTCCCAAGCATACAGAGTGGAAGGAACTTCCAAAGAGAGTATCTGAAGTACAGCCATCTGAGAGGTGGTCATTCATGGAACTAGCAAAATTCTTCTCTAGATGTTTATGTGACCTTATTTGCTAAATGCTTGGCCCTGTAATTCTTACACTTTTACCGTGATCGTGAGGAAAGGTCAGAAAAAAAGAATTACTGTGAATAGACATAGTAAATTACATTTATGTATGTACTATTCATATTATTCAGAATAACCTAGATTGTTTGCTAACCCAGAACCAATGCTGATAGGGAAAATGGGTGTTAGCTCATTTTGGTGGCTATCAAGGGAAATAAAGACAACTTCCTGAATAGTTCTAATAGTTTTAAAAGACATTCGGAAAGATTTAATATGGCTGAAGATGAAGATAATATGATGATAATATCAAGTACTGAGTAGCCATGTGGCTGACTGCCAAGGTTCTGAAAGCTTTTTATTTAGAGGCTACAATTCAGTCATGCCACAGATAGTTACTTTACACCTGTGATATGTCAGGCACAGTGTTGTGTGCACTGGCCATGCAGCCACCAACAAAGCGCACAACAATCTCTGCCTTAGGTCTTAGTGCACTTGAGAACATCTTGGAGGGATATTATCAATGACTCTTTAATAAAATAAACTTCCGCATTGTGAAACCCAATAAGATAAACACGTATCAAAACTAAGGGTGGGCATACGTTTTTAAAGATCTCTTATCCACAACTGTATATATTGTTTACCAGTTGTGGAAAATTGAAATTCTTCTTTGGGTTTTAGAGGTTACTGTGGGAACAGCAGAATCAAAGTAAGGCTTTTCTGTTTCATTGTTCTTGAATCCCACATTTCCCAAACCAGGGCTCTCATTTAAAACTGGGTACATGGCTTAAGCTTCAAGTTTAAGCCAACCGCCGCCTCCTCCCAACCCAAATTTAAACTGTGGGAATCCTATTCTCAAGGACAGAAGAGGCCTACGAGAAAATGTATCCTAAAAGTAAAAGGAGATAGATGTGAAAACATAACCATCGGCATAGGTAGTGGTGATTCTTTTTTTAATTAGGCATTCTGATACATACAGAAAATGGTAGAGATAGAGATCGGAAGGTAGACCATGTCCAAATTAGCTTCTCAATTAAGCTGAAAATAAATAAGAAAATGCAAAACAAGAATATTTTAAATTTTCTTTATGGTTTTTAGCTGTATAGAAGTTTCTAAATGTATGTAGTAAAAATGTCATGCTTTCTTTCGGATTTCCTCCTCTGCTTTTAATCTTAAAAACACTTTTGTCAAGTTGAGAGAAAATATACGTCACTTATATTTTATCTGTTATTTTATTAGATACATTTTCCCACACTCTGTAGCTCTTAAATCCATAAAGTTATTTTATGACAGTGGATTGCTTTTTATTTATGTAAAATAAAAGATTGCATTTGAGTTTGCTCCATCTTTAGTATCTTTCTTTAGTGTCTGTGCTGTAGAGATATGCTGACACTGCACTATTTTCCAGTTTACTGAATTGTCATGATTTTTTCTTATTTATCAAATTGACTGGCTCCTTTAAATTCCCCTAAAGTTGCAATCTTGAAAGCATAATCCCACATCCTTTCTCCTGCATTTTCCTCTGCTTAGCAGAGTGTCTTGTGGAGTGGTTTTATTGATGCCTCTAGATCCATCCAGCTGAGTGATGGAGTTGGTGGGGATTCCAGTCCTCTTCTGGGCATCTGCTTCCTGGAGCAGCCCCATCCATCACCTTGACAGGCATGTGTATAGGCCTCCAAGTGTCAAATATTCTCAGCTTTTTTTTTTTTTTTTAAGAGTTATGTTTGTAAGGCTTTTATCACAGGAGAATAATTTTGGAGAATGTTTAGGTCCAGGTAACTATTTTGTAGGTAGAACTCTAAAACTGCACCCCCCCACTAAAGATTTTCTGCCCTAAAGCCTATGACTGTGAATATGACTAGATATCACACCCACGAACACCTTGTTATCTGTCAAAAGAGACTTTGAAGAGGTAATGAAGATACTAATTCATTGACTAAGAAAGGGGGATTATCCTGGATTATCTGGTTGGGTCTAATCTCGTTACACAAACCCTTTAAAAGTGGAGAAGTTTCTCTAGCCAGCAGTAGAAGGGAAGTCAGAGGTTTGAAGCACAAAGGAGATTTGATTTGATGCACAACTGCTGACTTTGAAGATGTGGGGACCATGTGCTAAGGGGTGCAAGTGGCCTTTAGGAACTAAAAGCAACCCCAACTGACGGCTAGCAAGGGAGTGCATTCGGCCAATAATCTAAATGAGGCTGGAAGTGGGTTCTTTCTCATGTCCTCTAGTTAAGAGCCCAGCTTGTCTGATACCTTGATTTTGGCCTTGTGAGATGCTATGCAAGGAACCACAGAAACCGTGAGATATTAAGCCACTGAATTTGTGATAAGTCGTTTTGGCAATAATAGAAACCTCCTACAATACCCACATTAGGGCTGTTATTTTCACAAAGGCACAGGTGACATATGACAGTGGGAAGGGCGGGCAGACTGTGATTTGGAGCCCATGTCTTCTCCAAAGGAGCCCCCCAACCCACAGCATTGCAGTGCAGAGAGGTGAGTGGGACAGGAGGGCACTGACAAATGCAGCCAATGGCATCCCCTCTTTAGATTTTATTCTTTTGATAGGCAGCTCTGTAACCTAAACAGGGGTAGGGCATCTTCTGGAAACCCAGGCAATTTGCCACTTGGTGGCACTGCTGACTTTTGGAGGCTGAAAGAATGATGCCACGCACCACCAATAGCTTGCTTGGCAATACTGATAAATAGCTTCGTCTGCAGTTAGTACCAGAGAGGAGGTTTATGAGAACAAAACAGGCTATGGTGACGCCCCCCCCAGGTCTGTGACTGCAGGGGGCAAAGTTGAGCTTCGTCTCCAGGTGCTGCTTTCTGAAACCCATCACAGTCTTGACACCGGTGCCATGCTTCCTACACTGCTCCCAGCCAATGACTGAGTGTGATAGAGATGCTCAGGCAGGGGCACTCCTGTGAGAGAGTGTTCTGCTTCGATGGGAGACTGTCTTGAGCATGACCCAATGGCCACGCAACTTTCCTTAGAACTGCCCTGTAGTGTAAAACTCTTCCCACCAACCTTCCTTCCTTTCTTTGATCCTTCCTTGGAGTCAGACCTGCACTGGTGTCTGCAAGTTCTCATGGCCTCTATTTATTTTTCCCCATTTTCTCTCCCAGGCATTTCCCCTAATAAATTCCTTGTACATTTAGTCTTGTCTTGACATCTCTTTATTTACTGGAAGGCCCAGCCTACCACGCAAGGTATGAGTGAAGCAACTCCTTGGGAATGAGGCTCTAGCTCCCTTTGATTCAACAAGGACCATGCAGGTCACACAGACACAAGGAAACTTTTAGGTCTGTGCGGAGAGGCCCCAGCTGTGAACCACAGGCTTTAAAGGGCCCTGAAGAGCACACACACTGATGATAATAGTCAGTAGACCTTCATTTGTACCTTTGTCCCAGGCCCTACAAGTGTCATGCGCAGGCCTGCACAGAGCTATGACAGGTCTGACCCACTTCCTCATACCCAATTGTATATTCTCATCATATAAAAGGAAAGTCAAAACTATTCTTTTGGTTGCTATGTGTAGTTGGCCCTCAGAAACTTCATTTGTGAGTTGCCTCCAAAAAGACTCTAGCTAGGGTATTAGCCTTTGATTTCTGGATGTCAGGGAAGGTCTGGGAAACCAAATTAACTTAATGAGGGTAATTAGTGTTTATCAGGCTTCCTTAACTAGGCAGGGAATAGTTGTTTAAACCGATCACAGGGTAATATTTTCCAGAGAGTATTATTGTATAGTTTCTGACATTGAAGCTTTTCAGTGTGTGGTGTTCAGTCAGCTTCATTCTGGTAATGAAGGATGTAGTTAGTGAACCATAAGATGTTTCTTGTGAAGGACATACCACAGCATCACAGAACCTTTGCACTAAAATAGAGATCACTTTACAGTTGTGGAAACTGAGACTCAGAAAGGTTTGTTGGTGTGGAATAAGTTCTACAGCTGGTTACTGATAGAGCAGGGGCTGAAGGCCATTGTCCATCAGATCATGGTTCTCTGAGTGTTCTCCCATGCTCTGGACTGAAGGCGTATTTGGTTTGAAGCAACGCGAACAAATGAGCCATAGGTCAGAGGCAACGTGGAAGGGAGTGTTATTTAGAGTCTGGTGTCACTTTCCGCACGATTATTTCAGCTCTGTCACTTGGGTGGCCATAAAACCATCCACTGATTTATTCTGGGCTCCTGGCCCTGTCTCATAAAGGCGTCTTTGTAATTCTCACCAGAGATCATCCTCTGTGATGACAAATAACATCGATCATTAAAAATGACATCTGTAATTTTGCATCCAGGGAAGATGATCTTTTAAAGGTGTCAGTGAAGCAAAAGGGATTTTAGGAGATGCTGATGCAGTCTCTTTAAAATCTTTGCAAGTTGTAAAGCATGAAGATGAACTCTCCATTTTGGAATTGCAGGATGAATTGTGTGCCAAGGCATGCCCCCCACGTGCCCTGCTGTCAGTGGAGGTGAGGTTTGAGGCAACCAGGGTTCCCTGCGGCTCAGTCATTAACTTGCTGAATGACCTAGGAGTCAAAGGAGTTAATGGGCTTCATCCAGAGCTGGAGGAGTGGAGGGCAGGCAGAGAGGCAGGGCAAAAACTGTCTATTGTAATAGGAAGAGGAGGTGAGAAGGAAAGCCACACAGAGAGGCAAGGGAGACACAGACACTCAAGAATACCACCTCTGCTTTGGGACCGGTGGTCATGTAAGCAATGAAAAGAACCCTGCATTACAGACCCTCGATTTTACAGAAACCGAAGTCACCGTAATGAATAGTCTTGTCTCCTCTCCTCTTCATTAAAATTTCCAGGACATTAAAATTGCTGCATCGTCAGCCGTATCAATCTCTGCAGCTCTGCAAAAAATAAAGGGGGAGAAAAGAAAAGAAATTAGGTACATGTTTTCCAAGAAAAGGGAGCGGGAAGATGAGAGGACGGAGCCTGGTCCTCACGGCCTTTTCTCACCAGAGTCAGGGAGCTAATTAGTCTTGATAAGCAGATGCTCAGAGCACCGGGACTAATGAACAGACTTGCTCTCTCCAAGTGGAAAGCAGGAAGCCTGGAAACAGCTGCAGCTACAGAAGAGCTAAAGCTGAGGGGTGGGGGCTGCCTGTCCTGGGAGGCGTGGCGGTACATCTGAGGGACACATCTCCACTTGGAGGCAACATATCTGAGTGAACTTTCTAGGTGACTGGAGCAGCAATGCAGACTAAATGCATGTCATCCACACCAGTTTTGCATCTCCATGCCAATCCCAAATACGGTGCTTTATTTATTCCGTTGGAGAGTTTTTAGCGGAAACTCTAACTGCAGCAATTATTGCACAAGAGTCTGAGCAGCTGATGACCTACAGGGCTAGTTGCACTTGGTTTCTTGCAAGCTTTCCCCTGTTTTGTTACCTGATTTGATGGTTTTTTATCTTTGTTCTGCAGTGAATTGTGTGCTTGCTGCTGACCCCCTGCAGTCCTTGGGATTCCCAGGATGGGGGGCAGGAAGGTGTGCAGTCAGCCTGTCAGACTCTGGGGCGGAAGTCAGCACAAGGGGGTGGAATAATTTTCCTGTGCTATTGTTTGCTGAGTTGGCATTCAGTGTAAATACCTCCTGTTTCCAAGATGTCTCTTCCATAATTACCAAGCATGATTCTATTTTGGGTGCAATAGCTGAGAGGGTGTAATTGGAAACCACAGAGGCAGAGTATTTCCTCTTTCTTTAAGGGGCTCTTTGTTATCATCCTATAATCTTATGCTCCCACTCACTCATACCAAGTAGTTCCCATGCTGAATAAGAATAGGTACTTGTTCTGAGATTCTTTCTGCTTATAGGTTGTATTGCTTAAAAACTGCACAAGTGGGGAAGTACGGTTACTCAAGATGGTCTTAATGTTCCCCTCAGTTTGACTAAATTTTAGACAGTCGTCTTCCTGACTAAGGCTCCTGACCTTCCTTTTCTTAGAGCATTAACCTAAAACAACTTGCAATTGCAAATTCTTTCTCTGCCCCATAGAGATGTAAATCTTCTACAGCCCAGGAATAGAATCTTCCTCAAGGGTCTGGGAGCCATCCCTTTTAAATGTAATCAAGAAAGACAATGTCCCTGTTTCCCAATTTCTGTGGGAGGATAGGAGTCTAACTTTGATTAGTGACAGTTAGCAAACACTGATGGCCAATCACGTTGACCATCCTCCCCCCACATCCTCCAGTACTTTGCTACTAGCTAACTCCAGTACTTAAAAGCTCTTTTGTTTTAACAGAGTTGAATTGAATCTCTTTTCCCTATTGAATTAATCCTGACCGCTACTGCAATATTCTTGAATAAAGTCCTCCTTACCTTTTTTTTTTTTAACATCATTATTGGGGTATAATTGCTTTATAATGATGTGCTAGTTTCTACCCCATAACAAAGTGAATCAGTCATACATAAACATATGTTCCCATATGTCTTCCCTCCTGCGTCTCCCTCCCCTCCTTACCTTTTTAACTTTGAGTTTAGCTGAGTTCTGTACGGAAGTGACTCTCTCCTACTGCAGTAGCTGGAATAAAATCTGTCTTGTCATTTTAAACAAGTGTCAGATGCAATTTTTCTTTATCATGGTGTACATGGAATATCACATTTTCTAAAATGGCACAATCTTAGATATTATTTGTTAGTTTGTGGAGCCAGCCCTTGGCTAAGCCACCCAACTCTCATAAGTTAGGGATATTTATTTCTGATTTTTAAAAATTTATTTGCTCAAAAAATATCTGTTGAGTTCCTACCATTTACTAAGCACTGTGGATGCAGTGGTTAGCAAAGATAGACATGAGTCCTGCTCTCATAGGATTTATTGTATGAGAGGAAAACAAACATTAATTAAATAATCATACAACTAAACATAAAATTGCACATGTGAAAAGTGCTGTGAAGGGAAAGTATAGGGTTTTATAAGAACGTGTGTTAGGGTGAAGGTGATCTTGTCAGGGAGGTCAAGGGTTCCCTGAAGTATTTAGTTGAGTTTGAAAGAAAAGTGACAGGGTTGGCGTATATGCAGGCAGAGGGAATAGCGTGTGTGAAGGTCCCCTCTGAGAATTTTGAAAGGAAAATTTGAGAAGAAAAGTCAGTGAGACTAGAGTGCAGGCTCTACAGCCATGTCAGTGATGGTTAACATTATCTGGTCTGGTCAGTGATCAAATGTGCACCCTCCCCTACAGCTTCCTCCCCACTGATGTGTGTGGTTCCTTGAGGATTCTCTCCAGGCTCTACTTTTCCTTTATTTGATTAGTTCTAGACTTTGGAGTCCATTCCTGTTCTCCACTCATCTCTCATGGTTTGATGTTTTAGATGATGTGCTGGTTACTCTCCGTTTGACCTCTCATCCCGCATATTCTGTATCCTTTATCACCCTGTTCTGGGCCCCAGGAAGCTAATTTCCCAGGTCCGTGTCACCTAAGTTCCTTGTTGTTGACTTGTTGAGTTCAGCCAAGGGGAGGCACCTGATGGAAGTAAACAGGCAAGAGGAAAGAGAAGTTGGGGATGGGTCTTGCTTTGGGCAGAATTTCTAGAAGTACTGTATCACTTCATCTATACAGCTGCTATCCTATCAGGAAAGGACCAGTTCCACTGAGCTTCTGTAGTACTGTTTCTTCCTTCCAATACTTCAAGCCTGGGTTGGTAATGGCTTCTAGCTATTGGTAGTCTGTGGGTGCCTCAACATCCTTTGATTTTTTTTTTTTTTTTTTTTTTTTTTTTTTTTTTTTTTGCAGTACGCGGGCCTCTCACTGTTGTGGCCTCTCCCGTTGCGGAGCACAGGCTCCGGACGCGCAGGCTCAGCGGCCATGGCTCACGGGCCCAGCCGCTCCGCGGCATGTGGGATCTTCCCGGACCGGGGCACAAACCCGTGTCCCCTGCATCGGCAGGCGGACTCTCAACCACTGCGCCACCAGGGAAGCCCGACATCCTTTGATTTTCAGTGGTGCCCATACGTCTATGAATATTCCTTTTATTAAAGCTTCTGGTGCCATCTGAATTTGACTTTGTTTTCTGCTGGGATCCTAACTGACAAAGCTGATCTCACTAAAGCTATTTCTGTTTATTATGGTAAGCTATTTTTCTCTTGCTCCACCTCTATGTTGAGAATTAGTCCTAATCATTCATATACCGGTCCCTGGCTCTTGGGCACCACAACCTAGGTTTCATCCTCAAGTCTTACCTAGCCCAGGAGGAGAGATTGGGTAGTTTCATGATGTTCTCTAACATGGTGAGGCAACTTCACAGACCTTGCTCTGGAAGAGATGGCTCCTACCATCTTCATGCTTCTCTGAAAATGCCTGGATCCTTTTGCTCTTGAGCCCAGGAACCCCCAGCAGTCCTGATAATGCATTTTAGCGTTCCCTTGAAGCAGGTTTTCTCAACACTTTATTTGTGGTTGCTCAATGTTGGTGCCTCACACGCTTAGATGTTTTTGCTTCCATCTCTCCTTGACACTGGGCCTACCAAATGGAGGCTAGTAGCATACTGTATAGGATGAAAAATGACCAAAAAACACAGCCCTAGTTTCCATGATTTGGGGGTATCTTGCTCTCCCCAAATCCCAGGGCTCATATGGGTTTGATAGTTGAATAATCCAGATAGATTCCATAATCCAGTACTGCTTTCCAAAGCAATGCCTCAGTTTGAGGTTTATGTATTAACTTCCCACTCTCCCCTTGCCTGTAGGGGGCAAACAAAAAGCTTACCTGTCTCAGGTTCCATTTCTAAAGAGTCTTGTCTTCAGCTGGACATCAAACTAGAAAGGCTGTGCTAGATGAATTCAGATGGAATTGCTGAGAACTATTGTCCTTGATACTTTTATGCAACAGATGGAAAGCTCTTGTACGTGACAGATGGAAAAAATGCCGTAATTTCTAATGTGTAAAATTTTCGCATTGTGACAGTTTAGTAGAAGTAATAACAGAAAGGAAGGAATAAGAATCTATATAAATAGGCCTTCTTGGTGAAGTAAATAAAATGTCTACTCTAACTGTCTGGAAAAATATTTTCTGTTGGAGGGTTAGAGGGAGACTAGGATGTTTTAGCCTTGCCGTAGATTCTTTGTTCCCAAGAATCTTCCATTTCATAATCCCAGCTAAAAAATATATTTTTTAAAAAGTAGTCAGAATATTACATAGAAGACTGAACTCCAATTTGTGTCAGTTATGATGCTGCTGATATAATTGAAATTTAAAACTTGATAAAACAAAAATATATGTAATCAATTTATTTAGATACGTATATACATATATGTATGTATATTTTATCTATGAATCCATCACTCTTCCCAATGACTAGAACGTAACAGGCACTTTATAACTTTCCATGTGCTCCTCCCTCATCCCACCTCTGCTTCCCCACCAGCAGGCACCACTGTCCTTCACAGACTGTAGATTTGTCCCTGACCCAGCCATTCTCAAGCTCTTCCTTCCTCTCTGAGAGTCCCTTCTAGGACTTGTCCCTCCCCGTGCTTCCTCTCTTCCTAAGGAAAAGAGAGGTAGCACAGATAGAGGTGATACAGATATAGGATAAGGAAAATAGAGATGGCCATTTTTATGGGACTGAAATAAGGTTATCTAGTTTCCTTTAAGAATGCTCTTTATCTGCTAGTCCAATTAGTCATTTCTTAATGTAACGTTTGAAAACGAAATCCCTTCTTTGGATTGTTTGAGAAGGTTTTTTCATCAGTGTAATTTCACTTCCTTGGGAGTAACCTTGCTGCCTCTGTGATAAACTGTGCATGGCTCAATTCACTCAACACAATTAGCTGCTAATGTTTGCCTGGCATGGGGAGCAAAAGTCAAAGAAAAAGTAACATTAAAGCACAGGCCAAATTATGTATTATATAGAATAGCTCTTACCTAAGAGACTCTCAAGAAATTAAAAATAAGTCAAATTTGTAAGTCAAAGTGGTTATAGGATGAAGGCATCATTAGCCTGATTATTTTATACAATAATTTGGATTTGCCTGCATTTGAGGATAAGAGGGGAGATGAAGAAGGTGTCTGACTGAATTATTAATCCAAGTGCTTTTTCGAAATGCAGGAGAGCTACCACTCCATATTGTTCTGTCCCTGTAATGTCAAAGAAAAAACAAACAAGAAAAGAACACACCACTAAGCTTAAACCACAGGAGAATTAATGATAGAACAATAAACTGCTACAATGACTTAGTATCAACTTGTTCTTCACCCATCGATGTCCTTCAAGAAACTTAAGAACAAAAGACGGTTAGGAGAAAAGATTTATCTACCGAGAACTATATATGTCTCTGATGAGTTTCTAAGGTATGTGGCCAGGTGGAATATATTTTTTTAACCTCGACTTTTTCAGAGTTTACCATCTATATGGTCCGTGTATACTGTGTGTGTGTTTGTGCGTATCAACAGAGGGACATAGGGCATGGCTGTCTGAGAAAGGCTTTGTATTCTAACTCCACGTCTGAATTGATTCTGTAATAAGCACAGTGCCTCCTCCTGTCCTCTCATGCACCCTCATCGCTCCATTTTCCTGCCTCAAAAATGAGGACACTGCTAGCCTGACTCCTGAGGATGGTATCAGGGTTAAATAAGTAGTTGAGTGATGGGAGAAGAAGGGCTATGAAAGTATGAAAGTGTGAAATTGGACTGTACAGCAATACATGGCTGCGAAGGCAAGAGGCAGATTTAAGTGCTGAATGAAATACGGCGACACAAACTGGAACCTGTTTGTTCATGATATGCTCTTGAGATTCCAGGAGAACCCAAGGGTCTATGGGTTGGGATGTGAGACTCCCTTTCCCCGTGAAACAATCTGTATTTCAAGAAGCAGCACTAATATTTATAAAGAGACACTGCTTTGTTCTTGAGGAGATGGAATTTCAGGGGGTGAGCTGAAGTTCTGTTTATGAGTGTAGACTTGTCAGAAAAAACCAGCAGCAGCTACAACGGCTGGCATACGGCAGAGAGAAAAAAGAAAGCTAATGTAATCAAGGGTATCCTTTAGCTTAAGAGACGTAAGGGCTAAGAGGCCAGCATTGAGAAACCCTCAAGAGTTTCCCACCCAGTGGGCTAATATTGCACACATATTTTGTCGTGTGGGAAGGCCACGCCTTGAAATGCAACTCTCTAGAGGGATCTAATTCTGTCCTTGTCACATAAGCCCTTCAAAGGCTGGCGCAGCATCCCTCCACAGGCTCTGGAAACAGGGAGCACATCTGCCCCACCTACACTGACTGATGCTCCGTAATTTTTGAGAACCCCTGGACTGTGGCCAGCCCCTGGGTATGGCACTAGGGTGGAGAGGGCTGTCACAGTCACGCAGCTCCCACCGAGCTGTGCCTGACACTTATATTTGCTCTTCTCCAAAGGGAGAAGGTGTAAGAAGATCCGTTTTATCCTTGTCAAACATGTGCCCTCCATGGCGTGGAGGATGAAGAATACAAGTTTCAGTCACTTTAGTGGGGGGAAATATAGAGGTTTTTCTGAACTCCATTAAATCCATTTATCAAGATGCTTTGACTTTGACAGTTTTGAAAATGATGATAAAGTTTTGCTGTGTCCTTCATGCTTGATCTTAATCAATACAATTTTATACATTCTTTTGCTCTTCTGCGTCAGAAAATAAGACAGGAAATCACTGAAAATTTTTCCATGGTTACTTTGTTTTGAAAAATCTATTCTTTTGCCTCTGTGGAGAGGAAGAATGGAAGTTGCAGGGAGAGTGTAATAATTCTAGAATAACTTCCCACCATAAATAAGCAACCAAGAATGCATGTTTTTCATAAATAATTTTTTGAGGAACAAAATTCCCTTCACTTTGACAAAGTGACGTTATAGCAAATGATGTGAATAATAGACTCTTTCTTTGTTTGCAGCCGTGTTGCCACTGTTGGGATACCACAGTGCTGGGCACAGTGGTCTAACCCCACACTTAGGGATTAGTTCAAGCTTTTCTTTATAGCTGAATACTATAAAAATTCCTAATAGAGCCATCTTTCCTTGAAAAACACTATGAGCTGAAGAGACCAAACTTGAAAAGGACACCAGGTCCTCAGCCCGCTTCTGATGGGATTCTCACACAGCCTGCTGAGAGAAGCATCCCTCAGGGATTCCTACAAGTAATTAACTACAAGTAATTATTCTGACAAGTCATCCCTGCATCATGAGGGCACCCCAAGTTCACAACAGGATAATTGCTAATATCTTTCTTCTGGAAGATGACATTAGAACTTTACTTTACTCCTATCTTATATTAAAAAAAAAAGACAAAACCAAATGGCGTTATGGCTCAGTAGGTTCTGAAATCAGACCACTTGCCATTGACTCCTGACCACAGGACCTATTGGTTTTGTGTGACTTTGGACAAGTCACTGTGGCCACCCCTCCCTTGCTCCATTGATATTTCCAAAGGATGATCACACAGACGAGGGCCCGAGTGGGACGCCACCATTGCTGATCCCATTAAATCTTCACAGTGACTCTCAAACCAAGTCACCAGATCTTCAAGAGCCCCCATTGCCATTCCTGAAGTATGGAACAGGTCTCTCTAGTCTTTTCTGCTTAGAGAAATCACCGCTAAGTTCTCTCTGGAGAGCTTGGTCTTTTGCCTGCAAGCATAGCACACACCACAAGCTTAATCCTTTTTTTTTTTTTTTGCGGTACGCGGGCCTCTCACTGCCGTGGCCTCTCCCATTGAGGAGCACAGGCTCCGGACGCGCAGGCTCAGCGGCCATGGCTCACGGGCCCAGCTGCTCCGCGGCATGTGGGATCTTCCCGGACCGGGGCACGAACCTGTGTCCCCTGCATCGGCAGGCGGACTCTCAAACACTGCACCACCAGGGAAGCCCGAGCTTAATCTTTTTTACTGGCCTAAAGCAAACATTAAATTCTTTGCTGAGAGGGGAGCTGAATTATAGAAAATATGAATTCTGAGTTTACTACAAGCAAATTGTGGTGGTCCCCTCACACATCCTCTAGATGAGCAGTTGCTTTTATTTTGTATATATCAGAACTTCACAGTGCATTTGTCTTATGAATGTAAACTCTTGCCGTCTTCTCCTCACAGGGGCCACCTAATAGTGATAGTGATAACAATTACAATAACTAAACTTTATTGGGCACTTATAGTGTTTAAGGGCCTCTGTAATGAACATAAATAATCTAAATTAATCTTCTCAGTAATCCTATGAGGAAGATATTATCACTTCAGTTATACAGGCAAAGAAACTGAAAGAGAAATAAAGGCTGTACACAGGGCTTTTTTACCACTAGGCCATCCTGTCTCGCGAAAGTCTTCCAGCTTCCAGACGAGGAAGTCTTTTCTGCAGGCTAATCTCAGGCCAAGATTCAGTGATATTGAGATGCCCCTCACCCCCCCCACACACACAAGTATTTATAGTGGATGCCATTATTCCCATTTTATAAAAAGGAAACAAAAATGTATTAAAAAGATGTCTTGTGCTTACACGTTTCCCTAGGCCCTCAAAATGATTAGGGTTCCATTTATGGCAAGGATAGAGTAAAAACTTGGATTCAGCTTTAAATCTGG
This sequence comes from Globicephala melas, assembly GCF_963455315.2. Lineage (NCBI taxonomy): Eukaryota > Metazoa > Chordata > Mammalia > Artiodactyla > Delphinidae > Globicephala > Globicephala melas. The sequence goes on from NC_083325.1 coordinate 42,190,621, forward strand.
AAACTCCAAATAGGGCTGTAACTACTTTTCCTAAAAATGAAACAAACCTGGCAACCACAAAATTACATGTGTCAAATCTCGGAAATAGCACCTTAATTATGAGTGTGGCCATTCACGAAGGCTCATAAATTAAATGGAAGCTTTCCAGTCCCACCCCCTCTACACACACGCACACCACACACACACACACACACACACACACACACACACACACACACACACACACACACACATTTTAAATCTAATAGCCAAAATAGGATAGGATTGTGCGCTTTCCAGCGGCTCTGCCTGCCAGCAGGAGTGAGGCCGAGGGAGCTCTGTGCTGTCCCCTGCTAGTGGTGGCCGAGGCCTCCTACCGCCTTGCTGATGCTGGTGAGGAAAGACAGGCTTTGAGACTGTTTAGGGCCTGGAAGCTCAGTTTCACCTTGAACCTTCTTCTGTGTTTATTTACTCTTACCTATGAGATGTTAAAAATCCTGGGAAGAACTTTCCTCAAGGCCATATGAACAAGCTCTGGGGAGGAGGATGAGTGAACAATTGCATTTTCTCTTTTTCTCCTCTTCTAAGGCCCTTTTCTCCTCTTCAGAAGCCTCTTCTGTGTTCCTTTCAACTTCCAAAAGGATGACCATGTCATGGCATCATGTGGGGAATTCCACCAAACCTTACCAATCAATCCCCTTCTTCCTCCCTATGATGGTTCTATCCCTTCAGAGTAATCTGTTTAGTTTGGGTTCTGCTTCCAACCAGCCATGTGTCTTTGGTTAGATCACCGAACCTCTTTCGGTGCCTCAGTTTCCCTGTATAATGCAGACGCAAAGTACATCAGACTTGAAGTCACAAGATCTGAGCTCCTGTCCCAGGTTTACCCATTACTACCTCCTTGGCTTTGGACAAATCACTTTATCTCTTTGAGCCCCACCTTTCTAATCTGTACAAAAAGGAATAAGGAGCACTGTTTTCCACAGTTTTTATTGTTTTTATGAGGATTAAATGAGGGGTATATATATATATATGTGTGTGTGTGTGTATATATATACACACACACATATATATCTACACATAAAGATATATACACACACACACGTGATGCGCTTTGTGCACTGTAAAGTTCTGTGTAGCTATAAGAGATTGATATCACGATTGTTATTTGCAGACCTAGTGATGTCCAGTCTGAGAGGCACAATGAGCTCTCCCCTTTGCTCCTACCCACTTCTTCGTTACAGCTTTGTACTAAAGCTCCTGAAGATGGATAGAGAGCCAGATTCCTTGGCTGCCTATTAAGTCAACAACCACCAGATTTTATTCCTTTCTCAGCTGTTTTGCTTCTCAGGAGATTCCTGTAAGGCAGAGGCATTAATATGACATAGATGATTGTAAAAATAGCCCTCCCAGACCTCATAAAGAAACCCATGCTGGGACCCCATACACGCTTAGTTCCCAAAGCTTAGGTCGGGATTTCTGTGTTTAACTTGTACCCAGAAATGCATTTTCATAAACAGAAATGAGAATTCTTTCTTGAAAGTTACAACACACTGTTAGAATTAAAAGAAAATAGAAGGGTGTTTTCTTCCATCGTGACTAGTAGGTAAGTAACTCTTCAAACAGCACTTACTACTGAAGAAACCTCATTGAACTTCTCATCTTCTTCCTTTTCCCTCCCTGCCTTTCCTTTTTATCCTGTCTCCCTCCCTTTCTCGGATACCTCTGTACTCACTTTTCAAGAAGGGCTACTGTATACTGGGGGAAAACTCGACAACTTGGCCAGAGCAAACTGATTCTTCATTTTGATCCTGTCTAGCATCTCCCAGTTGGCATGTTAAAGACAAAAGCAAAAACAAAGCTGCCTCAAGCCTTTTGCAGCAGGAATCCCAGTTGCAGGAAAGAAAAATGCATTTCCCCTCCTCTGCTGTGAATGCCTGCATGCCAGGCTACCCCTCTATCTGCTCAGTTGCTCAGGCAAAGTGTCTTCCATTTTGGGAAGAACTGGCCTTCCTGTATCTATTGTCTTTGGTCTGTTTGCAAAGAGGTTTTGCCTCTTAGGTTGACAAAGCTCTTGGGCTACCTGAGTTGCCAGTCTCCCAGTCTCCATGAAAAGAACACAAAGAGGTAAATCCTCTGAAGCATTTAAAGGGATTCTGATCTTATGCACCATCTAGAATCTGGGATTAGGGATGATTGCCTACAGGCTCTCACGAGTCTGAAAGGAACCCATTAGGTGGTTTCTAACTAGATCTTCTAACAACCCTCCCACTTGCCCAGGAAATGCCAACATGCCCTATGTCTGGTCTCAGCAAAGCAGCGAAGATCACCAACTTGTCTACAGAGCACTTCTTCATCTTCTTCAGAACATTCCTCTCTCTCTCTTCCCTTATCAACAGGGTTTATTACACATAGCTTACACATAATAAAGCTCAGCAAAGGGCTTTCCTGGTGGAGCAGTGGTTGAGAGTCCGCCTGCCGTTGCAGGGGACGCAGGTTCGTGCCCCGGTCCGGGAAGATCCCACATGCCGCGGAGTGGCTGGGCCCGTGAGCCATGGCCGCTGAGCCTTGCGCGTCCGGAGCCTGTGCTCCGCAACGGGAGAGGCCACAACAGTGAGAGGCCCGCATACCAAAAAAAATAAAAAACTCAGCAAATATTGTTGATTTCAGAAAAAAAATTCTGATTTGTTTTTTTAAGAACATTGGGTGTAGGGTAAGAGGTGGAGGATTTTCATTCTAAGTCTCATTTCAACTATGAAATTAAAACGTCTATAGTAAATTTGTCTCTGTGAAAGTAATTTCACTAGAGAGTAGATGGAAGAAGGTTTTGAAGAGCAGAGGCATTCAGGCAGTGCTTCAGGGAAATAGTGAATGGAGGTAAAGTACGCGTCAGTCTTCTTTACTGGAAAGTAATTTGACACTGAAAGATGAGAGATCTATTATGGATAGGGGCTCTTATCTCATTTTCCCTGTTAGTCTCCATGAGAGTTGCCCGAAGTATATTCCTTGGGGCAGTGATTCTGTGACCAGCATGAGAAACATTTTGGTCAGATGTTCTTGAGAAGCACTCAGTACTGGTTCTCCTTTCCATAGATTGGTAATGTGCTCTAGCCTATCAAAAGTCCTGTACGGAAGAAAACATTTTAACTTAATATTTCCTCAAATGCTGTTCACAGAAAGCCTTCTTTATGTGGTAAAATATATAATACCCCATGGATCAAGTATTGGCTAATGTTGGTTTGGATCATCTCTTTCTAGGAGAGTTAAACCATCCCCAGTTTAGGCCATCATCAAACAACCAGTATCATAATCTGTTACAGAGGAACATGAGGCAGAATTCTGGAACAGGGTCAGATTGAGGACAGATATATAGCCTCCTCCAGGGCAGGGGCAGCCTTCCCAGTCACAGAGCTCCAGGGAAGAGGCCAAGTCAGGAAGCAGGATCTTCAGTGGTATCAGCTCAGCCCAAGAAGACACATCTGAGACAACGGCAGTGCTGACTCTGACACAGCTCCTGCGGTGGGAGATGCCTGGCCTTCTCCACTTACTGACATGCTTCATGGGAAAGTGAGGAAATGCTTGCTGGCCACAATTCCTTCTGAGGAATATGCAGGAACAATAAGACACATACCAATAGCAAACACAACCTGTTCAGACACCGTGGTAATCTTTATCACCCTTTGCACCCAGTCAAAACCTTGTACTTGGGACTGTACTGCCTACCTTTTAACCTGTAAGAGTAGTATGTTTATTTGGTATGTGATTTGAGTGTTTCAGAAAGATACTAGTGAGGCTACTGACAGCCAAACAATCTAAATCTGCACATGAGAGCAGAGGACAAATACACAAGCACATTCCATAATGGTTCATATTTAAGGAGCTGGGCCGGGATACTATTCACATATATGAATAGCAATTGGCCACCAACCCAGTGGCCTCAGGTGGGCCCTTGCCATTGCCACTGGTATCTCCTTATAGCTGAAATAGCCAAGCTACTCCTGTAACCCTGAAGCACAGGGGTTTCCCACATGAAACACCTCTTGACCAGGATCTCGGCTGATGAAGAAGAGCCCAGAGGATGGGACTTCCCTGGTGGTACAATGGTTAAGAATCAACCTTCCATTGCTGGGGACACGGGTTCAAACCCTGGTCACGGAACTAAGATCCCACATGCCGCGGGACAACTAAGCCCACGCTCCACAACTGCTGAGCCCTAGCACAAGTTGAGAGCCCATGTGCCACAACTAGAGAGAAGCCCGCGTGCCGCAGTGAAGACCCTGCGCACTGCAACGAAGAAGACCCGACATAGCCAAAAATAATAAATAAACAAATATTAAAAAAAAAAAATGAAGAAGAACCCAGAGGAGGAGGGCTTCAGGGAATGGTCTAAGCTCAGCCCAAAGAGTTTTGTTTTTGTCTTTCAGTGTTTAGTAAGGAAATACTATTTGTTTTAAGAGGGCTATCAATGGCTTACACGTAAAGCATGTATCAGCCAATCTCCTGTCTCCTTCTGGGTCTGGTATTTTAATGAACTGTGTTTGTGTTTGTGTATGAAGAAAATGTAACTTTGCTGCTCCACATCTCATAGGCTTGTTATTATGATGAAGATACTCTAATGCTTTGTGATCTGCAGAGCTTAGGAGGAAAACCTGAGGTTGATATATTTGGATGTGTGAAAACACATTTACAGATGAATACAAAGTTGTGATGTTCTTGTGCTAGGAGTGTGAGAGGGTCTGAGTGTGGAGTAAGGGTGCTCACACTGAATATATGCCCATAGTATATTCTAGACAGTCTATATATGTTCTTTTATTTAGAACTCATTTTATAGAGTAGAAACGTAAACTTAGAAAGACTAATGGATGTACCTAAAATTAAAGGCAGTAGAAAGTAACAAAACTAGGATTTGGACCTGGACCCAGGACCACATGTTCCGAAGCCCATGCTCTTTCTCCTGCTCAACGTAACATGGACTGAATCCAGTTGGATGTTACTTTTTTATGCGTTCAGAGTCTGACTGTGATGATTTGAGGTCAGCAGGTGGTGGCTATGAGTCCTTTTCTTGCCATTCAGTGGCTCTGGTGGTTGGGCTGTTATTCATGGACTGAATTGTCAAAAAAGCATCAAGAGTAGCCCTGGGAAACTGGGCCTGGCAGTGAGCCACCGGCCTGTTTCTGTCTTGATGGGAGTCTCCTCGTGTTCCTTCAGTACGTTCTAACTTTGCTGGACTGTGTCTTTTTGCAAAACACTAATTCCTGGAGAGTCCTTGCTTCTAGACATGGATGATATGACGATAAGAGATGATATCATTAACCATGGCTCATAATCCAGAGAAGATGCAGAACTTGAGAGACAAGGGCTCAGCCTGGAGCTTTGACCCTGACCTATGGTGCCCAGCCTGCACCTCTTATTCTAACAGTGTAAAGTGTTTTGAAGACTAAGCTCTTTGGTCCTATGGCCTTGAGATTTTAGTGTCTGTTGATTTTCTTGGGAGAAGGATCCATGCAAGGGTAAGAGAAGATGGGGCACAGATAAGCGTTTAACAAGTCATAGACCGGGAATGTCCTTTGAAGAAAGGTTCTGTTTAATTCAAAGAATTTGAGGTTGATGCTATGACGTTTGACTTTAACTTGATTGAACAATGGACTGAAAACAAAAATTAGCTTGGAATTTGAGGTTAAAAGATAAAGGAACAAAATTTGTAATGTGAAACTATCACCTTTAAAATATCAGACTTGTCCAATGATTTGTCTATTGCTTTTCTCTTAAGAGCAGATGTGTTTTGGGCTTTGACTCTTAGAGTTTATGATAAAATATTCACTGGACATTCTTATTCACTGAGAAGGAAACTGATCATGTCTTTCTAGATTTTCATTTTGAAAGAAACTTCTCTATCTAACATGGGTCACTTTTCACTGTGCTTACAACTCTCAGAGGAGCTATTCACTCAGGAAAGAAAAAGCATAGATGTGGTCTGAATATGGTCACTGGTCTGATTAATTTCCTGTTGTGTACACATTATTCCTGAGGGCGCTGGTGTGATCACACTATCTGGATATGGGCTTTACTGTTTGGTTGGAGTGTAATAATCTCTGTAAGTTCAGGTTGATTATAAAAGGCAGACAGAAAATGGCATGAAATACCCTGTGGCAAGTGTATAATTCCAAGAGGAAAGTGAGGCATTTACAAAATACCTGTACGTTTCCCTCCAAAGTGGATTTACAATCCTACCCTCACCTACTAGGTGAGTCCTTTGTGAAGCCACCTGGGCCTTTAGCTCACTTTGCCCTTTACCATAGATGGATCAAGACCTTTAGGTTTGAGGACTCTATTCCTCTCCCCACAGTGATTCTGATACGCAGTATGCTTTCAAAGTCCTTGTCTAACGCTGGTATGTATTATGCCACAGGAGCAAACCATGGATGGGAAAAGATTTTGCAAGGAAAGAAATGATGCCTTTGGAGAGTTGATTTAACATTTCTGCTCTTGCTTCATTCATTCATTTGATATTCAAAGTTGTACTTTTCCATAGCCACTGTATACCTTAGATTCTGGTAAGTGTTAGAGATAAAAAGATTAATTAGACACTGATCGTAACCTCACAAGGTTAGGATAGACGAACTGTTACCATGCAGTATAGAACTGTTTACACTGTGCTTAGGTAGTACGAAAGAGGGGGCCAGTAGAGATAGTGACTAAGTTGGACCTTCGTTAACATTTTATGAAAATATAAATGAAATAGGACCTGGCAGATACAATTACAGACCATTTCCCCCCTTCTCACTCTCAGTCTTCTCTCTAGTAGAGGAAACTGAGTCTGGAAGGACAAGTTAGAGTTGATCAAATACACCAATGGGAGCAAGTATTCTAGACCGAGAAAATGGTATATATCAGGCATGGAAGTGCCACTAAGGTCAATATGGCTACCAAGTATGGGAGCTTGACGGGGAGGTGGCAAGTATAGAGTTAGAGAGACAGATAATGAAGAATATCCATCTTTGGGATGTCGGTGATGCGGAGCCATGGGATCATATTAAACTTGAGAGAAAGTAACAAGCAGATTTATATTTTAGAAAGATTATTCAAGCAGAAGGGTAAAGGAGGGAGTGGAGGGACACCACTCTTACATTCCAGATAGAAATACCAAGGCTCTCAAACAGCATTTCTCTATCCTGGCTGCATATTTGCATCACTTAGGGAGCTTTTAAAATCCTGATGCTGGCCAGGACCAGACGGTTTTACTGGTGAATTCTATCAAATATTTAAAGAAGAATTAATGCCAATTCTCCTCAAACTCTTCAAAAAAATTGAAGAGGAGGGTACACTCCCAAACTCATTTTACTAGGCCAGCATTATCCTGAAGTCAAGTAAGGATGCTATAAGAAAAGAAAACTGTAGGCCAATATTCCTGACAAATATAAACTCTCAACACAATACTAGCAAAATGAATTAAATAGTACATTAAAAGGATCATACACCACGGGCAAGTAGGAGTCATCCTTGGGATGCAAAGATGGTTTGGCATATGCAAATCAATATGTATAATACATCACATTAGTAGAATGAAAGAAAAAATCATATGAGCATATCAATAGATGCAGAAAAAGCATTTGACAAAATGAAACATCCTTTCATGATCAAAACTCTCAGCAAATTGATACAGAAGGAACGTACCTCAACATAATAAAGGTCATATGTAACAAGCCACAACTAACATCATACTCAGTGATGAAAGGTCAAAACTTTCCCTCTAAGATCAGGAGCAAGACAAGGGTTTCCACTCTTACCACTCCTGTTCAATATATTATTGGAAGCCCTAGCTAGAATAATCAGGCAATACAAAGAAATAAAAGATATTCAAATCAGAGGGGAAAGAGTAAAATTGTCTCTATCAGCAGATGGCATGATCTTATACACAGAAAATCCTGAAGATTCCACTAAAAACAGTTAGAATTAATAAACAAATTCAGTAAAGCTTCAGGATACAGACAAATACTGTATTATCTCACTTACATGTGGAATCTAAAAAAAAAAAGTTTTCCCACTATCATTTATTGAATATACTGTCCTTTCCCCATTGAGTATGATCAGCACCATTGTCAACTATTAGTTGACCATATATATGCTGGGAATTATTTCTTGGCATCTATTCTGTTCCATTGGTCTATGTGTCTATTTTTATGCCAATATCATACTGTTTTGATTACTATATTTTCATAGTATAGTCTGAAATCAAAAAGTGTGATTCCTTCAGCTATGTTCTTCTTTCTTAGGTTTTTTTGGATTATTTCAGGGTTTCTTGTTGTTCCATATGAATGTCAGGATTGTTTTTTTGTCTATTTCTGTGAAAAACACTATTGGAATTTTGATAGGAACTGCATTGAATCTACAATGGTTTTGGGTAGTATAGACATTTTAACAATATTAATTCTTCTGATTTATGAACACAAGATATTTTTCTAAGGAATACATAAAAATGACCAACAGGTAAATGAAAAGGTGCTAAAGATCACTACTCATCAAGGAAATGCAAATCAAAACCACAATGAGATATTAACTCACACTTGTTAGAGTGGCTATCATCAAAAAGACAAGAGATAGCAAGTGTTGATGAGGATGTGGAGAAAAGAAAATCTTTGTGCACTATTGGTGGGAATGTAAATTGGTGCAGCCACTATGGAAAACAGTATGGAGATTCCTCAAAAAATTAAAAATCGAACTACCATAAGGTCCGGCAATTCCACTTGTGGGGTGTATCCAAAGGAAATGAAAAGGGATATCTAAAAGAAAAGATATCTGTACTCTCATGTTTAATGCAGCATTATTCGCAATAACCGAGATATGGAAACCACCTTAACTGGTTCCATTCAATGGATAAATGGATCAAGAAGATGTGGTATGTATGTAGAGAGTGGAATATTATTCAGTCACAAGAAAGAAGGAAATCCCGTCATTTGCAAAAATAGATGAAACTTGAGGGCAATATGCTAAGTGAGATAAGTCAAACTGAGAAAGACAAATATGGCATTATATCACTTAGATGTGGAATCTAAAACAGCTGAACTCATAGAAACAGAGAGTAGATTTGTGGTTTCCAGGGACTGGGGGTTGGGGGGATTTGAGGAGATGTTGGGCAAAAGATACAAACTTCAATTAGAAGATGAATAAATTCTGGAGGTATAATGCACAGCATTGTGATTATTAACAATACTTAGTGTTATATACTTTAAAGTTGCTAAGAGACTAGATCTTAAATGTTCTCACCACAAAAAGAGAAATGATAATTAGGTGACATAATAGAGGTGTTAATGCTCCAGTAGTAACCATATTGCAGTGTATACGTGTATCAAATCAACACGTTGTATACCTTAAACTTCCATAATGCTGTATGTCAATTATATTTCAATTAAAAAGGTGTACAATGTAATGATTGATACATGTATATATTGAAGGATGATTACTGCATGTTAGTTAACACATCCGTCAGCTCACATAGTTACAGATTGTTGTGTGTGATAGTAACTTTTAAAATTTACTCTCTTACATTTCAAATATACAAGACAGTATTAACTATAGTCACCATGCTGCACATGAGATTCCCCAGGACTTATTCATCTTATAACTGGAAGTTTGTGCCATGCACAAACTTTGTCTGCTTTCAACTATTTCCCCCCACCTACCCCGACGCCTCACCCCTGAAAACCACTAATCTACTCTCTGTTTCTATGAGTTCTGTTTTTTTAGATTTCAAATATAAGTGAGATCATACAGTATTTGTCTTTCTCTGTCTGATTTATTTCACTTAGCAAAGTGCCCTCAGATTTCACCTGTATTGTCTCAACTGACTGGATTTTCTTCTTATAGCTAAATATCTTCTTTATCCATTAATTCATCGATATGAACACTTAGGTTGTTTCCATGTCTTGGCTAAGAAGCTCCACTTTTGTGCTATTTAGCTCAATTTGGAATATTGAGGTGAACAAATGCATCTCAAGACAAAAATCTCCCTGAAGGGCTGCAGGGAACTAGCTAGTGAGAGCTGCAGGACACAAGCTGTTCTCAGAGTGCAGTCACTCAAGCCCCAGGCTGTATGGTAACAGGATTTATTTCCTAGTAATGCAGATAACCTTTATCTGAGATGTAGGCCTTAGACTCCTCTGAGGAGCTGCTGAGCTATTCTTTCATTTTTAACATCGTTATTGGAATATAGTTGCTTTACAATGGTGTGTTAGTTGCTGCTGTATAACAAAGTGAATCAGCTATACATATACATATATCCCGATATCTCCTCCCTCTTGCATCTCCCTCCCACCCTCCCTATCCCACCTCTCTAGGTGGACACAAAACACCAAGCTGATCTCCCTGTGCTATGTGGCTGCTTCCCACCAGCTATCTGTTTTACATTTGGTAGTTTATAATGTCCATGCCACTCTCTCACTTCATCTCAGCTTAGCCTTCCCCCTCCCCATGTCAAGTCCATTCTCTATGTCTGTGTCTTTATTCCTGTCCTGCCTCTAGGTTCTTCAGAACGTTTTTTTTTTTTTTTTTTTTTAGATTCCATATATATATGTGTTAGCGTACAGTATTTGTTTTTCTTTTTCTGACTTACTTCACTCTGTATGACAGTTTCTGGATCCATCCACCTCAATAAAAATAACTCAATTTTGTTTCCTTTTATGGCTGAGTAATATTCCATTGTATATATGTGCCACATCTTCTTGATTCATTCATCTGTTGATAGACACGTAGGTTGCTTCCATGTCCTGGGTATTGTAAATAGTGCTGCAATGAACATTGGGGAACATGACTCTTTTTGAATTATGGTTTTCTCAGGGTATATGCCCAGTAGTGGGATTGCTGGATCATACGGTAGTTCTCTTTTTAGTTTTCTCTTTTTTTTTTTTTTTTTTTTTTTGCGGTACGCGGGCCTCTCACTGTTGTGGGCTCTCCCGTTGTGGAGCACAGGCTCTGGACGCGCAGGCTCAGCGGCCATGGCTCTCGGGCCCAGCCACTGCGCGGCATGTGGGATCTTCCCAGACCGGGGCACAAACCCATGTCCCCTGCACCGGCAGGTAGACTCTCAACCACTGCGCCACCAGGGGAGCCCTGTTTTTAGTTTTCTTGAGGAACTTCAATACTGTTCTCCATAGTGGCTGTATCAATTTACATTCCCACCAACAGTGCAAGAGGGTTCCCTTTTCTCCACACCCTCTCCAGCATTTATTGTTTCTAGATTTTTTGATGATGGCCATTCTGACCAGTGTGAGATGATATCTCATTGTAGTTTTGATTTGCATTTCTCTAATGATTAATGATTTGAGCATTCTTTCATGTGTTTGTTGGCAATCTGTATATCTTCTTTGGAAAATGTCTATTTAGGTCTTCTGCCCATTTTTAGATTGGGTTGTTTGTTTTTTTTTAAATTGAGCTGCATGAGCTGCTTGTAAATTTTGGAGATTAATCCTTTGTCAGTTGCTTCATTTGCAAATAATTTCTCCCATTCTGAGGTTGTCTTTTCATCTTGTTTATGGTTTCCTTTGCTGTGCAAAAGCTTTGAAGTTTCATTAGGTCCCATTTGTTTGTTTTTGTTTTTATTTTCATTTCTCTAGGAGGGGGGTCAAAAAGGATCTTGCTGTGATTTATGTCATAGAGTGTTCTGCCTATGTTTTCCTCTAAGAGTTTTATAGTGTCTGGCCTTACATTTAGGTCTTTAATCCATTTTGAGTTTATTTTTGTGTATGGTGTTAGGGAGTGTTCTAATTTCATTCTTTTACAGGTAGCTGTCCAGTTTACCCAGCACTACTTATTGAAAAGGCTGTCTTTTCTCCATTGTATATTCTTGCCTCCTTCATCAAAGATAAGGTGACCATATGTGCGTGGGTTTATCTCTGGGATTTCTATCCTGTTCCATTGATCTATGTTTCTGTTTTTGTGCCAGTACCATAGTGTCTTGATTACTGTAGCTTTATATTATAGTCTGAAGTCAGGGAGCCTGATTCCTCCAGCTCCATTTTTCTTTCTCAAAATTGCTTTGGCTATTCGGGGTCTTTTGTGTTTCTATACAAATTGTGAAATGTTTTGTTCTAGTTCTGTGAAAAATGCCATTGGTAGTTTGATAGGGATTGCATTCAATCTGTAGATTGCTTTGGGTAGTATAGTCATTTTCACAATGTTGATTCTTCCAATCCAAGATCACGGTATATCTCTCCATCTGTTTGTATCATCTTTAATTTCTTTCCTCAGTGTCTTATAGTTTTCTGCATACAGGTCTTTTGTCTTCTTAGGCAGGTTTATTCCTAGGTATTTTATTATTTTTGTTGCAATGATAAATGGGAGTGTTTTGTTAATTTCTCTTTCCGATTTTTCATCATTAGTGTATAGGAATGCAAGAGGTATCTGTGCATTAATTTTGTATCCTGCTACTTTACCAAATTCATTGATTAGCTCTAGTAGTTTTCTGGTAGCACCTTTAGTATTTTCTATGTATAGTATCATGTCATCTGCAAACAGTGACAGTTTTACTTCTTATTTTCTGATTTGGATTCCTTTTATTTATTTTTTTTGACTGCTGTGGCTAAAACTTCCAAAAGTATGTTGAATAATAGTGGTGAGAGTGGGCAACGTTGTCTTGTTCCTGATCTTATTGCAAATGGCTTCAGTTTTTCACCATTGAGAATAATATTGGCTGTGGGTTTGTAATATATGGCCTTTATTATGTTGAGGAAAGTTCCCTCTATGCCTACTTTCTGAAGGGTTTTTATCATAAATGGGTGTTGAATTTTGTTGAAAGCTTTTTCTGCATCTATTAAGATGATCATATGGTTTATATCCTTCAATTTGTTAATATGGTGTATCACATTGATTGATTTGCATATATTGAAGAATCCTTGCATTTCTGGGATAAACCCCACTTGATCATGGTGTAGGATCCTTTAAAGGTACTGTTGGATTCTGTTTGCTAGTAGTTTGTTGAGGATTTTTGCATCTATGTTCATCAGTGACATTGGCCTGTAGTTTTTTTTCTTTGTGACATCTTTGTCTGGTTTTGGTATCAGGGTGATGGTGGCCTCGTAGAATGAGTTTGGGAGTGTTCCTCCCTCTGCTATATTTTGGAAGCATTTGAGAAGGATAGGTGTTAGCGCTTCTCTAAACGTTTGATAGAGTTTGCCTGTGAAGCCATCTGGTCCGGGCTTTTGTTTGTTGGAAGATTTTTAGTCACAGTTTCAATTTCAGTGCTTATGACTGGTCTGTTTATATTTTCTGTTTCTTCCTGGTTCCGTCTAGGAAGGTTGTGCTTATCTGAGAATTTGTCCATTTCTTCCAGCTTCTCCATTTTATTGGCATATAGTTGCTTGTAGTAATCTCTCATGATCTTTTGTATTTCTGCAGTGTTAGTTGTTACTTTTCCTTTTTCATTTCTAATTTTATTGATTTGAGTCCTCTCCCTCTTTTTTCTTGATGAGTCTGGCTAATGGTTTATTGATTTTGTTTATCTTCTTAAAGAACCAGCTTTTAGTTTTATTGATCTTTGCTATTGTTTCCTTCATTTCTTTTTCATTTATTTCTGGTCTGATGTTTATGATTTCCTTCCTTCTGCTAACTTTGGTTTTTTTTTTGTTCTTCTTTCTCTAATTGCTTTAGGTGTAAGTTTGGTTGTTTATTTGAGATGTTTCTTGTTTCTTAAGGTAGGATTGTATTGCTATAAACTTCCCTCTTAGAACTGCTTTTGCTGCATCCCATAGATTTTGGGTTGTCATGTCTCCATTGTCATTTGTTTCTAGGTATTTTTTGATTTCCTCTTTGATTTCTTCAGTGATCTCTTACTTATTTAGTAGTGTATTGTTTAGCCTCCATGTGTTTGTATTTTTTACAGATTTCTTTCCTCTAATTGATAACTAGCCTCATACCGTTGTGGTCGGAAAAGATACTTGATATGATTTCAATTTTCTTAACTTTACCAAGGCTTGATTTGTGACCCAAGATATGATCTATCCTGGAGAATGTTCCATGAGCACTTGAGAAGAAAGTGTAATCTGCTGTGTTTGGATGGAATGTCCTATAAATATCAATTAAGTCCATCTTATCTAATGTATAATTTAAAGCTTGTGTTTCCTTATTTATTTTCATTTTGGGTGATCTGTCCATTGGTGAAAGTGGGGTGTAAAAATCCCCTACTGTGATTGTATTACTGTCAATTTCCCCTTTTATGGCTCTTAGCATTTGCCTTATGTATTGAGGTGCTCCTATGTTGGATGCATAAATATTTACAATTGTTATATCTTCTTCTTGGATTGATCCCTTGATCATTTTGTAGTGTCCTTCTTTATCTCTTGTAATAGTCTTTATTTTAAAGTCTATTTTTTCTTATATAAGAATTGCTACTCCAGTTTTCTTTTGATTTCCATTTACATGGAATATCTGTTTCCATCCCCTCACTTTCAGTATGTGTCCCTAGGTCTGAAGTGGGTCTCTTGTATGCAGCATATATACGGGTCTTGTTTTTGTTTCCATTCAGCCAGTTTACGTCATTTGGTTAGAGCATTTAATCCATTTACATTTAAGGTAGTTATTGATATGTAGCTCCTATTTCCATTTTCTTAATTGTTTTGGTATGTTATTGTAAGTCTTTTCCTTTTTCTTGTGTTTCCTGCCTAGAGTAGTTCCTTTAGCATTTGTTGTAGAACTGGTTTGGTGGTGTTGAATTCTCTTAGCTTTTATATGTCTTTAAAGGTTTTAATTTCTCTGTCAAATCTGAGTGAGATCCTTGCTGGGTAGAGTAATCTTGGTTGAAGGTTTTTCCCTTTCATCACTTTAAATATTTCCTGCCACTCCCTTCTGGCTTGCAGTGTTTCTGCTGAAAGATCAGCTGTTAACCTTATGGGGATTCCCTTGTATGTTAATTGTTGCTTTTCCCTTGCTGCTTTTTATACTTTTTCTTTGTATTTAATTTTTGATAGTTTGATTAATATGTGTCTTGGCATGTTTCTCCTTGGGTTTATCCTGCACTTCCTGGACTTGATTGACTATTTCCTTACCCATATTAAGGAAGTTTTCAATTATATCTCTTCAGATATTTTCTCAGTCCCTTTTTTTTTTCTCTTCTTCTTCTGGGACCCCTGTAATTCGAATGTTGGTGCATTTGATGTTGTCCCAGAGGTCTCTCAGATTGTCCTCGATTCTTTTCATTCTTTTTTCTTTATTTTGCCCTGCAGTACTTATTTCCACTATTTTATCTTCCAGGTCACTTCTCCGTTCTTCTGCCTCAGTTATTCTGCTATTAATTCCCTGTAGAGAATTTTCTGTTTCATTTACTGTGTTGTTCATCATTGTTTGTTTGCTCTTTAATTCTTCTTGGTCATTGTTAAACATTTCTTGTATTTTCTCCATTCTATTTCCAAGATTTTGGATCATCTCTACTATCATTACTCTGAATTCTTTTTCAGGTAGACTGCCTATTTCCTCTTTGTTTGTTTGGTCTGGTGGGTTTTAACCTTGCTCCTTCATCTGCTGTGTATTTCTCTGTCTTCTCATTTTGCTTAACTTACTGGGTTTGGGGTCTCCTTTCCACAGGCTGCAGTTTTGTAGTTCCCGTTGTTTTTTGTGTCTGCTCCCCGTGGGTAAGTTTGGTTCAGTGAGTTGTGTAGGCTTCCTGGTGGAGGGGACTGGTGCCTGTGTTCTGGTGGATGAGGCTGTTTCTGGTCTTTCTGGTGGGCAGGACCGAGTCTGATGGTGTGTTTTGGGATGTCTGTGAACTTATTATGATTTTAGGCTGCCTCTCTGCTCACTGGTGGGGTTGTGTTCCCGTCTTGTTAGTTGTTTGGCATAGGGTGTCCAGCGCTGTAGCTTGCTGGTCATTCAGTGGAGCTGGGTCTTAGCGTTGAGCTGGAGATCTCTGGGAGAGCTTTCGCTGTTTGATATTATGTGGGGCTGGGAGGTCTCTGGTGGAGCAGTGTCCTGAACTTGGCTCTCCCACTTCAGAGGCTCAGGCCTGACACTGGCCAGAGCACCAAGACTGTGTCAGCCACACAGCTCAGAAGAAAAGTGAGGGAAAAAAAAGAAACAAAGAAGGAAAAAATAAGTAAATAAAATAAAGTTATTAAAATAGAAAAAAAATTTTAAAATTAAAAAGTAATTAAAAAAAAGGACAGTCAGAACCCTAGGACAAATGGCCAAAGCAGAGCTATACAGACAAAGTCACACAAAGAAGCATACACATACTCACTCACAAAAAGAGAAAAAGGAAAAAAAAAGTATATATATATATATATATATATATATATATATATATATATGGAAGAGAGCAACCAAATCAATAAACAAATCTACCAATAACAATAAGCTCTAAATACTAAACTGAAATAAACATAAAACCAGAATCAAATTCGATGCAGAAAGCAAACCCCAAGTCTACAGTTGCTCCCAAAGTCCACCACCTCAATTTTGGGTTGTTTCGTTGTTTATTCAGGTATTCCACAGATGCAGGGTACATCAAGTTGATTGTGGAGGTTTAATCCGCTGCTCCTGAGGTTGCTGGGAGAGATTTCCCTTTCTCTTCTTTGTTCGCACAGCTCCTGGGGTTCAGCTTTGGATTTCGCAACCCCTCTGCGTGTAGGTCGCCTGAGGGCATCTTTTGGGATGTCTAAGGTCTTCCGCCAGCGTTCAGAAGGTGTTCTGTTGGAGTTGTTCCACATGTAGTTGTATTTTTGATGTATTTGTGGGGAGGAAAGTGATGTCCACGTCTTACTCCTCTGCCATCTTAAAGGTGCCCCTTCTGATCTATTCTTTTGAACCTTGAATCTCATACTTTAAACCATCACCAAACAATATAAATTACAGAAATATTCATATTGACACTAATACATACAAGCATTTTTTGAAAAATTATTATGTGCTAGACTCTGGGATATGTACTTTACATGCATAATCTCATTAATCATCGAAATCACTCTCTGAAGGGGATTCCCTGGCACTCCAGTGGTTAAGACTCTGTGTTTTCACTGCTGAGGGCCCTGGTTCAATCCCTGGTCAGGGAACTAAGATCCCACAAGCCACAAGGCATGACGAAAAAAAAAAAATCACTCTCTGAAGCATAATATTGTTATCATCATTTTATAGCACAGCAAACTGAGATGTTGAAAGGTTAGACAGTTTCTCAAGGTCAAAAAGTCAAGGAGCTAGGATTGAATCTAGGAACATGATCTCAGAGTGGGTACTCTTCATGTACTGCCTTTGCAAGCATTGTGGGGTTTTCTTTCTTAGAAATCCGAATATCTGAGTTTACTTCCTTTTACTGCAGGTCAAAGTATTTAAAACTGACTAATGCCACCTGGAACTGAACTAATCATGCTAGGTCCTCAATGCAGATCCGAGGGCACCAGGCCAGCAATGAGGGATGTCCTGGCTCCCCTTGAGAGCTTCATACACGGAAGTCAAAGATGCCTTCAGAACACAGGGAACTCCACATTGTTAGGCTGGAGTTGGACTTGGGACCAATTAGGCCTTGAAATTAACCTAACCTAGAATAACATATCTTAAGGAGGCTCATTCTAGTCCAGAATCACAATATTGCAAGGGTATCCTAGTTCTCACAACTTTAGGAGGTTTAATTCTTCGAAGCAGTTTTAAAATGGTACTTTAAAGAGTCTTATAAAGCCTGGTGAAAACTCAGTGAAGAGAAGCATGCATCAGTGTAAAATTTTAGTTTGTGCTAGAATTGACCCCTCAAGTTAATCCCTGGTTCTAAGACCTGTTAAGGACCTATAAAGTAGGCTCTAGGTCATTAGGAAGACCTTCACTTTCAACCTTTTTCTTCTAACATCATTTGGGCATTTCATTACCGCTCTCCTTCACTGCTATCCAGAGTCATGAATTATTTCATTATGCATTTCATGCATGCTTAAAATAAAAGGCTCATCTAACTGGCTTATATCTGAAATTTCTCCAGCTGGAAGGGAGAAGATAAAGTAGGAGACAAAGAGGTTCTCAGGTCGAGGAAAACTCAGAATGGGGACATTAGACAGGCTGGGAGAAGAGGAGAATAACATATTAACAATCTTGCTCATTCATGATTTCATGCCATTGACAATTTATCCTCAGATAATGAACTTTATATTGATTTTTAAGTGAAGATCTGTTTTAATAGTCATAGGAGGAAAGTCTCTGAAGAAAACAAATATTACCATGACTATTGTAGGTGCAAGAGAAGCATGTATCAGTGAACTGTTTAGAGTGGGGGGAGAGAAGGTGCTTTCATTTTTATCAGAATGAATCTGTAGAACCCTTGGCAGTCACTTGTCTTGCATTGACTTTGGCATCTAGCAATGATCTAAGTGACTTGATTTCTCTCTGCGTCCCTTCTTCTGTCATCTCTCCTAATAATGGAGTGATATGAGAAGTGACAAACAGCACTATAGGCAAGAGCACTGGAAACAAGGCTCAGCCTTCCAAATTTAAGATATATCACCAAGTCCATGACACTTAATCATTTTTAATGTGTATCCAAGCACATTATAATAGCTTATCGGTGCCAATGATGTAACTCATGAGAGTAAGTTAAAAATAGCACATGGGCAATTATGCAGCCTTCACTGGACTGTGCATATTTTCCTCAGATTGCCCTGACAGCATGCTGTCCTGGAACAGTTCCAGAGAAGTCATTTCTTTGTACTCTGCCGTCAGAACATCCCAGAAAAGCATGATTTCAGGTTCTGGTAACATGATGCTGCTACTATTATACAAAGCTCAGAGTTCATAGGACTTAGAGATAAGGTAATTGAAACAAGCTCACAAATTGCATTTGGTTCATAAAAAGCTGAATCTCTCTAGAATATGCCAGGGATTTACTTTTACATTACTCCACTTCAAGGGAAAATATGCTGAAAACACTTATGTCCATGCTATGGATGAATAATGGTACCAAGTGATTCAAATGTCTGTTTCCAATTTCAGAAGTTCAGAGTTTTTAAGCCTCAAGTAGAATGAACTGATATTCACTCCAATTTTTCAGACCAGGGAGCTGGAGTCCACAAATAGCTCAAGATTCTCTCTGCCCCAGTGAGCAGCTTGCATTTAATAAATGTTCAGTATTAAAAGCATCCAAATGTGTGCTGATCTGAAACAAATCTAGAATGCCTGCTTCTGATCTTTGCCTTTGCTTTCTGCAGTGACTTGAGTGATTCTTTTCTTGGCTTTCTCTGTTAGGTAATGCTGGCACTGTCCAAAATCTCATTAGAACTCGGTGCACAAGGAATTCACCCAGAGCCTTCCTCAATTTCTCAATATGTAAAATGAGACACACATTTAAATATACGACTTTAACTATCGAAAGTCTGAAATGCCTAACCATCCCTCTTTTCTCCACCCTTAAAAATCACCAGTTATTTTATGTTGTCTTTTTAATCTAAAAGGAATATTTTTATATTTGAAGACAAAATGGTTGATTATTAAACATCTTTATCGAGTAACAATTTGCATACCAAGATATTCACTCACTTGCAATTCAATGTTCTTAGTAATGCTACAGAGTTACTCAACAATCCCCACAATTTTAGAATATTTTCATTAACTTTAAAAAGAGTCTTCATGCCTATTTGAATTGTCTTTGCTTCCTTGTAGGAAATCAGTTGGACATAAATGTAAGTGTTTTTTGCTGGACCCCCAGTTGTATTTCATTTATATAAGTGTCTATCCTCAGGCCAGTGCCACATAGCCTCGATTGTAATAGCTTTGTAGTACGTTTTGAAATCAGGAGGTATGAATTCTCCAACGTTGTTTTTTATTTTTTAAGGTTGTTTAGGCTATTCTGAATCTCTTGCATGCTCATATGAATATTAGGATCAGTCTGTCAGTTTAAAAAAAAAAAAAAGAAGCTGAGATTTAGACAGATTGCATTGAATTTACGGATCAATTTGGGGAGAATTTTCATGTTGATATTAAGTCTTCCAGTCCATGAACATTAGATGTCTTTCCATTTATTTAGGTCTTCTTTAATTTCTTTCTATGATAGTTTGTACTTTTTAGTATATGCCTTATATTTCTTTTGTTACATTTATTCCTAAATATTTTATTCTTTTTGATGCTATTGTAAATGAAGTTGATTTCCTAATATTATTGCCAGATTGTTCATTGCTAGTGTACAGAAATACAATTGTGTTTGTACATTGATTTTGTATTCTGAAAGCTGCTGAACTAATTTATTAGTTAAAATATTTTTCTGCATTTCTCACATTTTTTATATACAGATTATGTCATCTGCAAATAGAGATAGTTTTACTTCTTCCTTTTCAATATGGGTTACTCTTATTTATTTTTCTTGCCTAATTGCCCTTTTTAGAACCTTCAGTACTGTGTTGAATAAACGTGGCAAGAGTGGACATCTTATCTTGTTTCTGATTTTAAGGGAAAAGCTCTCAGTCTTTCACCATAAAGGATGATGTTAACTGTGGTTATTTTGTAGATATCCCTTACTAGGTTGAGGATATTCCTTTCTATTTCTAGTTTTTTTAGTGTTTTTTAAATAAAGGGGTGTTGGATTTTTGTCAAATGTTTTTTTCTGCATCTGTCGAGATGATTGTGGTTTTTACCTTTTATTCTATTAATATGTTGTAATTCACTAATGGATTTTTGTATGTTGAATCAACCTTGCATTCCTGGGATAAAACCCATTTTGTTATGGTATATAATCTTTTTTATATGTTGCTAGTTTGTAGTATTTTGTTGAAGATTTTTGCATCTATTTTCATAAGAGTTATCACTCTATTTTCTTTTATTCTATGTGATTCTGTCCCATGTAATGCGTTGGAAAGTGTTCCCTCCGTTTCTATTTTTTGGAAGAGCTTGTGAAGCAGTAGCGTTCATTCCTCTCTACATATTTGCTAGAATTCACCAGTGAAGGCTTTTGGATCTGGTTTTCCTTTGTAATTAATTTTAAAATTACACATTTAATCTCTTTGTTATAGATCTATTCAGATTTTCTCTTTCATCTTGAGTTAGTTTTGGTGCTTCATGTCTTTCAAGGAATTTTTCCATTTCATCTAAGTTATCAAATTTGTTGGCATATAGTTATTTTCAGTATTCCTTTCTAAAGATCAGTAAATTGTTCCTTTCTAAATATCAAAGATTATTTCTGCAAGATCATGTTTCTGTTTCATTCCTGACTAGTAATATGGGTCTTCTCTCTCTTTTTTTCCCTTGGTTTGTAATTTTTTTTATCTTTTCAAAAATCCAACTTTTTATTTAATTGATTTCCTAAATTGTTTTTCTACTTCATTTTATTTCCATTTTATTTGTATTTTCTTTATTTCTGCTCTAATCTTTGTTATTTCCTTCCTTCTTATTTCTTTGGGTTTAGTTTGCTTTTCTTTTTCTAGTTCTTAAGATGGATGTTTTGGTTATTGACTGAAATCTTTCTTCTTTTTGTAATACATGTGTTTACAACCATAAATTTCCTTCTGAGAATTGCTTGAGTTGAATCTCATAAGTTTGGTATGTTGTGTTTCCTTTTAATTCATTTAAGTTTTTTTCTAATTTCCCTTTTGATTTCTTTGACCCATTAGCTATTTAAGCTTGTGTTGTTTAATTTCCACATATTTTTGAACTCCCCAAATTTCCTTGTTATTGATTTCTAATTTCCATTGTGGTCAAAGAACATACTTTGTATATTACAATCCTTTTAAATTTATTGAAGCTTGTTTTATGGGCTAGCATCTGATCAATCCTGGAGAATGTTCCATGTATACTTAAGAAATATGTGAATTCTGATGTTTCGGGGTGAATTGTTCTTCAGTGTCTTTTTTGTCTTTAAAATGTTGCTCTAAAGAGCAGTTGAAGTTTTATATATTCTTGTTGATCTTCTGAATAGTTGTTCTGTTGATTCTTGAAGTCTCCAACTATTATTGTTGAATTATCTATTCTTCTTTTGTCCATTTTTCCTTTATGAATTCAAAGCTCTGTTCTTAGGTGTATATATGTTTATAATTGTTATGTCTTCCTGGTGGATTGATCCTTTTATCATTATAGTATGTCATTCTTTATCTCTATTAACACTTTTTTTAAACTTTAATTTGTTTGATATTAGTACAATGACTCTTGCTCTCTGATGGTTGCTATTCACATGACCTATCTTTTTCTATCACTTTACTTTCAATTTATTTGTATTTTTAAATCTAAAGATTGCTTTCAGTAGACAGCACATGTTTTTTTGTGAATTTTTAAAAAGCCAATCCAGTATTCTCTGCATTTGATCAAATTGCTTAATTCATTCACATTTAATGTTATTATTGATATGGTTGAATTTACATCTGACATTTTGTTTTCTATATGCTTCATCTTTTTATTTCCTCCATTCCTCCTTTACTGTCTTCTTTTGAATTAAGTGAATATTTTCTAGTGTAACATTTCAATTACTTTAATAATTTGTTATTTGTTGTAAGTAAAATAACGGACCCCAAAAGATGTCCATGTTCAAATCCCTGCAACCTGTGACTATGTCACCTCACGTGGCAAGAGTTAAGGATCTTGAGCTCGGGAAATTATCCTGGCTTATCTGAGTGGGTTCAATGTAATCACGAGGGTCCTTGCTACACCCCTCTTATTCCTTCTGGTGGCTGAGGGGGTTTTTAAGACTGTATACCTTCTCTTGATCCTGCAAACCCAGGCTGAGTGTTTAAAGCCTCCTGTTTGTTTTTCCTAGGGCAGTACCCTGAAATGGTTAAGTTTGTGTGTCTCCTACTGATGGCCCAGTTCGGCAGTCCACACGTGAGGCATCCCCAATAGTTCATGGGAAGACTTCTTGATGGAGTCTGCACCACAGTTAAGAGAATACATGGCCCTTTGTTGATTTCTAAGCCCTCCTTGCTGTAAGTCCTTGCTGCTCTTCTCTTATGCCAGCCTCTCCCAGCCACTCACTCATGCTGATCCCCCTCAGTATTCTGGATGGGGTGAGAAAGAGGTGGGCCAGTGTCCTGCACAACTGGGGAAGCTAGGCACTCAGTCACTCTGCTCTCACATTCCCCCATGGGAGGGGTTAAGAGCTGAGAGGGTCTCTCCTGGCACTAAACTGTGCCACCTTGGGGGGAAGGGTGATGCAGGTAACATAAAACTGTTCATTTTACCCACTTCAGTGAGTCTATTCTGTGATCTTCTGCTCCAGTGATGTGCCGGAACTTCTCTGCTGAACTTCTGGACTCCCACAACAATACTCTCATCTGGGGATCGTTATCAAAATTGGTGCTGTGGAGAGATGACAATATAAAACTCCTATTCTGCCATCTTGCTGACATCATCTATACTAGTTTTTAAGTAGTTTGATTATCAGTCTTTAGGGTGGTGAAAATATAGTCTTTGGAATTACTAATCTTTGACCCTGAGTTCAGCTTTCTTATTTCTTTTCAGCTGACAAATATTTTGCCCTCTTCCTGATATTTTAGTTATTGTGTAGTAAGTTTAGCAGGCAGATTTGATTTAATACAAAACCATGGCTGAAATTTAATAAAGTAATATTTGCTTTTTAAGCCACAGATTCTTCCTCACCACCCGAAGAGAGCCAAAGTTAGACCTTCCTCCAGCTGCTCCTACTGTGAAGGACAGTATAACTTCATAGGAGCTGTTAACAATTCTAAACATAGCGCTAAAGAAATTTGTTTTACTCCTCTGTTGGGAGGTGCTGATGGGAGTAGGGAACCAATTAACAAGGAGAAAGGGGGTAATTATTAAGTGCATAAAAGTTTCCCAAATCAAATTAGCACTTAAACACAGAGGTGCATGGACTTCTCATCTTTAGACATATCACATGTTCCATTTTTAAAATGATGCAATGTCCCCATACTGAGGAGATTTAATTTGTAATTGCAGAAGATTCCCATTCTTAGGAAAAAAGTAAAACCCTATTAGTAAATTCAGTAAATTTGGTAAGTCTATTAAATTCCATCCTGGAAATTACCCTTTTTTCTTTTGTTTTCTCCCCTATTCGTCTATATGCATTAAAAAAATATAGGTTCTCCTCTTGGGTATTTCATTCTTTCTCTGGTTCCGGGAAATTCCTGTGTTGGTTATTGTAACATGAAGTCTCCTCTGATTATTTAGATTACTCCTTTCTCATTTGTCTCTGAGTACTATTTTATTACTACTTGAGCCGTCATTATAGAGGTCCTTGAGAATTTTCCATCCTTCCTTAAATTTCTGTTCTTTGCTGGATGTTTTTAAGCCTACATTATACAGAAACTTCCCTACCTAACCCCAGCCTGCTTTGTTGTAGCTGGAAAATGCTCCCCAAATGATGGGTATAGGGCTGTTCCTAGTGCTACAAATTTAATTAATCTCTGCTGTTGACATACTTTCTTCCATACTTCCTTCCATGCTAATGACTTCTGTTGGATAAACTCATGATTAGATCTTTATTTGCTTTCTTGAGTTTTGGAAAGTAAGGGTTCTCCTCTGTGAAGTGCAATTGCTTTCTGAAGACTTTTGGGCTGTGTCAGTGACACAAAATGTGGTTATCTAGTTAAAATTCTGAAAAGCAGTTCTTGAGACCCTGTTGTCCTTTTTAAATATTTGTCATCCTGGGTGAATTTTCATCTTTGAAATAATCAATATCTGTGCATCTCTGTAATAAAAATACCTGCCAAGAATGTAGCTGTAAAGGGAACTTTTATTACCAGCCTTCATCCACTTTACTGCTGCAGCTGCACGCGTTATCCCAATGTTTGGAGAAAACCCTATTAACCCTCCCTACAGCATACTGACTCCTGAACTAGTCCTAGTCTCCCTTCCTTGCAGTGCCAGTTTTTCTTGGGGAACCCCAGTGGGGAAAAAGGGAAAAGTGGAGAATGTATGTGCCACTGTGGGTAACTTTTCCTAGCTCCCCTTGCTCCTCTCACCTACCTCCATGTGCCATTTGGAGGCTGGATCATCACCCATTGTCCTGCTCTCCCTCCCCAAACCATCCCTGTTCTTTACCTCAACATAAGCTCCCACCCAGTGTCTTAACAACCTGAGAGCCTCCTGTATTAATTAGGTGGGAAACTTTCAATTGCAAATTAAATGTCTTAAAGCAAACTGATAAACAGTACTGGGTATTTCATTTCCTGTCACAGAACTGAAAGATCCAGGAGTATATGGCTTCAGGCCAGTTTGATCCAGGTGCTCATATTCTGTCATTGAAAATCTGCCCCTCTCAGCTCTATATTCTTATGACAGTAGTCTTAAATTTTGACTGTGGAACTTGGCTAAGCAGGTTGCTTTCTCCTTTTTAACACACAACGGGAAAATAATTCACTTTCCCCTTGGTCATTGCCCTACAAGCTCATCTACCCTCACCTATGAGCAGAAGAATACTCACTGCTTAAAAGATGGGGAAGATGTGTCTTTGGGGCATGGCTGAGTTAGATTTTTCAAAAGCATTTTCTCACAGAAATCTTTTACTTATTTACACTTACTTAAGTTCTGCCTTGTTCCAAAAATGATTTAAGGTGGAAAGGAAAGATTGTTGTGCATGGCAGTGAACCTCAAAGTGCTTCTGAAACTATATTTCACATATTTTATAAGTTAAACAGATTTCTGTGGATGGTCTGCCCAATGTCCAATCACCATTTTTAACATTTCCTCTAAGGGGCATGGGTCCCAAGTGAAAAATGATTTACAGACGGAATTTTTGAGCACAATCAGGTCAGACTTACAGGGAACTGCCTTTAATTCCTTTTCATGTCAATGGCTAACTGAATTTCACTGGGCATTCTGTTTGATTTTCTTATTATGTTTGTACAAGTGCCTTATTGACTGAGCATTTGGTCCCCTTTTTCTAAGCCAGATTCTCAGTCTAGATGAATCATATCGTTCCTTTTTTTAGCTAGCTCATTACTTCAGGATTGAAATGTCATGCGTGTACAACACTATTGACTAATTTCTGCTAATGCCCACATACTTTTCCCCCCAAATATAAAATACATGAAATATGTATTGCCCAAATACCCTCAACGCTCATCACTATGTGGAAGTACTGAGTTTACACTAGAATTTACTCTCAATTTCTGCTTAGACATTGTCTTCCCTACTCAAGCAGGAACTCAGCATCTCAGAAAAATCTCCTTACTACTGCCACTGCATTACTCATAATCTTGAAAATTCTCAGGGAATATTCTCATATGGGTTTGTAAAGTCTATGTTCCCCTAGAGATCCATTCTTTCACCAGAATTCTCTGGGTTTTTTGTTTTTTTTTTCTCGGTACGTGGGCCTCTCACTGTTGTGGCCTCTCCCGTTGTGGAGCACAGGCTCTGGACGCACAGGTTCAGTGGCCATGGCTCACGGGCCCAGCCGCTCTGCGGCACGTGGGATCTTCCCGGACCGGGGCACGAACCCGTGCCCCTGCATCGGCAGGCGGACTCTCAACCACTGCGCCACCAGGGAAACCCAGATTTCTCTGTTTTAAGAGAGTGGGCTCTGAAGCTATACTACCTGGGTTTGAATGCTAGTGCCACCATTTAGCTTGTGACCTTGGGCAAGTTGCTTAACTTCTCTAAACTTGAGCTTGTTATCTGGGAAGTAGTGATTGTTTTAAGAGAGTTATTGGAGAGTACCTGACATGTGTTAAGTGCTCCATAAACATTAATCTCTACTATTATCCACAGTATCTTCTGCTGCTTCTTCACTGTTTTAAGGTTCTTGCTGAGTATTAAATACATGATTCTCAAAATCTGCAAATCCAGGGGCCGTCAGAAGGGTCAGTACCATTGTATATTTATGCCAGAAATGGAGAGAAAGGTCCTGCTCACATTTGGTTCAAGTGCTTTCCTTGGAGCAGGTTGGGGTCAAGGTGGCTCAAGATCTCTTCTAGTTTTCATCTCTCCTCCGGGCTGTCATGTGTCAAAAGTTACCTTTTTGCAGGCACTCTTCAGCTCATGAAAATCAATCAGTAGGACCTGAAGCCTGAATGGAGATAAGGGTAGGCACTAAAATCTAGTCCAGCCATGTAACAACTTCAGTGACCTCCCTCTACCGTCCATCATGAACTCTGTACATTGGAAGAAACCATTTTGCCCATTGCACGTTCTACCCATAACTTGTCTTAATTTTAGTTGTCTGTATAATAAGTGAGTTAGTGGACTGAATTCATGTAATTCAAGTCAGAACCTCTGCACTTGTATAGACAGTTCAGTGTATTTTATTTTATCAATCCTACAATGCATTCTGCTTTTTTTTTTGGCCTTCAGAAAATATTTAAAAACAATTTAGTTAAGTGAAATAACTTGATTATTTCTAGAACAAAAGTGACAATGAATGTACTAAATACATTTTAAAAAACTATTCAAATATTTTAACTTTAGAATAACTATTTTTGACTGACTTAATATGTTATTTATTTTAAACCAGCTACAGGATATGCAACATCTTATTTTAAAATTATTTTAAGATCACCAGAACAAACTAGACCCACGTGAAATCTTTTTAATGGGTAACTAGCCACTATTGAAAATATTTGGAATCTGCTTCAATTTTTGATGTCTTATCAATTTAGAAAAGTGTAGTGTCATGATTATGTAAGAGGACTAGGGTAGTTTGCCTAGTTTGAATGCTGGTTCTACCATACAGTAGATGTGTATCTTGGGCAAGTTACTTAGCCTCTCTCTATTTTAGTTTCCCCATCTATAAAATGGGGATAATAATAGGCCAGATGTCATAGAATTGTTGTGAAGATTAAAATAGCTAATATATATTAAGTGGTTACAGTGCCTGGTACATAACAAGTACTCAAAAATGTTTGGCTATTATAGTTAACTATGCCAAAAATAATGGACAAAAAGAACATGATTTTGACTCACTTAATATTTATTAAGCATCCAACTATGTAATAGGAACTGTGCTAGATTAAGGACTAAAAGGCAACTAAGACAAGATTCCTGCCCTCAAGAAACTAATAGTATTGTGTTCTAAAATTTTTAGATGATTGTCTCCATTAAACATTTCATTTTGGAGAACATTCATGAACGAAGCTTATCAAAGAGATGAAATTTGAAAAGGAAAAAGGTATCTCTTCAATAAATGAAGAATTTTCTAAAGTAATCTTTACCGCATAAAGAATTTTTATGCAGTAATCTTTATTTTTTGTTCAAAATATCTAGATTTCAGGCAAATATGGCTATTTAGATGAATAGCTTTAATGGGATCAAGTGTCTAGGAAGAGTTAATGCAGATGCAGAGAAAACTCTGTGCTTTATTTCTCCTAGAATTCATTAAAATAATTTTAAAATTAGCCTTTTGAAGATAAACAATTTCCGTTTTTAATGCAATCTTTTATAATTAGCATTTTCACACTTATTTAGCATTTTCTTCCTTCAAAGAACAGAAAGCGTTATTTAAACTTGAGTGATACCGCTAAGTTTAAATAACTAGGAACAATACTTTTCTATCTTTTGCATAAAAGGCATATCATTTTCTTAAAATTCATCATCATCAAGAATTCTTAAAATGGCACAAATTGGGAAATAATTTAGTTTCCCAATTATTACTGAGAATTTATGAAAAAGACTGCTAGTCAATCTCTTGGGATAAATAGAAGTGAATAGATAGAAAGGGTGCATATGTAAGTTTTGAAGAGAAACTGACCTTGTGTCAGTCTCTCAACCTTTCATTCTTAACAGATGAATGTCATTTGCTGCGTCAGTGGTTTGAAGTCAATAACCATTGATACTCTCCTTTGGGACCTCTTGTACTTACAAAGGCAATATTTTAGAATGAGGACACAGTCTGCTGATGAGTAAGTAAGTATCTCTAATGATGATAGGAAGAAATTTTACTTTGAAGCTCTAAAATTCAAAAGAATTATTGCTGCTCTGTTCTTTTTAGTAGTTCTTGAACGATAATGGGGCATAATTCCCAATTACACTGAAGGAAAAAAAGGTTATATCCAAAAGGAATTTTAAAATGCTTGTGTTCTACAATATATTGTTCTTGCTCTGTTTGGAGAGCAATTTCAAAATGCTGACCCAGGTAAGAAACTTGGTAGAACAACACCTTTTCAAATGAGCCTGTTCATTTATGTCTAGGTCAGAAAGATGCAGAAGTTTAGTTTTCAGCCGAGACACATTCTCAGATATAAAATGTGTTTTACTCTTTCATGGTACCTTGCCTTTGGAGTCTTTACTATTTGGTTGCTTGCTTTACCTGGGCAAATTATGAACATTGGCCTCATGGTCAGTTAAAATCTGCTGCCATGTGTGGCACACAAGTGTTGGCCTTTTAATAATCACTTCTTGGGCTTCCCTGGTGGCACAGTGGTTAAGAATCCACCTGCCAATGCAGGGGACACCGGTTCAAGCCCTGGTCCAGGAAGATCCCACATGCCATGGAGCAACTAAGTCCATGCGCCACAACTACTGAGGCTGCACTCTAGAGCCCATGAGCCACAACTGCTGAACCCGTGTTCCACAACTACTGAAGCCCATGTGCCCAGAGCCTGTGCTCTGCAACAAGAGAAGCCACCGTAATGAGAAGCCTGCATGCTGCACAAAGAGTAGCTCCCACTTGCCGCAACTAGAGAAAGCCTGAATGCAGCAATGAAGACCCAATGCAGCCATAAATAAATAAATTTATATTTAAAAATATCACTTCTTTATTCTTTTGTCCTCACATTTTCCTAGTGGCCACATAGTATATAAGAAAAATGATGGAGGATTTAGATAGCTCCTCAATCTTTGGCATTGAGGTCTTACAGTATTGCCAGACCTTGGTGTTAAAGACAGTTGGACTGGACAACTCACGGGTCTAATTCCACAGGGTAATGTTGCTTTTATCGTGAAAGTGTGAATACTAGTTCCAAGTAGGATCTATCAGAGATGGTGGTAACCCCCAGTTGGGTTACAGGGACCTGGAGATATGGCCCATTGAATATGAGCTTGTCTGCTTAAGGTCTACTTTTACCTTTGGGTTAATTTTTTTTCATTTATTTATTTATTTTTTGCCAAGGTGAAAGTGATTCCTATATCTGAATATAAAATATGTAGCCAAGAGTTCTCCTTGCCCTTAAATTTTCATTTTATAGTACGTGGTAGAGTTACTGTTTAGGTAGTTTCACCCTTGTTCCTCATCTCTGCCCCCAAAAGGAATTCCTCTTAAACTGAAACAAAATGGAATTAAAAAAAACTTGATTGGATGATACAGCTACAATAAGCTCTGTAGCACCCTATCAAAGCATTTGTCACACCATATTGTAACTTAACTCTTTGTATGTATGTCTTCCCCTCCAGACTGTGACCTTCTTAAAGCAGGGATTGTGTTTACTGCTATTTCATCAGTGCCTAGCATAAATTCTGTCATATAGCAGATATTTAATGTTCAATAAGTGAATGAACCAGAAAAAAATAAATGACTGAATGAGTACATTTGAAGTAGATCACTTCAAGAGATATTCTGCTAATGTGTACTGCAGAGATGTCTCCTAAATCCAGTGAGAAAGCGTGATCTTTCTCAATCTAATCAATAAATGAACAACGTAAAACACGCATATGCATGCTGTAAGAACCAGTTGCTTGAACCCAGAAGAAGCATCACGGAAGGGTATGAATGTTTTTGGTTTGCAGCCATTGTGTTTTTGAGATAGTTAAGTCCTATCCAAAGTGAATATATTTTCACCTATTATCAGAGTTGGTTTCTGAGTTTGGTTGTTATGAATCAACTCCACAGAATCTGACCACCTTCTGAGAAGCTGATGAAATTGAGAGCCTGGGAATACCCTGGCAGCCCAGTGGTTAGGACTCCACACCTCCACTACTGGGGACATGGGTTTGATCCCTAGCCGGGGAACTAAGATTCCATATGCCGCATGGTGCATACGAAAAAAAAAAAAAGAAAGAAAGAAATTGAGAGCCTGGATCAAGAAACCTTGGCTTAAAGACATATCTGCATAGCCAATCAGTATCACTCAGATCC
Source organism: Globicephala melas (assembly GCF_963455315.2). Lineage (NCBI taxonomy): Eukaryota > Metazoa > Chordata > Mammalia > Artiodactyla > Delphinidae > Globicephala > Globicephala melas. The sequence goes on from NC_083325.1 coordinate 42,221,519, forward strand.
ATATGTATTTCAATTCAGAGTGTTTATAAACACATTAATTTTACATGAGCCTTGTACCTAAGTCCCCTACATATGAACGAGTTCCATTTGGAGAGCAAGTTCGTAAGTCCAGTTTGTTCATAAGTCCAACAAAGTTAACCTAGGTACCCAACTAACACAATCGGCTATATAGTACTGTACTGTAATAGGTTTATAATACTTTTCACACAAATAATACATAACAAACAAACAAACACAAAACATAGAGAAAACTTTTTTTTTTTTTTTTTTTTTTTTTTTGCGGTACTCAGGCCTCTCACTGTTGTGGCCTCTCCCATTGTGGAGCACAGGCTCCGGACGCGCAGGCTCAGCGGCCATGGCTCACGGGCCCAGCCGCTCCGCAGCATGTGGGACCCTCCTAGACCAGGGCACGAACCTGTGTCCCCTGCATCGGCAGGCGGACTCTCAACCACTGTGCCACCAGGGAAGCCCCAAGAAAATATTTTTAATCCTACAGTACAGTACCTTGAAAAGTACAGTAGTACAGTACAACAGCTGGCATACAGGGGCTGGCAAGTGAACAGGCAAGAAGAATTACTGACTGGAAGAGGGAGAAGAGGTGGGAGATGGTAGAGCTGAAGGGTCTTCAGCAATAGGAGATGGAGGGCAAGCTGCCATTTCACTCATGCCTGACATTGATGGCACAGGTTCTGGTTCCTTGCTGGATTCAATTCTATCTACCCTTCTGAAAAATGATACAGTGATGTCTGGGTGGTAGCTCCTTTTTTCTCATCCTAGATGACACGGTAGTACTGGATTGCATTCTGAACATTTGCTGCAACCTTCGTGTACAGTTCTACGTTCGGGTCCTATGCCTTAGAAACTAACAGTGCCTCCTCAAATGAAGAAAATCCCTTTGGCATTTCCTGCATCGTGACTCTCTTCAGTTTTTCAGTTACTTCTTCCTCTTGTCTCTCTTCATCCTTTATCTGGGCCTCCAATTCCATCAGGTCTTCATTAGTAAGTTCCTCCTGTTGCACGGCAGCAGTACTGTACAGTAAAGTACACAAAAGCACAACACTTGTAGAGGATGCACGCATGTGACGATGTACACCAGACACGTGAGCACACATGTGAACACACGTACGTGTCTTTGAAAGTTTGCAACTTGAAGGTTGACATGTAGGGGACTTACTGTATAGTATTATTCAGTTCAAATCAAATGAATCCAGAGAAATTTAGCTTGAGTTTACCTATAAAATGGCATTAATCACAATTCGAAGCAAATTCCCATTAAATATGTGTGGATACCCTGATTTCATTCATTATAAGATTTAGTCATCTCATTGACTTTCCATTTTCTTAAGTGAAATGACCAGGTAATAAAACTTGATCTAATTGATTTCATTGGTTTGTCAGTTAACTTATGTATATAGTTATGAGGCTCTATAAGAGACTTGCTCAAGGTCAAAATAAAATTTGACTAGTTAGAACAGTCATTTTGAAAAAATTCTTTCTATTCCCTCTTGAGTCCTATAATAAGCATATAAACACAAAACTCTCTGTTTAAGAGATAGGAGCCTCTTGAGGCCAATTCTGTTCCTTTGACTGATAGAAAGAAAACCAACATATACTAAGCAACCACTCTTCACCAAATGGTATGTGAGATGAAGATATAGACCAGGTTGTATACTACTAGACTGTGACGGAGTCTTACCACTGGACCTCCAGGGAAGTCCCAATGTACTACTAGACTTTATATATCTGAGTAGGTGAGCAGCATGCTGTGCTTTTACAATAGGTTTCTCTGTGATTTCTCATATAATCCAAGTTTATTCATTACAGAAATATATATATATATATACACACATATATATACACAAGTATATATTGAGTATTTGCTATGTGTAATCCAGATTTCAAAGATAGCAAATCCTAAATTAAGCTATATAATTAATGCAATCCTCATAAAATACCAACAATTTGAGACATATGACAAAATGCTATTAAATTTAAGTAGGAGGCATAAATATTCAAGTCTATTCTTAAATCCAATAGAGCTTATATTATTGTTGGGAGAGACACAAATGTAAGCAAACATAAAAGTAAAATATATAAATTTTAGGTGGTGAAAAGTGCTCTGGAGAAAAGTTAAGTATAATAGGTGGATATGGAGTACTATTGGTGGGGCTTTAGTTTTAAATAAGGTCTACAGAGAATACCAATGAAGTCAGTATTATTATTTTCATTTTATCTTACACTTCCAAGATTTGTCCGTGGCTATCTGATATTCAGTAATGGTTCAGTAAGAGTTTGGTTTGGGTACTTGAGATATTTAAATTAAACTCCAGTACAACCATCCTGAAATATAAAATCAAAAATAAAACAAATGTCTCTGATAACAATTCATGAAATCTCTGTTAAATACCTCATTGGTCAAAAAGAAAATCAAAACCTTGATTGTGCAATGTTTGTAAAATAACAAAAGTAAAAACAGTAAGTTTCAGAACAAATAGGATATATCTACTATTAATTACAGCACAATTCCCATAGTCTTAAACTCTTAATTAAGAAAGATTAAAAGGATGAATTAATTATTTAAATCAAGTTTTTGAAAATGATCAAGTGGGAACTAAGGAAAGTAGAGGAATGATTTAAAAAAATGAAAGCATAAATTTATACATAAAGCAGAACCTATAAATGAATTCAAGACCTGGTTCTTTAAAAAAGAAAAACAGATAAAATATATTAGATTTGAAATAAAAATGAGGACATAAACAACTGCACATAAAGAAAAAATCAAATTAGTTATAAATGAGTATCTTACATATTCTAATTATATTTGAAAGCGTAGACGAAATAAAAGCTTTTCTGATTAAAAAATCCCATAAAAACCAGAGTTAACTCAAAAAGATGTAGGAAAACTAAATAGTCGCCAAATCCAAGGTAAAAATTGAGAAAAGTGTTAATCCCCAGAAACATTACACTTAGAAGATTTTACATACGAAGTCTCCCAAATACTTTAAAGCTTGAAAAAGTAATAATTCTAATTATGTTAAATAATTTTTCTCACATAAAAAGTTTAAACTGATATCAAAATCTGATTAATGATAATAGAAAGGGAAAAGAAAATGAACCACTTTATTAACCCATGAACACAAAAATGCAAAACACATTATTGGCAAATAGAATTAGAGCTATTATGAAGATGACTTAATTTTGGAAAAACTAGTGATATAATTTACCATATTAAAAGATGCAGAAAAAATATGATCAATTTAATAGATGATAAAAATGCAGTTGCTTTAAAGCAATATTTATTTTTAATATAAAACTTTAAAAATGGAAATGGAAACTTCCTTAGCATGAGATAAATGCATGCCCAATTCAAAAGCAAGCAAGCATCAGGCTAAATAGTGAAACACTAAGATACTCCTGTTACACTCAGGAGAAATATAGATATGCTCTTTTATATCATTATCATTTATTATTTTTCTGGAAATACAGACATTAGATTCATTAGACAAAAAATAAATTTAGATTTATAAATATTGGAAAGTATGGGCTAAATTTTAATTTTGCAAATGATAACAATTTTATACTTGAAAACCCTAAAAGAATCAACTAAGAACTATTATAAGCTGTGACAGGGCAGGAGAGAGTCATGGACATATACACACTAACAAACGTAGTAAGGTAGATAGCTAGTGGGAAGCAGCCGCATGGCACAGGGATATTGGCTCGGTGCTTTGTGACAGCCTGGAGGGGTGGGATAGGGAGGGTGGGAGGGAGGGAGACGCAAGAGGGAAGACATATGGGAACATATGTTTATGTATGACTGATTCACTTTGTTATAAAGCAGAAACTAACACACCATTGTAAAGCAATTATACCCCAATAAAGATGTTAAAAAAAAGAACTATTATAAAAATAATTTAGTGAAATAATAGATTAAAAATAAATAACCAAAAAGTTTTCTATATACAAAACTATAAATTTAGAAACACATAGTTTCTAAATTTCTATATGTTCTGTATAACAAGTGGAATAAGAAAAATAGTATTACAAAGATATATTCCAAGAAGATATTCCTGTAGTGAAGAACTACATCTGCATGGTAAATGAACATGAAAATTAGGTATAGAATTCCTTACATGGATATATGTCGTTGTTAACGAATTTCAAGAATGAATAAATAATTATTCAGGCATCAGAAAAAGCTAATCACCTCCAAAAGAGACAAAAATCCAGACAGACCTCAAACTTCTGCATAGCAACACTCCATGCTCAACTATAAATGAGAATTGTCTGCACTGTGCTGTCCGATATGATAGTCACTAATTATATATGGCTTTTGAGCTCTTGAAATGTGGCTAGTTCAAACTGAGACATGCTCTGATTATAAAATACATGCTGGATTTTGAAGACAATATAAACTTTTTTTAAAATCTCATTAATCATGTTTTATGTTGATTACATGTTAAAATGATATTTAGACACATTGGGTTGAATAAAATATATTATTAAAATTAAAAATGTAATGGAATAAAATGTTTAGTATACAATATCTTCAAATAATAATGTGTAGAACTAATGTGAAAAAAAAACTATATCTTTTCTAAGGATAGTAAAGAAGTATCAAATAAAGAGAAAGACATACTTTGGATAAGAATAATCTATGTTAAAATTGTATATTTTTCTCAAATCTGTACATTTAATATACTCCTTTCAAAATACCAGCAAGATTGCTTTTAAGAAAATTTGTAAAATGATACTAAATTTCATTTGAAAAAAATAGTGAGATTAAAATGAAAGATTGTAAATGAGAAGAGTAATGTTGGAAAATAAGCCCTACCAGATATTAACATAAAGTATAAAGCTAGAGAACTTTAAAGAGTTGGTCACTGATTTAAGAAAAGACTGAAGAGTATGAAAGTAAAAGTCAAAATATATGAAGATTTAATACACGATAAAGGTAGGGTTCAAATAAATGGGGAAGGAATGAATTATTTAATAAACAATGTTCAATAAATTGGCTTAACATTTGGAGAACTAAAGTGAGATCTCTACCTCACTCATACACTAAAATGAATTTCAGATGAATCAAACATTATAACATAAAAAGTAAAATCATAAAAGCAATGGAGTAAAACATTAGAATATTGCTGTAGTAAAAGCCTTCTAAGCATAACACAAAATTTGGAAGTTGTAAAAGGGAGACTGACAAATTTGAGGACATAAAGATTAAATCCTTCAGTGAAAACAAAAAATTGAAGTCAGAACATGAATGACCACCATGGGAAAAAGTAATCAGAAAAGCATATGAGAAAGGGCTAATTTTATTTTTATGAAAGGATTCACAAGTTATTAAGAAAAAGTAGCTCAACCCTATAGAGATATGAACAAAAACATAAAGAGGTAGTTTACTAGGATGACCTTCACAACACATTTGTAACAACCACACACACAAATTCTGGAAACAATCTAAATATGTGTCAATTATGATTCACACAAATCATGAAGTATACTGAAAAAATTTTCCTTTAAAAATGAGGTATGGGCTTCCCTCGTGGCACAGTGGTTGAGAATCCGCCTGCCAATGCAGGGGACACGGGTTCGAGCCCTGGTCCGGTTAGATCCCACATGCCACGGAGCAACAAAGCCCATGCCCCGCAACTACTGAGCCTGCACTCTAGAGCCCACGAGCCACAACTACTGAGCCCACGAGCCACAACTACTGAGCCCACGAGCCACAACTACTGAGCCCTTGTGCCACAACTACTGAAGCCCGTGCGCCTAGAGCCCATGCTCCGCAACAAGAGAAGCCACTGCAATGAGAAGCCTGCGCACCGCAACGAAGAGTAGCCCCCACTCGCCGCAACCAGAGAAAACCCGCACACAGCAACAAAGACCCAACACAGCCAAAAAAATGAATTACATAAATAAATTTATTTTAAAAAATGAGGTAGATTTTTTAAACTGATATGGAAAAATATCCAAACTACATTATCATATGAATAAAGGACCTAAAAATATGCCCAAATTTATTTTTACCTGTGAAAAAGCACGGAATTTCTAACAGGTATCTCTATTAACATTGCAGTAGTGTTAACTTAGTGCAAAGTGTAACAAGTCTGTTCTATGATAATAGTTGATTATTTCAAAGGTCATCCAATTAAATAGAATTTAAAGGGAAAAGAAAGGGGAAGATAAAGACTGCAAAGCACATAATTAAATGCATTATATTGATTTCCTATAAAACTGATTTTGTTACTTTTTTTAAGAGTATTATGTGAATTTAATATTTTGTTTTGGAGATAGGTTTTTTTGTTGTTTTTTTTTGCGGTACGCGGGCCTCTCACCGTTGTGGCCTCTCCCATGGCGGAGCACAGGCTCCGGACGCGCAGGCTCAGCGGCCATGGCTCACGGGCCCAGCTGCTCCGCGGCATGTGGGATCTTCCTGGACTGGGGCACAAACCCGTGTCCCCTGCATCAGCAGGCGGACTCTCAACCACTGCTCCACCAGGGAAGCCCTGGAGATAGGTATTTTGAAATAATGTAATTCATTGTGTAACTTTATAATAGACCCATATAAAACATGTAAAAGCTAAATTATTCAGTTTGCTATTCCACTGGATTCCAATGCCGTATTTTAATATAAGTATAAAGAGTCTAATTTAAAAACAGCGCCTTTTACAAATTACTGTGTTTTTTTAGCTTCGTGATTAATTTTTCTATAGCTGTTCTTCTTTCAGAATAAAAGAATATTTATCTTAAATCTCTCTGTAGTTGTACCTATTTCATCTTTGTTTCAAAATTTTAAAAAGATATGCATAATTCTCATTCCTTCCTTCTTTGTAGAAATATTATTTAAAAAATACTCTGCCTTCAAATATAAATTAAATATAAACCAGAAGAATAAAATTTATTCAGCCATGAATTAATAATAGGTTACTAAGAACTTGAAAATTAATTCAGCACCAGGCTAAATTTTATCCTTTTCTCCTTTTTTCTCAAATCACTTTTATATAGCCACATTTTAGTGAGCAAATAGAGAGTTTCACAAAAGAAATTATTGTGCTAATTCTGTTGCTAACAGCAAGGCCCTAGGTAGTTTCAACCATTTTAAGTGGCTTCTATTTTTCCACAGGTTATTTGGAATTGGTTTATTATAACCAGGTAGGATGACACTGTCCTTCCATTTTCTACCTAAGGAAGTGGGAAACCAGTTTAGAAGTTGTCATCACTCGGAGGTGAATCAATTCTAGAGCAGAGTGGGTGCTGGGAGCCCTTCAGTTCTTCCAGTTTCCTCTCTGGTTTCAGATTAGCATGGATGCCTCCAACTTGAATCTACCATCACAATTCTTTACTTCATTTACAAAACTCTTGGAAATTGAATAAAAACTTTTAATGAAATGAAGTGCATGTAGTTATCTGAGAAAAAAAACTTTTTTTTTTTGCTGTGACTAATTCTCTGTTGCCAAATTTTCTGGAGAACATGCATCTGTAAACAGATGTCTAAAAACTTGGTGGGAGAAATTAGTTTGCAAATAGCAGAGTTAAAAAAAAATTGAATACTTATACCTTTCTTTTTCACTAAAAATCTTTCCTAGAGCTAATTCATATTCTAATTAGGATGGTGAATATCCCAGAGGGAAATATATCCCAAACTTGTTTGACCATGGAACCTATTTTTTTCCCCTATAGAACATCTGTTTAGTAGAACAAATTTGGGTAATAGTGATAAGAGCATATCTTTGGACATTTAAAAAAAGAAAGAAGAATTACCTTAATAATTTGGCTTACAGCACAAATCTCCTGCTATATGAAAACAAATTTATACTTTAGCAAGTTAATCTGTAATATCACCTTTTATTGGTATAAGAATAACACATTTTATGATTTTAGTTAGAGGCTTCATAACTGATAGAATTACCACACCTTGGAGGTGATGCTATCGAGGACTCTTGGCCAAGTTGCTGCTATGCATTTGCTTGAATAGAGCTTTGCTAATAATCATCGAAGGTGCTGTGCACAATGGCTGGGCCTTGTTGTGGTCTGTCCAAAATTTCAGCCACAGAGGCAGTCTGGATGTGAAGGCTGGCTCTAAAAGCCATGCAATTTACCCACCCTCAAGCAATGATTATTTTGACTATGCAATGAGCAGATGAAAAAAAAAAAGAGACCATTTCATATGTGAACACTAAGTTCTGTTCACTCTTGGAAGGCTGAATATGAGTACAGGGATGCCTGTGATAAATTTTAAGCTCTGAGTTCCTTAGTCATTGCTCCTGGTATTGTTAGGGAATTTAAACTGTCACTGTTCTTCGGGTCTGACGTTTTCCTTAAATAGCCCATTTATTAATGCTTATTAGAGGGAAATTTTAAAATTCTTTTCTGTTTTTTCCTCATGCATATTTAAAGTCAGCTTAACATCGTGAAGACTCTCAGGCAGTTGGGTTATTCTGCTATGTCATTTGGCGGCTAAGTTTTCTGCTTTGTCTACAGACCTGTTAAATTTTGTCTAAATGATAGATTGCAGTATTTTATTATTTTATCCAACAGACAATTTCACTATGTTCTCTTCTCAATTTCTATGATCTACCACTTTCAATATATGTCTACAGAAACCTTCACTCCTTACTGTGTCTTATATGCAGCACATGGGAGATTCGTTCATATTTGTAAAATTTCTTAGATTCTAAAAACATCTTTGATGTGAAGAGGAACAGAGTTCCCATTATGATTCAAATAAGCAGAAGGGATATAAATGATCTGAAGCAGGTTTGTAAGTTTAGTTGGTGACTGTCTATGTGATGTAATTTCAGGGATCTCACAACACTAAAAATAAATGACTGAAAACATTCTGTTCTACATAATGGGATGTAGAACAGAATCTGTCCTACAGATTCTGTTTGTCTTGAGCCCTCTGATCAATGTTAAAATGTGCACAGACCTTCAGTTAGATACGTAAACATATTATATATTAAGGATTTCAAGCAAATCATTTAAGAGGAAGATTGAGTAGGGTAAGAGACTGCAGGAGGATTTGGGACAGCTAACGTCGGGAGCCGAGGAGAAGGCCATGGAAGAGAAGGGGCTGGGGACACCAGACACAAACAATTCCCTTTGATAAATGCCAGCTCTGAATACCTCACTAAATCTCCTGAAAAGGAAAATGTGGCCAGTAGTGCCAGTGTGGATACACTGAAGAGCAGATGGCTCATGGTGTTGTCAATCTTTAGTCAGAAATGTGATGCATGTTTTAAATTTGGGGATAGGGTATGAGAAAGGAAAGCATCTTTGCTAACACATCGCTGAAACTCTCTCATGGGTCTTGGGCTTCTTTTTACCTGAAGCTGGGCGGAATGATTGTGGCATCTTCCTGAGCTGTCTGAGGGCCTTGGGTTTTGGATTCTTTGAAGCCAGAATCTCTTCTCTCATCCAGTGGTCCTTCCCCTGCCTTAATATCTATACCGCTCGTCACTGAATTTCAGGGCTGTATGCTCCAGAGGGAGGTAGGCTGAGAGAAAGAGGCTGGAAGTGGTGGAAATGGAAGACTGTGACTCTGTGAGGCTGAGTGTTTTGGACGGGGCCTCGGGGAGGGGATTCTTGTGCTCTAACCCCAGGCCTTTAAGGCATAGCTGGTGGCTGCACCTGTTTTGCCTTTATCAAAAACACTGGTGCGCTACATACCACCGGGATCTTTCTGAGAGGAGATCAGTAGAAACCCATGCTGTTCTTTACCAAGCTTGTGCCTTTGAACTTGTAGGTATCTACTGATTGTATCAAAATGTCATATGTCCCTCATCTTCAGTTTAATGTCCCTCATCTTCAGTTTAAATGTTCCATACCCCATGTGGTATGTTAATTCATGATCAGGTCTCCCCAAAAGAAAATCGATCAGGGTTGAATATACACAAACTAGAAATGCCCTTCTAGAAAAGGTTAGTATGCTTTTCTAGAAGGACATTTTAGTAACTTTATACCATCACATTCATAGTATCTTAGGGGAAGGAACCTTTGAAATCATGCAGTCCTATTCAGTTGGCTCGTAGATGAAGAAGCTGGGGTCTGGATGGGTGAAGTACCTTACCCAAGGCTTCAGAGCCAGACAGGAGCACAAATCTTTGGGCCCCAGCCCCATGCTTTCCCTAGTACATCACACTGCCCTTGGTGCCTCTTTGCAGTGACTTACCCCACCTCAAATAAAAAGGAGAAAATGCTTCCCTTAAAGTACTCTAAAACGCCAAGTACTTGCTATAACTATTTGGCATCACCGATCAAAATATGCAAAACAATCACACTTCACTAAGGAAGATCGGCATTAGGTTCAGCATTCATTACACATGAAACACTATTGTAATTTATTTGGAATCTGAAAACAAATTTTTAAATTTTACTAAAAACGTAAAAAAATTGAAAATCTACAAAATGAAAGTTGTCTTGAAGAAATATAACGTAGGAAACCAAAGAGAAGACATCTGCTTATGTTAATCCCTGCTTACTCAGCTATCTGCCTACCCACCTCTTCCACTAGTGAGCTTGTTCTTACCATATCCCCTCCCTGCTCCTTCTTAGCTTGACAGAGGCTTATGAATTCAAGGGGATCAATTCAGTTTGTTGTCCAACAAAGTTCTGCTCTGCATGAGCAAAATGATTCTTTAATTAAATGCACTGTCATGCATATTTCACAGATTATCTTCATTTTTCCTACTATGACTCTGATCTTCACTGCTTTCAAATCTTGAGATGTTTCTCTTGACTTTTGGTGTCTGATTCAGAAGACAGCCATTCCTCTTAAACCAGTTTACCTTGCTCAAGCCCTCACCTCAGTATTCTACCCTGAAGTGGCCTTGGGGCTTGAAGTACCCTGGGTGAAGATGTTTTGCATAAAGAGGACAATAGAAAAAAAAAAAAAAAAGAGGACAATAGATATAGCAACATACTTTAAAATTTTTTAATTTATATTTTTCTAAAGTAATACTCAATGTTGCATATTAGATTCCCTGGCGAAAATATTCAGATTGAGATTTTGGGGGGAGTTTATTAGGAGTGCTCTAGGGAACCACACCTGTGAGAGAATGAAGGAAATAGGATGGTCTAGGGAGAAATTGGAGGCAAGAGAGCTAGACCTTAATACTGTCACATTAACCAATATTGAATGTGAGTTGCCTCCAGAATTTGGGGGTGGGAAGTGTGACCTAGGACAGGGAGGCTCTCTTTAGCTTAGATAGCCTTCTTCAGCCCAGGGTGAGGCCCAGAGATAAACTCAGGTGAAAGCATGAGTGGTAGATTGAGTCCTGAGGTTGATCTAGACAGGACACCCCAGGATCCACAAGAGCCCACCATTCATATCCCTCAGATATGTAAGTTTCATATAACACACTCAGGGAACAGTCCCCCTGTATCCTCTTGGGCTTTTCCTAGGAAAATTACAAGAAAAGTTTAGTGGGATGAACTATAGCTCTAGCTCCCTCAGCTGGTCTCAAGGCTACAACGTAATGTGTCTGTCTTCCACTAACCTTCCTAAGTTCCACTTACGTTTGGCTTATACCTCATGGTCTGGATGGCTCACTTGCTAGGATGACTCAGACCCTAATCTCTGTAGGCTCTGAGTCCTGGATAACATGTTCTTCACAGTATATGCCTGTGAATTTGCCCCTTTACAATCAAAATGGTGCGAGAGAGATGCTGATAAAGTTCATCTGGGTGCCAGCACGTTCTTCCATGCCTTTATTATATAATAGCTGTCCTACTTTTTCCTGACGATTAGGCCAATTGTCCTGCCAGGATGTAACTCCTTTCCTTGCCAAGTGGTCTCATTACAAGAAACATAAAGGGAATGGGCAGCACCCGTAGCTTAAATTTCAATGGCACTCTTACTATGTACCGTGATGGAAGCATTCGTACCTGGGAACCAGAAGTTTTAAACCTGCAGAGCCCTGTGTTGAGGGGAAGAGAAGCACACATTCCTCAGGTGAGTCACTGGGAGTGAGGGTAAGCTGAGCCACTCCTGTTTCCACTCCTTTGTTTCCTGGACCTATTTTTCTATCTATTGGGAAGACAGCACAATTAATAGGTCATTGATTTAGAGTGTTATATAACATTCTGTAGGAAGAGCCCCCATTTTCCCAGGGTGTTACTTGTGAGCTGGAGCTTCAGCTGTACCTTCATCAGGCCATTCCATTGCTCTACCAGGTCAGCATCTTCTAGAAGGCACAGTAAGCAATAGCACCAGTGGATTGCCTGGTCATGTAACCATTCCAAAGTCTATAGGCTTCTGTGTCAGTGGGTCGAACACTGTGTAAGCGCTTGGAGCGTGAGCATAGGTAGGCCCTGCAGGCAGGAAAAGCAAACCCATACTTGGAAAGTATGCTGATGCCATTCAAGTTGAGTTGCTGCCATTCCAGTGTAAAAAAAAAAAAAAACCCAGTCTGATCAACTAGCCAAATCTTTATCGGAAAGACCTTTTCCATGTTCCTTTACTGAAATACTGGGGTTTGTTGTTAGGAAAAGAAATTATAGCTGGGCCTCTCCAGCTTTTCTTGTGTTCTTATTTTAATTCTTCCACTTATAGCTCTGTAATTTTAGGCTAGTCACTTAACTTCTTTGACCTTAAGATTTTATATCAGTAAGTACATGATCCTTCTCCTTCTTCTTCTTCACAAATTTATTGTGAAAAACCCAGACACTCTACTAATGTAGAAGGGATAGTTTTATAGTGATATCATGTCTAGGGATAAGAGAACAGTACAAAGGGGAGAACCAGAGAAAAAACAAAACAAAACAAAAAACCTTTTCTTTTTTTTTCTTTCAAACTGTGTCCCAATTTGCCTAGTGTCGGGATCATACACATTTTACAGAGAAATAAGGAAAACACAACTCATTGGTTTTGTTTCAGAACAGACGCGGCTGTGCCTGCATAGCAACCAGCAAAAGATGGAGAAGGGCAGGTTTCAGAGGATGGTCCAGATGCTTGCGGATATTCACAGTGTAAACGAAGCAGCTGGGTGGTTGACTGAATCTCCCGTTCATCACCAAGACCCTTGGCCTTGTGTGGACAGAATTGTAAGTTGATGATGGGGAGAAAAATAAATCCATATAGACAGAAAAACAGAATGATACATAATTCCAGTCTGGTATGTTTGATTGTAAATGTCTCTCTTTGTACTCTCATAATGAGTGGGAGTCTTAGACAGTCTATTATAACAGCAGGGGCAGCCATAAAGACAGTAGGGATATAAATGATGACAGGATAAATAGTCTTCTGTTCTACTGCAGATCATCGGAGGGGAGCCTTTTAAAACAGAGTATTCTGTGAACATTCCCAAGTTGGTGTGTCTGTACTTATTTCATCTTACACTTTTTCAAATGATGGTCTCTCCAGAAGACATATACATCATTGCAGTTCCTAGAGGAGGAACCCATAGACCCTTGCTTCTTTTCATGGTAGCTGAAAATGACGAGACTAGAAACCCCTTGAGATGTGACACTCATGAGTGAAAAGCCCCAGGCACCTGAACTAAGACTTGAATCAATGCATCCAAATAGCAGAACGGGATGGGATGCTTAGGGGATTTGGGCTCATGTATCCCCTACCTTCAACCATGCCGAGAGAGGAGGTAAACCAAATATTTGTCCACAGGGAGGAGGAAGTAAGCCTTCTCAGTCCCTTTTCTTTCTTTTCCTCTTCTACTTCTATAGCCTTGTGGCAACTTTGGAAATGTGATCGCTTATTTAAAAATTAATTTATCCAGGGTTATGATTAACCATACATTTATCAGGCAATCTGTATTTTCTTACGAGTTTTTTTCTTCTGAGCTATATTTGTTAATATCAATTATTAAACACACATGAAATAACTTGACTTGAAATACAGTATAACTTTATTGTAAGTATTTGTTGATCATTCATTGTGTGCTTGTATATGTACCAGGCACCCAGGAACCTACAAACTGCCTGGAGAAATAGTTCCTGGTACTTGCTGTCTTCTTTTCTCTCATTCACTACTCAACCTCCTGCAGTACAAACTGACTGGAATTTCTCTTGGCAAGGTCAATGATGACGTCTTTGTTGATAAATTCAATAAATAATCCTTATTTGAACTCTCATCAGCATTCCACAATGTTGACCAGTTTCTCCGTTAAAAGCCTCTTCCCTGGCTTCTAGGATACCGTGCTACCTGGCTTTCCTACTACTTCTCTCTGGTGCCTCTTTTCTGGTTCTTAGCATGTGTCTCCCTCCTCTGCCAATAACCAAAATGTTGGTATTTTCAGGGTTCTTCTCTAGGTGCTCTCCTCTCCTTTTTCCTCCCTTTTCCTCTCTCCTCTCTCCTCTTTTCATTCTACTCAACTTCCCTGAGTAATCAGAGCCACTCCAATGGCTCTGCAATCCCTAATCCAGTATGTACCATACAGCCCCTTATATATCTGATTATTCTTAAATTTATGTTTTCATCTGAATCTTCACACCTGGACACCATCCCGTATATCAAATTGCCCCTTGGATGGCTTGCTTTGCTGTCTTACAGGTACTTCTATTATAGTATAATCAAAGAAAAATTCATCTTCTCCCACAAATTTGACTCATCTGTTTTGCATTTTTCACTGAATGGCACTAAAATCCAACCCACAGAATAAGCCAGAAATATGGGTGGCATGGTTGACTCTTTCTTCTCCACACATTTTACCAGTTACCAAGTTCTATGAATTTTAACTAAGAAACATTTTGAAATATGTTCACATGCTTCCTTTCCTCTATTAACACCCCAATCTGAGTCCCAACATTTCTCCCCAGATAAAGTCTTCATTTTAACATGCACAATTTGGAAGAGAGGACAAATACAGTCATTTTTAGGAAGAAAGTCTTAACGTTAGCCAAACTGGAATAAACAAGGGTTTGTAGAATGGGCCACAGCATTTCTTCACGTTTCTCTTATGAGCACCTTTCAGTTCACATAGAGTCAGCTTCAGATGGAAATTTGAGAAGCTCTTCCATTTCTGATTTCCTCCTCTCTTCTTTATTCCTCCAACTATCCCTTTGGTTCTTCTCTAGTACCTTCAACTCAAGTGCCTTAAATTCCTTGAGGTTCT
The DNA here is from genome assembly GCF_963455315.2 of Globicephala melas. Classification (NCBI taxonomy): domain Eukaryota; kingdom Metazoa; phylum Chordata; class Mammalia; order Artiodactyla; family Delphinidae; genus Globicephala; species Globicephala melas. The sequence continues at coordinate 42,236,593 of NC_083325.1, forward strand.
GATAATGGCTCCTGCTTCTAATCTGTCTGAGGGGCTATAGATCCTTTTTGTGTCATAGATGGAGAAATTTTCAGGTATTTCAGATGCTTCAGACCATACTAGACCACTTTTGTTTTGTCAGCATTGAGTGCCTCTCTTGGCATAACTTTTCTCTATTACTGTACCACTCAAGTCATTCTCTCTAGGACTCAGAGGATGAGGGAAGGCAGTGTGAATTCAGTATTCTGTTCGTGGTTCTGCTTACCTCCTGATTTGCTCCTGTTCAATATTCTCTTCCTTTTGCAGTCAGAATAAGCCTTCTGAAAGGTAGGTCTAATCATATCACTTCCCTACTTCACATTCCCATGGCATCCCATTACCATTAGGGTAACCATCAACTTCTTAAAATAGACTTGTCTACTTCCTTTCACGTTGTCACGTGCCACACCCTTCTTCTTTCTCTCAGCACCAGCTAAACTGGATTCTTTCAAGCTCTATGTCATCTAGTTCTCTGTTAGCTCCAGTCCTTTGCACATGCTGTTCCTTCTGTCCCAACGCAGACCTTGGAATCATTGCATCTCATTCTTTGGCTCATCTCTAGATCTCCTTCTTTCTACAAGAGATAGGTGAAAATGTGAATTGCAGTCTCATTTGGGTATTTGTTTATATCCTGTTTTATGTTCTGTTTTGTCTGTTGAATCCTCCTAATAGCAGCAAGCCTGAAATTGAATGTCTGGTTTCCGGTGAATAAGAAAAGCACCTTCTGCCTAGGGAACACTATTCTTTTCTGTGCTCTGTTGCTTGATGATTGGCTTCAGGTGGGTGGCAGGATGTAACTTCCAGCTAGGGTCTTGCCGGGAGGTCTCCCAGCTGTGGGAGTAAAGCCAAGGGCCCCTCCTGTGTACGTGCATATGAGGACAGCTATAATGAGCTAGGAACTGGTACTTTATTCTCAGTGTTTTTGTTACAGAGATGTGGATGAGGGATTGTTTTAGCAAAAGGAATTAAATACCTGTCAAGATACTCTGCAGCATTAGCATGGAAAAAAGTTCACTCCTAGAAGTTTTCTGAGCTTAGATTCAATGAGTAGTTATTGGCATCATTATTTAGTAGGAGAATTTTGATCCACAGAGTTGATATATATCTCAGGTTCCTAATTTATATGCGTGTTGTAGTTTTTTTTTTTTTTTTCCTGTTCGCAAGAAGGATGTTATTATCTGTTAGATTCAATGGTGGAAGCAAAACAGAAGGAACCAGAGAATACAGCATTGTGAGTTCAAGCAGTAACACTATTCAGGAAAGAAAGCAATCTCAGGAGAAAGAATTGAGTAAACTTGATAGATTTTCTGATTTATCCTCTTCACAAACGTATTCCTACATCCCTAACCAATTTCATTTTCTCTCTACCTTCTCTATGATATGCCTTAAAATCACTTTAATCCTTAAAGAAGCAGAGTTAGCACAAAGGACTCTGTTTGGGCCAGCTTTATAAATGATTCTCATGATTTTTCCTCGAGTTATAATAGGTCCGAAGGAAATTAGCAACAGAAGACAAAATGGGAGACACCATTTTACATCTAGGGAATGGCTTATTTAATTCCTTACTTTTTTTAAAGGCCATGTTAGCTTCTTTCTTAGGAGGTGTTGGAACGTGAAAAAAAAATATGAAGAGGTTTTACACATTTTTCTTTTTTTTTTTTTTTTTTTACTTAACCCTCATTTCAGAAGGTTGTAATGAACTCCGACCCCTCAGCAATGTGTATTTTTGAGCCCTGCTAGGTAGCATGGTACAGACATGGACTCTAAAAAAACCTCAGAGTGTCTGTTTACCAAGGAGATTCAAGTGCTTCTCGAAGCTCCCATCCAGCTCCTGAGAGTTCTGCAGTGTTGAAGTTTTATGTCCAATTTATGATTATATTACACAGAGATACTGAGCTAACACAGGCAATGAAGTCCAGAGGCATTAAGCATGTTCATTTAAGCAGTAATTTCTGTCTTATCTATTAATGATTAGAGGGGTTAGCAAGTTGCTAAAATGAGACCGATTCTGGCTTAATTTTATTTCATTTCCCTTGTCTCCGCTTAAATGAAGGGCATTAACTAGCAATGAATTGTCCAGGCCTCTGGGAGAGGGGTGGAAGGAGAAAGAAGAAAAGCAAATGTCCAGTTTCTCCCTGAGACTGGACACACCTCCTCTAGGTAATAGGCATTGGCTCTGCCTTTCTGGGAGAAGCCACAGTTTTACCGGGAGAGTACAGGAAAATACATAATAAGGGAAGAATACCATATATTGTTTTCATTGCAGTTGAGACAGTCTTGATTGTTGTTCCTATGCTCCTTAGGCTCGGAACTGGAGGGCGGGGAGCGCATGCAGCTTGGGAGTAGGATGGGGCATCTGGCTTGTATGTACACAGCATTATGCAAAAGTCTTGTATGCCCACACTTCAGACAGTTCTGACAGCTGCTGGGACAAACTATTTTCCAGTATAATTATATAAAGCCAAAAGCAGTCAGCAATTGTATTTACCATTGTGAATTGTGTTCCAGATCTCATTCTCTCTGAGATATTCGTTTTAATGAGCTAAAGATGCTCACTTAAAAAAATAAAAGGTTTTGCATGTAAACATCTTCAAAAAAATGTTTTTATACTGTATGCTAGCGTTACCACATTTCTTCCAGAACATATTTTGATTCCTAAGTTAAATCTAGCTATAGCCAAAACTCAGGTTTGCAATATGTCAGAATGCTCTGTTACAGGTAGCTCTCAAGACCTTGTGGCCGTGATCCACCAGGAGTAGACTGGATTTTGGAAATTATGGCAAATAGAATCTTAATCATATATGTCTTCAGCCCTTCTGAAGATTACAGGTTTCCAGATGAATGAAATGACATGATGATAAAGATGTTTTTCAGCCTAAGTTTAGTTCCTCTACAAAGCAGAGGAAGCTCGGAGAATTGACACTCTTACTGAATCCATCTATCCATTAATTTTAGATTTGTTGCTGCCTTTAAACTTCTCATTCTTTCTGCCACCTTGTAGGAAATGCTAACCAATGGCACAAATAACTAATGACAGAAGCTAAATGAGGTATCTTTTCTCTTAGTACTCACTGAGAGTTGTGCACACCTGCATTGTAGCCATAACTTTGCTGTCTTGTAATTGTGTGTCTTCCCTCCGTACCATACTATGGTCTGCAGACCATTCCTGACCGCTCCCTGTTGTTGTTTTTTTAATAACGTTTTATTGAAACACATCTCTATGCATCTGTTTATGTATTTGTTGTCTGTGACTGCTTTTGTGCTACAGGGGCAAAGTTGAATAGTTGCACCAGAGACTGTAGGGTGAGACCCCGGTGGGAAGGAAACAAGGAGAATAAGCAAGGAATCTTCAGGGATTCAAATCTTAATGCCTGTGCTGTCTGAGTGATTAAAGAAAAGTCAGTATAGTAGAGCAGAGGAGCTGAGTCACCTACAAATTTCATCAGCAGAAAGGGTTCCAGGAAAGATATATGCTTAGGGCCACCATTGTAGAGAGCTGAGCCTCTGGGAGAAGATGAAAAAAGCCTGTTTGCTTATTATACTTTTTGGTCCTCCCTTTCAGTGGTAGTAGTAATTAAAGGTCTGAGTGTGTCTTTTGCCAGGCAGGGCTTAATGGAGGGTTAACCTGGGCCAAGGTGAGGCCTTGGGGGTGGGGTGGGAATACGGTGGAAGGAAGCAAAGGAAGGCTGCTTGACTATCTCTGGATCAGGCCTCAGGGTTCTTTCAATTCTCTGCTGGTCGGCTTAGGTGGGTAGGGAGAAGGTGAATGTTTAGAACAGAAGCCCTGGTTGTGGTCACGACTGCACATTTGGTCAGTTTGGGTCCTGTGTCATCTCTTGGAAATCACATTGAGGCAGTGAGGATGTGGATTTGGGATGGTACTAATTGAGCTGAGGGAGCCCGAACATCTGCCAGAGCCAGCAATAGGAAACGTCAACAGCTGGCAAACGACCTACAAATGCTGCCTGTCTGCAATTGCAGGAACAATAGCTTTTTCACATAGTGAGTAGTAAATAAAAGAAATTTATCCACTACCCTCCAAAGGTTTTTATGAGAAGAATAACAAGTGACAGTGATCCAAGAAACAATCACTTATTGAAGGGGAATAATGTGCTCAGAATATATTTATAAAATGAATATATTGTAGGGTCACCGAGTATACTGACTGTGGCAAACACTCAGCCTCCTAACAAAATATTATAACTTCTGCAGCTAAACATGTACACTAGTTAGCATATATATATAGCAGGGTGGCTCATTGATTTAGCTCAGCATAGAATTTAATTTTCTATTATACATTTTTTTTTTTTTATTTTTAGAGATGAACTAGAGTTCTAACATGATGAGTCTCAACCAGGAGTTTGAAGTATTATAATCAAATGATTTCATAGTCTCAAATAACCTAAAGCTGTTCCCAGATTGTTTATTGATTCCTACTGATTTATTTCCTGGTATTGTTATTCTTCTCATCTGCCACTGTTCCTCCAGCCAGAGAGCACTGTGGCCAATGTATATCTACAAGCAAGCACTGAGAGGAGATAGGTAACCTGGAAAGCTTCATTAAATTTCCAGGACAACAGAGTCAGAATCACTGCACCAGGTTAGTCATTTACTGAAAGGCAAAACGATTTTGCTTTGGATTCTCTGGTTACCACCTCAGGGGTCCATAGAAATCTTCTGAGCCCTTTGTTCTCACTCGTTCTGTTTTTCTTGAAGGATGAATGCACTAGGTTTGTTTTTATTACAAATTTGACGCAGTAAACTCTGAAGTTACAGTATGGAAAACATATAATTATGGAAGCAAGCAAAGCAATAATCATTTTGTATAAGACACCAAAAGCCTACAACTGTGGCAATTAGTGTGGCACTCCCAGCTGAGATTACATTTGCATAGTGTTAATGCCAAAGTGATGCTTCCATGTGGCTCAAAGAATGGAAGGAATTATCATCCCAAATTACTTGCAAATGATAAGCTACAGAAAACCAGCAGGGTCTCTTCAGTGACCTGGCAAATTTATGTATCTTCCCTTCTGAAATCATCACTTGCTTTAGGTTGTGTGTGTGTGTGTCTGTGTCTGTGTCTGTGTCTACACCAGTGAAGAATGGCTTTCATAATATTTCTACCATGAGTTTTTAAAGCATTGTTCGTTCAGATAAACGTCATATACTGTTGTGTTCTCAGAACATCTCTTTAAGGTGAATATGAAGATATTTTTGCTTTCAGATGTCTTCAGTGTTCTAGAAAATTCAGGCCTAAGACAGCCTGACATTGTTGTTATCGCTGAGTGACATGAACTCAGCTTCTGATTCACATTTTTTCCCTAGCGCAGGAAAAAGCACTTTTTCCCTGCCCTTGAAGTCCTGTTTTTTTCTATTTTTTATCCTAGCTCTAAATAGATACAATTTTTTAAAATACCAAATTATATTTAGTCTCACTTTTACAATATAGGTGAAGCAGTTTATATCTGAGCCCTTCTCAGCTTTAATTTAATTACTTTTTAAAGTCTTTGGAAAATAATGTCTGCATATAGTGAGAACCTTTCGTTAATGACAGCAATAGTTAACGCTTAGGAATCTACTGCACCCAGAATACTCTACTGAACCCTGTAAGGAAGCTTGTATATAAGAGGAAACTGAAACTTAAAGAAATTTAAATGATTTATTCAAGGCTACATTGCCTAGTAAGTGTCAGAGCTGGGATTCAAACCCAGGCATTCTGGCTCTAGTGCCTATATACTGAATATTGCTTTGCTAGAGCTTGGCTGCAGTTTTTGCTAGCGTTTTTGTTTTTGTTTTTGTTTTTGTTTTTTTTTTTGGTTTTTTGGTGTTTTGGTTTGTTTTGGGGGCTGTGCTGCGCAGAATGCAGGATCTTAGTTCCGTGACCCCTGCAGTGGAAGTGTGGAGTCTAACCACTGAACAGCCAGGGAATTCCCTTGGCTGCATTTTCTACATGTAGGTGGATGGGAATTTCTGTCTAACTAAGTAGTGGTTGGCATAGCAGATAGGTAAGAGGGTGTATGGGCAGGTGGGGAGTATATGTGGGTCCTCGATGCCTTCCAGCCAGTGTGTGCAGAAGGAAGGGAGTGTCAGAGGGTTTCTACATAGTTCTACAAAGGCCTTCTAAACCTCATGATCATCCTGGAAAACTTTGAAAGAAATAACAAAGGGAAGCTCTGTAGCTGCTGGATGTCTTGTTTTTGTAATCCTCATTACAAAATACTGTGCTTTTGAGGGATTGATGTTTGTCTTCCAAATTCTCCTTTCGCGTCTTCACTGAAACGTGACCAATGTGGTCTAAGGCCAGTTTGTACCTTTGGTAAGTACACAAAGTCCGCCTTCTGTTTTGACAAGGTCACGTAAGTCTTGGTGGTAGTTGTATTTCTATATAGGCTTATAACCTATTTCCTTGTCTTTTCCATTATATTCCCCTTCTGTTATTCTTATGCTTTTCCCTAGCATGTTGTCATGCAGATGTTGTGCTAAACAGTAGCAAGGGAGTGAAAAGAATCTATAGGTCCTGTGTAGCCACCAGGATAACTCAAGCAGGCTGTCACGCTAGGGGTGCTGGCCATGATGTAGCCATGCACCAGACATATGGACATGAGACTAGTCGTGCCTATCAAAGCATGGCCCAATAATGATGACTTAGAGGTCCCACACATGGAGGACAGTGCACTAGTGCTCCATGACACCACAGTCATTTAGACAGACCTACTTTAATGTAACTGGAAAAGGTAAACAGAAAGTATTCTAGGCTGTGGAAAAGGAATGTTGTTCTTGAAAAATGCTATTCAAGATGCCTCCTGGCCAAACCAGTATACTCATGAAAAGTTTTGTTTCCAATTTCCAGGATTACACAGCTTTTTGTATTGTCCTTGCCGTAACATTTTTCAACATGTAGTGGAACTCATATAAAAATTAAGCTATCTGATATCATGGGATCCTGTCTGAGCCCTGTAGCAATTCTGTAATTACCAGTTAGTAAATGCCTGTTCTGCTATGTACTTGTGTTTACCTGACCATAGGGCTGTAAGAGGCCAGAAAAACATAAAGTATCCTCAAAATAATCCCAGTTTGATATTTACAAAGACAAATATCATGATATGTTTGTTCCAAACAAATACACACTTTTAACCTTTTAAACTGCACTAATTTTTTTTGCCATTCCAACTGAAGCCAAGAAATGAAAATAACTATAATTTCTTATGGCAGGGAGTTCCCTGGTGGTCCATTAGTTAGGACTTGGTGCTTTCACTGCCGTGTGCCCGAGGTTCAATATATATATATATGTATGTATGTGTGTATATATATATGTGTGTGTGTGTGTGTGTGTGTGTGTATACATACATATATATATATATATATATATATACACACACACATATATATTTCTTACGGCAGTAGACATTTATCCCTGGGAGTTTTGTATAAATTATTTTTGACAACCTCAACGAGGGAGTAAACTTATTTCTAAGAATTTGTAAACCTTGCCTCATGTTTAAAAGCTAAAGTTAAATAAGTCACTTTTTTACTTCGGCAACTGAAAAGTTTGGTTTACCTTGTACTCAATTAAAACCAGATCTTTTATACAAAAACATTGCTCTGTGATGATTTCTTACACCTATCTGTATTAGTGGTATTGTTTTGTATTGTACTATTTTGAGGAGACAATTCGGTGTCTTACCTTTCAAAGTTCTGAATATCTATTTTCATTTAGTTATCTGGCAGTCTAAAGTGGGGCCCTAGTCTAGGCAGTATGTATTTGTCACTGTAAGTTGTGTAGATCATATAATTAGTTTTAATTTTTTTTCTTTATATAGAAGTCTATTTATTTGGAACTTTTGTGGCTGTAGTTCTGGGGCATGAAAAGGATTAGTAGAAGCAGGGCCTGCTATTAACAAAATTGGAAAAGTCTAGAACTTTACAGTTAAATCCTTTAGCTTTTTCTTTCTTTTCTTATTCATTCAGTAAGGCCCCATCTTACTCATTGAGATACGTCAGTGAACAGAGGTATCTGTATATCAGCTTCCTCATAACCTTTTTTTCATTTTTTGCTGTCACTCCCTGTCTCTGTCCCTCTTCTAGGTTCATCATTCACAGAACAGATATTTTTGAGTATCTATAATGTACTACCCTAGTTCCCCGGTGGTTTTGTAGCTTTCTCAAACAGCTTTTAGAGAAGGAATTGCAATAAGTCATATAGTCTCAAATGTGAATTGAAGTCAACTTTAGCTCTCTCTTTCAAGGATAATAAATCTGAAGTCTTATTTGATTATAGAGGTATTGGATTTTACTAACAGAATTTGGTATTAATTAGGAAATGGCTAAATTATTGGTCTTAGCATCTACTGTCTAAGGGTAAGTGCATAGTCCCTCAGATATTCACACCTAATCAGAAGCTTGAGTTAAAGGAATTTCAGGAATCTTGCTCTGTTCCACTTTCACTTAACAGGGTGGAAAAGCTGACATTTTATTTATTTATTTACAACTCTATGCCCTTTATTTTATTTATTTATTTATATATATGGAATCTTAAAAAAAAATGGTTATGAAGAACCTAGGGGCAGGACGGGAATAAAGATGCAGACCTACTAGAGAATGGACTTGAGGACACGGGGAGGGGGAAGGGTAAGCTGGGACAAAGTGAGAGAGTGTCATGGACATATATATACTACCAAAAGCTGACATTTTAAATTGCCAAATACCTCACATCAAATTTGTATGAAAACGCCTATCAGAACCTGGCTGGCTTTTTGTTTTGTTTTGTTTTTTTGTTTTTTGGGGGTTTTTTTGGCTGAGATCCATGGCATGTGGGATCTTAGTTCCCAACCAGGGATAGAACCCATGCCCCCTGCAGTGGAAGTGCAGAGTCCCAACCACTGGACCAAGAATCTGGGTTTCCTGACTCTCAGTCTGATGAGTTTTACTCTACCATGTTGAGTATGGGGAGAACCTAAAGCAGAATGAGCCCAGAGAGAACTAAAAGGTGGAAAATTAGACCCAACCTGGAATTTGTAAGTATTTGTCCTGGACAAGAATAGGCTAATGGGAAACTTCAAAGCTAGCTGCATTTAAGGGTATAAACAGCTTTTACAGTAAGAATTGTGATGACTAACACTATTGATTGAAGGCATAAAAAGAACAAATGTATTTAAGTTGTACCATGAAGATTTGGGTGAGGTATAAAAAATTCCCTGAAATTAAATGTAAGAAGATATTTCTGGGAGAAAAGATGGACCTATATTTTTGAGAGATATTGAGATATTTTAAAAAAATAACCTAGATATCTAGGTGTGTTTGTGTGTGTGTGTTTAGTTGTAAACCTCCTGTTCAAATGGAAGGAAGTGCATTATATAAGTCAGGTGAAAGTGGAGGTGCACTTAGAATCCCACTTGCTTGTGGTTCCCTGAATTCTGCAGAGCACAGTCTGAGTGAAAAGCAATGAGCCAGATCATCATTTGGCCAGAATGGGTTTACCTTAGGGCAGAGAGTAGCTTTTATGACAGTGCTGCAGCTCTGATATTCCAGGAAGGGCTCTCTGCCTGCATATCAAGAGGTAGTTTGGCAATGTACATGATATTCGGCAATCATTGACTCATACCCTTTCATTTCAACTAAATTGAATAATCAATGCTCAACATAAGGCCTTGCACACAGTGGGTTCTTGACAAATATTTGCTGAACAAATGCTGTTCTTTGGTATAGTAGAGAGCTTTAATTCTCTAAATGATTTGGTGAGAAGCAGTGACAAGTCAGTGGCACAGAGTAAATTTTGGCTTCCTATCCTCTCTAGACAGTATATTGGATTTCACCCATGAGATGGCTGCCAAAGATACAATTTTCCCAGCTCTGTTTGTGCTTGTAGCCTGGGCAGAAGCTGGGATGGCTGCCACAGCAGAAACATGAGGCACAGACCCAGGGCCAGCCTGACTCAGTCAATATCTTCCCACTCAGCACCTCAAAAATGTTTCCTGTGTTAATCTCTTTGGACAGTAATGAAGGAACGAAGGATATTTTTAAAACAGTAACTTATCAACATGAAGCAGATACCCAAGTGTGCTCTGGATTGGATGCAGTTTACACCAGAACTTTCAGAATTGATTTTTTTCTTTTCCTGGCCTTATATAAATGTGGGGAGGTGACTCCAAGGCATTATGGATTTTTTTTGGATATTGACAAGTCAATCTACCACTGAATGTGCGGCTTTGGAGAGCAGTAAATAATTTTCCTGAGTTCACTGACTTTTAGGGCCCTGACAGATATTTTCAGAACTGCCATATAAAGAAGATTGTATCATTATGACAAAAACATTTTGCAATTCCCACACTCCCTGCTCCATCCCCATGAGGTATGTTTCTTCGTTGTGCTTTTATCAGCATTTTTTCTTCTCTTTATTTATCATGTAAATAGCATAAAATAACAACCAAGACATAAAGAACAAAGAAGGAAGTTATCTGAAATATCACCAATTATAGAAAATGTCTTAAATTTTCATTTTTCTTTATAGACACTGTGTTCATACAAATACTATATAGTGTTAATAAAAATGTAGATAGAATTATGTCTTCGTATGCTAAAATTGATGTTATGTATATTTTCCATGTTGAATGATTTTCATAAGTCATCAGACTAGTGGTTATATTCTTTTGGTAGATATATCTTAAGACTTTATTATTTGATGCTTATTTAGAGAGTTTCCAAGTGTTTCTATGATAAAATCACTGAAATGAGTAATTTAGCATATATCATTTTTTCCTTCTTTTAAAAGCACAGCATAGAGATAATCCCTTGCTAAAGAAATTTACATTTTAGTGACGATAGACATGAAATAGAACAAGTGGGTAACAGTTGCTATAGCAGCTGGGTACAGTGAGAGAATGACAATGGTAAATTCCTGAAGGGTCAGAATGGTTTTTTTTTTTTTTTTACTGTATAAAGGAAGTGATGCTGTTACTAAGTCTTGAAAATGTGTTGATTTTAACTAGTTATGTGAAAGCAGAAGGAATTACAGACATAGGGAGGAGCTTGTGCAAGGGCATGGAAGTCCGGGAAATTCTGGGAACTGTCAGTCATTAGCAACAAGGCAGTATGAAGGAGGCTCAGCTACACTCAGGTGAGACACAGATGATGAAGGGCCTTGTGCACCCTTCAGGAAAGGTCATGGAGGCTGAATGAAGCCTGTTTCCTGTATCGAGAAATGGGGGACACAGAAAGGTTTTTGTGCCCAGGAACCCCACAGGGTCCTGCTCGGTATCACCTCAAATTTTGTCTATTGAGCTCTTTCTGGATTAGAATCCATATGGATTTTCCATATCATGTAGATATTAGCTCTTTGTACAGTCATACTTGACATTTATTCTTCCTAGTGCATTTTAAAAGTTATTTACTTATTTATTTTTGTCCGGTGCATTTTTTGTATTTAAAAATTTTCAGTTACATCTATCGTGAATTCAACAATTTTAAATTGTGATGCTTTTCCTTTGTGATTTTTTTCTTCTGCATTGAAATACAGACCGATTAATTAAGAGGAATTGAAGGGCTAGTGGCAGGGAGTCCAGTTAGGAAGCTATTATGCCAAAGAGATGATGTCCTGAGGGCCTGGAATAACGAAAGGAGCAGTAGGAATAGAAAAGAGGAGATGGATGTAGGAGTTACTACAGAGGTAAAATTTATACGTTTCCATAACCAGCTGTAAAATTAGGCAGGAATGTTTGGAGGCTGAGGTTTTAGACAATGGATAGAAGGAAAGAAAACCAGCATTTTAAGCTTTTACCATATTTCAGAAAATTTATGTTTAATCATTCAAAGAATTTATTGAGTACCTGCTATGAGCCTGACATTGTTCTATGTGCTTGGGATGTATTAGTAGACAAAGCAATGATTCCTGCTCTTGTGTAGTTTACTTTTTAGGGGTGAATACGGATGATAAACAAGCAAAAAATAACAATGGCACATGAGTAAAGTATACAGTACATTAGAAGTCAATGTGATTGATATTCTCTGCTTGCTTCTCTAGATTTATTTTATCTTTTCCTCTTCCTGCCCAGAGCTCTGGAAGTCTGACTTTTACAGATGAATCAATGGGTTAATTTGCCTTTGGGCCTCCAATTAAGTTTAACCAATGAGAGGCAACAAAAGATCAGAGCCTGGGAGGAGAATGAGTGTTGTTCTCTCCTCCTGCTGGTCAAAGTGTTGATAACGGCTGGGCTTATCTGGCAACAGGCTCAACTTCTGTAAGATGCCTTCTCCTACAGGTTTCTCAAGGTTCCAGCAAACTGCTTCTCCCTTCCTCGCCGTTTTAGCCAAGATTGGCACTAGAATGCTGCTGTTTCTCACCCTGATGTGTTTCAACATTTGTAGTTAATTTCCCATTTATTTGCCCAATAGCACCTTCAATCCCCTCACCCCCCATTTGAGCATAGCATTTGTTTTCTACCAACCTTGACTAGTGTAAGTGATAAGTACCAGGTGAAAAAAAAAAAAAAATAGAGCATGGTAAGGGGGATCAGGATTGTCAGAACTGAGAGGATAATTTGCAATATGAATAGGATGGTTAGTTGGGTTTTATTAAAAATGAGACGTTTAAGCAAAACCTGGAAGGAGTTGAAGGCATTATTCAAGTGGATATCTGGGGTAGGATCATTTCAGGCTGAAAGAGCAACCATAGGTAATGTACCAAGAATGGTGTGTCCTATTATGTCAAGAAACAGCGGAAGACTGCAGGGCTGGGGCATAAAGAGTGCACTGGATTGTAATATAGAAGATCAGAGACCATGCAGGCATTGAAAATCATTGCAAATAATTTGGCTTTTACTCTGAAACTGGGAGTCACTAAACAGTATTAAACAAAGGAGTGACATGATCTGACATACTGAAACAGGATAGCTTTGGATACCTAGTTAAGAAGAGCTGCAGGCAGGCAGAGGGATTGAAGGGAGAACTAGTTGGAGATGATCATAGTAGTTTTCTTGGAAAATGATGACGACTCTATCCCTTGTGATATCAGAGAATGTGGTGCAAATTGGTCAAAGCCTACGTATAATTTGGGGTATGAGAGAACAGAAAGAGTAAGGGATGACTCCAGGGTTTGCGTCTGGGCCTACTGGTAAGGTGGGCTTCTATCACTTCAGATAGAGTGCAAGGAGATCAGCTTGGCTTTGGACATGCAGAATTTGAGATGTATAATTGCTATCTCCAATTGGAAATCGCAAGTAGACAGACAGATATGTGATCTGGAGTAATAAATTGGGAGTCATTATATAGATCTGCAATACAATAGTCCACTTGCCACATGTACTAGCGCATGTAAAGTGCCCAGCAGTCTCATGTGGTTAGTGGTTGTTGTATTAGGTAGTGCACATATAGAATATTTCCACCGTAGAAGAAAGTTCTGATGTACAGTGTTAATCTAGATGGTATCTCAAGTAATTAGACTGGATGAAATCACCAAGGGAGTCATAATAGAAGAAGAGAAAAAACTGAAACCTGGGACAATAAAATATTAAGGGATCAGACAGGAGATGGAAGCAATAAAGACTTGAAAAGGAGTGGAAGTATAAGGTAAGTCAGAAGTATCTGGTTGAAGTGTATCATTTCATCCTCATTACAAAATTAAGGGGCTTCAATTATTTTCAATATTATTTAGGCGAGGAAACAGGCTCAGAGAGTAAAAGCACATGTTTTCTATCACACAGCTAGTTCTGGAAAAGTTGGGATTTGAGACCAGAAAGAATGGAAAGCCTCCTCTGGGAGGGATCTAGCTGTATGTAAATATGATGATGGTGATTTCTCTTAGACCATGACAGCTAGGGTTTTCTCACCAAAGATGTCTGTTCTGGTAGATTCAGGATGTTGACTCAGGTCTCAAGGATCCACCCAAACCTGTTGAATATATTATACTGACAACAGCTGCCTCCAATTATGACCAGATGAGAGAGAGTGTTTGCTTCCCTCCCATCCAGTTTATTGAAATATAATTGCTATATAGCATTGTTATAGTTTGAGATGTACAACATAACTATTTGATATATGTATATATTGCAAAATGATTACTACAGTAAGTTCAGTTGACATCCATAACCTCACATAGTTACAAACATTTTTTTCCTTGGGACCAGCACGTTTAAGATCTACTCTCTTAGCAACTTTCAAATATATAAAACAGCACTGTTAATTATAGTCATCATGCTGTACATTACATGCCCAGAACTTATTCATCTTATAACTAGATGGTACCTTTTGACAAACTTCACCCATTTTGTCCACCTCTTACCCACCACCTCTGCAGCCACCAATCCGTGCTCTGTGTCTACGAGTTTTTTTTTTTTTGATTCTACACATAAGTGAGGTTATACAGTATTTGTATTTTTCTGTTTGATTTATTTCATTTAGCACAGTACCCTCCATTATGCATAAGGTTCAATGATGTTGTCACAAATGGCAGAATTTTATTCTTTTTTATGGCTGAAAAATATTCCATGGTATATATGTATATATCATGTTTTCTTTATCCACTCATCCACTGATGGACACTTCACTTGTTTCCTGAAAACATGTCTTGGCTATTGTGAACAATGCTGCAATGAACATGGAGGTGCAGATATCTTTTCAAGATAGTGATTTCATTCTCTTTGGATATAGACCCAGAAGTGGAATTACTGGATCATATGTAGTTATACTTCAAATTTTTTGAGGAACCACTATACTTTTTCCACAGTGGCTGCGTCAATTTATATTCCCACCAACAGTGCACAAATGTTCCCTTTTCTCTACATCTTCACCAACACTTTTTATCTCTTGTCTTTTTGATAATAGCCATTCCAAAAGATGTGAGGTGATCTCATAGTTTTTATTTTCATTTCCTTGATGATTAGTGATATTGAGTATCTTTTCTTGTACCTGTTGGCCATCTGTATGTCTTCTTTGGAAAAATGTCTATTCAGGTCCTCTGCCCAATTTTTAATCAGAATCTTTTTTGCTATTGAGTTGTATGAGTTCTTTATATATTTTGGATATTACCTCCTTATCAGATATATGATTTGCAAATATTTTCTCCCATTCAATAGGTTGCCTTTTCATTTTGTTGATGGTTTCCTTGGCTGTGCAGAAGCTTTTGAGTTTGACGTAATCACACTTGTTTACTTTTGCTTTTGTTGCCTTTGCTTTTGGTGTTAAATCCAAAATATTGTTGTCCAAAATATTATTTACAATGATAAAGTGTCAGTGTTTGCTTTTGAATGGATCGTCTTCCCTAGGTGTGTCACATAAGAGGGTACGTGCTTCATCTTAGTGACTCACAAAGTCCTAAGATTGCTACGTGAGGGGCTTAATGTTTTGCCTGATTTGATATTTCTTATTATAAAATCCTTAACATCATTTATGTCTTAGTTTGCTTCTCCCTGAAGGCATAGACTGAAATAAGGATTTGGATGCAAGTGACCTATTTGGGAGAAGATCATTTCTGCTTCTGGGAAGCAGAAATGAGAGAGTGAGGAGAATGAAGCAGGGCAAGGAGAAAAGCTAAAAAGGGTTAGTTACCTACATGGGCAAATGGAGCTTAATCTATGTGGGGTCAGTCTGATTCCCCTGACTCACACTACCCTCAGTCCAGAGTTGACCTTGGGGTAACTACCCATAATTCTGGGCTATGCTTATGTACAATTTAAGCTGTGTTCCCAGCTTCTCCCTGAACCAGAAAAATCAGAGATGCTGCAGCTTGTGTTTGAGGTGAGACACAGGCACTGTGCATGAAACTGTCCACTAAAGCCATACTGAAATCAGGGGGGTGGGAGGTGGCATGCAGCACCTGTAAATGTGTAATACAGTTGGGAACTAGCATAATTTAGCTGTTGGTAGTTACTAATGAATACAGAATTACATTATCCTCCCTTAAAATGATAATGTAAGTATACTGGCTGACACTATCATTTGTCTCTGAGACAAAATAATTACCAATAAAACTTAAAAAGAAACTCTCCACTCTTTCAAATTAGATGCATCATTTTGGAATCAGAGAAATTGGGTTAAAGTGCTAGTTTTGCTGCTTATTTGCTCTCTGACTTTTGGGAAGCTAGTTATTATTACTGAACATCAATATTGTAATCTATACAATAGAGATAAACGTATTTACCTCATGGGATTATTAGAAGAGTTATAGAATACATACACAAACATACACATATGCACACACATCAGGCATGGATTAGGTGCTTAATGATTGTTAGTTTTCCTTTCTTTTGAAAAATTGTATTTATTTAATTCATTTTATTCTTGAGCTCCGTTCTTTTTTTTTTTTTTGGTGGTACACGGGCCTCTCACTGTTGTGGCCTCTCCCGTTGCGGAGCACAGGCTCCGGACGCGCAGGCTCAGCGGCCATGGCTCACGGGCCCAGCCGCTCCGCAGCATGTGGGATCTTCCCGGACCGGGGCACGAACCCATGTCCCCTGCATTGGCAGGCGGACTCCCAACCACTGCGCCACCAGGGAAGCCCTCTTTCTTCTTTCTGAATGCAAAGTAGAGACATATGTTGATTGGTATCAATGGTGAAAAAACAGAATAAAAATGATACAAAATTCCATTCGATTAAATGAAGAATATTGAACTTTCATGAATAATTTTGGTATTTAAGTTATGACAAAATGAAAAAATATATGAACAAAGAAAAATATCGTCTTATCTAAATTTTGTACTAAAAATTCATATACTGCAGCCTAATTTTTCTTTTTATGATATTTAAAAAGAGGCAAGGAAAAAAAAAGCAAACTGTATTAGGTAGTACACATACAGAATACTTCCACCATAGAAGAAAGTTCTGAGGTACAGTGCTAATCTAGATGGTATTTCAAGTAATTAGACTGGATGAAATCACCAAGGGAGTAATTCCTACTTCCATTTACTGTAATGGGAATGTTGTTGATTATAAGCTTTGAATTTTCTATTAAATGTCTTCTTATCGCTTTGCTTTATTGAACACTCATTCCTCATTTTTTGTTTATGGCCTTACTGTCTAGAGATGAAGAGAGAAAATAAATGCCAACAAGTCTAAATACTGAAAGGTCAGGGTGTTCACACACACAGTATTTCACTTTTCAGAATGCATTAGCCATTACAAGTCTAGTATCTCCGTCAACTTTCAGATATCAAATTGATGTTGTGCCATTTCTCCCCTGGAGGCAATTTTGAGATCATAAAAGTTGTGCCAAGGACAAGAAAATGGGGCCTGGATGACTCAGAATTGAGAACATGTTCAGTTCATGGGTAGTGAAAAAAGAACCAAAGTGCTGGTTTCACTGGCTGCTTGTTTTTGTAGCACTTCAAGTAATAAAACCATCAACATAAATTCTGGGTTGGTTTTGTTCCCCTTTGAACTTTTGCTCTAGGGACTGATGAATCTCTTTGCACAGCTGCGTAAATACTGTGCTGCCATTTGGCTCAAATGGGAGGTTGGTCTTAGAAATCTTCACTTGTGAAAAATGAAATAAGCACAGGGGACTAGAACACGTGTGGATTAGGAAAGGAAGAGAGGAGCTGGAGCTCTGCAGTCTGAGATTTTTCTGTAATAGATATTTGCTGCTCCTCTTTGCCTAATATATTTTCAGTTGGGTACCTGCTCCTTCTCTACCTCATAATTTTGGTCAAGCTGTCAGGTACCCTGACTTCTGTCCAACAGAGTAGCTACTAGGGGTCCAACAATTGTAAAATCAGAGGCAATAAGAAAAAAAAAACACCTTGATAAATTTGACTATACAAAATTTTTTCAAATGCATGAAAACATCATAAGTAAAATCAAAAACATTTGATAAATTTGGAGAAAATATTTTCAAGGTATATCATATATAAAGGGTTAATAGCCCTAATTCATAATAAACTTTTAAAATTAGAAGGGGAAAAAATGTAGTAGAGATTAGGAAGAAGATATAAACAGATAATTCACAATAAAAATAGCTGTTAAACATAAAAACGTTTCTAATTTCTTTACATGTTTGCCAACATTTACCTTTTATTGTTTCGATAACTGCTGTGAGATGGTATCTCATTGTGGCTTTGATTTGCATGGCCCTAATGATTAGTAATATTGAGTATCTTTTCATATATATATATATATTCATTTATATGGCCTTTTAGCCATTCCCCACCTGTTGACTCTCTATCAGCCAGGGCTCTCCATTAGCTCAGCTTGCCTGCCAGAAAATAATTAAATTCAGTAAATATGTGATCCCTTCCTGTGGACTGGTTTATCCAAGTGCCTCAAAGTCCTTTCAGAAATACCATAAACACTATAGGTTAAAAATTGTAGGCAGAATTTTATCACACTCAATAATCTCTTCTACCTTCCGTCTCAGTTAATAGCATATTCATCTTCCTATTCCTTTTAGAAACCTTAGAATCACCTTTCATTTAAACTTTTCTTAATATTCTCTATGAAGTTACGAAATGTTGTATAGTCTTACTATTTCAGCCTTATCACTTGCCTCCAGATTCATAGTCTACGTTTTCCTCCTGCTTTGTTTATGGTTCTCCTGCTATTCAGTCAGATAATCACAATGACCAAGTCCTTCTACTGCAATATCAGTGGGGTCCAGTCCATGACATTCAAATAAAGATCTTATCATTATTCATCTATAAACAAGTTCCTGACAGTTCCCTGTTCCCCCAGTGGATACAGAGAAAACTCCTTATCATGGTATACAAAGGTCTCCCCAATCTGGTATCAACTATCTTTCTAACCTTATCCTTTGCCCTGCAGTCAATGTATTCAAATTCACAATGTTGCTCTTTCCAGAGCTCCCTGTGTTTTGGTCTGCATATTGCTGTTGTCTACACCTATAATACTTTCTTTTTCTTTTCTAACTGGAAAATGCTTACTCATCTTTCATAATCCATCTTAAATAGCCCCTCTGATGTTTTTTCTCTATTCCCTCTATTCCCAACCTGAGCAGGTTAAATCATTCTCTCTTCTCCATAACATCTCCACACATTTTGTTATTATCAAACTCATCAATTTATATTGTGATTTTTATGTCACTTTTTCTCTAGTAGACACCTAGCAAAATTATGGGGTTCAATAAATGTTAAGTTGAATGAATATAAATGAGTGAGTGCATGAGACATAAGGGAAGTATTTTTGCTGTGGAAGAAAATCTTCTGCTACCACTCACATGTGCACTAAAATACAAAATAGTCTACTCTGATTATGAGGATGACTGTTCTCAAGTAATTTATATGACTTCTATGTTGTAAATAAATTTACTTTCAAATCTGAGTTCATTCTTGGTATGCATTTTGCCAGGACACTTTCTAAATTCTAAACCACATTCCTCTCTATAGCAGTGATATGAAATGGCTCTAGGAAACTACACCTTTAAATAATGACTTAAGTCAGATGGTAAGAATAAGAAACTATATTTTATTGGTCCAATTAATTTAATAAGCCCTTTAGTTTCTATAATAGAAAATTAGAATTCTGTAGAAATAGAATTATGTATATAGCTTTTGATAATATTATATAATATTTCACTTTAAACATGTTATGCTTTTGAATGTAAGTTACTGTGAAACTAACTGGAAAAAAACAACACCACCTCATCAGACTCTCAAGTGTTGAAAATCTTTTTCCTCTATATAGAAACTATATTCCTGTGGAAACTATATTCCTCTATTAGAAGTAGATGGCGCCATTTTCCAGGCTGAAATTATAAGCCAGTACACCTCCAGGCATTTCTCAATGGAGAAGCTGAAAGGTAATCACATTTGCACAACTCTGTGTGCCGTAAGCTTGACAGATTTGAGTGCACTGTATTGTTTTCTGAGAGATTATTTATACTCTTATCTTTAGGATACAGAGGTCCTTACTCTGAACTGGCTTTTTAAAGGATTTGCACTGAAACAGCACTTGCATCTGTAAAATGTGCAGGGAGGAAAGCCAGGTTTGTTTAATGTCTTATATGCTCTTCAGGTACTTAGACAAAGAATGCATTTTTTCATGTTTCTTTTTATTTACAAAAGTCTCATCATTGTGACCTTATATAAGGCTGTTTATACATATTTGTGTGTGTATGTATGTGTGTGTGTGTGTGTGTGTGTGTGTGTACATTCAAGACGACACAGATGTTTGCGTGTTGCTACAGAAATGTTTTGTTACATGCTGTCTTACATTATTAACAGCCTCTGGATTTGTATCTTGCTTTTCACAGTTGAACTTGTGATTAAGGCTAGAGAGGCATGATGAATCCTTGTGCAAAGTGATGAAATTATAAAATTGCAGTGGCTTAAACTGATGTTCACAACACTTAATTCATTTGGCTCTAAACCAGGCTTATTCATAAATTTCTTGTACTTGAAGAGTCGGCAGACATTTAATATGCCTAACTTTTTTCTTTCCAGGTATAGTTTGATCTTGACATCGACTAAAAAAATTAACCAAAATAAACTAAGGGAAAACAAATCTGTTGTTTTTTTTTTTTTCAAAGTCTCCCTTGCATTCTCTCTCCAAGAGGGTATGAAACCTAATTATGTATTTTCTAGGAAGCAGTGATCATCACATTGAAAAGTGAAACATCCAGACAGTCTATGAGACCTAATAGTCCAGTGATATGCTGCGAAGGGAATTTTATATATTTGACGTTTTCTTTGCATTTTGAGGACTGCATTTAAGAAAGGAGACTTTAGTGTAGTCTCAGAGATGAGGTGAAAAATGCCTCCAGGCCTCCTAAAAGTTTTAATGACCTGAGAAGGTTTCTTAACTTTTCCTGCTGGTATTAGTGTTTCAGCAAAGCACTTGATACTTGGGAGCTTCACTGACCCAGAGAAATACAAGACCAGATCCAGGGATTACACTTTCCATTTTTATTAAAAGTACTCTGTTCTTTCAGAATCTATCTGAATCTTTGTGTGCTGAGAGACCTCAGCAGATTAAAGCTTTCTAGAAGGATTTCATTGAGGAAGAGGGTTGAGATACATATTTTCATAGCAAAAGGTGTTTGAAAGGATACCTATTTTCTTCTGAAGCCTTAACATGCATATTTACTTACTTAGTGTGAAGAAAATACCACCATCTCATCCCTGGTAAGATGCAATGAAATTAATTTCATATGGGATAACTTTTTCTTCTATAATGAGAAAAGACAGTGAAATATAAATGTCTCTGGGGCAGGGGGCATTTTGATTCAAGTTCATACTAGGGTATAAAAAAAAAGTTTTCCCAAGAGCAGTTTCTGATGGAAGGAAGAAGAGTAAAGAGAGCAAGAATACACTAGATGGAAGGAGGAAAAAATATCATAAAGTTCGGGGAAATAAAGAGGAATGGGCTGAGAGGCTGGAGTACTCACAAGCCAGCTATGATGACAATTTTATAGATGTGTACTCTGGCCTTTCCACACTGCTTATGCTTAAAGCTGGCTATCAACTCTGTGACTAGATCCATGGCTAGTATTTAAATATTAGCCTCATAGATGGCTAGGAGTATTTGCTAAAATAGTGCTAGACTAGGGCTGACTGTGGTAATTTTTCCCCCATATAGAATTTGGGCACATTAAAAAAAAAATCATCCTTGAGGACATCCTTCTAAGTACCTCTTTCTACTTGAATTTGCCATTCATAGGACAACACAATGCCTAGAAAATTCATATTTCAGCTCACTTGGCAATTAACTAATTATATTTAAAGATGGGGATCATGGTTCTTTTAGACCTCTTAGAGCCACTTGGACATAATGGAAAATTCCAGGAATCAATTAATACATACGAGAAACATAAGCATATTTATATAAACATAAACATATTTTTAAATTGTAAGATAAAATACAATAGGCTTGGTCCTATTGGTGAGAAAATCATTATTAGCAAAGTGTCATTTAAATGTGATGATTTACCTTAAAATATTTACAATTCTGTTCTCATTAGAGATTTTTCACAATTGAGCGGTCTACATTTTTTTTAATATTTATTTATTTACTTTGGCTGCGCCAGGTCTTAGTTGTGGCACGTGGACTTCTCAGTTGCAGCTTGTGGACTCTTAGTTGTGGCTTGCAGGCTCTTAGTTGCGGCAGGCATGCGGGATGTCTTTCCTTGACCAGGGATCGAACCCAGGCCCCCTGCATTGGGAGCACGGAGTCTTACCCACAGGACCACCAGGGAAGTCCCTGAGTAGTCTACTTTCTTTTCCTTTTAGGGGACTCAAAATCATGAAACCAGGAGCCTGTGCTAGGATTTCTCACCACCTTCCTTTGAAGCCTTTGCTCAGTCCCCTTAGTTCTTTCCTCTCCATTCTCCTCAACAGAGGAACTGCTCCTATCTCTACTGAGTCATAATAAGTGAATTTGAACAGAGTTTAAAGTGGACAAGGCACCACTCACTAGTCAGCTTTTCTCATTTTCCTTGGTCTCCTTAGCCTGTCTTTAAAGGTGCTAATAATGAGAGCAAATCTTCATTCCACAGTTTTTTTTGAAGTCTGCTATTTCCAAGGTACTATGCTAGATATCCAAAAATAGAATATTCTTGTTTTCTGAAAGCTGAAAGCTGGGAGCTGGGAGTGGGGAGGGGGGGTAGTTAAAATACATTCATAAATAATTTGGATACATAAGCTGAACATAATACAGAACAATGAGATATTTACTGAGTATTTACTATGTGTTGTATACTCTGCTAGGTGCTGTGAGTGATTAAAAAAAGTGAGTGGAGCCCATGAATTAACTGGAGAGATGGTGCATACACACATGAAACACAGGCTGGTAGGAACCAAGATAAGTAGAATCTGATGAGAAGACATCAGAGAGCTAGATTTATGGTAAATATGTAATAAATGTTTAGAGATTGTTTAAAGAAAATTGGGACTAAGCAAGGACTATGGAGTAGCTTTAGCTGGTGCTTTAAGAATGACAGTCTGGTAGAGTAGGGGAGGAAGCACTCTGGGTAAGGAAGTGACAGGAGCAAAGGTAAAGAATTAGGTATGTACTGGCATGATTGGAAATGAGAGATGCTAACGGGAGAAATGCAAGCAGGGGGCAAGAAGGAGACCTGGAGGTCAGGCAACTTGTCCAAGGTTGTAGAGCTAAAAATAAATGGGGTTGGGATTTGAACCTGGGATGTCTGATGCTGACTCCCCTGGGTGGGAGGTCAAAATTGAGGCAGCCTTCATTATGGAAAACAGTATGGAGTTTCCTCAAAGAGTTGCCATATGATCTAGCAATCCCACTCCTAGGCATATACCCAAACAAAACTATAATTCGAAAAGACACATGCACCCCTATGTTCATAGCAGCAATATTCACAATAGCCAAGACATGGAAACAACCTAAATGTCCATCAACAGATGAATGGGTAAAGAGGATGTGGTACATTATATACAATGGAATACTACTCAGCCATAAAAAAGAATGAAATAATGTCCTTTGCAGCAACATGGATGGACCTAGAGATTATCATACTAAATGAAGTAAGTCAGAAAGAGAAAGACAAATACCATATGATATCTTATATATGGAAATACCATATGATATCTTATATATGGAATCTAAAATATGACACATATGAACCTATCTACAAAACAGAAATAGTCTCACAGACATAGGGAACAGACCTGTGATTGCCAAGGGGGAGAAGGGATGGGGAAGGGATGAATTAGGAGTTTTAAATTAGCAGGTGCAAATTATTATAAATAGAATAGATAAATGACAAGGTCCGACTGTATGGTACAGGAAAATATATTCAGTACCTGTGATAAACTATAATGGAAAAGAATATGAAAAATATATATATAAAACTGAATCACTTTGCTGTACAGCAGGAATTAACACAACATTGTAAATCAACTATACTTGAATAAAATAAATTTTTAAAAATTGTGGCAGCCTTGAATTTGGGCACAGGGATTTGAGTTTAATTTTGTAGATACCTGAGGATTTATTCAATGTTATTTTCTTGCCTTTCTACTATGAACATTAGCAGCTGCTTTAATATTGGAAAAGAGTACTCAGAATTGAGAGAACTCAGCTTTCTGAAATGATGGTCTTGTAAATGACCTCAAGTACTGGGAAGTAACTTTTTTAACTTTCAAAATTCTAATGTTCCAATATGTGATAAGTAACACAAAATTCTGTGATATTATTGGGTTTCTGCTGAAGTCTTTCATAAAAGGAACACTTTTAAGCTGAGATGTGACTTGTTTGAGGTTCTTATTATGCGGAAAACTTATTTCTAGAATTTCAACTAAACCTAAGACGTGAGTGTTTACAGGTTGATTTGTGTCTCCTCAAAGTTCATATGTGGAAGCCCTAACTCTTAATGTGACTGTATTTGGAGAGAGCGCCTTTAAGGAGGCAAATAAGGCTAACTGAGGTTCTAAGGATAGGACCCTAATCTGATAGAATTTGGTCCCTTGGAAGAAGAGGAAATAACACTCAAGCTCACTTTCTTTCTCTCTCCTCTTGCACAGGAGAAAGGCCATGTGAGGACACAGTGAGAAGGTTTGCAATCCAAGAAGAGAGTTCTCGCCATAAACCAGCCCTGATGGTGCCTTGATCTTGGACTTGTGGCCTCTAGAACTGTGAGAAAGTAAATGTTTGTTGTTTAAGCCACCCAGGTATTGATATTTTGTCATGGCAGCCCTAGCAGAATAAGACGGTGAGAAAAAAGTAGGAAAGAGAAAAAAGGAGAAATAAAACAGAATTCTCTCTCTCAAATTAATAAAAGGAAATTGAGGGGAAATACAATATATGTAGAAATATGTTATCATTTAAGGAGGCGTTATTAGGTCCTAACTTAGAAAGCTCATCTCATAGGCTGTCTGGATTGACATACTGTGAAACATCAGGAAGTAAGTTAACTGATTTTCTTGGAAAGAGAAGTCACCATGAAAATTATGGACGGTGTCACTTGGGGTTACCTATGTTTAAAAATAAATGTAATTGTGGCCAGTGAGAAATATTTGAAAACTATTGGCCATTTTTTGTTTCACTCTGCTGTAGTTTATGAACACAAGTTTTAATTAACTCCATTGGCAGTATTATTTTTCTCTTGCAGCAGCTGACTAAAAAATCTAGGGCAAATTCTGGCAATAATTGTGTTGAATCTCTTCAGGGAAAAAGTGAGAGCGATAATACTTATAAAACTTTGCAATGGTTTGCGTTAGCAGATTTTTTCAAAGACTGAATATTTTCACTTTTTACTC
The DNA here is from genome assembly GCF_963455315.2 of Globicephala melas. NCBI lineage: Eukaryota > Metazoa > Chordata > Mammalia > Artiodactyla > Delphinidae > Globicephala > Globicephala melas. The sequence continues at coordinate 42,261,775 of NC_083325.1, forward strand.
CTTTGAAAGCAAGTAAACCTGAGTTGTCTGAACGGGAAGAAAAGTTTCACTTTTCACATGGGGAACTTCTTAAAAAGAGAGAAATTCTTTTGAGGAAGATGCAGATTCTTGGGTATCTGTGCGTCTAAGCTTACTTACTAGCTCAATGTTGGGTGATGTGGCACCTTTCCTATTCCTGTATTCACAAATACTGAAACTGTGCCTCAGCACTGCAATGAAGACATGACAGCTTATACTCTCCTACAGTTTCAAAGACTCTGGAAAAAAACAATCTAGGCCATGCCCATATATAATAAAGGGCTTTAAAATTTTTTTCCAGGTTCATATAAAGCCATTTAAATCATTTGGTTCCTCTTATAAAAATACAGAAAATTGAATGTCTTGCTCTATAGAATAGATAATACATAAATTTGAAAGAAAGCATAAATGATTTTATGCTGATATAGTCTTTCAATATTGCTAATTTCTTCTTTTATATTTCTCCCTCTTACATTTAAGGTAAATAAAATTGCCAGTTTGGTACAGGGATTTAAACCAAGCTTCCAATTGTGAAAAAAAAGTTTTTAATTTGATTTCTGATACAGTTGGAGGTTTATTCATTATACATTTCTAGATTTTATGTTATTTAAAATTACTTCTCCACATAGTACTGGCTATCAATCTGCATAATAACTTGGTCTGTCATGCTGCTGTAATCAGATTTTTTAGATTTACTCTTTTATTTTGAAACATATTTCCATTATTTCCATTCAGGTAAATTTATTGGGTACCTGATAGGTAAAGTTCAATAATGAGTTCTAATTATTTCAAGCAAAGTAGAACATTTCACATGATTTCAAAGTTTCCTGTAGGGAAAATGAGCCTCATATGAGCGTGGATTGTTTTCGGCTACTCATCATCCAAGGATCCAAACATCTTTCGTACTATGGGATAGCTCTAACAGTGGTGGTAAGCAGGGCCCTACCTCTCACTATAGAAGTGAAAGAGGTACATAATTCTTTGACTTCCTGGAAGCTAAAGTATAAGCAAGTATCACAGGCTTGGCTAGGTAGACACTATGAACATTTAATATTAAGGGAATCATTCAAAAATAAGGGAGTTGAGTTTACTTATAGAGTTGTCACAGTGAATTTTCAGGGGCAAGTGTCCACTGCTAAATTGGTGTTAGAGATGCCAGCATCCATCCAGACCGCTCCTGTGTGCTATCTCGGCTACACCTTGGTTTCCTTTATTTCTTCTCATCCTTTATATCTTTCCAGTGTTTCTGTGAACTCTCTATTATCCTTTCCATAAATTTGTTTTATGTTTAATGAGAGTGGATTTCAGATATTTGCAGTCAAGTAGCATGACTATTACCTTCCATCATCAGGGATGATTATTTTTTTAAACTGTAGGTGAAATTAACTAAAGTAGTGATAACTTTCATTTGTACAGTCCTCTCTAATATTTTTGAAGCACTTCCACATTCTTATTTAATTTTATCCTAAGGAGATTACTATGAATTGGTCAGGAACTAGTATCTCTGAATGATAAAACAATAAGCTATGGCATGGAAATGTTAAATGACTTGCCTAAGGACACCTACTCAGGCATAGAGAAGAATTTATAAGCCAGAGTGCCTGACTCTCAACATCACCTTCTCATATTTGTTTCATATTAGCTGGTATCAGGATTGTGCTAATAAAAATCTTAAAACCCTAAAAGAATAGCCTAGATAAATTTTAACTCAGCATATATTTATTGAATAAATTTCTAACCTGCATATTTTATTTTTTTAAAAGCAATAAAAACAGGGCTTCCCTGGTGGCGCAGTGGGTGAGAGTCTGACTGCCGATGCAGGGGACACAGTTTCGTGCCCCGGTCTGGGAAAATCCCACGTGCCGCAGAGCGGCTGGGCCCGTGAGCCATGGCCACTGAGCATGCGCGTCCGGAGCCTGTGCTCCGCAATGGCAGAGGCCCCAACAGTGAGAGGCCCACGTACCGCAAAAAAAAAAAAAAAAAAAAAAAAAAAAAGCAATAAAAACAAAATTATTAACTGGTGAGTAAAGCTGTCTCTACTCTTCTAGGAACTTACTATTGAATCAAGGAGGTAGATCTACATAAATAACATATTTCAATAGGTACTTATGGGGTCTGGAAAATTCTTGAGGCGTAACTTCTGAAATGAATGAAGGAGCTAAGTGAAGGTTGTGTGGCAGGATTTCTTCAGGGGAAATCATGGAGTTGGTTTTGTAGGAACTTAGCAAAGAGTGTGCCCTGAGAGAAGAAAATGGAGATGAGGTTTAAGACTAGGTCATAGTGAGCCTTGAAAAAGCCTTACTTTTGAAACGTATTCTCCAAGACAGCAGTTTCAAGCAATCTCCAAGGAAGTGTTGACCTGACACAAATAGACTGCCAGACATTTCTCCAGCAAAGATGGGTTTATTCACGATCAGCAGAGAATTGCAATTTGGACTCTGCAACCATGGTCATCCACCTGTAAGTCCCTGTAGGCAAGGGATGGAGAACACTTTTATAGAGATAAAAAGTAAGTTGGGAGGGGTACAGGAAACAGAGTCCATGGCTTTCCATTGGCTGAGTCCTTGCCAGGAAAGAAGAGGCATCTCTTTTCTTCTTGTTGGGCTCTGCTGTCATTGCAGAACATGAGAGATCCCCCTCTGGCCTCCCAACTCTATTTAATTGGTGTTTCTGTTTGTCAGATTTTTACTGAAGTTTGTTAAAATGTGGTTTCCCAGACCTCCTTTGCAGAAGTTCTTATTTTTCTGCCTGGGGTAGAGCCTAGAATTTTAACCTTAACAATAACAAATTCAGGTGGTGTGCAGATGCTCCCCAGTGAGACAACCAGCTTATGTCTTGTAATACATTGTTACTGTTCATGTAACTTCTAGTAGGTCTAAATGTATGAAAAAGGGGCAATGAAACAGCCTACCTTCACTCTTGCCTGATATCATTGTCAAGTAACATTCACTCATTCAGGTGTGTAATGGGTTCTGTCCAGGAGTTGGAGGGGTGGTAGAGGACAAAACAAAGTGCCTGCAAGCGTAGAGCTTGTGTCCTAGTTGGAGGCACGGTAGAGACTATTTTGTATCTTATATCTTCATTACAAATCTTATATCTTCATTACAAGAACAGGAGATGTGTCGATGGAGGGGTATTGTTTTCATAGCAGTGATCAGGAAAGGGCTCTCTCGTGTGATACTTGAGCAAAGTCCTGAAAGACTTTGACATGAGGAGGGAGTCAATCTGAGCAGGAAACTTCCAGGCTGAAAGAACAGTAAGTATGAAGACACTGAGGAGGAATTTGTGGTGGGAAAACAAGAGTCCAGTGTGGTTAAAGAGGAGGAGAAAGGAAGGGAGCTAAAGAGAACCAGTTTAAAGATGTAGAGAATGTCTGCTCTTTTATGCTGTGGTAAGGTGGTCACTGTGTTCTCAGTATCATGGAGAGAGAATTTTGAGCAGGTGATTCATGATTTTAAACGATCACTTTTGCTGCTCTGGGGAGAAGGGACTGTTGAGAAAGCAGAGTGTTGAGAGGTGATGGTGGCCTAGACCAGGCTGGCCCCGACTGGCATGGCTATAATGGTCCTTCAACCCAATTACATGATATATGTCTTCAAAACATGTTTAAAGGGTTCTGTGGTATTTTCCAACATCGAAGCCAAGTCTCTGGTTCTCTGGACACCAACTATGTCCTACAATGCAATTCAGTTCTGGTAGTAACTCCTTGGATTTAGCACCAGAGTCCACAGATTTAAGGGCTCAGACCCACAAGAATGTCCTCACTTTAGATGCCAACATAAATATTGGGTCCCCAGGTTACACACATTCTGTCCAACTTGGCTGCAAATTGGGGTTTCCACCCCCCCCCCCAGTTCAATAATTGGCTAGACTGGCTCATAGAACTCAGGAAAACAGTTTACTTTCTGTAACTGTTTTATTATAAAGGATACAACTCAGGAAGAGTTGTTACCAAACCTAACTTGTGTCCACTCTCCTATCCGCAGCAAAGCCAACCTACTGACACCAGTTGTAGTGAAAGGAAAGAATAGCATTTATTTCAGGGTGCCAAGCAAGCAGAACGAGCAGCCCACGCTCAAAAGACCCGAACTGCCTGGTGGCTTTCAGGGAAGGGTTTCTAAAGACAACATTTGGGGGTGAGGTTTGCAGCTTGTGGACTTTCTTCTGATTTGGTTGGTGTTCAGGTAACAGGGTGATGTTTTGATGATCTTCATCATCAACCTTTTGGTTCAAACCAGTTTGGAGTCTACATGCCTGTGGTCAGCACAGAGGTACCGTCCTCCACCCAGATTGGGGGGGGGGAGTCTTGGTTTCTGCAGAACAACTCACAGATATGCATCAAATTATTATGTATATCTCTTAAGGAGGATCCAGCACTCTGTTTTATGGATGAACAATTGTTTAAGTTATTATCACTTTTGTTGCTTAACTGCTTTCCCTTTGTTTCTGTGTTCCCTCACTTCTCTAATTAGTAACTGCTTGAGTCTGCTCTTTGGAACTCAGGGAAGGCCTAGAAGACGAAAGCCTTTTTCTACAAACAATAAACAGGGGACACGGAGGTGCTTTTGTACCTGGGAGGGCCCACAGATCCCTGCTCTGTTTCAATCCCTGCTTTTCTTTGATACTATTCAATCCTGAGGGTAACAGAGGTGGGACAAGAAAAGGAAAAGTTTTGGACAGAGAGGTTTATCATAAACTCATCAGGGGAACTCAGTTTTAGTGGAACTTGGTTTCACAGGCAAATGGAAGAGATGCATAGGGCAAGTTATAGGGGAAGGGGCATAAAGTTTCCCTGCCATCTCACTGTGCAACACCATCCCAACATCTGGATGTGTTCACCAACCTGGTAGTTCTCTGAACCTCATCATTTAGGAGTTTTTATGGTGTTCCCATTACATAGGAATGATTGATTAAATTATTGACCATTGGTGATTGAACCCAATCTCCAGCCCCAGAGGTCTGAGGGGAGGGCTGAAAGTTCCAGTCCTCTGATCATGTGATTGGTTCCTCTGGCAACCATCCCCCATCCTGAAGCTACCTAGGAACCCAGCAAGAGTCACCTCATTAACATACACTCAGGTATAGTTGAAAGCAGCTTGTTACAAATAACAAAAGGTGTTGCTATTACCACTATCACTCAGGAAATTCCAAGGATTTTAGAATGTCTGTGTTAGGAACTTAAGAGAAAGACCAAATATGTGTTTACTATAAGTACAAATAATGGTGGAATCACATGTTGGCTGAAAGCCAGCCCACTTTAGGGATACATTTCTTTAATACTGTATTGCTTTTGACACCCCAGAGTTCACACTATGTAGATGGCTATGTACGAAGGAAAAGGAACGTTTTTAACATTTCTATAAAAGGCCACTTTATAATTTCTATAATTTAAATTTTAAAATAGCATCCATTAGGAAATACCATACTTACTCTAAATTCTTCTTGCTGAGGTCCAATCTACTGCTTTCTCTAGAACCATATGCTTTTATAGGATCTAATAAAATGATCTCATAATTATGTTAGGATTTCAGCTGCTTTACATGAGATAGTTCTATTTGTGGAATTAATGTCGATTCCAGTTATATTAGAGAACGTGTCTCAAAATCACGAAAGGAGATGAAGATGGCCATACCATTTATAGAGCAAGAAGGGCAATTTGACTTACAATCACTGAATGTTAGTGTTTTTCAGTAGTGATACAGGAAACAAACTTATTTATATGTTGTTAAATGCTTTGCACAAATGAGAGAATTGACGTATGTGTTAACTGTAGAAATAGGTAAGCTTTTAAGACTGAGAGAATGGATAGAAATAAAAGCGATCATGCACTTCTGTGAACAGAAATGCAGTTGCCAATGATAACGATTCCATTCAGTTTGAGAAACTGTGATACAATGTTCACCACATTGAAAACTGAAACGCCCAATCTGGCATTATCTATGGCACATATCCAGTGATATGGGCCAAAGAGGACTTAGTGTGACATCTTAGAGTATCTATGAATTTATGACAGAAAAAAGTGGGAAGGTTTTTAAGTTAGGTAAAATTGTAACAGAACATTCTCTTCCCCGGTATAATAAAACTGGAAATGAGACAGGAGGGAAGAGAGCAGGGCACAACCATCAAAAGAATGACATAGCCGTTGAAGATATGACATAAACTGGTTAGAACCAACTAGGCCCAAGGTGGCGGAAGATTCAACTTCCAGTGGACCTTGAGCCTCATTATGCATTCATTGTAATACATTAGCTTAAACGACACACACACAGGCGCCATGATAGTTCCGAGGCTGGCCAAAAAGTGGGCTGTGGCCTAATTCCTGGAAATCCCCACCTCTTCCCCATAATAGTTGGAATAATCCTCTCACTCACCAGCCTATGAAATTACCCAGCCCATAAAAACTACCACCCCTGCACCAGACCACCCTCGCCTTCTAAGACGGCCCACACTCTGTCTGTGGAATGTGTCTCTCTCTAAATAAATCTGCTTTCACTTTACCATGGCTCCCTCTTGAATTCTTTTCTGCGTGAAGCCCATCCCAGGGACTCACCTGAGAACTGACACATGTGGTCTTCTCCCCCTCCCCCATTTTTCCTTTGATTATAAAACTGTAGCCCACGTAGTTACCGGGGCAGAGCCCTCTTGTTTGTCCACGTATATCCTTCACAAGCATCCTATATTAATCTACTTTTTACTTATCACTTTGTTTCTCGCTGGATTCCTTCTGCAGCGAACCATAAAGAATCTGAGCTTAAGTCATGAGATAAGTTGCGTGGTTTCAGTTGGAAGATTGTGGGTTCAAGTCCCTATGTGAGGTGCAGTTTCAGAAGGAGAAGAAATAGCAAGATGCGGTCATGTTTAAACTGGCACGTTTTACTTTCTATCTTGGAGGTTGGGCGGTTCGGAGAGGAGGCGAGACAGCGGGGCTAGAGAGGCTGTTCTGGCGGCTGCAGGCGTGGCCGGAAGTGCTGGGTCCCGAGCTGGAGCTCGAAACCTCGCGTGCAGGTATTCTACCTCTAGTTTCTTCGCAGACTGTGTCAGAGTGGAGGTGAGCCATCTGGACGATTTCAGGAGAGCATCTCACTGTTTTCGCAGACTTGCTGGCCTTGTGGCTATGACTGCGTGTTCTCTATCACTAAGTGGCCGTCAGCACCCCAAGAAGCAGGAATGAAAGTGGTGCTTTCTCCGGCCCAGGGTTCCAGGACACAGTCCCAGGCTGCCTATGGTTATGAGGCCGACTGAGGGTGTGAGGGGCCTTCACACCTCACTGCAAACTTTGCGCTCGTTGTAACATACAAAGAAACGACGCCTGGAAATTTCCAAACAAGTTTTTTCCTCAATTTCTTCCTTAACTTTAAGGAACAAGAAGCTGAGTAGGGCCCAGTATAGGGGCTGCTTTCTTTTCTACTCCCTTCGTATCAATATACATCTATATGTAAGTATGTATATATATTTCCTGTGGGGAAAAAAACCTATGATTAATTTTAATCTCTTTAATGCACAGTGTAAGCTTAGTTGTAAGGAGCTCAATATAAACCGGGTAATATAGTTAAGAGCTGAGGCTCTGGAGTCTGCTGGGTTTTCAGCCATGGTTCTACAACTTGTTAACCGTGGGACCTTAGGGGATGTTAAGGACTGAATGTTCTTGTCTTCTCAAAATTCATATGCTGAAGTCCTAATTCCCAGTGTGGCTATGTTTGAAGATGGGACCTCTAAAGGAGTAATTAAGTTTAAATGAGGTCATATGGGTGAGGCTTTGGTCCAATAGGCTTAGTGTCTATATAAGAGACACCTGAGAGTTGTTCCCTTTCCCTCTCCACCTGTCTAGGATTCAGCAAGAAGGCAGCTATCTGCAAGTCAAGAAGAAAGCCCTACCTGAAACTGAAGCAGCTGGAACCTTGATCTTGGACTTCTAGCTTCCAGAACGGTAAGAAAATAAATTTCTGCTGTTTAAGCCCCGCAGTCTAAGGTATTTTGTTATAGTAGCCTAAGAAGACTAATAAAGAAAAAATATTTAATTCTCTGTGCCTTAGTTCCCTTACTGTAAAATGAAGGTAACAGGCCCACTTCCTAGTGTTGCTTTGATGAGCTGAGTGTAAGAAGCTCAACTAATGTTAGTTATTCATATTATAATTATTGAGAATGCAGTTTACTGTTGTCGTTATGCAAGTAGAATAGAATGAGCTAATTTGGTGAATGAGTGTTTTTTTTAATGAATTAAACTCATTAGGTATAAGTATTTATACATATTTTGTATGTAGAAGCATGTACATGAACCTGAGACAGATATAAAGCTTTGTCAAAGAATGCTAAAAAGAGAGGTCTGTGGAATGTAAGAAGAGTAAATTAAACAAATTTTTTTTGATATGAATTTTGACTTTTTTTGAAGGTGTGACTCAAATGTGACCAAACAGACTTAGGTGAATATCGTTTTGAAATTTTCAAGGTTCTTAAACTGTACCCTAGATAACTAAATGCAAATTGTTAGTCTGAGCTCTTTTCTCAGACAATGACAAGGAGAAAAACAAAAAGAGTATAGACTATATGGTTCATTTAAATATTTTAGCCCCAAACTTCAGTCTGAAATTTTGACTGCAACGAGCTCTTTTAATGTCCTGGAGACAGAAATTCAGTCAATTTAGCAAAGCAAAGGTCAAGTCAATTATTTGTTGTCCTAGAGAGGCAATTGAATAATTGATTTAGTTAATATTATGTTTCTTGGGCTTCCCTGGTGCCACAGTGGTTAAGAATCCGCCTGCCAATGCAGGGGACACGGGTTCGAGGCCTGGTCCAGGAAGATCCCACATGCTGCGGAGCAACTAAGCCCGTGTGCCACAACTACTGAGCCTGCGCTCTAGAGCCTGTGAGCCACAACTACTGAAGCCCACGCTCCTAGAGCCCGTGCTCGGCAACAAGAGAAGCCACCGCAATGAGAAGCCTGTGCACCGCAACAAAGAGTAGCCCCTGCTCACTGCAACTAGAGAAAGCCCACACTCAGCAACAAAGATCCAGTGCAACCAAAAATGAATAAAAATAAAAAATTAAAAAAAATATTATATTTCTTTAATCTGGTAATGACTGTGAATTTTAGACAAAATCTCAATGAAATCAGAATTTTTCTTCCTACTAGTTAATACCTCAACACAGTGACATATGTCATTTTATAGACAAATTGCTTACTGCAGTATGTTCTTTAATAAAGTGTTTGGGACCTAGAATTGAAAGTAGATGTGCTTGTATGGGTTGGGCAGGAATGGGGGGTGGGGAGGAGTCAACTGTCTTCAGACATTTGACTGACTGATCTAACAAAGTTCCTACTATTCCTAAAAAAATTTCTAGGTTGTTGCTGATGGCTTTGAGGGCAGAATGCAATTCTTATAAGAAAATAAGAAACCCGAGGGTACAGGAAGAATATTGATAAAAAATCAGAGATAAGGTAGGTAAAGCAGATTTCTCTGAAAAAATATCTCTTTTTTAATCATGTCTCTCCCTCTTAATTACCAAATCTGGTTAGTTAGAGGTAGAATAAGAAGAAAGTAGGAGAGAGATGGTGAATACAGAATTTCATTGTCATCAGTAAATAAGTTGTATGTGTCTATTTATATGTTTTACTGTCATCTTATAAAACTGGGACTTAGTAGCAGGAAATTCTATAATGAATCATAAATATAACAGTATTTTAATAGTATAAATTGTATGCTCATGATGCTTATAGTAGAATAGTAAAGTCTTTTAATAAGCTCTAGAAAAACCTTCAATGTAAAGCCAACTAATGAAAAACTATAGGTTTAAAATAAAACACTATAATGATGTAATCTGTTTGGCATCTTAAGTTATCTAACTTAGTCTTATAAGTTCAGTGTGTAATTTGCCTAGGGAAAAGATAATTCTTTTTTTTTTAAGGAATATTTATTGTGTGCTTATTACATGTCAGACATTGCTGGCATTTTTTTAAAATTTTTATTGGAGTATAGTTGCTTTATTTATTTATTCTGTTAGCATATATGTGGCATCTAGAAAAATGGTACAGATGAGCCGGTTTGCAAGGCAGTAATAGAGATACAGATGTAGAGAACAAATGTATGGACACCAAGGGGGGAAGTGTGTGTGGGGGTGGGGGGGTGGGATGAATTGAGAGATTGGGATTGAGGTGTATACACTGTTGTGTATAAAATAGATAACTGATAAGAACCTACTGTATAAAAAATAACTAAAACAAAATTCAAAAAATATATAAATGCAATAAATAAATATTCTGTTAGTTTATACTTTACATACAACATTCTTTTTTTTAATTTTTTTTTTTTTAATTTTTTAAAAATTTATTTTATTTATTTTTGGCTGTGTTGGGTCTTTGTTGCTGCACGCAGGCTTTCTCTAGTTGTGGCAAGCGGGGGCTACTCTTCATTGCAGTGTGCGGGTTTCTCATTGCGATGACTTCTCTTGTTGTGGAGCACGGGCTCTAGGCGCATGGACTTCAGTAGTTGTCGCGCACAGGCTTAGTTGGTCCACGGCATGTGGCATCCTCCCCGACCAGGGCTCAAACCTGTGTCCCCTGCATTGGCAGGCAGATTCTTAACCACTGTGCCACCAGGGAAGTCCCAGCATTCAGTTTTGAGGGGTCTTCTGGAGGCTGCAAGTCCAAGATGAAGGTGTCAGCAGCATAGTTCCACCTGAGGCCTCTCTCTTTGGTGTGCAGATGGCTGCTCTATTAATGTGTCTTCACATGACCTTCCCTCTGTGGCCGCACTTCCTTGATGACTCCAAAAGACAATTCTTAAAAAGTTCTTTCTCACTTAAGTTATTATGAATAAGAAAATATTAATGTACTTTATATGCACTTTTAAGTAGTGCATAGGCAGGGACAGAGAAAATTAGAAAACTTAAAAAAAATGAGTGCTAAAAAGTGAAGGAAAAGCTGTTTTGTATTGAATTCCCACCCAAAGATATCTGAGAAAGAATAGAAGTAACTAATATATCCAGTTTTTAAATATTGCTTTAGGAATAGTTTCATTTGCTGGAAAATAGTGAAAAGATAAGGAACAATATATTTCTCAGTAAGCTGAGAGAGTATATTTGACTGCAAGTTTTTAGTATCTACAAATGCTGTTTAAAGAGGATATTAATATCCATTAATGTCTCCCAAGCAAAGCAAAGCAAATCAATGGGAAAAATATTAAAGCTAAGAACATTTGGTAAAGTGGCTGTTTTCAAAATAAACATTATAAAAAAATAGCTTTATCAGTAATAAACATTAAAAAGAACAAAAAATTACACTGAAGTTGTAAAATATGAAATTTCTAGGAATTATCTCAACAAAATTTGTCATACAAACAAATTTGAGACCTATGGAGGAAATAAATTTAAGACCTATGGAGGAAATAAATTTAAGACCTATGGAGGAAATAAATAAAAGACTATTTTTTCCTCTTTTGTATCCCTAATGCTTTGAATAGTGCTGGGCTCAGCCCATGAAATATTTGTCAAATAGCTAATGGATCAACCTTGTGGAATATGTAGAAAATAGTTTGGGAAATGCTTTTATGATGTAAAAATATTGCAGTGTTGACATTCAATGTATATATACATATATAATGAATATGTATGTATATATGTTTGTGTGTGTTTTCTATTAAGTGAATATTATTTTTAAAATTGCACCCAGCATTCTATATAACAGAGAAGTAATAGAGGCATGTGATTCTAGTATTTAATCAGATAGTCAAGGGTTGCAGATTTATTTATTTCTTTTTTTACTTATTTTGCTCCTGAATTTTAATCCCTAGTTGTTATATACTCTAGTTTCTGGAAATATAAGGTCAGAATTCTGAATTACAATAAAAATAATCAAACACAAGCACTCGTACACACATGCATGCACACATACATAAACACACCCTACAGTCGACCAGAGAACAAAACCTAGTGTCTCAGTTCAAAGTCATATCATGTTTCATCCAACTACCCATCCATTGATCCATTGATCCATCAGTCCATTGATCTATTGATCCATTGGTCCATCCATCCCTACATACGTACATAAAATTAAGTTTATTGACCTCTGTAAATATAAACTAGTATTAGCAACCTGTTTCAGTAAAGGAAACATAAAAGGTAATCATAGAAAGAGTAGAAAAAATAGAGTATTGCAGTGAAAGTCTAGGAAAAGAAGTGTTTCAAGGAGCTGGGAGGAGTCTATGGGGATGATACAGAGGGATTATGTCTTGGTAGTATTCTTTTGGATTCATTGCTTAGGATGCTACTGATGAATTTCAAGATTGCAGTTTTAGTAGGTTCATTAAGTACAAGCCAGATTCAGTTAGATTGAAAGTAAGTGTGGTGAGAAGGAAGTAAGGAGTTGAATGTGTGGCATCCTTATCAGTACCACTCTTAGGACTGGGAAAGAGTGGCCCCTGCTCTCACACCTGCATTATAAAAGGACACACGCATCACAAGCCCACAGACTCACATGTTTATTAAAGAACACATGGGCAGTACTGTTATCAGAGATCTGGAACTCGGTGTTCTTTTAATACGTGAAATGAACCTAAACATCGTCTTTTTTGACATACCATTTGGTCTTCAGGGAAATGCTCCTTTTCATCTCTTGCACCATGTGTTTGAAACAAAAAGTGACAATGTCTGAATGCCATGAAATTTGTGCATCAGGTTAATGTCAAAATCACCTATACCTTCAAAGTGCAGGAATGATCTGAGCACCAAAAGTGCTTAGGTAAAAGGAAAAAAAAAAAAAAAAAAAATATATATATATGTATATATATAAAAAAATTAACTTGTCAAATTCTTCCTCTCACCATGGAAGAAGGTTGTAGATTCTTGCATGACAAAGTATCCTTCCCAGCAGTTCTGAGCTTCTATTCTCTGTTCCTCTGTGTTCCAATTCCTGGTTCTGGAGCCACTCAAAAATAGTACAGAATTTGTAGCATTTGCATGGCAGCTGAGAATCAGTTTGTAATGTTAAACCACATTATTATAATGATTTTAAAATTATTTTTACTTTATGTTTTTGATGAAATATATTCAGAATTTGGATGCTTTGAGAACAATAACATTTTACATTTTAATTCTTAGATCATTCCAGTCAGTAGAACAAAAATAACACTATAATATTACTTATAAAAACAATTTGTGGGACTTCCCTGGTGGTCCAGTGGTTAAGACTTCACCTTCCAATGTAGGGGCTGTGTGTTTGATCCCTGATGGGGGAGCTAAGATCCCACATGCCTCAGGGCCAAAAAACCAAAGCATAAAACAGAAGCAATATGGTAACAAATTCAATAAAGACTTCAAAAATGGTCCACATTAAAAAAAGAAAAATTGTGATTTTGATGAAATAAAGGCAAAAATATTTTGGAATATACTCTATGAATTAGGTATGCCTTTGTCTGTTACACATCCAAACATTGCAAGCTCAGCAAGAGAATGATGCCCAGACACATACAATATTTATTAAAGTCAGTCATCTTTGATATTTTGATAATTTCAGTCACAAAGAAACCATAGTTTTATCAGTATTTTTCCATTTAAAAAAGTCATGAAGGTAGATTTGTCAAAGAAGAGAAAAACATTTTTATTTAGCAGTATGTTAGCTTGGTTTATAACTTTTAAATATTTAGACATATGGTTTGTGGGCTTCATTTGTACTCTTGCTTTGGGTCTTGTAAATTTTAGGGCTGGGTCTAGTGTGAATATATTCTTGAATATTTGTTCACTTACATAGTTTCTTAAGATAAATTTATAAAATAGAATTACAAAGTCAAAGAGAGAGACCTTTTTTGTGAACATTTAGATTTGTAATGATTTCATAGCAAAAGCCCCTTTAATAAATGAAAATATTATTTATTGAGTACTGTTTACTACCCTTTTATCAGAAAATCCCTCATAATTTTGTTATTGAATGTATAAGTTATTACAGTGTTGCAAAATTCTGCAGAACTATTGCAGAGGTCCTGAAGAGGCAGAGAGGAAGTCAGAGGAGAGCTGGGGAGGTACAGGGCAACTGGAGGAGGCTTTCTTTGGGTTCAGATTTTATCCGTGATCTCTGTGCTGCAGTTTAGTTACAAACCAAGCGTCCCTCAGCCTGGAAATTTGGTGGTGGGCTCCATGGGTCATATACATTCTTCAAAACAAATTGCATTTTGAAAGACTATACACAAATACATTTTTTGTTACAAAATATAAATCAGAAAATTTATGAAAGAATGGGGAGAATGATAATTGCCTACAATCATATATTGAGAGAAAAATTTCTATAGTATTGATACTTTTGTATATATATTTTCAGACATGTATGTGATTTTATATATATTTAAATGTGTATATATAAATATATATATATATATACATTTAAAATTTATCCCCCATTTAATATACTGAGAACATCTATCCACGTCAGTACATATCTAAGGTTGCATTGCATTGGTATATGAATATACCTTAATATATTCATTTATAATTTATGTCACATTCTTAGACATCTAAGATGTTTTTGCTTCCATAAATAATCCCAAGACAAATATGTCTGTACATAAATCTTTAGAATCTTGTCCATTTATTACTTTAAAGCATGTTCTGTGAAGTGGAATTACAGATTTTAAAATAAATACACGTTAAAGCTTTTGGTAGATATTGTCAAATAACTCTCCACAAAGGGTATATGTATTTTACCCTGCTGTCTGTGGAAGTGATTAATTCCTCAATTCACTGTTATTTTGTTTTTACTCTTTACCAGTCTCTATGACAATGCAAATAATTTTTGTTTTATTGTGTATGGTCGCAAAATAATTTAGATAAGCTTTCATATATTTATGGACAGTGCATTTATTTGTGAATTGTTCATATAATTTCCATATTATTGTTTGATGTCTTCAAACTGTTCTTTTTTTAAAATTTATTTTTTTATATTTATTTTTGGCTGCGTTGGCTCTTCGTTGCTGCGCGGGGGCTTTCTCTAGTTGCGGTGAGGGGGGGCTACTCTCCGTTGCGGTGCACGGGCTTCTCATTGCAGTGGCTTCTCTCGTTGCGGAGCATGGGCTCTAGGCATGCGGGCTTCAGTAGTTGTGGCGTACAGGCTCAGTAGTTGTGGCTCGCGGGCTCCAGAGCACAGGCTCAGTAGTTGTGGCACACGGGCTTAGTTGCTCCGCAGCATGTGGGATCTTCCTGGACCAGGGCTCGAACTCGTGTCTCCTGCATTGGCAGGTGGATTCTTAACCACTGTGCCACCAGGGAAGTCCCAAAATTGTTCTTATATATACACCTTATACAGAAAAAAATACTAAAGCTTTGTCTCAATTTAACAACATTTAGAAAACTATTTATTGACCAATACTCTGTTTAGTGGAGGGCACTAAATAGACACATTGAAAAAAATAAACATGACGGCTGAGCTGAGTGACTTATTTAATGATCAAGCCAAGGAAGATAGAAGAAAAGGAAAGATGGTCTTCACACCCAGAAAGCTGTTTTAACCAAGACAGATAGTGATAGCATTCACATTGCTTCAGTGCAAGAAATCTGGCTCCATAATTCATATTGCTGTGTTTTTCATTTTTTGCTTTATATTAATTTATTACAAGTATAAATTTAATGAACACATTTTAAAAATTCAAATAGTATTAAGCAGCTTATAACTAAAAGAAACAGTATACCCTGCCCTGTTCCTCCCCATCCTCTAAACGACTGTACAGAAGCAGCCACTTTTATCATTTTTAGTTACTGGAACATATATTTGCCTGCATATTTATAAGTAATATATTTAAACATCTATTTTTTGATCTTCAAATTTTAGATATTATAAATCAATTTCATGTTAAGAAAGGCTTTAGCTTTGTAACACTAACTCTCTCTCTTATACATGCACACACATACACACACACACAATAAACACCTACATTTCTCTTCCTATATTTCTCAAAATTATAATTTTTGTTTAAGTCATTGTTCTTAGTTTCTAATATTATAACTGTTACCTGAGATTTCTCAGTCTCAGCACTATTGACATTTCAGCTGGATAATCTTTATTGTGAGGGGCTGTCATGTGCATTATAGGGGTGTTTAGCAGCATCCCTGACATGTACCCACTAGATGCCAGGAACACATCCTAGTTGTGGTAACCAAAAATATCTCCAGACATTGCCAGATATCTCCTGGAGGACAAAATTGCCTCTGATTGAAAACCATTAATTTCATCTTATAAATGATCCATGTTATTATGTATTGTTCACCGCTGAAATTACATGTCGTACAGTTATTTTACTGTCTTTTCATATAAATTTTGTTTCTATTGGAGTTAATAACTGCATTATGTGTGTGTCTTTGCTTCATTATATATGTAAATTCACTGACAGAATTATAAGACACCTCTTAATATGTCAAAGACATCTGTTAACCTGTCAGTTCAGTTTTCTCTGGGAGGTACTTCTATCCTCCTGCTCCAGGATGGACTGGTTGCTCTCAGTCAGATATATTACTGTCATTTTGCAACTTCTCCTTGTCATACTAGGAATTTCCTTTGCCTCACTAATCTGATAAAGCCCTGGATTCATATGTATTGGTTATAAATTGTACTTGGCTGCTTATAAAAGACACAAAACAACAGTGGCTTTCACAGCAATAAATTAACTTTTTGCTAATATATAAGTAGTAGAGAGCTAGTTCTGTGCAGTTCTGGTGGCTCCAAAAGTCATTAGGGATCCTGACTGCTTTCTCTTTCTGTTACACCATGCTCATGCATGGTCCTGATGGTCAAAAAGTGCCTGCTGGATCACTGCCATCACATCTGCACTCAAAGCAGGAAACAGGAGGAGGAGGTGGGGAGAAGATAGAAAGTGTTCTTGTATAAAATTTGGTTTGATTTTATAGAAAATTTTATGTTGGAAATCATGTTTTCTTCGATTAAAATGTTGAAACCATTCCCTCAATGTCTTCTGGCTTTCAGTGTTGCTACTGAGAAGTCACATATTATTTTGATTCCTGATTCTTTGTGGTCATTTTTTTCCCCCTCTAGTTGCTTTTAGCATCTTTCCTTTATCTTTACTGTTTTTAAATTTCACGAGTCATCTTGGTTTGGATCTTTTTCATTCAGTTGTGCTGGACACTTGGAGGAGGTTTTCAATTTGGAAACTCAATTTCTTTTGGACAATTTTCTTATATTTCCTTTTTTAAAAATTTATTTTTTCTCATTTAAATAATTAGAAAAATTTTATTGAAGTATAGTTGATTTACAGTATATTTCTTCGATAATTTACTCCCCTCTACTTTTTTTATATATTGATTCTGGATGTTAATGCTCTAATTCATTAAATGCTGGAATACTTGGATTGATCCTATAATATTCTCTTGTTGTTTTTCCTCTCTTTTATTTTTCAGTTATTTTCTTTTTGGTTCTGTGCTTCTGATATTTTTTTTCAATTTTATCTTCAAACCCCTCTCTTGAATTTTTTATTTCTGCTGTCCACTTATATTTTCTTGCTTGTTCTCTGTTTCTGTTTTATAGCAATCTCTTTTTACATCCTGATTTCAATAACTTCTCTCTGAGACCATTAATGATAAAGTTTTAGTATTTTCTTCTGCTTCTCCAAGGTGCCGTTTTCCTGTTTGCTTATTTTATTTTTTTATTTTCTTTAAGGGATATTCCTCAAATATCTTGTAATGCTTTGATAATCTATTTCTCTTTAAGAGTGGGGTGCTTAATGGGTAATTAGAAGCTCTGTACAGAGCTCATCATCTTCGTATAGCACTGTTTGGTAGGGACTTCACCATTTCATAGGGAAAAGTCCAAAGTTAATATCTGTAGATATGGGTTTTTTTTCCAGTTTTATTGAGATATAATTGACATATAACATTGCATCAGTTTAATGTGTATGACATAATGATTTCATATATGTATATTGTGTTTTCTAGTTCTGATCAAACTCCCTGTGGAAGACTATTCTGACCCACTGCCCAGGGGAGGGATTTAAACTTGACTGTTAGCATTCTGGGAGTGGAGCATGAGAAGTAGAATGCAAACCTCCTTTAAGGATGTGTAATTGAATTATTTTTTCTGTTTTCAAAATGGCACTGTATCCCTGCCCTCATTTGTACAGCCTCAAATCCACAGGTTCTTAAGTTCAAATTTTCCAGAAACTTTACTCCAGATGATATGATAGGGGAGCAGATCTGAGGATCTAAATTCTCTTTATAAAGACTTCCAACGGATTCTCCCTTGTTCAGACCCATCTTCTACTTCTTCCTACATACCTGCTTACTCCTACTGAGCTTCTAGAGATTGTCTGGCTGGAATTGGTTTCAGATGTCATCCTTACTAGAACAGTTACCACTCATGAATCTTATTTTCATCTTCATCTTCTTTATTGATGCATCTTGTATGCTCGAATTAACTCTTTCATTTGCTTTGCCCTTGTCTTTTATCTATTTTTATTAATTTATGTACATTTTGGTAGTATTCTTGGAGGCTAAAGATAAATAAGTATGTTCAATATGCCATGTTTATCAGTTTCCATTCATTTGTTATAGCTACCCTAGGTAATATTTAAATGGTCTCAAATATATAAATAAAAGGACATTTTAATGTGGCTAGGTTAGGACAACAGAAAGAAGTAGTTACTCTGAGTTGACTTGGGGGGCTGGTCTAGCTGTTGGGGCTTTGACATTTGGTGCCATGAATTGTTTGGCCAACAGAACATAACGAGATTGTATGTTGTAGTCTCCACTTTATGTGTTCCCTATCATGATAGCTCATACAATTGCTACTTCTATCAGGGTGAAAAAGTCAGATATGCCGAGATTTGA
Source organism: Globicephala melas (assembly GCF_963455315.2). Lineage (NCBI taxonomy): Eukaryota > Metazoa > Chordata > Mammalia > Artiodactyla > Delphinidae > Globicephala > Globicephala melas. The sequence continues at coordinate 42,280,606 of NC_083325.1, forward strand.
AAGATGCTTATGTGGTTATCTGATAAAATCTAATTTGTAGCTAATGTATTTTGTATCACTTGAACCCTTCACTTCCAAACCAATGTTCACATTAGCTGTCATGAGTAAAGAATATGTGTTATCTTACCTCATTCCTAATCTTGAGTTGAAATTCAATGAGAACCATTTGTGATCTTCCAAACAGTTCCTTTTAGTGGAGAAGTTCGAAATGAACAGGCTGCACCTCACCAGCGCAGCATAGCATAGGTAGGAAGAGGCAAGAGTAGGAGTAGAGAGGAATAGGTCTGCAGTGATCAGAGTATTTTTCTGATTTTCTAGTATGTGACTAATGTGGAGGATTTCTTATTCAAATTATTTTTAGGAATTACATTGCCTGACTTGTGAGGCCCTATACAACATGTCTTCTGTCATAAATTTAGTGATGTGGCCTTATTATTTGGATTGTACTGAATATGTAGTGCATTTTGCATTTTTCCTCCACTTAACTCAGTATCTGCCCATTAGCTGCAAGTCACTTCTCAGATGACACAGCGTTTGAAATACCATATGGGAATAAATAGTTGCATTTGATTTTTGATTATTTCCAAAAGGCATCAGTGAAAAGCTGTGGTAAAATATAAGGTTGAGTCCCTGGGTAAAGGAAATTACTGCATTTCAGCTACCGTATCACGTGTCTTAAGGAAATGCTTACTCATATCATTAAGAGGTGCATTGCATTATATATCTCAAGAGTAGATTTTTCTGCATCTTAATTAAATAGATTGCATATCCTGGGTTAAAAGCAGAAATGAGATAACAGTGATGAGAATTGGTTTTAAGTTTTCAGATGTTAAGGAAAAGAAGTAAAAGTAGGAATGCAGAGATTTATTTGTATCTTTTGACAAAAGGAAGATGTGAGGACAATTTATTTTTCTTGCAAAAAAAAGTGGAAATTTATTTCTTGCGTCTTTATACAGAGAACATCTAGGAATAAAATCTTCAAACCTAAAGAAACATTGCCCAGCTAATGGTTCTTGTATCGACCTTCAGCAGAGACAAAGAACATTACATTAAGTTGTGCCTTAGTGAAAGCAATTCTTTGAAGGGCTCTGGTAATGTGGTAAATGTGCTTTACTGTCTGATGGTTTAATACAGGAATGGATCTTAGGCAATCAGACAAATGGATGTAAGCACATCCATTAGATGCTTGCCAGTATCATGAGTAGAAGGAAGCATAAGATTCTATAGAATTTCTATAGGAAATTCAGTTCTTCCGTAGGTATTCAGGAGCATGGGAGGGTTATTTATCTCTGAAGTAATCATGAGTATAGCCCTGTAACTGAAATTCTTTATACCTTGTGGTATAGTCTCAGATTCACTTCTCTGTTTTCCTAGGTATGAGTAAAGATGTCCATTTTTATTTGATTGCACATATAGAAAATTTTATTCTTGTTGATATCCAGGAAGCTGAATATTCAGAAAGTAGATGAATGGATCAGATACATACCTATATTCTTTTAAAATAACCTCCCAATTCAAAAACATAAATTTAAAGATTTATGGTGAGCAATTTATAGCATAATTATTATTTTCTTTCAAATTCAATGCTAAAAAATTTAGACAACTATCTTCATCTACTTGGGCTGCCATAATAAAATACTACAGACTGGGTGGCTTAAACAAAAGAAATATATTTTGTCACAGTTTTGGAGTCTAGGTCAGGGTATTATATGGTCAGATTCTGATGAGGACTCTTTTCCTGGCTTGTAGAAGGCCTCCTTCTCTCTGTGTCCACACAGGGCAGAGAGAGCAAACTCTCCAGTATCTCTTGTTATAAGAGCACTAATTCCACAATGAAGGCCCCTCTCTCGTGACCTCACTTAAACCTAATACCTCTGAGAGGACCCATCTTCAGATGCCATTATATTGCGGGTTAGGGCTTCAACTTATTAATTTGGAGGGATACAGTTCAGTCCATAGCAACAATATTACCTGGGTTTTCATGTTGAGTATTGTAGTTGACTCCTCCAGATTTCCCAGTAACCAGTGTTTTCAAACCATGATGTGTAGCCATCTGTCCATCTGACTGAAAGTACCTGGGCTCATTCAAGAGGACCTATGTCTCCTATTTTGGCTGTCCCTCCCCTTATTTTTTTTGAGAAAGAACATGGTCAACAAAGACTCATTTTTGAAGAAATTGAGGAATTCTTGGTTAAATGACTGGTAGATCTGATGGAAAAGGAAGAAAAAGAGAAAGTTTAGAAACAATGCAGAAGTTTTAAACAAACCCTATATCAAACATCTTTTCTTACCCACTTTCCATTAAACATAAAAAAAAATTGATACATAAACTCATAATTCTAACTGTTCAGTAGAGCTTATTCATTTCTCTTTCTGACTGAACATATCCATACATATAGTACAATGTATAGCCCCTGATCCTTTCATTTTGCAGATTTCATGTGAATCCATACATACACTGGTATAAAATTGATCACATTTGTTTGAACAGAATCTCAATATGTTTTATTTCTTTGCCACTAACTACAGCTGGAAGCTAGAACTAAATATGTTAGGCATAGGTTATCTGTATTTGTGAATGGCCTTTTTTCCCCAGAAAAGGGACTTGAACCACGTCAACAGGATTGGCCACATGTAAATGTAATGCTTGATCCTTGAAGTAGAAAATAGAGAGTTAGCTCTAAAATAGGCTTCTATCATTTTACACACTTAAAATACATTGTTTAAGTTCTTGAGACCAAAGCAATGAAAGAATGTGAGTGGTTTCATTTCTATGTGTGCTCTCTGCAAACTAAAGGAACATTGTTTTGTGGGTGGTAATAAATATGTCTTAGAATTCATGTACTTTATTATTGTGTTTATAACGTACAACTAGTTAGGTTAGAGTGAAGAATTGAGCTATGTTCATATGTATGTGTCTCCTTGGACTGTGAGTTCTTTAAGGGCAGGCTCTATAATATATTTGAGTCTGTGTCCCCAGAATAGTATTTGTATGAAATAGGGGCTCCGTAAGTGCTTAATGATTGACTGACTGAATAAATATCTCCAAAATATCTGGACCACAGCATAATTAATTCAATGTTTTAGTTTGATTTAATGACCAATAGGGATAGCTCATGGTCAAATAAATTGATGTGCATCAAATTTATAATAAAAAATGGTGGGGCTTCCCTGGTGGCGCAGTGGGTGAGAGTCCGCCTGCCGACGCAGGGGACACGGGTTCGTGCCCCGGTCCGGGAAGATCCCACATGCCGCGGAGTGGCTAGGCCCATGACCCATGGCCTCTGGGCCTGCGCATCTGGAGCCTGTGCTCCGCAACGGGAGAGGCCACAGCAGTGAGAGGCCGGCGTACTGGGAAAAAAAAAAAAAAAAAATGGTGAAGCAACTTATTTTGTTTCAGTGACAATTATTTATAAGGCTTTCTATTCATCTGACTTAAAGATTAAACCCATATTTCAACCAAAATATTAGAGAACTTTACTTTCTTGTTGCTAGTTTATTTTCTTTCTCTTATATTACTTCGTTTTTGTAGATTACCCTGAACTAAAAAAATATTTCCAACCTCATTGAAGATTCTGGATGACAAGCCCTTGACTGAAAAATGCCAATGGCGGTTAGTTTTGGTTATTTTTAATGCACTTGCAGAACATTAGAAACCTCAGGTCTCTTTTTAAAAATTTCAAGTGCATTTTCACAGAAACTCTCAAAGATAGACCAAGATGATTACAAAGTCAAGGTTATTTTGCAAGGGTAAAATTCCTTACTGAATTCTAGTTAACTTGAGGATTCTGGTCAAATGCCAAGTCAGATAATCGCTTTATTCTCTGGTAAATTTCCTTCCTGGATTAGAATGCATTTACTTAATTTTATGATTTCTTCCAGGGGTGGATAATTGGTGAATATTCTTGATGCTTCATCACAGACATAGGTCCAATTTGATTATGTGGGAAATGATATGTGTGCAAAAGTTACAGAATTTTGCATCTTTTTATATTTAGTTTCTGGGAGTTAATGAATTCATGGCAGTGTGCTTTCAGTCTGGTGGAGGAGGATCCAGAAAGAAATACTTTATTGCTTTATCTTAAAATGGAGAATTGGGGCACCTTCGGATGAAACGAGACAGTATGTGATAGCATTATCATCATAGCCATTATTTATAAACAAAACCAAACAAAGCAACCATCTATGCAGGTGTTAGTTGTGGCAGAGTCAGGAGTGGTTGAGAAGAGTTTATTAGATGACTAAAGAGTGCAGGCAACATTGCATGGTGGAGTAATCAGCTTTGGAGTCATATAGCATTGGTTTCAATTCCCAGTTCTCCATTTTAGTAGTTTTGTTCTTTTCATCTTTTCAAGTTACTTTTCAGTGTCTGGCATGTAATAGTTTTAATATAAATCGTAGTTATTGTCATTAGCCACTAAACAACTAAGGTGTTTTTCTGGAATATTCACACTTTTTCAATCAACATTTGTCTTAAACATTTTTGGTGATGTGAGACTGAATGTTTTGTTGCAGTGAAGTCTTTATCCTGTGATTTTCCCTACTCAATTAACCAGATAGCCTCCACTCTTGGTTTAAAAAGCAGAAACCTCAAAGGGTTAGAGACACAAACATTTGCGTACTATATCTCATTTTTGTTGGATATTTTAAGAGAAAAAACATTTTAAAATCTCCCTAACAGTAGGGGCATGGCCATTCCTTTTAAATTTTGGTCACATATTCAGGAAGATAGCAACGGTAGCTGATAGGGAAATTAATGGTCCCTGAAGGGCTGGTCTATGTACCTTGGAACATATTCAGATTTACCTTATAGACTGGTTAATTGTACATAATGGAGGCACAGGTGGTATTGGTTGTGAAGAGGAGGAAGATCCTGAACTTTCTCACTCATCTTTTCATTTGTTAGGGAGTAAGGAGGCCATATGTAAATTAATTAAGTCTAAAAGATATGTTTGGTCTATTCCTGAGATTGTATTGAACTTAAGCCTTTGATTTTGAGGTCAGAAATCCTGGCTTTGCTATTTGTTACCACTGTGTCCTCCTATGAGTTACTGGACTTCTCTGGACTTAGTGTCTTATCTATAAAATCATAATAATATGTCCCACATCATTATAAGTTTTATCTGGAACTTTATTACCTAGATAATGCAAGGAAAGTCTTGTTTTAATTCATAGTGCAAAATATCTGTTCAGAAAATGTTTGATGGTCTCTGAACCAAGTTTTTGAGACTTAAGAATGCAAAAAGGCAACTGACAGTTGTTGAGTATGCACATACTGTGTGCGAAATAGATGTTGGCCAATTATTATATATATTTATCTCATTTAATCCACATAGCAGTCATGTTGAGTTGGTCCCCTTACCTTCATGTACAAGGTGAGGGAACCAAGTCTTAGGCTGGTTTAGTAGCTTGTTAAGTCACACAGCTAGAGGCTTACAATGCCAAAACTTTATTGAGTTTGTCTATTGTCAGACAGCAAATTCTATTCTCATGGAATGTATTATGTTCCTGGGTCTGTGTTCTTTGCTACCACCATAATATCTTCATAATTTCCTGTTGATTAGTTTATTCCTTCTTATGCTGAGCCTGTGTGCTTTACTTTAGACTACATACCTGCTTGATTTAGGGTTTGCAAATATGTATCTATCCAATTTAGGTGTCAGGAAATCCATGCTGTTGATTTTCTGGTTAGCAGGTATAGTAAAGAGAAATGTGATTTACACAGGTTATTTTATAGCATTATTGTTTAACTTCAAAAGGAAACATATTCATTTTATATGTATTTAATAAGCAAAAGGCTGATGGTCTCAGATTCCTTGATATCCTCTTGAAAAAACATTAAATGTAACAGATTTACTAATATTTTTCTCATTAAATCGCATATGAATTTATTCTGTGCAAAGGCAAGGCCTGTATATCTGTGGCAAAATCAGGCATGGCTGAAAGATGAAGTCATTCGTAGTTGCCAGGGAATTATATATATTAATAATATGACTCCTGAGAGTGGAAGTGCTGTCATCTCTCTGTCCACCTGCCAAAAGGATTGCAGAGAGGGCACAGAAAACCAGAAATTCTGCAGCTGCACCAATAAGACAACTCCAAAATGATATGAAAGTGGAAAAAAACAGAATTATTGATTTTGAGGTATTCTTATATGTCAGTTCCAGCCATGACCAAATCCAGTCTTTAATGAAAAATGGAGAATTCAGAAACAAAGTTAAATTAATTTGTCATTGTCCCTCCAATTCATAGCTAAATTTATATTTTCTATTTGAAGATGGTGGATATGTAATGCAAAGCAGATATTTCATAAACCTAAGTAGATAAACCTGTGTACAGAATGCAACTAAATTTGCTGTTTAAGACAGCATTTAAGGTTGAAAACCTTGAAATTCTTTAATTTTACTTAAAGACTTAAGCAACACAAAAATAAGTTGCTTTTATTTTTCAGGTTACAGATAATATGAAAAGAAAGTTGCCAATCATTCCAGAGTTTTATTTTAATCCTTCATGGATAGTGTTTTTTAAACTTGTGCTTATCTCTCATTTAGTGGAATTTATGTAACTCTAGAGAACACAGTGGTGATCATGGCTCTTTGGATGTGGTCCTTTTGAATCCATGCCCTTTACCACTCACATACCCTGCCCAAATCCCAGCAAATGACCCTGTGTCAGAAAGAAAGTAGGAGCTGCCTAACATAAATTCTCTCAACTTTCTACCCCACCACCCATAAATTTATCTACTTCTATGTACTCCAGCTACAAAGGGAGAGGGTCAAGACTGGTTGTTTTCTGGTGCTCTATAACCCATCCGCTCCTGCTGTCTACCTCTAGTTTCTTATTACATTTATTTATCATTTGATCTCTTCTTTGCTATTAATCTCTCACACTTCACTGGTTCCTTTTTTTCAATTTATAAATATTCATTAACTCAACAGTTATTTATTAAGAATCTGTTTGACGACAGGCTCTTTTCTAGGCACTGGAGTTACAGTATTGATTGAAATAGACAAAAATATCTACTTCCATGGAAGTTAGATTCTGGTGAGTGGAGAAGAGATTTTAAAAATAGGTAAATATGTAATATAGCAGATGATGGGAGGGACTAATGAGGAGTTCACAATAAAATAAGGTAGTCTGGAAAGGCTTCATTGAGGAGATGATATTTGTACAAAGGAGGTTAGAGTGTAGAACGTGTAGATCTGGGGAAGAACATTTTAGCAGAGGAAACATGAAGTAGAAAGATCTTGAGAGAGGAGCATGCCTGCCATATGCAAAAAACAACTAGGAGGTCAAAGTGGCTGGAGCAGTCAGTGAAAGAAGATGGTGCAGATCCTGCAGAGTATTTTGTCAATTATACAAACTGAAAAATAATAAAAATGTATAATTGATAAATAAGAGGGGAGATAGAATCGTAAGAATGCTCAATTAATATAAAAGAAGGCAAAAAAGGAAATAAAAAAGAACAGATGGAATAAATAAAAACAGCTAGAAAGTTGTAGATTTTAGTACAACCTATCAATAATCACATAAATGCTCTAAACCCACCAAGTAAGATATATCGTCAGACTGCATATAACAGAAAGACCCAATTCTATGCTCTTTACAAGAAGCCCACTTTAAACATAGAAAAAATAAAACGGATAAAATATTAGGATTGAAAAATATATACCATGTAAATAATAAAAAAAGAAAGCTAGATTAGTTGCACTAATATCAGATAAATAAGACTTCAGAACAAGAAATAGCACCAGAAATAAAGAGGGGCGTTTCATGACACAAAGGGGTCAATTCTCCATGAAGGTCTATCAATTATAAATAAGTATGCACCAGAAACGAGCAAAAATTGACAGAATATAGGAGACAAAAGCAAATATACAATTTTAGTTGAAGACTTCAACAATCCCCTCATTAACCAATACGAGACAGAAAATGAGCACGCATATAGATGACCTGAATAATATCAACCACGTTGATCTAACTGACATTTATGGAACACTCCCCTCCAAACACACACACATACCCACCCACACTCACACACATACACACAGCAGAATATACATTTTTTTGCAAATGCACAAGGAATAATCATCAAATTTACCATATTCTGGGCCATAAAATAAATCTTACAAATTTAAAATAGTAAAAATAATACAAAATGTGTTCTTAGACTCTAGAGGAGTTAAATAATAAATTTCCAGAAAGTACCCAAACTTCACAACTCTCTGTTGACTTACCTGTGCCCCCTTCTAGGTATGCTTCTACCACCACCCTCACATCCTGTGGCTAAGAGCCAACAAAGGACTATTACTGAATTCTCTGATCCACTCCTCATTGGCTTTAGCTCTTATTTTCAGTTGTGCTCCTGTATTTTTGACTTGAAATTGATCTTGATTTCCTTATCCCGACCCTTGATATTATTTAGGACTTTGGCTAATGAGTGGGATGCCCCACACAACTATGATCCCCTAAACCCAGTTGCTACCCACATGCCTGACCAAGGCCCATAAAGTTAACACTTGGTAGTAAGGTTTTCCCAGAAGAGTCAATCACTCTCTAGTTTACACTCTTACTGTATCTTGCCCATGATTAAATGAAATATGATATATAAAGAGTTTGTGCAATCCTTGGCATGTGGCAAGTTTGCAGTAATACTAGTTGTTAGTATTAATGTAAAATTTTTGGTCTTTTTCTTATTATATTGATATATGTGTTTTATTTCAATTTTTAGCTTCTCTCCCCAACTTGTTTTATTCTTTGTATTTACTATTGATAAATATGATCACCAGGCCCCAAGTTACTCAAATTATAAAACTGGAGTTGTCTTCAATTTCTCTATTTTTCTCCAGTCGTTAACTACTATAGAGTCTACCTCTTGAATGCCTATCGTATTTTTTTATCATCCTCTCAGTTCCTGTTGCTCCTATCTCTTTATACCTTGCCTGGGCTAGTGCAGTATTTTCCTAACTAGATTCTTTTTCTCAAAGTCATCCCCTACCATGATTCCAGAAGTATAATTCCAAAATGCAGGCATGATCTCGTATTTAAGACACATTATTCATTGTCATTGGGAAGTCCATGAATCCCTTCATTGTATCCTTCTGAGTAACAAGTCTCACTTCTGATTATTTCATCATGTGCACTCATCAGTGCTACACTACTTGCAGTTCCTCCAAATTATTTACATCTTTTTGCTTTTGTACATATTTTTCGACAGGAAAACTCTTATACCCCCAGTTTGTTGGTGTGAACACAGTTTAAATTCCTCCTCACTTCCAAAGCCTTCACTGATAGCTAACTGCCATCCTGTCCTCTCTAGTGACAACACACCACATATCCCATCCTATGTGGTGCTCCTTTTGGTACTTAACCAGGGTGTTATCATTTTAAATTCGTATGTCTATTTTCTCCACTAGATTTTGAGTTCCTTGAATTCAGGCATGGCTGACATCTTATTAATCTGCTTCTTCAACCCTTTGTCCAACCCTGGACATGTGGAAGGTTTCATACTAGAATGGCTGACTAAATAGAATGAAATAGAATGGACTGAGTTAGGTTCAGTAATGTCCCATGGAACTTTCCAGACTTATGATTCCATAATGCATTAAAATTGAATGAAGACAAAGATCAACTTTTAAAATTTGTTCAAATTATCCAGATGTACAAAACATACCAAATATTATGTTGTTTCTTCACTTTCAAGGCATGAAACTCATCAATAAATTCTTTGTCTGAATTTTCTAGCATTGTGCCACATGTAGCCTGTAGATGTATGTGGATTTAAATATTTCTGAATTTTATATACACATGATTTATTCTTTTACTTCAAAAAATTGGTAGAAATTTGAACTGGCTATCAATCCTTAGCTACAGAAAAATGCCTTCTGTGTATAAAATGTAATTCTATACACTGTATTGAATGTTGAAATTTTATCTACTATAAATTTATCTGAACATGTGCTGAAACATTGTCAGTGATAAAATCCTTAAGCAAGAAATCTTGAAAAAAATGAGATAAAATACCCCCAAATTGTCTGTTGCTTACAGGGGCTATTTGACCTTTTGATTTGGTCATTCCAAGATCCAAAATTGGATACAGAATGGATTGCTATTGGGTGTATACAAATTATATTATGTAAGAAGATATCTTTTTACCCCATATTGAATGGACTGGGCTTGTAATTCTTGCTTCTGAAGAGTTACAATAGCGGTATTCCCGGACTCAGTAAATCAACATTTTTGAGTTCCTACTATGTGGAGTACATTTGAGGGAGACTGATTTAGAAAGAGTCGCTGCTTCCTCTATGCCTACAGCTTGATGTCAAGGCAATACCATTATTACTGCTCCTAATTTTGAGATTATCAACAACAATATTTTATGTTGATGTATGGGTCTAACACTGTTCCAAGGAATTTATATCTATTATTAAAATTTAATCATTACAAAAAACCCTTTGTAGTAGATATAGTTATTATCTCTATTTAACCACAAAATAAAGTCCTAAAGACTTTAACAGACTTATCCAAAATCACACAGTTATTAAATAATAGAGTTGGAATTACCCAGTCTTATGCTGGAGTTTGTTCTCCTTAGCACTGTAGCCTACTTCCTCCCAAAGTTTCACAAGCAAAAAATATGAAGAATTAAAAAGCATATGAATTAAATTGCAGTTCTGTGTAACAACCTAGAAATATTGTGGACAGTGCATGATTAATTGCCAAAAGAATGGTAAAGACAAAGTCTTTGGGTTTATCTTGATACTCAAGAGTACTCCAAAACCACCTTCTATCTCTTCTCTTGTATCTCCTTCTTTAAACAATCCCCTTGCAAGTCCAATTTGATAGCAAAGTCCAGAATTATGCAAGTTTACTCAATGTATTTTTCCTGTACACATTTTAAAAAAGGTACTGATTAAAGTTTTGCTTTTTTCAGAATACATACACAAACTGAACCTCTGCTTGCATCTATAAACCAGTTAGCCTACCCAGTTATGCATCAGGCTTAAAATGATGGCTTTTGTTGAATTTTTGCCAAATGAATTGGACTAAAATATTCTCAATATCTAGCAAATGTGTGCCAATCAAATAGCCATATGGTAATAATAAATGTCTGGCTGTGACCCATAAAAGACAGCTTTTTAATATATGATCTTGCACTATGCCTTCATTTTTTTACCTTATTTTAAAGTTCTTCTCCATGATACCTTGGATATTCACAAAATTCTGAAGTAACTGCATTCAGTCTGAATAAATAGGACTGAAGATTTATGATGTGGCCATATGACTGTATAAAAGTGAAGTCAGGCTTCCCTGGTGGCACAGTGGTTGAGAGTCCGCCTGCCAATGCAGGGGACATGGGTTCGTGCCCCGGTCCGGGAGGATCCCACATGCTGTGGAGCGGCTAGGCCCGTGGGCCATGGCCGCTGAGCCTGCGCGTCCGGAGCCTGTGCTCCGCAACGGGAGAGGCCACAACAGTGAGAGGCCCGTGTACCGCAAAAAAAAAAAAAAAAAAAAAAAGTGAAGTCATGTGATGATGATTTTCTTTGACTGTAGGAAAATACTTTTTAGAAAATCAGTTGAGCAGTTTTTTACTCCCCGTTTCAGTGTAGATCATCACTACTTTAGTTGTAGCTTACATTAGGTTTTGTATAGAAAGAGGAAAAGAAAAGTTTTGTTTGAAAGTGCTTCCAGTGGTTGATTTATTGAAAGAACCACCTCAGTAGGAATAATTTTAACTCTAGATTTCCCAAAGAATCAGCAATTTTAAAATATAGGTAGCCTTCAAATAAAGATGTATTAATTCTGAATACTTTAATTTCAAGGTAAATCTATCCTTTCAGGTGGTTTTATGTGCAGGCTTCATAAAATCTGTAATATATATGCGGGCATAAGGCAGGGAAGGAGTAAGTCTCAGCTTCATAAAGTAACTTTTGTTTGCAACACAGTGTTTGAATAGGGGGGACACAAATTCCCAGGCAAAAAGTATACAGTCAAGTTTATTACTTTCTGAAACTGCTTGACTGTTGGAGTTTATTTTGAGCATCACTGATTTGATTTTCTCTTTGCGAATCTGTTTACAGAGAAGCAAGAAGCCCTTGATGTGACCAATTTGATACTTCCCAAAATATCTTAGTATATTTTAGATATAGTGATGATTGCTTGGTTGACTCCAATGTCTGCTGTAATATGTAATTTAATATCTCTACTACCCAGATTATATTAAACATTGAAAATGCCACATTGTTTCAGAGGTTTTAAATAAAACGAAGAACCTCATCCATAAGAATTTCTAGAGTGCATGTCCTTGCCTGTTAGAATATAAGTGTAGATACAGAACCACTGATTTGTGAGTCACATGGCTATGGTTCTAATCCTGAGGTCTTTGCCTCTCTGAACTTTAGTTTCTTCTTTCCTAAAATAGAAAAATATACCTATATCATGTGGTTGTTTTGAGTAAATAAATTTATGTCAAAGAACATTGCAAATTACCCTTATTATACAAGTGTTAGTTATCATAGTCATTTTTCATAATATATATAATTATTAACCTGAAATTTGTTTAGCCAGAAAATCATTTCTACTTTCCTTTTAATATCCAGGTTTTCTCTTGCTTGGTACCAGAGCAAGTTTTCCAGATCTGGTTAATTCATTTGTTTTTGATTGAAGGTCGGCTCTTCACAATGGGTCACTACTTATTTAATCTTCCCTAGGAAACTCCCAAGCTTCAGTCATCTACTTCAGTAACTTCTGGTTGAGTTGAATGAAACCTATGTTTGAGACAACTGATTGTTTTAAACACACAAATTCCTTACAGATTTGAAATGAATCCTAAAGCCAGAGGGAGAAAAATTAAATATTTGAGCTTGCCATCTTTCACTAGGATACCATCATTTAATATAATATTTTATGGTTTCTTATTTGATATGGTAAAAGAATCTGCAACACATCAACAGATCCTAACAATCTTTGCAACGGATTGCTATAAATAAGTTATAAAAACACTACCAAAAGACATTTTTTATTGAACTCTCTTTGATCTGAACATCAGTCGATATCTATAGAGACCTGATATGTCAAAAAATTATAGAAGCGTTGATTAACTCTTCACAGAAGTAAACCCAGATTACCTGAAGAGTAAAATCAAATTAGAGGTAGCAGCTGAATTTGATAAATTTAAAAGCAGTCAGGAAAAACCACAATTTTACAAAAATGTAATAGTCATTTTGAGGTATCTAAAGCTGATACAATGTTTAACTGTATTATGCCTTACAGAACACAATATTTATCAATTTTCTTAATTTATCAATTAATTGATTCTAAACCAGTAAAGCAGAACCTGCATGGTATTCCCTTTTGGGTCAGGAATGAAGAAAGTGTTATTTTTAAATTAGCTACATTTCATTTACATGTTTTCCAATTTTTTTCATTATTAGCATGTACCATACAATCATAAAATGTTGATAATAATGTATCTCAATATGAACATTTCAATGTAATCCACTTTTATGGTTTACTCATCCGAAATTCACCACCAAATAACATTGACTTATTGGGTCACATAAACGAATTCTGAAGCTTTGAACCCCTTTGTATCCAAATGAAATGGCATCTGTTGAGATGGATAGGAGAATTCTCTGGATGGTATCACTTGGTTGCCTAGCAACCAGTCACCTGATGTGTTTGGGGAATTAGGCAATGAGCAAGAAGTCTGACAAAAGAGAGAAGCCATAAGACCTTTTACAAAGGCTAGTTATATGTACATTAGCATCTGTTTTAACTTCTGCTTGAGTGTATAAAGTAATTGAAACTAGGCCAACAGTACTTTTGGATAAGCTTCACTATGGAAAAAGAGGGATCTGGTAACATATATTGAGCTGCTCATATGATTTCTTTAGAAGATAAAGGTTATAATCTTAGGATACTCCCAAGAAGATCTTCAGTGTCTATAATATGAATTGTAATGATCTTGGGAAATATCCATTTGAAAATGTGTTCTTTGGCATTATTAGCAGTAGAAAATTTCAATTTATGTGATTGATTACACTTAATTAAGCAAGTATAACTCATTGCACTCGCTTCGCTTTATTACAATTCACAGATATTGTGGGGTTTTTTTAATAAACTTTTTTATTAATTTAATTTTTAAAATTTATTTTTGGCTATTCTTCATTGCTGCACACAGGCTTTTCCCTAGTTGCAGTGAGCGGGGGCTACTCTTCATTGTGGTGCACGAGCTTATTGCTGTGGCTTCTGTTGTTGCGGAGCACGGGCTCTAGAGCGCAGGCTCAGTCAGTGGTTGTGGCTCACGGGCTTAGCTGCTCCTCGGCATGTGGGATCTTCTCAGACTAGGGCTTGAACCCGTGTCTCCTGCATTGGCAGGCGGATTCTTAACCACTGCGCCACCAGGGAAGCCCCGATATTGTGGTTTTTACAAATTGAAGGTTAATTGAAGGTTTGTGGCAACCCTGGGCTGTCAGATGATGGTTAGCATTTTTTGGCAATAAAGTATTTTTTCATTAACGTACATACATTTCTTTTTTAGGCGTAGTGCTATTGCACACAATAGACCACGGTAGAGTGTAAACATAACTTTTATGGGCACTAGGGAACCAAAAAGTTCTTGTGACTTGCTTTATTGCCATATTTGCTTTATTGCAGTGGTCTGGAACCAAAAACACAATATCTCTGAGCTATGCATGTATTTATGTGTTCAGATTAATTCTCATCACATGGAGTCTTTTTCCAGAAATTTTGTGACTTCTTTATATAAAAAAGTTTTGTGACTACAGAAGTCATCTAATACAATGCTACTTATTATACTCTTAATTGTGTCTGAATTATGTTAATGCTACAATTCTTAGTTTCTGTAACATTCAGCATTAACTCTTCTCTACCAATGAGAGTTTGATGTGTAACTGTATCTAATACAAGAGGGTCTCCTATTCCTTATGACCTTCTTAAATCCCCTGGGGAATAAGGCAGGGTAAAATTAAAGAAATAATATAACAATTGATTAATATATTAAGTTTCTGCAAGAACTATCATGAAAAGATATATAAGAAGTATTTAGCAAAATCTCTAATCCAGAATGTGCTACCTGTATAACTATACTATAAAGAAGGTCTAGAACATATGTATTTCACTCTCATTAATATTAGACTTATCTGTTTATGTTTAACTTAATGTTTACTTTTTAAGTATCATGAATATTAGGACTAAAAAAATTGAGACAACATTTGCATAATATAGAATTCATTATTTTAATAATTTTAAAGTATACAATTCAGTGATTTTTGGTATTTTCACAAAGTTGCACAGCCATCACCACTAATTATAGAACATTTGTATCACCCCAAAATGTAACCATTTATTTATTAGCAGTCACTCCCCATTCTTTCCTTCCTCCCAAGCCACTAGCAAGCACTAGTCTACTTCCTGTATCAGTGAATTTGTTTAAGCTGAATATTTCAAATAAGTGAAATCATACAATATATGGTCTTTTATGTCTGGCTTCTATCATTCAGCATAATGTTTTCAAGATTCATCCATGTTGTAGCATGTATCAGTACTTCAGTCCTTCTCAGGACTGAATAATATCAATATTTCATTGTATAGATATATCACATCTTTATTCAGTCACTGGCTGATGGACATCTGGGTTATTGTCACACTGTGGCTATTATGAATAATGCTGATATATCACTCATGTACAGATTTTTGCATGGTTATGTGCTTTCATTTCTCTTAGGTGTATACCTAGCAATGGAATTGCTGGAGTAATGTTAACCCTATGTTTAACTTATCAAGGAACTGCCGAATTGTTTTTCGTAGCAGCTCCACAATTTTATATTCCCACCAGCAATGTATGAACTTTACAGTTCATTCACATCATTGCAAATACTTTTTATTATCTGTTTGTTGTTGTTGTTTATTAATAGCCATCCTAGTGGGTGTGAAGTGGTAACTTAATGTGGTTTGATTTTCATGTCCCTAATGAATAAAGATATTGAGCATCTTTTCATGTTAGCCATTTTTATGTATTCTTTGGAGAATTGTCTATTAAAACTCTGCCCATTTTTAAATTGGGTTGTCTGTCTTTTTGTTGTTGAGTTGTAAGAGTTCTCTAGGTATTCTGGGTGCTAGACTCTTATCAGATATATTATTTGCAAATATTTTATTCCATATTGTAGATTGTGTTTTCACTGACTCGATAGTGTCCTTTGCTTCACACAAGTTTTAAATTTCGGTGAAGTACAATTTATTTGTTTTTTGTTTAGGTTGCATATGCTTTTGATGTCATGTTTAAGAAACTATTATCTAATTCAAGGTCATAATATTTATACCTCTGTTTTCTTTTAAGACTTTTATAGTTTTAACACTTACCTTTAGATCTTACATTTATTTTGAGTGAATTTTAGTATTTTGTGTGATGCAGGGATATAATTCATTCTTTTGCAGGTGGATATCCAGTTATCCCAGATCCATTTTGGGAAAAAAACAAAAACAAAAAAACACCTTTTATTTTTTCTATTTGAGTGAACTTAGCCCCCTTGTTGTAAATCAGTTATATGGATTTGTCTGGACTCTCAATTATATTCTGTTGGTCTATATGTCTATTCTTATGCCAGTACTATATTGATTTGACACGAGTATATTCGTAGAAAGTGTTAAAATTGGGAAGTGTGAGTACCCCAGCTTTGTTTTTTTGTTTTGTTTTATTTATTTATTTATTTTTGGCTGTGTTGGGTCTTCGTTGCTATGCGCAGGCCTTCTCTAGTTGCAGTGAGTGGGGGCTTCTCTTGTTGCGGAGCATGGGCTCTAGGCACACAAGCTTCAGTAAGTTGTGGCTCACAGGCTCTAGAGCGCAGGCTGAGCAGTTGTGGCGCACGGGCTTAGTTGCTCCATGGCATGTGAGATCTTCCCAGACCAGGGCTCGAACCCGTGTCCCCTACATTGACAGGCAGATTCTTAACCACTGAGCCACCAGGGAAGCCCCCCAACATTGTTTTTCATTTTCAAGATTGTTTTGGCCACTCTGGGTTCCTTGCAATTCCATAGGAGTTTTAGAATTGGCTTGTCCATTTCTGCAAAAAAAGGAAGTCAGACATTTAATAGGGAATGCATTGAATCTGTGCATAAATTTGGTGATTATTGCCATCTTAACAATATTAAGTCTTCAATCCATGAACATGGGGTATCTTTTCATTATTTTAATTCTTTCAACAATGTTTTGTAGATTTTAGTGTCTAATTCTTACATCTCTTGGTTAAATTTATTTTTTTAAGTATTTTATTTCTTTTGATGCCTTAGTAAATAAAATTGTTTTCCTGTTTACATTTTAAGACTGCTCACTGCTAGCATATAGCAATACAACTGCTTTTTATGTTGATCTTGTATCCTACAATTTTGATGACTCTTTTGTTAGCTATAATAATTTGTGAATTATTTAGGCTTTTCTATATATAAGATCATGTCGTCTGTGAATATAGGACACATTTTCTGCAAAAAAATATGTTGGGATTTTGATTGGGATTTCATTGAATCTGTAGGTCACTTTGGGTAGTATGGACACCTTAACAATATTAAGTTCCCGATGCATGAACACAGCCTGCCCTTCCATTATTTGTGTCTTCTTTAATTTGTTTCAGCAGTGTTCTGTAATTTTCACTGTATGAGTTTTTCACCATCTTGGTTAAGTTATTACTTTTTGTGTTTTTTTGTCACAATTGTAAATGAAATTGTTTTCTTAATTTCCTTTCAGATTGTTCATTGTTATTATGTAACTTTTGATTCCCTTTTATAATTATTTCCTTTTGTTGATATTATCAATTTGGTGAGTCATTCTTATGGTTTCTTTTTATTCATTGGGCATGATTTCATTTAGTTTTTGAACATATTTAGAACAGCTATTTAAAATTTTTGTCTAGTAATTCCAGTGTCTAAGCTTCCTCAGGGAGAGTTCCTCTTCATTTCTTTTTTGGTTTGGTATGGGTCATATTTTATTGTTTTCTTATTGCCTTGTAATTTTCATTGAAAAGTTGACATTTTGAATATTATGATTGTGCAAATTTGTAAATCACATTCACCTTCCTCCCCTTGGCTTTTTGTTGCTGCTCGTTGTTGTATGTTTGGTGGCTTTTCTGAACTAATTTTGTAAAGCCTGTGTTCTTTATTATGTTTGGCCACTGAATTCTCTGTTCTGTCGCCTTAGTGATCAGCTGATGATTGGACAGAGATTTCCTTAAATGGCTGGAATTAAAGTAAAATCTCTCAGTTTTCAGATGGGCTTGTATGTCATTTGGGGGGATATCCTGAGTACTCAGGCAGGCAGTTTACAGCTTTGCCTTAGCCTTCCTGGAGATCAGTCAGAGGGGAGAATTTAGGGCCTTCTCATGTCTTTTCTGAACATGCATACATGGTCTTCCAGATTCCTAGTATTATGTTGGAGCTTTTCAAAACCTTTATTCCTCAAAGCATCTCATTCTTTAGTCTTTCTTCCCAAGCTTTTTGGTTAGTCTGTTATTTGTCCCAGCTGTCTCCATTGCCCTTAGGCAGCCATGACTAATGTCTTTGCTTGTATATTTGACCAACACCCCTCCTCCTCAGATAGCCATCTCAGCACTGCAAAAGTTCTGAATTAGGCAAAGATGAAGGCAAACACTTTGATCCAAGGAGTCACCAGACAGGTCAGCTGATCACCCACGTCTCTTTGTGAATGAAGTCTCTTCTAGTCCTTCTAGTAATGCTCTCTGTATTGGGACTGTGAGCTCTTAAGTCAAGTTCACATCTGAATCCAGAATTGGGTAATGGGACCAATAAGTAAGAGCACCACTGGGGTCTCTGTTTTTACAAAATCCCACCAGTTTTTGTTGATTAAGCATTATCTTAGTTGCTGCAAGCTTCTGTTTATTTTCCGGAATGCCAAAAAAAGTTCATTCTGATAGATTTTGCCAGTGTTTTTATTGATTTTACGGCAGGACAGAGTTTTAGATTTTCTTACTATGCCATTTTTTGTTAACAATATTCTGTTTAGGATTTTAATAAATTGTAACATTGAATATCTACTAATGAGAATCCAAACTAAAATATCAATATCTTAATGCAGTGTGTACATTTTAATATATATATGTATACACACGTGTGTGTGTATATATATATATATATAAAACCTACATGATACTCCACACCTTGACACATTTTAATCTGTATCTATTTTTCTTTCTCAATAATCGGAAATAGAACTTGGTATAAGAAACAGGAGAGTTAAATCCTATTTGACCTACTTCATCAGTGCCCTCCCTCCTTGCCAAGACTCAGTGTTGGTGGAGTTAGTTAGCAGTTCCCATTTGGATACAGAGTTTCCATTTAGCTACAGTTACCTTCAGTATTACACATTAATAAATAACAAAAGTGCTTCTCTCTTCTCTTTAGGTACTTCCCCAGCATTACTGACTCTCAAATATGGCAGCCTCACATAAGACTAGGAGAATTGTGTGGGAGATGTATATTGACCTAAAATTAAGCGTTTAGCAAAAATATAATTTTTTGCAGCTATACAGGGAGATACTAAAATAGTAAATAGGGATTTTGCTACTTTGAACATTAAGTGTAGTTTGCATATTCTGTGTGTGTTGTGTATGTGTTTAAAGGAATTATTGACTGTTGTTGAAAATAAAGTTCTAGAATACTGTTTCAACTTGTTTTATTTGAGTAAAGGTTTGGAAACTTGTTCCTATCTTAACTTTAGAAAAATATACTCTAGATATCAGTAACTAACATTGGTATAGAAATTTATGGTTTATAAGTTTATGATTATAAATTTGGATAGTTTCTCCATATTACTGTCTCTTTAAATATCATAAAAAAGATAATCACAAAGGGGAAAAATGTTTAGAAATGTTGAGGATAACCTGAGGTCAGATGTGTAGTAGTTGGCCAAATTGGAACTAACTATAAATCATATAGTTTTTTCAATACCATCCATTTAAAAATAATGTATACAAGCTTGAGTGACAGATGCTTAGTGTGAACCATTTCTTTAACTAACTAAGCAGTTCATGGAGTTGGTTCAGTGTAATTCTGAAGTTTTACCTTAGTATATCATCTCAAGGGGACCATCATTAAAATCATTCCTTAAAGTAATGGTATAAATGGGTTCTCCAATATTTCAAGCCTGTCTCCGAGGAAGGACTTGCCTGAAACCTTTGATGTTTTATAATCAGAGAGCCTTTTTGATCTTGCTTGGTTATACCAATTTTGCATAATATTCCCCAGTCAATAATAATTCTGTCATATCAAAATTACTCTGCTTTATCCTTTATCCTTTATGGTCATCAAAGAATATTTGTTTCAGCCAAATTAATTGCCTCTGGTATAAATGCAGCCAAGGGATTAGTTTCTGTGAGAAGTTTAAAAGTTGTTTCATTATCTAAATTTCAAATATCTATTGGGTTAAATTTATTTAAGCCTTTATTTCCAACCTTGGGGGAGAACAAAAGTCATATCACTATTCAAAATTGCCTTTAATCTATCAGAGTTTTGGAGATACCAAAGTATATAAGTCTAGAGAAGTGAAGAGAAAAGAAGTGTGCTTGATTTAAAAGTAAGCTATTGATATTTGAGTTGTACAAGAAATGAAATAACCTCTGTGTGACCCTAAAGAACATTTACTAAGAAGTCAGTGTTCTGAATCTCTATGAGAACAGTAATCAGAAGCAATATTCTGTAAAAAAGCATGTCTGGATGGATGGATGGAGGGGAAAAATGGGTTTCAAGTCAGACCCTTTTGTCTTAGTTTTCTAATCTGTGTTAACTGTTTACAGGGTTATTGTGAGTATGTTCGGGGAATAAGTATGAAAGATTTGAAAAATAAACTGAATCTTGGACATAAAGTGCTTTTATTACTTCCCATTAATAATTTTAATAATTCTTAAGAGAGTGTAGCAATGTGCCACATCAGATATAGATGTTGGGAGGAGACTCCCTAGTTGCCCCTTCTGAAGTTGTTTGTCTGCCATCACAGCAACAATTCCAGCCCTGTCACTAGTCAGGGGAGAGGAAGTCATAATTCTTAGCTTTCCTTCTAATTCAAGTGATATTATAGGCTCAATTGAGACAAAGTAGACTAAAGCCGAAAAAAAAAAAAAAGGCTTTTGAGTCACATAGCCATATCTCAAGAACAGTGTTGTCAGTAGCTGTGGGATAACTAGAATCTGGATTTAGACAACATCATGATTTCCTTACATTTGGCTCTTGATTCTCTCTCAGTATTGCTTTCTTCATATTAGTTCTACTCTCATGACCTCATCTAATCCTAATTACCTCCCAAAGGCTCTATCTCTTAATACCATCCCATTGGACGGTAACATATGAATTTTGGAGAATAAAAGCATGCAATCCATAACATTTTGTTCCTGGCTCCCAAAATGTATGTCCTTCTCACATAAAAAATACCATCTCAACAACTCCCAAAGTCTCAACTCATTCCACCATAAGCTCTAAATTCTAAAATCCAGAGTTTCATTTAAATAGCATCTAAATCAGATATGGGTGAGACTCAATGCATGCTTCATGCTGAGGCCACTTCCTCCTCAGCTGTGAATCTGTGAAACCAAATATGTAATGTGCTTCCAAAATACAACTGTGGGGTGGGCATAGGGTTGGCATTCCCATTCCAAAATCAAGAAGTAGGAAAGAAGAAAGGGGTAACGAGTCCCAAGTATGTCTAAAACATAACAGGGCAAAGAGCATTAAACCTAACGGCTCAAGAACAATCATCTTTGGCTTGATGCTCAGCCTTCCAATCCCTTTGGGGGGCAGTATCACCCCCATGACTTTGTGGGATAGTCTTAAGTGGCTTTCTGTAGGGGCCCTGCCCCCACAGCAACTTTCTGCCTGGGCTTTATGGCTCTCTAGGGTTGGGTCATGTGCCCGTGGCTCTCCTAGTCTGGGATTCCAAGCCTGTGGCTCGGCTGACCCCATCCTTTGAAATCTAGATAGAGGTAGCCCATGTCCCCCCATAGCTGTGCTGAATACAGCCCATGCTAATTTCTCCGTGATGGCCCAACCTCTGAGGCACTGGGCAGGGGCATCCTGGACTGCCTGGTGACCCCCTCCTTTGAAACCATTCTTCCCAACCCCTCATCCCCCACAGGCCCCCTCCACACTGGGCCTGTGATGGGAGAAGCAGCCTTGATGATGTTCGATTCACCTTTGGGGTCATTCTTCAATTGTCTTAAAGAATAAATCCTGGCTTCTCTTGAAATGGCTGATTCATACTAATCTTATTAAAGGGTTGCCTGGCCACATCCTTGGTGTTCTCATTTTTTTGCAATATGGATAAGCTGAGAATTGTCCAGATCTTTATATTCTGCTTCACTTTTTGCTCAACAATTCCATGTTTAAGTCATTTCTCTCATCTCATATTTTATTATAAGTAGTCAAGAGAACCCAAGCTGTACCTTCAACTCTTTACTTAGAAATAGTTTCAGCTTGATATCCAATTTTGTAAGTTCTACCTTCCACAAAACACTAGAACATAAACACAATGCAGCCAAGGTCTTTGCCACTTTATAACAAGGATTACCAGTTTCCAACAACATGCTTCTCATTTCTGTCCGAAACCACATCAGAATGGCCTTCATCATCTATATTTCTACCAACATTCTGTTCAGGATTACTTTATCCTCTAAGAAGATTAAATCTTTCTCTACAGCTTTTCTTTCTGAGTTCTCACCAGAATCTCCCTTAATGATTCATTCATGGCAATGTAGGCTTTTTCTAGCATGGACCTCAAAACTTTTTCAGCTTCTACCATTACCAGTTCCAAAGCCACTTCTACATTTTTAGGTATTTGTTACAGCAGCATATCTATTTCTCGATACTAATTTCTGTTTAGTCAATTTGGGCTACTATATCAAAAATACCATTGACTGGATGACTAATAAATAACAGAAATTTATTACTCAACAGTTATGGAGGCTGGCGGTCTGAGATCAGGGTGTAAGCATGGTCAGGTTCCAGTGAGGGCCCTCTTGTGGGTTGCAGACTGCTGACTTCTCAATGTATCCTCACATGGCAGAGAGCAGAGAAAAACCAAGCTCTCTTGTGACTCTTATAAATTCATTAATCCCATTCATTGAGGCCTCTACCCTCATGATCTCCTCTAATCCTATTGCCTCCCAAAGACTCCACCTCCTAGTAGCATCCTGTTTTTTTTTTCCTATTGAAATATATTTGCTTTACAAAATTATATTAATTTCAGATGTACAGCATAGTGATTCAGTACTTTTATAGATAATACCCCATTTAAAGTTATTACCAAATAATGGCTGTATTTCTCTGCTGTACAATATATCCTTGTAGCTTATCTATTTTATCCATAGTAGTTTATATCTCTTAATCCCATACACCTATTTTACCCTTCCCCCCCCTCCCCTCTCCCCACTGGTAGCCACTAGTTTGTTCTCTGTATCTGTTTCTGTTTTGTTATATGCATTCATATTTTTTTAGATTCCACATATAAGTGATAATATGCACTATTTGCCTTTCTCTGTCTGACTTATTTCACTAAGCATAATACTCTCTAGGTCCATCCATGTTGTTGCAAATGCCAGAATTTCATTCTTTTTTATGGCTGAGTAATATTCCATTGTGTGTGTGTGTGTGTGTGTATGTATGTGTGTGTATATATCTTCTATATATAGAATATAAATATGTGTATATATATAGATATGTCTTCTATATATATAGAAGATATATATATATATACATATTCTATATTTATTCATCTGTTGATGGACACTTAGGTTGCTTCCATATCTTGGTATAGTAAATAATGCTGCTGTGAACGTTGGGGTACAGTATATCTTTTCTTCAGATATATACCCAGTATACAAGGGTTCCCTTTTCTCCACATCCTCACCAGCATTTATTTGTGGTCTTTTTGATAGTCATTCTAACAGGTGTGAGGTGATTATGTCATTGCGGTTTTGATTTGCAATTCTTTGATGATTAGTAACATTGAGCATCTTTTCATGTGCCTGTTGGCCATTTGTACGTCTTCTTTGGAAAAATGTTCAGGTCTTCACTTATTTTAAAATTGGGGTTATTTTTTGATATGATAAAGTTTCAACATACGAGTTTTGGGGCAATACAAGCACTTAGTCCATAACATATGGATATACCACATTTTGTTTATTCTTTCATCCATTGATAACTACTTGGATTGTTTCTGCCCTTTAGTTATTGAGAATAATACTACTATGAACATGGGTGTACAAAACCTTTTCAAGACCCTGCTTTCAATTATTTTGGATATATATACCCAGAAGTAGAATTGCTGGATCATATGGTCATTCTGTTTTTAATTTTGGGGGGAAACCTCCAGACTGTTTTAATAGTAGCTGCACCGACATCAAGCACCCGCGGGGTTGGCGGCCAGCTGGGCCAGAGCCATGGTCTGGGCTCTAGGACCCCAGCGTGGCCTCGCGAATTACCTCACCTTGCCGCCACCCTTCTGCCTCGGGCCCAGTCTGAGCCCTGGCACCTTCCAGGCTGGCACCAAGCTGAGGTGGAAATGCAGCCATTTTGTTGAGTGTGACTTAACTTTCTGTGAGGAACTGTGTGGAGTGTGTCACCTCAAGGTGCTCACCTTTTACTCTACCACAAGCTGTGTGGCTGACAGGGTCTTGGTGCTCCGACCGGGTGTCAGGCCTGAACCTCTGAATGGGAGAGCTGAGTTCAGGATATTGGTCCACAAGAGACCTCCCAGCTCCACGTAATATCAAACAGCGAAAGCACTCGCAGAGATCTCCATCTCAACACTAAGACCCAGCTCCATTCAACAACCAGCAAGCTACCGTGCTGGACACCCTATGTCAAACAACTGGCAAGACAGGACACAACCCCACCCATTAGCACAGAAGCTGCCTAAAATCATAATAAGGTCACAGACCTCCAAAACACACCAACAGCGCGGCCTTGCCCTCCAGAAAGACAAGACCCAGCCTCATCCACCAGAAAACAGGCACCAGTCCCCTCTACCAGGAAGCCTACACAGCCCACTGAAACAACCTTACCCACTGGGAGCAGACACCAAAAACAATGGGAACTAGGAACCTGCAGCCTGCGAAAAGGAGACCCCAAACACAGTAAGTTAAGCAAAATGAGAAGACAGAGAAACACACAGCAGATGAAAGAGCAAGATAAAAACCCACCAGACCAAACAAATGAAGAGGAAATAGGCAGTCTACCTGAAAAAGAATTCAGAGTAATGATAGTAAAGATGATCCAAAATCTTGGAAATAGAATCTTGGAGAAGATACAACAAACGTTTAACAACCTAGAAGAACTAAAGAGCAAACAAACAATGATGAACAACACAGTAAATGAAATTAAAACTCTCTAGAAGGAATCAATAGCAGAATAACTTAGGCAGAAGAACGGATAAGTGACCTGTAAGATAAAATAGTGGAAATAACTACCGCAGAGCAGAATAAAGAAAAAAGAATGAAAAGAACTGAGGACAGTCTCACAGACCTCTGGGACATTAAATGCACCAACATTCGAATTATAGGGGTCCCAGAAGAAGAAGAGAAAAAAAAAAGGGACTGAGAAAATATTTGAAGAGATTATAGTTGAAAACTTCCCTAATATGGGTAAGGAAATAGTCAAGTCCAGGAAGCTCAGAGAGTCCCATACAGGATAAATCCAAGGAGAAACACAAAAAGAAACATATGAATCAAACTGTCAAAAATTAAATACAAAGAAAAACTATTAAAAGCAGCAAGGGAAAAGCAACAATTAACATACAAGGGAATCCCCATAAGGTTAACAGCTGATCTTTCAGCACAAACTCTGCAAGGCAGAAGGGAGTGACAGGACATATTTAAAGTGATGAAAGGGAAAAAAAACTTCAACCAAAATTACTCTACCCAGCAAGGATCTCATTCAGATTTGAAGGAGAAATTAAAACCTTTACA
The DNA here is from genome assembly GCF_963455315.2 of Globicephala melas. Taxonomy (NCBI): domain Eukaryota; kingdom Metazoa; phylum Chordata; class Mammalia; order Artiodactyla; family Delphinidae; genus Globicephala; species Globicephala melas. Next base: position 42,306,588 of record NC_083325.1, read on the forward strand.
GACAAGCAAAAGCTAAGAGAATTCAGCACCACCAAACCAGCTCTACAACAAATGCTAAAGAAACTACTCTAGGCAGGAAACACAAGAGAAGGATAAGACCTACAAAAACAAACCCAAAACAATTAAGAAAATGGTGATAGAAACATACATATCGATAACTACCTTAAATATTAATGGATTAAATGCTCCAACCAAGTGACATAGACTGGCTGAATGGATACAAAAACAAGACGCATATATATGCTGTCTACAGGAGACCCACTTCAGACCTAGGGACACATACAGACTGAAAGTGAGGGGGTGGAAAAAGATACTCAATGCAAATGGAAATCAAAAGAAAGCTGGAGTAGCAATTCTCATATCAGACAAAATAGACTTTAAAATAAAGACGAGACAAAGAAGGACACTACATAATGAGCAAGGGATCGATCCAAGAAGAAGATATAACAATTGTAAATATTTATGCACCCAACATAGGAGCACCTCAATACATAAGGCAAATGCTAACAGGTATAAAAGTGGAAACACAATCCTAGTAGGTGCCTTTACACCCCACTTTCACCAATGGACAGATCATCCAAAATGAAAATAAATAAGGAAACACAAGCTTTAAATGACACATTATACAAGATGGACTTAAGTGATATTTATAGGACATTCCATCCAAAAACAACAGAATAGACTTTCTCTCAAGTGCTCATGGAACATTCTCCAAGATAGATCATATCTTGGGTCACAAATCAAAGCTTGGAAAATTTACGAAAATTGAAATCATGTAAAGTATCTTTTACGACCACAATGCTATGAGACTACGTATCAGTTTCAGGAAAAAATCTGTAAAAAATACAAACGCTTGGAGACTAAACAGTACACTACTTAATAACCAAGAGATCACTGAAGAAATCAAAGAGGAAAGCATAAAATACCTAGAAGCAAATGTCAATGAAAACACGATGACCCAAAAGCTATGGGATGCAGCAAAAGCAGTTCTAAGAGGGAAGTGTATAGCAATACAATCCTACCTCAAGAAACAAGAAACATCTCAAACAAACAACCTAATCTTACACCTAAAGCAATTAGAGAAAGAAGAATAAAAAATAGCCCAAAGTTAGCAGAAGTAAAGAAAGCATAGAGATCAGATCAGAAATAAATGAAAAAGAAATGAAGAAAACAATAGCAAAGGTCAGTAAAACTAAAAGCTGGTTCTTTGAGAAGATAAACAAAATTGATAAACCATTAGCCAGATTCATCAAGAAAAAAGGTAGAAGACTCAAATCAGTAGGATTAGAAATGAAAAAGGAGAAGTAACAACTGACACTGCAGAAATACAAAGGATCATGAGAGATTGCTACAAGCAACTATATGCCAATAAAATGGACAAGCTGGAAGAAATGGACAAATTCTTAGAAAACCAAAACCTTCTGAGACTGAACAAGGAAGAAATAGAAAATATAAACAGATGAATCACAAGCACTGAAATTGAGACTGTGATTAAAAATCTTCCAACAAACAAAAGCCCAGGACCAGATGGCTTCACAGGAGAACTCTATCGAACATTTAGAGAAGAGCTAACACCCATCCTTCTCAAACTTTTCCAAATTGAAGCAGAGGGGGGAATACTCCCAAACTACTTCTACGAGGCTACCATCGCCCTGATACTAAAACCAGACATAGATGTCGCAAAGGAAGAAAGCAACAGGCCAATATCACTGATGAACATAGATGCAAAAATCCTCAACAAAATACTAGCAAACAGAATCCAAGAGCATATTAAAAGGATCATACACCATGATCAACTGGGGTTTATCTGAGGAATGCAAGGATTCTTCAATATATGCAGATCAATCCATGTGATACACCATATTAACAAATTGAAGGAGAAAAACCATATGATCATCTCAATAGATGCAGAGAAAGCTTTTAACAAAATTCAACACCCATTTATGAAAAAAACCCTCCAGAAAGTAGGCACAAAGGGAGCCTACCTCAACATAATAAAGGCCATATATGACAGACCAACAACCAACATCTTTCTCAATGGTGAAAAACTGAAAACATTTCCTCTAAGATCAGGAACAAGACAAGGTTGTCCACTCTCACCACTATTATTCAACATAGTTTTGGAAGTTTTAGCCACAGCAATCAGAGAAGAAAAAGCAATAAAAGGAATACAAATCGGGAAAGAAGTAAAGTTGTCACTGTGTGCAGATGACATGGTACTATACATAGAGAATCCTAAAGATGCTACCAGAAAACTTCTAGAGCTAATCAGTGAATTTTATAAAGTAGCAGGATATAAAATTAATTCACAGAAATCTCTTGCATGCCTATACACTAACGTTGAAAAATCTGAAAGAGAAATTAAGGAAACACTCCTTTTTACCACTGCAACAAAAAGAATAAAATACCCAGGAATAAACCTACCTAAGGAGACAAAAGACCTGTATGCAGAAAACTATAAGACACTGATGAAAGAAATTAAAGATGATACAAACAGATGGAGAGATATACCATGTTCTTGGATTGAAAGAATCAACATTGTGAAAATGACTCTACTACCCAAAGCAATCTACAGATTCAGTGCAATCCCTATCAAACTACCAGTGGCATTTTTTACAGAACTAGAACAAAACATTGCACAATTTGTATGGAAACACAAAAAACTCTGAATAGCCAAAGCGATCTTGAGAAAGAAAAATGGAGCTAGAGGAATCAGACTCCCTGACATCAGACTATACTACAGAGGTACAGTAATCAAGTCACTATGGTACTGGCACAAAAACAGAAATATAGATCAATGGAACAGGATAGAAAGCCCAGAGATAAACCCACGCAAATATGGTCACCTTATTTTTTGATAAAGGAGTCAAGAATATAAAAAATGGAGAAAAGACAGCATCTTCAATAAGTGGTGCTGGGAAAACTGGACAGCTACATGTAAAAGAATGAAATTAGAACACTCCCTAACACTGTACACAAAAATAAACTCAAAATGGATTAAAGCCTAAATGTAAGGCCAGACACTATAAAACTCCTAGAGGAAAACATAGGCAGAACACTCTCTGACGTAAATCACACCAAGATCCTTTTTGACCTACCTTCTAGAGAAATGGAAATAAAAACAAAAATAAACAAATGAGACCTAATGAAACTTAAAAGCTTTTGCACAGCGAAGGAAACCATGTACAAGACAAAAAGACAACCCTCACAATGGGAGAAAATATTTACAAATGAAGCAATTGACAAAGTATTAATCTCCAGAATTTACAAGCAGCTCTTGCAGCTCAATTAAAAAAAAAAAAAATCCACAAATGGGCAGAAGACCTAAATAGACATTTCTCCAAAGAAGATATACAGATTGCCAACAAACACATGAAAGGATGCTCAACATCACTAATCATTAGAGAAATGCAAATCAAACTACAATGAGTTATCACCTTACATCGGTCAGAATGGCCATCATCAAAGAATCTGCAAACAGTAAATGCTGGAGAGGATGTGGAGAAAAGGGAACCCTCTTGCACTGTTGGTGAGAATATAAATTGATACAGCCACTATGGAGAACAGTATGGAGGTTCCTTAAAAAACTAAAAATAGAGCTACTGTATGACCCAGCAATGCCACTACTGGGCATATATCCTGAGAAAACCATAATTCAAAAAGAGTTGCGGCTCTATTTACAATAGCCAGGACATGGAAGCAACCTAAGTGTCCATCAACAGATGAATGGATAAAGAAGATGTGGCATATATATATATATATATATATATACAATGGAATATTATTCAGCCATGAAAAGAAATGAAGTTATTTGTAGTGAGATGGATGGACCTAGAGACTGTCATACAGAGTGAAGTAAGTCAGAAAGAGAAAAACAAATACCATATGCTAACACATATATGTGGAATGTAAAAGAAAAAATAAATGGTTCTGAAGAACCTAGGGGCAGGACAGGAATAAAGACCCAGATGTAGAGAATGGACTTGAGGACACAGGGAGTAGGAAGGGTAAGCTGGGACAAAGTGAGAGAGTGGCATGGGCTTATATATACTAAGAAATATAAAATAGAAAGCGAAGTGGGAAGCAGCCGCATAGCACAGGGAGATCATCTCAGTGCTTTGTGATTACCGAGAGGGGTGGGATAGGGAGAGTGGGAGGGAGACGCAAGAGGGAGGAGATATGGGGATATACGTATATGTGTAGCTGATTCACTTTGATATAAAACAGAAACTAACACACCGTTGTAAAGCAATTGTGCTCCAATAAAGATGTTAAAAAAGAAAAAAAGTGGCTGCACCATTTTGCATTCCCACCAACAGTGCACAAGAGTTCTAATTTCTCCATATCCTCGCCAACACTTGTTATTTTTTGTTAATATTTTTGATAGTAGCCATCTTGATGGATATGAGGTTATATCTCATTGTAGAAATATCTCATTCTTAAGCTGTGTCTCCACCTCTTTTTCTCCCACTTAAGAATGTGTGTTATAATGTGAGTGAATGAGAGTGATTTTGTTATGTCTAATCATGAATCTGTTCTAATTCATTTTTAATCTTTAACGAAGTTAATGATTTTTTTATTGTTACTAACAAATAACATGCAATGTACCTCTATCTCGTATTGTCTGAAAAGAATTATAAGTGGTGGCTCTGAATTACAATAATATAATTGTAGTGTGTATAGAAGGCTCAGTTCTTAAATACACTTTTACTTCTTTGCCTGAAAGTGGTGATTCATATTCTCCTCTTTCTATTAGCAGTCCTTCTTTGCTACATGACTTTTTTATTCCATATATATTTTAGCCTGAATTCTTTAGAACTATTTAATGTGAGCAATTGAATCTATATTTCATAATGCTTACTGCCTAGTTTTGGAAGTAGACATCAATACCAAATAGTTATTTAATAACAATGGTGATAAATTATATGAAAGGAAAGCACATGATGCTGTGAGGGCTGTAATGGGGACTGGAACTAAGCAAGAAGGGGGTAGGAAAGACAGGCTTCTCTGAGAATTGACATTTGTGTTAAACTTGAAGTTAAGTGATGTTTTAGATGATATGGTGTGTTGATAGACATGACTGCATGGGTGGATGGGAGTGGATTCCAGGCTAGGTTAGAAAATATTTTTAAAAGTCCTTAAGATGGAAAGACATTTGATTTAGGAATAAAATGTAGGCCCGTTTGAATGAAGCATAAAGAATAAAAGAAAAATGGGTAGGAGCATAGGACAGAGAGAGAGGCAAGAGCTAAATCTTGCAGGCTATGCTAGACCGCATTTTCAAAGAATGTTTTTGGGCCTTTTTGATCAAAACTGTGCATAAGTTTATATGAAGTCTTTCAATTTTAAGCAAATAGCAATGATATATAATGTATAAAAACAGTAGCAAACCCCCCCAGATATGTAGTTGGACTCCAGGGCAAACTAGATATTTTTGCAATCCAGAAACAGAATAGAAACTCAAGTAGTGATGAAGCTGAAGCTATGAACTTGCTGGTATCTGATACAAGACACTGTCATTGGTGGCACAAGAAATTGGCTCCGGTAGACTAATGGGCACCAAATTCCAAAAAATAGGAAAGCATGTGATGGCAGATTAGCCTATCAAATCAACAATCTGTATGTGAATTTTCCTTCAGGGAACAGAAGAAGGAAATTAGCAAATTCATTCTGATGAGTCTAGTATAATATTGAGATCAAGACTAGGCAATAAAAGTTTAAGAAAAAAGTTATAGAAAATCTCACCTATGAATTTGAATGCAAAAAGTCTCCAAAAAAACTAATATATCAATATTTAAATCAGCAGTACATAAAAAAGATACATCATGACCAAGTGCAGTTGATCTGAGGAAAGCAAGAATGCTTCAGTATTTGAAAAGCTATCAAAATAATATATGATTAATGGACCAAATCTAAAAATCTATATGATTATCTTCATAGAAACAGCAAAAATAAATGTAATTCCATACTGCTTCATAGATTAAAAAATAAAATCTCTTAGCAGATGAAAGGCAAATAAAATAAGTGTCCTCTATTGTTTTTTTGTCTACCCATACTCATTCCTAAACCCTTTTTTCTTACCCACTTTTCACTATCAAGATGAAAAAGCCAACTATTCACATTCCTAGTCTCTCTTGTGTAAGGGTGGTCATATGACCCAGTTCTGGACAGTAAGGTGTCAAGAGGATTCTGAGAGGGGATACTAGGAATGACTTTCCTCCCTGATGAAAGAGATATACAATCTTTTTTTTTTTTTCCTCACTCTAGCTACCCACTGTTTCTTCCCTATGACCATGGTTGTAAGTGAATGTGATGCTTGAAATTATGCTGTAAGAAAAGGCCAAAGATTCTAATCCCATATACTGATATCAATAAGCTGCTGCCCAAACCTGCAACTACGTACCTTAAAATTTCTTGCTATATGAGATAATTAGCTATCTTTTTTTGTAAATAGCAGTGTTAGATATTCTTACTTTCAATCCAAAGTATTTCTAACTGATAAAGAAGGAAACTTCTTTAACTTGAAAAGGGAATTCAAATTCCCCTTTCAAATTCCTATTCAGGTTCTTCAGTGAGTATCATACATATTAAAAAAGGTTAGAAGTCTCCCATTACATTCAGAACTGGAAAAGGATGCCATTTATAACTTGTTTCAGTGTTATACTGCAGATCCTAGTCAGTGCAGTAAGTTAGAGACATAACATTAAAACATTAGAAAAGAAAAATACCTAATTTGCCAATGATATTGCTTTCATAGAAGACTGGAAAGCATATATAGACGAACTGCAGAATTAGTAATAGAGTTTTGCAAGTTTACTGGATTCAAGATCAACTGAAAAAAGACTACATAGCCACTACCCACCAGTAAAAAGAAATCACATTATATAATAAAGTACTTAGGAATGTATCTAACAGAATTTGGTAGCACTTTTTAAAAGGGAATAATTTCAAAATGGTACTGAAGTGTGTAAGGTGAATAAAAGGAGAAAGTTTGGGAATTGAATCACTCATTATCTTAAAGAGACATTGATTTGCCTCAAATTAATACTAGATTCTATATTTCCTATACAATGTCTACTCAAACTTTAAAAGGATTTATTGGGTGTCTTAACAGCTCTTCATAAAATTAATGTGAAGTTGCAAAGGACCAAGAATAGCTGAGACAATTTTAAAAAAGAAGTGCAAGATAGTTAGACCTTACCGAACTTATTTAACAGCATAATGATTACGATTATATAGTGTAGTAGTTGCTTGAGGTTGGGCAAACAGAAAGATGGGAAATTTTAGGGAAACAGAGCACCTATGTGGAAACGGTATGTTCCAGAGGTGTCATTAAAATTATAGGCAGAGAGCAACCAAGTATATAAATCGTTCTGGAGAAATTAGTTTTCCTGGTGAAAACAGCCGAATTCCTATTTCACCCTACATAAACAATTAGGTGGATGAAACAATTAGGTTTATGATCTCGGGTTAAGAAATGAGTTAAGTTACAAAACACCATAAATCTTAAAGGAAAAGATTAATAACTTGATCATATTAAAGTTAAAAGTTTCTGGTCATCAAGAGACACCATAAAGGACTTCCTTGGTGTCTCAGTGGTTAAGAATCCACCTGCCAATGCAGGGGACACGGGTTCGATCCCTGGTCTGGTAAGATCCCACATGCCGCGGAGCAACTAAGCCCATGTACCACAACTACTGATCCTGCACTCTAGAGCCCATGAGCCACAACTACGGAGCCTGCATGCCACAACTACTGAAGCATATGTGCCTAGAGCCCATGCTCCACAACAAGAGAAGCCACCACAATGAGAAGCCTGCGCACCACAAGGAAGCGTAGCCGGCACTTCCCCAACTAGAGAAAGCCCACGTGCAGCCAAAAAAGAAAAAAAAAAAGACACCATAAAAATTAAAATATATCTAAAAATATTTGAAATACATCTAACAAAAGTTGGGATCTAGAATTAAGAAAGGATTCCTACATATAAATAAGAAAAATGTAATAACACAAGTGAATGAATAAAGGAGAGGAAGAGGGGACAGAAGCCTAACCCACACCCATAAACGTATCCTCAATCTCACTGATTATTTGGGGAATTCCATTTCACAGCTATCAAGTTTGCAAAATTAAAATCTGGTTTGACAATTCAGTTAGTTGATGAGGATACAGAGCTACACGAACTCTCATTTATGTTGGTGGGAATGCCCACTGATGCTTTGGAGTAGAATTTAGCATGATTCAACAGTGTCAGTGATGGTCATACCCTTCATGCTATTTATACATCCTAGAGAAGATTTTTCTAACTCAGGATTAAAAAAGATGTTCTTGGCAATATTGCTGTCACAGGGAAGACTGAAAATGACTTAACTATCCATTAACAAGAAAACAGGTAAATGCTATTACTTCACAGTTGAATACTTACTACACATGGCTCAAATGAATGAACTACAGCTACATAGTTATACCTCAAAAATATAACACTAAGCAGAAAAATCAAGTTTCACAATGGTGTGCAAGTTATACTGTTTTGGTAAAGTTTGAAAACAGGAACAACCCTTCTGTGTAATGTTTATTCATACATGTACAAGTAGTCATAGATTAAAATGTGCATGGGAATGAGGAATACCAGATTCAACATAATGTTATATCTGGGGAAAAAGAAGGGAAGAGGATGGGGGAGAAATGCATAGGGGCTTCACCTGTTCAAAATATTTTATTTCTTAAGCTGAGAGTCTGTTACATGAATGTTTATTGTACGATTTCTATGTTTTTGTATGCCTTAAATGTTTCACAATAATCTATCTATCCTATCATCCATCTATCTGTCATCTATCTATCATCTACATATTATTTATGTATCTGTCATCTGTTTCTTTATCAGTCATCATCTATCTGTCATCTGCCTGTCTGAAGCATGCATGATAAAATGGATAATAGATCTATAAGTATTATGATATTCTTATTACTTTGCTGCTATTTTAAACATGTTATTTACTAAAAGGTTTTATTTGCTACTGTGTGGGTAATAGATCAGGGTAGATAAGAGGGGGTGTGAGATGCCACTGAGTTTTACTGCAGTAGCAGATGGAAGAACATAGTGAATCTGAAGACCACTTAGGAAGTTGAATGGATGTCTGTGAGACTACTTGAAAGTGAAAGTTTAGGGAAAGGCTGGTGCAAGGATGGTTCTAATGTTTCTGTCATGAACCTCCTAGTGGACAATAAAATGACTTCTATTGCTAGAAAATACATGTGGAAAAGGTGACGTTGGTGGTTGGGGCAATGTGATTTTAACATTTTTAACAAATTTTAACAAAGAATTTATGTTTCTTGTAACATTCCTTGATGTGTTGCATATCCTCAAAAGTGCATCCTGAAGCCTTTGTCAGAGTCCAAGAGAAGAAATGTTCTGATGTGGCTTTTGCCTCCTCCTGAAAAGTCCAAGTTAAAAATTTCTGTTTAAAGAAGTAAATCCTTCGTATGGCATATTCACAGTTTCTATAGAACTGGCTGACATGAGGTGGTTTAGGAGAGATCCATTACTTGGTCCCATTTGTGGCCAATATGGGCTTTGGACTCTGAAAATGCTGATTGGATTGAAATAGGATTTACAGCTGAGAATCACCTGTTAGGGCAGGGATGCTGTCTCAAAATGCTGGCTGAAGATTGCAGAATGTGCTGATCTATATATTGGAGAGGGCCCTAAAAAGCACAATGTGCAAGACTTTCACTGTTGCTAAGAACTCAGGTGAAAAATGTGTGTTATAGGCACTTTTTCACCCGGCATGACTTCCGTGGATGCTGCTGATTGATCAGAACTTGCTGCATATTGCTTTGTGGTCCCTTAATTTCTGTACTAGCTCTGGATGTAGGATCTTTTAAAAAAATTGTTATACTTCTTCAGCCATGGTAGGAAGTCACAACAAACAGTTCATTCTCAGCTTCATAATCCAGAATTATATAAAATTTTGCTATAGCGCTGTTTATTTGTGCCTGATCGAATTCTTGGCAAATAACAGAAACTGATGCTTCTATTCTTATTCCTGATGCTCATTTCTATATTAGGGTATGAAAAGAGCTAATGGATAGTATTAAGCATTAATAAAGTGAGCAAGTGAGGTTGCTTAAGAATGAAACTGCTTATGAAATGTCCTAGATTCTACTTTGTGTTAGTTTTATTAGATAGGTGTCACTTTTCCAATGTTGATTTTCATAACCACGTCCTTTATTCTGAACCATGAAAAGTGAGTATATGTTTAAAACTAAAGTAAATATAATATTTAGGTTTTTAGCAGTTTTGTACCATCTATGAAGAAAATAAATAAGCCTGGTAACCTGAGAGTTCATTTCAGTTAAGAGTAAAAATTACTAAAATGTTCTGTTCACTGAACCAAACACAGATTATATTTTTGTTATCTAGGTTCCAAGAATTCACCAGGGGGAAGCTAGAGAAAAAAACAAAATTAAACAAAACAAAAATCAAATGAGATCTTGATAGTAGAAGAGGGAAAGACTCAAAGGCCTATCTATTCTTTCCTTATAAGAAAGTAAACCTTTTATAAACTTTCTACAAAGAAGTTTTGCAAAATTATAATCAGACATTTCAGGGGCAAGATGGTGTTTCTGATTTGCATTCTCGGAAATCACAGCCAGGATCCAGTTTGCTAAAGGGGAAGCTTCAAGAAGAGTTCATATTAATGTTCCAGGACTTCGATCCTAGGTTATCAAATTCTGGGGGCACCTCGTAGATCATCTGTTTCTATTCTGTTTATTATTGAAGACTCCTGCTTTTATCTTCACCTGAATCTCACACATAATCAGATACACTCAAGCAGTCTGGAGGGTGCTTATACTTTTGGAAAAAGTACAAATTTACAAAAATAATCATCCCTTGGACCCCTCTCCCTCTCCTTTCTACAATCACAGATAGTTTCACACCTGCCAGTCTCCCCTGCTTGGTTCCTCTAGAGCAGTTTCTCAACCCTGGCACTTTGGTTCTTTGTTGTAGGGGTCTGACCTATGCACTGTAGTATGTTTAGCAGCATCCCTGGGCTCAGTCTACTAGATGCCAGTAGTACTCATCCACACAACTGTGACAAACAAAAATGTCTCTAATTCTTCCCAAATGTCCCCTGGGGGCAAAACTGCTCCCAGTTGAGAACAAGTGTTCTAAAGAGAAGTTTATATGGGTCTCCAAGAAGCAATGGTGAAAGACTAATTCTGCAGCATCACTGATATTTGGATTAGGTTTTCATGCAGATAGATGTGTCTGGGGGTTATCCTAAAAAATATCATGAGATGATTGTATCAACTAAAATAAAATAAATTTTTAAAAAATCATGAGTTGGGAACCTCTTTTTACAGAAGCATTATTCTACTACACGATATACTTTCTATTTTCTGACTGACAGCAGTTTCAATAAATGGATTGCTTTTCTATGTTAGGTGCTGAAAATACTAGTGTGAATGAAAATCAATTTCTCCTCTAAAGGAATAGGCACTCTAGGGACATTTGGGAAATCTTTGACCAAAACGAAACTTAATGTAAGTTAACATTAACTGTGGACCCTATATTAGTAACAAACATTACTACTTTCTTTCATTAGTGAAAGACACTTCATGTGTATATATTCATTCCTTTATGTAAGAATCTGCCTGACTCTCCTATTCTTGTATCATTATTAAAGGATGAATAATACCCAGAGAGGTAGTTAAAGCCGCTTAATTGGCATATGAATGAATGAAATGTTCAATTAAGAGGGCCAAATGCCAGAGATGAATTAGTTTAATGTTTTTTTATGACTTGACATGATGCATTACTGGTGACTAGCATCTATAAAGTGGTCTGCTTTATAAGACACAGGGTTAATTACTAAACCTTAGCTTAAACCACTTCATTCTATTGTCACTTTGTTTTATATTTTCTTGTGTTGTTCATTGCTTAAATTCATGAAGAATAGTTCTTATTTTAGCAAACATATTTCCCATCTTAGGATAATCCAAGGCTTTATTGTTCCCTGATGCTCTCATTTGATGCCAAGTACCATGTATTTTAATATACCATACAACTACTAGATTGAGATGATTTCTTAATTGGCTCTTTCAGCTTTCCAGCAGCTTGCACCAATTAAGAAGATTCTACTCTGCTTATCAGAAGTGAGCTTGCTGTAGTTGGTGACATTTGTGCTGATCTTAAAAATTATCAGACATAAAATCATTTATTGTCTAATCACGTAAATTGGACAGCTTCTATCTCTGACTGAACTTACAGGTTTTTGTGAAATAAAGTAATAATAATGAATAGTAATGAAAACCAAGTGGCCTGATACATGATATAAATCTTTATTGCTCTTATTTGTTCTGTTGGTCATTCCTCCCACTACCTATTTCAGAAAGTCATCTAAAATAGAAACCTAGTACTCTGAATCTTATGGAAAATAGTCCTTTAAAAGAGAAGAGCCTTTCTTTATTTTGATGCATGTATATTTAGAATCCTTTGAATACTCAAATACAAGACTATAGATGGAATCGTATTATTTAGAATAGACAGTGATATTACAGGTAATTCAGCACAATGCCTTTATTTTTTCATATAAGGACACTGAAAGTCAGATTGGCTAAGTGACTTGCCCAAGCTCTCTCAGATAGAAAGAGGCAAAGTAGGCATAATAGTACAGAATTACTAATTCCTGGTCCAGTGGCATCAGTTTTCTAGCATATTGTTTTTCTATATGAACTTCAGAATTATTTTTTTCTGGTCATATGATTATATGATTTAGAAGTTAAGGAAAAAGTAAGCTAAAATAATCTTTTCTCCACAGCCCCAAATTTTGTATATAAGTTTCAAGAGTTGTTCAAATGGTTGGTATTTCATGGCCTCTGACAATTGGAGACTCACTGTGAACATCACAAGAACAGTTAGACACATGCGACTTGTATGTTCCAAATGTTCTTGGATCAGATTCTTATTTCCATAGGTGTACCTTTTGAGATTTATATAAAAAAGATACCTTTAGCATTGTTAATTTACATAAAAATAAAACGTTAAAAAGTGAATTTACATGTTTTTATATATTAAGTAGAGTTTTTTTTTTTTTTTTTACAAGTAGGAACCAAAATGTTCTGGTTGTAATAAAGCGAGTGTTGCAGAATTCAGTACTGTTTTTTTATGATAGATATTCAGTATAATTTCAGGGGATAGAAACTTGCTATAATGAGCATTCATATAGTGAGAAAAGAATTAATGTAATTAATGTAGAGATTATATATATATATATATGTAGATAGATAGAGATATAGTGGATGTGAGAAGTATCTCGTTGTAGTTGGAAGTTGCATTTCCCTAATGACTCATTATATTGAGCATTTTTTCAGGTGCTTTTTAGCCATTTGTGTATCTTCTGTTCAAATCCTTTGCCCATATTTAAACTAGGTTAGTCTACTCCTAGGTATAGACTCAAGAGAAATGAAAACATATGTGCAAACAAAATTTTGTGGAAGAATGTTCATGTTAACATTATCCATAATAGCCAAAGTTGGACACAATCCAAACGTCTGTCAACTGAACAATAAGCAAATGTGGTATATCTATACAATCAAAAACTATTTGGCAATAAAAGTGAATTATGTACTGATGTATGCTATAACACAGATGAACCTGAAAACATACTAAGTGAAAGAAGCCAATCATAAAAAAACATATATCATATAATTACATTTATATGAAATGGCTAGAAAAGAGACGGAAAGTAGGTTAGTGCTTGCCTAGGGCTAGGGAGAGAGAGAAATGGGGAATGACTGCTAATGGGTATATGCTTTCTTTTCGGGTGATGACAGTTTCTAAAACTAGATAGCAGTGGTGGTTGCACAACTCTGAATGTGCTAGAAAACACTGAATGGTAAACTTTAGTTGGGTAAATGTTATGGTATGTGAATTATATCTCAGTAAAGCTTTTGAATAAAGAAAAACATGCTTATAAAAATTACAGTTTGACTTTCTTGTAGTTTATAAAATAATAAATTTTGAAATAAGCCTTTTAGAATCCTTACTATAAGTTGATTACCAGCTGGTCAATAAAATATCCATTTGCACTTAAATTGTTAAAAATTAACATCTCTGTATTACAGACAAATGTTTTCACTTCTACTCTCAGTATATAGCACATCATCTATCTAGTTGCCCAAACCAAATACTTGAAAGTAAGCTTTCATTTTCTTTTACCTCCAACCTGTAGGAAAGCACAAAGTTCTATTGATTTCACCTTTTACCTCCTGGGTATCATTTGGCATTCTTCCTTTCCAGTCATGCTGCTTTAGCCTTAGTTGGGAATATTTGGCCTACCCTATTTTTTAAAAAAATTTATTAGAGTAGAGTTGATTTACAATGTTATGTTAGTTTCAGGTGTACAGTAAAGTGAATCAGTTATACATATATCCACTCTTTTTTAGATTCTTTTCTCATATAGGTCATTACAGAGTACTGAGTAGAGTTCACTGTGCTATACAGTAGGTCCTTATTAGTTATCTATTTTATATATAGTAGGTATATATGTCAATCCCAATCTCCTAATTTATCCCCTGGTAACCATAAGTTTGTTTTCTACATCTGTAACTCTATTTCTGTTTTGTAGATAAGTTCATTTGTACCCTTTTTTTAGATTCCACATGTAAGTGATATCATATGATATCTGTCTCTGTCTTACTTCACTCAATATGACAGTCTCTACATCCATCTATGTTGCTGTAAATGGCATTATTTTGTTCTTTTTATGGCTGAGTAATATTCCAGTGTATATATGTACCACATCTTCATCCTTTCCTCTGTTGATGGACATTTAGGTTGCTTCCATGTCCTGGCTGTTGTAAATAGCGCTGCAGTGAACATTGGGGTGCATGCATCTTTTTGAATTATGGTCTTCTCCAGATATATGCCCAGGTGTGGGATTGCTGGTTCCTTAAAAACAGAGTTACCATATGGCCTACCCTATTTTTATATTGGTTTTTCTATACCTATTGGTTTGTCTATACCTCTGTTAAAGAATGTTCTAAAATGTATGTATGATCTCAGTGACATCAGTGTATAATTTCACTTACAGAATAAAGATTAAACTTCTTAGTATGCTCTGGAAAGCTTTCTATATTCTGAATCCTGTCCATTTTCCAGTCCTACTTTCTATCACTCCTACACAGCAAGTTACACTAGAGTTCAATGCACTTGTCATGCCATTTCAGATATTTAAAATTTTTGTCTTATAACTTCTTTGATCCATAGGTAATTTAGAAATATGTTGTTTAGTTTCTAAATATTTGGTGATTTTCCAACTACCTTTCTGTTACTGATTTCTAGTTTAATTCCACTGAGGTCTGGAAACATACTTTTTGTTTTTATTTATTTATTTATTTATTTTTGTGGTATGTGGACCTCCCACTGTTGTGGCCTCTCCCGCCACAGAGCACAGGCTCCGGACGTGCAGGCCCAGCGGCCATGGCCCACGGGCCCAGCCGCCCCGCAGCATGTGGGATCCTCCCGGACCGGGGCACGAACCCGCGTCTCCCGCATCGGCAGGCAGACTCCCAACCACTGCGCCACCAGGGAAGCCCTGGAAACATACTTTGTAAGGTTTCTATTCTTTAAAATTTGCTGGGATGTCTGCTGTGGCCCAGAATGTCATCTCTTGGTGAACATACCATGTAAGCTTGAACAGAATGTGTTTTCTGATGTTGGATGGAGTATTCTACAAATGTCAACTAGATCAAGTTGATTGATAGTACTATTCAGGTCATGTATATTCTTACTGATTTTCTACTGGCTTGATCTATCAATAAGTGGCAGAGATAAGTTGAAGCCTCCAACTATAATGCTGGATTCATCTGTTTATACTTGCAGTTTTCTCAGTTTTTATTTCATGTATTTTGCTACTTTTTAGTAAGGTGCATTTACATCTGGGATTGTTACGTCCCCTTGAAAATTGGCCCCTTTATCATTATGTAATGCCCCTGATTCCTTCTTAGTCTGAAATTGATATAATCACTGCAGCTTGCTTTTGATTAGTGTTAGCCTAGTAAAGATTTCTCTCTAGCCCTGTACGTTTTACCCATCTGAGTGGTGTACATTTAAGGTGTATTTCTTATGGACTGCACACAGTTAGATCTTGTTTTTTTAATCTACTCTGATAATATCTATCATTTAATTGGTATGTTCAGACCGTTTATATATAAAGTGATTGATTTATTGATATAGTTAGATCATTATCTACCATGTATAAATATTCACTGTATTTGTTTTTGTTTCTTTCTCCCCTAGTTTTCTGTCTTTTCTGATTTTGATTGACTATTTAAATGATTCTATTTTATTTCCTCCCTTTAGTGTATCAATTACACTTTTTAAATAGCTAGACTTTATATTTTTAGAGCAGTTTTAGATTTACAGAACAATTTAACAGAAAATACAGTTTTCATATACTCCCTTTTCCCCTGCTCCCATCATTTCTTCTGTTATTAATATCTTGTATCAGTGTGGTATGTTTTTAACAATTGATTAACCAATATTGATACATTGCTATTAACTGAAGTCCATTTACATTACAGTTCACTCTTTGGTTGCACATTCTATGAATTTTGACAAATGCAGAATATTATGTATCCACCGTTTTAGTATCATACAGAGTAGTTTCACTTCCCTAAAAATTCCCTGTGCTCTACTTATCTCTCCCTCCCTTTTCTCCCTTTCTTACCCATTCCTTTCCCCTGCTACAACTGAACTGGCAACACCAGCTTGTTTACTGTCTCTGTAGTTTTGCGTTTTCTGGAATGTTATATTATTGAAATCGTACGGTGTGTAGCCTTTCATACTGGCTCCTTTCACTTAGCAATATGCATTTGAGGTTCCTCCATGTCTTTTTGTGGCTTGATAACATATTTCTTTTTAATCTGTGGCTAATATTCCATTGTATGGATGTATCATAGTTTGTTTATCCATTCACTTGTTGAAGGACATCTTGGTTGCTTCTGGTTTTTCACAATTATGAACAAAGCAGCTATAAACATCCACGTGCAGGTATCAAGGAGTGTGATTGCTGGATCGCATGGTAAGAGTATGTGTAGTGTTGCAAGAAACTACCAAACTGTCTTCCAAAGTGGCTGTACCATTTTTCATTCCCACCAGCAATGAATGAGAGTTCCTATGGCTCCACACCTTGTGAGCATTTGATGTTATTAGGGCTATGGATTTTGGCCATTCTAATTGGTGTGTAGTGCTATATCATTGTTGTATTAATTTTCAATTCTCTAATGACATTTGATGATGAACATATTTTCGTATGCTTATTTGCTATGTCTTCTTTGGTGAGATTTCCATTTAGAACTTTTGCCCAGTTTTTAACTGAGTTGTCTATTTTCCTATTGTTAATTTTTAAGGATCCTTTGAATATTTTGGATACAAGCAAGTCCTCTACCAGATGTGCTTTACAAAGAATTTTTCCCAGCTATGACTTGTGTTTTCATTCTTTTAACAGTGTCCTTTGCAGAGAAGCAGTTTTTAATTTTAACGAACTCCAATTTATCATTTTTTCTCTCATGGATCTTGCCTTCAGTATTATATCTAAACGCTATTGCCAAAACCAAATTCACCTAGTTTTTTTCTATGTTATTTTCCAGTTTTTGTGGGTTTATGCATTACTCTAAGTCTGTGTTACATTTTGAGTTAATTTTTGAGAAAAGTTTAAGGTCAATGGCTTAATTCTTTTTTTCCCTGTTTTTTTTTGTCATAAAAATATTCAGTTATTCCAGCACCATTTTTTTTAACATTTTTATTGGAGTATAATTGCTTTACATTGTTGTGTTAGTTTCTGCTGTATAACAAAGTGAATCAGCTATACGTATACATATATCCCCATATCCACTCCGTCTTGCATCTCCCTCCCACCCTCCCTATCCCACCCCTCTAGGTGGTCTCAAAGCACCGACCTGATCTCCCTGGGCTATGTGGCTGCTTCCCAATAGCTATCTGTTTTACATTTGGTAATGTATATATGTCCGTGCCACTCTCTCACTTATTCCTAGTTTACCCTTCCCCCTTCCCGTGTCCTCAAGTCCATTCTCTACTTCTGTATCTTTATTCCTGTCCTACCCCTAGTTTCTTCAGAACCATTATTTTTTTATATTCCATATATATGTGTTAGCATATCGTATTTGTTTTTCTCTTTATGACTTACTTCACGCTGTATGACACACTCTAAGTCCATCTACCTCATTACAAATAGCTCAATTTCGTTTCTTTTTATGGCTGAGTAATATTCCATTGTATATATGTGCCACATCTTCTTTATCCATTCATCTGTCAATGGACACTTAGGTTGCTTCCATGTCCTGGCTATTGTAAATAGTGCTGCAATGAACATTGTGGTTCATGACTCTTTTAGAATTATGGTTTTCTCAGGGTATATGCCCAGTAATGGGATTGCTGAGTCATATGGTAGTTCTATTTTTAGTTTTTTAAAGCACCTCCATACTGTTCTCCATAGTAGCTGTATCACTTTACATTCCCACCAACAGTGCAAGAGGGTTCCCTTTTCTCCACACCCTCTCCAGAATTTATTGTTTATAGATTTTTTGATGATGGCCATTCTGACTGGTGTGAGGTGATACCTCATTGTAGTTTTGACTTACATTTCTCTAATGATTAGTGATGTTGGGCATCTTTTCATGTGTTCGTTGGCAATCTGTATATCTTGTTTGGAGAAATGTCTATTTAGGTCTTTGGCCCATTTTTGGGTTTTGGGTTTGTTTTTGTAGGTCCTTCTCTTGTGTTTCCCACTTAAAGAAGTTCCTTTAGCATTTGTTGTAGAGCTGGTTTGGTGTTGCTGAATTCTCTTAGCTGTTGCTTGTCTGTAAAGCTTTTGATTTCTCCATCGAATCTGAATGAGATCCTTGCCGGATAGGGTAATCTTGATTGTAGGTTCTTCCCTTTCATCACTTTAAGTATATCATGCCACTCCCTTCTGGCTTGTAGAGTTTCTGCTGAGAAATCAGCTGTTAACCTTACGGGAGTTCCCTTGTATGTTATTTGTCATTTTTCCCTTGCTGCTTTCAGTAAATTTTCTTTGTCTTTAATTTTTGCCAATTTGATTACTGTGTGTCTCGGCCTGTTTCTCCTTGGGTTTATCCTGTATGGGACTCCCTGCACTTCCTGGACTTGGGTGGCTATTTCCTTTACCATGTTAGGGAAGTTTTTGACTATAATCTGTTCAAATATTTTCTCGGGTCCTTTCTCTCTCTCTTCTCCTTCTGGGACCCCTATAATGTGAATGTTGTTGTGTTTAATGTTGTCCTAGAGGTCTCTTAGGCTGTCTTCATTTCCTTTCATTCTTTTTTCTTTATTCTGTTCTGCAACAGTGAACTCCACCATTCTGTCTTCCACGTCACTTAGCTGTTCTTCTACCTCAGTTATTCTGCTATTGATTCCTTCTAGTGTACTTTTCATTTCAGTTATTGCATTGTTCATCTCTGTTTGTTTGTTCTTTAATTCTTCTAGGTCTTTATTAAACATTTCTTGCATCTTCTCGATCTTTGCCTCCATTCTTTTTCCGAGGTCCCAGATCATCTTCGCTATCATTATTCTGAATTCTTTTTCTGGAAGATTGTGTATCTCCACTTCATTTAGTTGTTTTTCTGGGGTTTTATCTTGTTCCTTCATCTGGTACATAGCCCTCTGCCTTTTCATCTTGTCTATCTTTCTGTGAATGTGGGTTTTGTTCCACAGGCTGCAGGATTGTAGTTCCTGCTTCTGCTCTCTGCCCTCTGGTGGATGAGGCTATCTAAAAGGCTTGTGCAAGTTTCCTGATGGGAGGAACTGGTGGTGTATAGAGCTGACTATTTCTCTGGTGTGCAGAGCTCAGTCATCCTTTAATCCGCTTGACTGCTGATGGGTGGGGCTGCATTCCCTCCCTGTTGGTTGTTTGGCCTGAGGCAACCCAACACTGGAGACTACCTGCGCTCTTTGGTGGGGCTAATAGGGGACTCTGGGAGGGCTCACGCCAAGGAGTACTTCCCAGAACTTCTGCTGCCAGTGTCCTTGTCCCCAGGGTGAGCCACAGCCACCCCCCGCCTCTGCAGGAGACCCTCCAACACTAGCAGGTAGGTCTGGTTCAGTCTCCCTTGGGGTCACTGCTCCTTCCCCTGGGTCCCGATGCGCACACTACTTTGTGTGTGCCCTCCAAGAGTGGAGTCTCTGTTTCCCCCAGTCCTGTCGAAGTCCTACAGTCAAATCCCACTAGTGTTCGAAGTCTGATTCTCTAGGAATTCCTCCTCCCCTTGCTGGACCCAGGTCGGGAAGCCTGACGTGGGGCTCAAAACCTTCACTCCAGTGGGTGAACTTCTGTGGTATAAGTGTTCTCCAGTCTGTGAGTCACCCACCCAGCAGTTATGGGACTTGATCTTACTGTGATTGCGCCCCTCCTAACATCTCGTTGCGGCCTCTCCTTTGTCTTTGGATGTGGGGTATCTATTTTGGTGAGTTCCAGTGTCTTCCTGTCGATGATTGTCCAGCAGCTAGTTGTGATTCTGGTGTTCTCACAAGAGGGAGTGAGAGCACGTCCTTCTACTCTGCCAACTTGGAGCATGTCCTTCTACTCTGCCAACTTGGTTCAGGGCTCTTTGGCCCATTTTTGGATTGAGTTGTTTGTTTTTTTGATATTGAGCTGCATAAGCTGCTTGTGTGTTTTGGAGATTAATCCTTTGTCAGTTGCTTCATTTGCAAATAATTTCTCCCATTCTGAGGGTTGTCTTTTTGTCTTGTTTATGGTTTCCTTTACTGTGCAAAAGCTTTTAAGTTTCATTAGGTCCCATTTGTTTATTTTTGGTTTTATTTCCATTTCTCTAGGAGGTGGTTCAAAATGGATCTTGCTGTGAATTATGTCCTAGAGTGTTCTGCCTATGTTTTCCTCTAGGAGTTTTATAGTATCTGGCCTAACATTTAGGTCTTTAATCCATTTTGAGTTTATTTTTGTGTATGGTGTTAGGGAGTGTTCTAATATCATTCTTTTACATGTAGCTGTCCAGTTTTCCCAGCACCACTTATTGAAGAGGCTGTCCTTTCTCCACTGTACATTCCTGCCTCCTTTATCAAAGATAAGGTGACCATATGCGCCTGGGTTTATCTCTGGGCTTTCTATCCTGTTCAATTGATCTATATTACTGTTTTTGTGCCAGTACCATACTGTCTTGATTACTGTAGCTTTGTAGTATAATCCGAAGTCCAGGAGCCTGATTCCTCCAGCTCCATTTTTCTTTCTCAAGATTGCTTTGGCTATTCAGAGTCTTTTGTGTTTCCATGAAAATTGTGAGTTTTTTTTTTTTTTCTAGTTTTGTGAAAAATGCCAGTGGTAGTTTGATAGGGATTGCATTGAATCTGTAGATTGCTTTGGGTAGTAGAGTCATTTTCACAATGTTGATTCTTCCAATGCAGGAACATGGTATGTCTCTCCATCTGGTTGTATCATCTTTAATTTCTTTCATCAGTGTCTTACAGTTTTCTGCATACAGGTCTTTTGTCTCCTTAGGTAGGTTTATTCCTAGGTATTTTATTATTTTTGTTGTAGTGATAAATGGGAGTGTTTTGTTAATTTCTCTTTCAGATTTTTCATCATTAGTGTATAGGGATGCAAGAGATTTCTGTGCATTAATTTTGTATCCTGCTACTTTACCAAATTCATTGATGAGTCTAGTATTTTTCTGGTAGCATCTTTAGGATTCTCTATGTATAATATCATGTCATCTGCAAATGGTGACAGTTTTACTTCTTCATTTCCGAGTTGGATGCCTTTTATTTATTTTACTTCTCTGATTTCTGTGATAAAACTTCCAAAATTATGTTAAATAATAGTGGTGAGAGTGGGCAACCTTGTCTTGTTCCTGATCTTAGTGGAAATGCTTTCAGTTTTTCACCATTGAGAACAATGTTGCCTGTGGGTTTGTCATCTATGGCCTTTATTATGTTGAGGTGAGTTCCCTCTATGCCTACTTTCTGGAGAGCTTGTGTCATAAATGGGTGTTGAATTCTGTCGAAAATTTTTTTGCATCTATTGAGATTATCATATGGTCTTTATCTTTCAATTCTTTAATATGGTGTGTCACTTTGATTTATGTATATTGACGAATCCTTGCATTCCTGGGATAAATCACACTTGATCATGGTGTATGATCCTTTTAATGTGCTGTTGGATTCTGTTTGCTAGTATTTTGTTGAGGATTTTTGCATCTATGTTCGTCAGTGATACTGGTCTGTAGTTTTCTTTTTTTGTGACATCTTTGTATGGTTTTGGTATCAGGGTGGCCTCATAGAATGAGTTTGAGAGTTTTCCTCCCTCTGCTATATTTTGGAAGAGTTTGAGAAGTATAGCTGTTAGCTCTTCTCGAAATGTTTGGTAGAATTCACCGGGCAATCCATGTGGTCCTGGGCTTTTGTTTGTTGAAAAATTTTTAATCATAGTTTCAATTTCAGTGCTGGTGATTGGTCTGTTTATATTTTCTGTTTCTTCCTGGTTCAGTCTTGGAAGGTTGTGCTTTTGTAAGAATTTGTCCATTTCTTCCAGGTTGTCCATTTTATTGGCATATAGTTGCTTGTAGCAATCTCTCATGATCCTCTGTATTTCTGCAGTGCCAGTTGTTACTTCTTCTTTTTCATTTCTAATTCTGTTGATTTCAGTCTTCTCCCTTTTTTCTTGATGAGTGTGGCTAATGGTTTATCAATTTTGTTTATCTTCTCAAAGAACCATCTTTTAGTTTTATTGATCTATGCTATCATTTCCTTCATTTCTTTTTCATTTATTTCTGATCTGATCTTTATGATTTCTTTCCTTCTCCTAACTTTGAGGGTTTCTTTCTTCTTTCTCTAATTGCCCTAGGTGTAAGGTTAGGTTGTTTATTTGAGATTTTACTTGTTTCTTTAGGTAGGATTGTATTGCTATAAACTTCTCTCTTAGAACTGCTTTTGCTGCATCCCATAGGATTTGGGCCATGGTGTTTTCATTGTCTTTTGTTTCTAGGTATTTTCTGATTTCCTCTTTGATTTCTGCAGTGATCTCTTGCTTATTTAGGAGTGTATTGTTTAGCTTACATGTGTTTGTATTTTACTGTTTTTTTTTTCCCTATAATTGGTATCTAGTCTCATAGCATTCTGGTCAGAAAAGATACTTGATATAATTTCAGTTTTCTTAAATCTACCAACGCTAGATTTGTGACCCAAGATATGATCTACCCTGGAGAATGTTCCATGAGCACTTGAGAAGAAAGTGTATTCTTTTGTTTTTGAATGGAATGTCCTATAAATATCAGTTAAGTCCATCTTATTTCATGTGTCATTTAACGTTTGTGTTCCTTTATTTATTTTCATTTTGTTGAATTGTCCATTGGTGAAGGTGGGGTGTTAAAGTGCCCTACTATTACTGTGTTACTGTCGATTTCATCTTTTATGTCTGTTAGCATTTGCCTTATGTATTGAGGTGCTCCTATGTTGGGTGCATAAATATTTACAATGTTATATCTTCTTTTTGGATCGATCCCTAGATCATTTTGTAGTGTCTTTCTTTATCTCTTGTAATAGTCTTTATTTAAAGTCTATTTTCTCTCATATAAGAATTGCTACTCCAGTTTTCTTTTGATTTCCATTTACATGGAATATCTTTTTCCATCCCCTCACTTTCAGTTTGTGTCCCTAGGTCTGAATTGGGTCTCTTGTATGCAGCATATATATGGGTCTTGTTTTTGTATCCATTCAGCCAGTCTGTGTCACTTGGTTGGAGCATTTAATCCATTTACATTTAAGGTAGTTATCAATATGTATGTTCCTATTACCATTTTCTTAATTGTTTTCGGTTTATTATTGTAGGTCTTTTCCTTCTCTTGTGTTTCCTGCCTAGAGAAGTTCCTTTAGCATTTATTGTAAAGATGGTTTGGTGGTGCTGAATTCTCCTAGCTTTTGCTTGTCTGTAAGTTTTTAATTTTTCTGTCGAATCTGAATGCGATCCTTGCTAGTTAGACTAATCTCGGTTGTAGGTTTTTCCCTTTCATCACTTTAAATATGTCCTGCCACTTCCTTCTGGCTTGAAGAGTTTGTGCTGAAAGATCAGCTGTTAACCTTATGGGGATTAGCTTGTATGTTATTTGTTGCTTTTCCTTTGCTACTTTTAATATATTTTCTTTGTATTGAATTTTGGTAATTTGATTAGTATGTGTCTTGACATGTTCCTCCTTGATTTATCCCATATGGGAGTCTCTGCGCTTCCTGGTATTGATTGGCTATTTCCTTTCCCATATTAGGGAAGTTTTCAACTATAATATCTTCAAATATTTTCTCAGTCCCTTTCTTTTTCTCTTCTTCTTCTGGTACCCTATAATTCGCATGTTGGTGCGTTTTATGTGTCCCAGAGGTCTCTGAGACTGTCCTCCTTTCATTTCATTCTTTTTTCTTTATTCTGTTCTGCAGTAGTTATTTCCACTGTTTTATCTTCCAGGGCACTTATCCGTTCTTCTGCCTCAGTTATTCTGCTATTGATTCCTTCTAGAGAATTTTAAAATCCATTTATTGTGTTGTTCATCATTGTTTGTTTGCTCTTTAGTTCTTCTAGGTCCTATTTAAACATTTCTTGTATTTTCTCCATTCTTTTTCCAACATTTTGGATATTCTTTACTATCATTACTCTGAATTCTGTTTCAAGTAGACTGCCTACTCCTTGAAGAGGAGTCAAGTAGACTCCTCTTCATTTGTTTGGTCTGGTGGCTTTTTACCTTGCACCTTCATCTGCTGTGTGTTTCTCTGTCTTCTCATTTTGCTTAACTTACTGTGTTTGGGGTCTCCTTTTTGCAAGCTGCAGGTTCTTAGTTCCCGTTGTTTTTGGTGTCTGCCCCCAGTGGGTAAGGTTGGTTTAGTGTATTATGTAGGCTTCCTGGTGGAGGGGACTGGTGCCTGTGTTCTGGTGGATGAGGCTGGATCTTGTCTTTCTGATGGGCAGGTCCACGTCTGGTGGTGTGTTTTGGGGTGTCTGTGAACTTACTGTGATTTTAGGCAGCCTCTGTGCTAATGGATGGAGTTGTGTACCCGTCTTGCTAGTTGTTTGGCATGGGGTGTCCAGCACTGGAGCTTGCTGGTCGTTGAGTGGAGCTAGGTCTTAGCGTTGAGACGGAGATCTCTGGGAGGGCTCTTGCCCATTGATATTACATGGGGTTGGGAGGTCTCTGGTGGTCCAGTGCCTCAACTCCGCTCTCCCACCTCCAAGGCTCATGCCTGACACCCAGCCAGAGCACCAAGACTGTGTCAGCCACACAGCTCAGAAGAAAAGGGAGGGAAAAAAAAGAATAAAATAAAATGAAAGTTATTAAATTAAAAGTTTTTAAAAAATATTATTAAAATAAAAAAATTAAAACGTGATTAAAAAAAGAAAAGAGCCACTGAACCAGTAAACACACCCACCAATTATAACAAATGCTAAAAAGTAAACTAAGATAAGCATATAAATCAGAAACTAATCAGTCACATATGGCAAACCCCAAGTCTACAGTTGCTACCAAAATCCACTGACTCAATTTTGGGGTGATTCGTTGTCTATTCAAGTATTCCACAGATTCAGTACCTCAAGTTTATTGTTGAGATTTAATCTGCTTCTCCTGAGGCTGCCTGGAGAAATTTCCCTTTCTCTTCTTTGTTAGCACAGCTCCTGAGGTTCAGCTTTGGATTTGGCCTCGTCTCTGCATGTAGATCTCCCTCTCGCATCTGTTCTTTACCCAGACAGGAGGGGTTTAAAGGAGCGGCTGATTAGGGGGCTCTGGCTCACTCAGGCCAGTGGAAGGGAGGGGTATAGTATGTGGGGCGAGCCTGAGGCTGCAGAGGCCGGCATGACGTTACAACATCCTGAGGCGCACCGTGTGTTCTCCTGGGGAAGTTGTCACTGGATCACTGTACCCTGGCAGTGGCAGGCTGCACAGGCTCCCAGGAGGGGAGGTTTGGATAGTGACCTGTGCTTCCACACAGGATTCTTGGTGGTAGTGGCAGCCGCCTTAGCGTTTCATGCCCATTTCTGGTGTCCACGCTGATAGCTGCAGCTCGCACCCATATCTGGATCTCATTTAGGCGGTTCTCTGAATCTCCTCTCCTTGTGCCCCCTGAAACAATGGTCTCTTGCCTCTTAAGAAGGTCCAGACTTTTTCCTGGACTTCCTCCTGGCTAGCTGTAGCACACTAGCCCCCTTCAGACTGTGTTCATGCAGCCAACCCCAGTCCTCTCCCTGGGATCTGACCTCCGAAGCCTGAGCCTCAGCCTTTAGCCCCCATCCACCCCGGCAGGTAAGCAGACAAGCCTCTCAGGCTGGTGAGTGCTGGTTGGCACCAATCCTCTGTGCGGGAATCTCTCTGTTTTGCCCTCTGCACCTCTGTTGCTGCGCTCTCCTCCATGGCTCCGAAGCTTCTCCCCAACCACCACGTTCTCTGTCAGTGATGGGGCTTCCTAGTGTGTGGAAACTTTTCCTCCTTCACAGCTCCCTCCCAGGGGTGTAGGTCCCATCCCTATTCTTTTGTCTCTGTTTTTCTTTTTTTCTTTTGCCCTACCCAGGTATGTGGGGATTTTCTTGCCTTTTGGGAAGTCTGAGGTCTTCTGCCAGCGTTCAGTATGTGTTCTTTAGGAGTTGTTCCACATGTACATGTATTTTTAATGTATTTGTGGAGAGGAAGGTGATCTCCACATCTTACTCCTCCACCATCTTGAAGGTCCCTCGAGCACCATTTTTTGGAAACACTTATTCTTTGTTGAATAGCCTGTGCTCCTTTATCAAAGATCAATTGTCTATATTTATGTGGGTAAATTTCTGGCCTCTTTATTCTGTTCCATTGCTCTGTTTGTCTATTTTTTTTTTTGTCAATACCACACTGTTTTGATCAGTGTAGCTTTATAGTAAGTGTTGAAGTCATATAGTGTTGGTCCTCTGACTTTATTTTTCTTCAATATTATATTGGCTAATCTGGGTCTTTTGCCTTTCCGTATAAACTTTAGAATAAGTCACTTGCTGAAATTTGATTTAGATTGCGTTGAATTTATAGATTAAGATGGAGAGAAATGATATTTAACAATATTGAGTCTTCCTATCCATGAACATAGAATATCTGAATATCTGTCCATGTAGTTAGATCTTTTTTCTTTGATTTTTTTTTTCATTAGAGTTTTACAGTTTTCCTCATATGTATCTTGTACATATTTTGTTAGCTTTATACCCAAGTATTTATTTATTTTTTGGTACTAATGTATATGATATTTTTTGATGTCAAATTTCAGTTGTTCACTGCCAGTATAAGGGAACACAATTGACTTTTGTATATTAACCTTATATTCTGCACCCTTGCTATAATTGCTTATTAGTTCCAATAATTTTTGTTGTTGTTGATTCTTTGGGATTTTCTACATATAGCCATGTCTTCTGCAAAAAGATAATATTATTTCTTCCTTCCCAGTATACTTTTTTTTGGTCTTAAATCATTGGCCAGGACTTTCAGCACAATGGGAAGAATAGGAGTGGTGAGAGGGGACTTATCCTAGAATGCATTTTCTAAATTAACCTTTAGAACCCACGTCAAATATCACTACCTCAATGAAATCTCCTCTAATTTCCTGCTCACCTGTACCCTTAAAGGATTAGTTGTACTTTCAGTGGCTCCCAAAATATCATCCAAAATATTAGAATATATGTACTCTAATACTTACTTTTTTTATTAATGTACATGTTTGTATCTTTCATTGTGAGCTGTATGTTTAATTCATCTCTGTATTTTAAGTATTTAGAACACATGCCAGTACATAGTACACTCTCAGTAAATATTTAATAGATAAATTTATCATTACAAATTACAAAGCTTATTTTTGTATGTTTCTCCATGGTTACAAAACCAGCATATCCATAATTTTTGGTCCAATTAACCATAACCTAATATGGCATGAGGAAGCTTCACTTACCTGGCTACCTGTATTCCTTCCAACTAGAACCTTATAACTATATAGATAGCTGCTTTAGGTTCTGCCAGATATTTGACATGAGGACAACTGAACTTACGTTCTTGTTCTTTCTCCCACTTTAGGTGATAGTCAAAAAGATCGAAAAATTATAAAATGGAAGGTTTGATCACAAGTAGTTTAATAAAAGAAATGAATTTTTTGAAATATGACATTTAATTACAATATAATTTACAAGGAAGGTGCTGAACATCATATGGTTTTATGTAAAGCTCATTTAAAAAATATGTATACATCTCTCTTTAAGTGTAGTGCAGCTTCCTGTGGTAAGGACTGTATTTTATCTCACTTTTCTCATCTAACGCACCAAATAGAGTGATAGGTGGATATTAGGCACTCGAGTCATTTTCATAAGTAGTCATTAATCAGTTAGCCTAATGTTCAAAATAAACTGTTTTCTGTCTTTTGAACAGTATCATAAAATTATTACTGTAAATGCCATCTAACATTTGAAACTCTATTAGACATCTTTATGCAAAGTAAGGCATCCCCTCTGGCCTGCTAATTACTAGCTCTTAATAGAATGTCAGTTTCTGAACCTGTACATCAGGAACATCGTTTGGGAACATGGAAGCATGACAGGCTTTATAATAAAACACTGTGGGTGTAGTCCCCATATACATATATTCTGTATTAAAATTCTCAATTGTTTCACAAATAAAAACAGTGCCTTTAGTGGATCGGCCAAAAGATGACAGTTTGAATTATTTATGGATGATTTAGATACTGGTGTAATTTCCTGCTTCAATATTTCATGTAATTGACTGTAAATATGAAAGTAGAGAGAATTGTTAGGCTGATTTTTCTCATTCTGAAACAAATCTGTGCTTTTACATCGTATAACTACCCTTGGGAATATCATCGAAATGAATGGGTTGCATCGCTACATACAGTGACTGGAAGCTGCAGTTGGATAATGTTTTACATTATTTATTTATTTTTTTTAATGTTTTCATATCTGCTTCCGTTTATCTCAGTTCCAGTCTCCATCCCTCAGAACAGTCTGTCATTCATGTTTCCTGCAAGTTAGTGAGACTGATCACGTAGGAAAGATTCATCCATAGTAGAGAGAACTTCATTTGAGGAACATTTATGATTGACTGCAACTTCAGAAACAAGATGACCTCAATATACCAGTCACAGTGTTATAAAATTTTCTAGCAATGAAAGATCAAAATAATATAAAGGTAAAATAAAAATACCCTGAAGGAGGGAGAAAGCTTATTTGAACATAGGAAAGCAAAAGACTAATTTAGAAGCCTTCAAATCTCCTGGATTCATTTGAGTCACAGTGTTAGGCAATAACTCTAATAATAGTAGCATTCGTTTCAACTGTATTCAGGGGTACTTCCAATCAGTCCTAGTTGTTTCTTAATAATGGCTCAGTCCAAGCCTGCATCCTCTTTCACTTTTTTGAGACAGGCCAGGTAGCTGGCTTTTTGTTTCCTTCTTTTTTCTTTCTTTTTTTTTTTTTTTTTTTGCTGGGGGGCGGGGGATTGATTTAAATATTTTATTTAAAGAAGTCTTCTGAAGACTATAGTTTATTGGTAAGAAAAATATAAAGCATACTTTTTTTTAATTTTAAGGAGTTTATTTCAAATGCAAGTAATGAACAGAACTATTTTAAAACTGCTTTTGACTACTGGATTTTATTAGTTTGAATGTGACTTTTCCTGGAAATCAGGTTACACTGCATTGTTGAATTTATTTGGGTAAAATATGCAAACACCTCTTCAATACGTAAGACATAGTGGGTACTCAACAAATGATACATGTTATAATGGTCATAATTACTTCTGGCTGCCACTTCTTTTTTGTAGGCTAAATATGATGGCTCTATTTTCAGGCACCCACGTCTTTCTTGCCTCCATTTTTGCCCGCCCCTCTTGGAGAGATATTACTTTTGCAAGGCCCAAACTAACAATCTGGGACATTGCTGCAAGGCATTAAATTCAGGTATGTCACAAAGGAGTAATTCCGTTTTCCCCCTTCTCCATGCATCATTTAAGGCCATAGATCCTGAGGAAACTGCCAAAAATACAAGCAGCACTAGCAATGAGAAAGGTCACAGCCACAGATTTTTGGGACTGCAGAACCACACACATCCTGTTCTCATTGTCATGGGTATATGAATTTACGAGGTCCCTGATCTCATATTCTTCTGTATTCTTTTGAGTGGAGTTTCCCTTTTATTTTTCTATTTTGACCATGATATTTCTAGTCATCTTGGGACCATGTAAGATAGACTTGAAAATCTCCCAGAGGTAACAATTTTCTCTTATTTACAAGTGAACGTTTTAGTAGGAGTTTCTAATTTTATTTTATTTTCACTTTATCACCATATTAAATTATTTTATATAACTATTTATTCTCTCACTTACTTGCTTTTCTCAACTAGAATGTAAGCCCCATGAGGTTTTGAGCTTTATCTGTTTTTTAAAAAAATTTATTTAATATTGGAATATAATTGATTTACAGTGTTGTGTTAGTTTCAGGTGCACAGCAAAATGATTCAGTTATACACATATCTATTCTTCTTCAAATTCTTTTCCCATTTAGCTTATTACAGAATATTGAGTAGAGTTCCCTGTTGGTTCTGTTTTAAATATAGCAGGGTGTGTATGTTAATCGCAAACTCCTACTTTATCCCTACCCGGCACCCTTCCCCTTTCGTAACCATAAGTTTGTTTTCTAATTCTGTGAGTCTGTTTCTGTTTTGTAAATAAGTTCATTTCTATCATTTTTTTTTGATTCCATATACAAGTGATACCATATGATATTTGTCTTTCTCTGTCTGACTTACTTCACTTACTATGATAATCTCTAGGTCCATCCATGTTGTTGCAACTGGCATTATTTCAGTTCTTTTTTATGGCTAAGTAATATTCCATTGTAAAATTGACCACTTCTTTTTATCCATTCATCTGTCAGTGGACATTTAGGTTGTTTCCATGTCTTGGCTATTGTAAATAGTGATGCAATGAACATTGCAGTGCATGTATCTTTTTGAATTATGGTTTTCTCCAGATATATGCCCAGGAGTGGGATAGTTGGATCATATAGTAGCTCTATTTTAGTTTTTTAAGGAACCTCCATACTGTTCTCCATAGTGGCTGTACCAATTTACATTCCTGCCAACAGTGTAGGAGGGTTCCCTCTTCTCCACACCCTCGCCAGCGTTTTTTGTTTGTAGACTTTGTGATGATGGCCATTCTGCCTAGTGTGAGGTGCCATCTCATTGCAGTTTTGATTTGCACTTCTTATAATAATTAGTGATGTTGAGCATCTTTTCATGTGCCTCTTGGCTATCTCTATGTCTTCTTTAGAGAAATGTCTGTTTAGGTCTTCTGCCCATTTTTTTTGTTTGTTTGTTTGTTTGTTTGCAGTACGCAGGCCTCTCACTGTTGTGGCCTCTCCCGTAGCAGAGCACAGGCTCCGGACGCGCAGGCTCAGCGGCCATGGCTCACGCGCCCAGCCGCTCCGCAGCATGTGGGATCTTCCCGGACGGGGGCACGAACCCGTGTCCGCTGCATCGGCAGGTGGACTCTCAACCACTGTGCCACCAGGGAAGCCCTCTGCCCGTTATTTGATTGGGCTGTGTGTTTTTTTGATATTGAGCTGCAAGAGCTATTTGTATATTTTGGAGATTAATCCCTTGTTGGTCCCACCCTTTGCAAATATACTCTCCCATCCTGTGGGCTTTCTTTTCATTTTGTTTATGGTTTCCTTTGCTATGCAAAAGCTTTTAATTTTCATTGGGTCCCCATTGTTAATTATTTTTTTAATTTTTATTACTCTAGGAAGTGGATCAAAAAAGGTATTGCTGCAATTTACGTCAAGGAGTTCTGCCTATGTTTTCCTCTAAGAGCTTTATAATATCTGGTCTTACATTAAGGTCTTTAATCCATTTTGAGTTTAGTTTTGTATATGATGTTAAAGAATGTTCTAAGTTCTTTTTCTCCACGTAGCTGTCCAGTTTTCCCAGCCCCACTTATTGAAAAGACTGTCTTTTCTCCATTGTATATTCTTGCCTCCTTTGTCATAGATTAATTGACCATAGGTGAGTGGGTTTATTTCTGGGCTTTCTGTCCTGTTCCATTGATTGATATGTCTGTCCTTGTGACAGTACCATACTGTTTTGATTACTGTAGTGTGAAGTCAGGGAGCCTGACTCCTCCAGCTCTGTTTTTCTCTCTCAAGATTGCTTTGGCTGTTTGGGATCTTTTGTGTCTCCATACAAATTTAAAAATTTTTTATTCAATTTCTGTGAAAAATGTCATTGGTAATTTGCTAGGGATTACATTGAATCTGTAGACTGCCTTGGGTAGTATAGTCATTTTAAAAATATTGATTCTTCCAATCCAAGAACGTGGTATATGTTTCCATCTGTTTGTGGCATCTTCGATTTCTTTCATCAGCATCTTAAAGTTTTCAGAGTACAGGTCTTTTGCCTCCTTAGGTAAGTTTATTCCTAGGTACTTTATTCTTTTTGATGTGATGGTAAATGGGATTGATTGTTAATTTCTCTTTCTGATCTTTTGTTGTTAGTTTATGGAAATGCAACATATTTCTGTGTGTTAATTTTGTATCCTGCAACTTTACTGAATTCATGGATGAAATCTAGTAGTTTTCTGTTAACATCTTTAGGATTTTCTATGTATAGTATCTTGTCATCTGCAAACGGTGACAGTTTTGCTTCTTCTTTTCCGATTTGGATTCCTTTTATTTCTTTTTCTTCTCTGATTGCCGTGGATAGGACTTCTAAAACTATGTTGATAAAAAGTGGCGAAAGTGGACATCCTTGTCTTGTTCTTGATCTTAGATGAAATGCTTTCAGCTTTTCACCATTGAGCATGATATTAGCTATACGTTTTTCATATATGGCCTTTATTATGTTGAGGTGGGTTCCCTCTATGCCTATTCTCTGGAGAGTTTTTATCATAAATGGTGTTGAATTTTGTCAAAAGCTTTTCCTGCCTTTATTGAGATGATCATATGGTTTTTATTCTTTAATTTGTTATTGTGGTGTATCACACTGACTGATTTGCAGCTATTGAAAAATCCTTGCATCCTGGGGATAAATCCCACTTGATCATGGAGTATGATCCTTTTAATGTATTGTTAGATTCTGTTTGCTAGTACTTTGTTGAGGATTTTTGTGCCCATGGTCATCAGTGATATTGGCCTGTGATTTGCTTTTTTTGTGGTATCTTTGTCTTATTTTGGTATCAGGGTGATGGTGGCCTCATAGAATTAGTTTGGGAATGTTCTTTCCTCTGCAATTTTTTGCAATAGTTTCAGAAGTATAGGTGTTAACTTTTCTCTAAATGTTTGATAGAATTCAGCTGTGAAGCCATCTGTTCCTGGACCTTTGTTTGTAGGGATTTTTTAAATCACAATTTCAATTTCAGTACTTGTGATTGATCTGTTCATATTTTCTATTTCTTCCTGGTTCAGTCTTGGGAGATTGTACGTTTCTGAAAATTTCCCCATTTCTTCTAGGTTGTCCTTTTTTTTTTTTTAACAAATTTATTTATTTTTGGCTGCATTTGGTCTTCATTGCTGCACACAGGCTTTCTGTAGTGGTGGTGAGTGGGGGCTATCTCTTCATTGTGGTGCATGGGCTTCTCATTGCAATGGCTTCTCTTGTTGTAGAGAACAGGCTCTAGGCACACAGGCTTCAGTAGT
The DNA here is from genome assembly GCF_963455315.2 of Globicephala melas. Taxonomy (NCBI): domain Eukaryota; kingdom Metazoa; phylum Chordata; class Mammalia; order Artiodactyla; family Delphinidae; genus Globicephala; species Globicephala melas. The sequence goes on from NC_083325.1 coordinate 42,340,324, forward strand.
TGTGGCAGATGGGCTCAGTAGTTGTGGCTCACAGGCTCTAGAGCGCAGGCTCAGTAGTTGTGGCGCACGGTCTTTGTTGCTCCATGGCATGTGTGATCCTCCTGGACCAGGGCTCGAACCTGTGTCCCCTGCACTGGCAGGCAGATTCTTAACCACTGCACCACCAGGAAAGTCCCTAGGTTGTTCATTTTATTGGCGTAGAGTTGCTTGTAGTAGTCTCTTATGATTCTTTGTATTTCTGTGGTGTGCATTGTAACTTCTCCTTTTTCATTTCTAATTTTATTGATTTGAGCCCTCTCCCTTTTTTTTCTTGATGAATCTGGCTAAAGTTTTATCAACTTTGTTTATCTTTTCAAAGAATCAGCTTTTAGTTTCATTGATATTTTTTATTGTTTTCTTTGTCTCTATTTCATTTATTTCTGCTGTAATCGTTATGATTTCTTTCCTTCTACTAACTTTAGGGTTATTTTTGTTCTTCCTCTAGTTGCTTTAGGGGTAAGGGTAGGTTGTTTATTTTAGATTGTTCTTGTTTCCTGAGGTAAGATTGTATCACTATGAACTTCCCTCTTAGAACTGCTTTTGCTGTGTTCCATAGGTTTTGGATCATGTTTTCATTTTCATTTGTCTCTAGGTATTTTTTTATTTCCTCTTTGATTTCTTCAGTGATCCATTGGTTGTTGGGTAGCATATTGTTTAGCCTCCATGTGTTAATGTTTTGTTTTGTTTTTTTAAATGAAAGCTTCTTTCTTTCTTTATTTTTGGCTGTGTTGGGCCTTTGTTTCTGTGTGAGGGCTTTCTCTAGTTGCGGTGAGCGGGGGCCACTCTTCATCGCGGTGCACAGGCCTCTCACTGTCACGGCCTCTCTTGTAGCGGAGCACAAGCTCCAGATATGCAGGCTCAGTAGTTGTGGCTCACAGGCCTAGTTGCTTCATGGCATTTGGGATCTTCCCAGACAAGGGCTCGAACCCGTGTCCCCTGCATTGGCAGGCAGATTCTCAAACACTGCGCCACCAGGGAAGCCCGTTAATATTTTTTATAGTTTGTTTTTTTTTTTTTAGTTGATTTCTAATCTCATAATGTTGTGGTCAGAAACGATGCTTGATAATGGTTTCAATTTTCTTAAATTTACTGAGGCTCTCTTTGTGGCCCATCATGTGATCAATCCTAGAGATTGCCGCATGTGCACTTTAAAAGAATGTGTATTCTGCTGCTTTCAGATGGAATGCTCTATAAATATCAATTAAGTCCTTCTGGCCTAATGTGTCATTTAGCGCCTGTGTTTCTGTATTGATTTTCTGTCTGGATGATCGTCCATTGTTGAAAGTGGGATGTTAAAGTCCCACACTTACTGTGTTACTGTCGATTTCTCCTTTTATGGCTGTTAGCATTTGCCTTATATTTTGAGATCCTCCTACGCTGGGTGCATATATATTTGTAATTGTTATATCTTCTTTTGGATTTTTCCCTTGATCATTATGTAGTGTCTGTCTTTGTCTCTTGTAACAGTCTTTATTTGAAAGTCTATTTTGCCTGATATGAATATTACTTCTCCAGTTTTCTTTTGATTTCCATTTGCATGGCATACCTTTTTCCATCCCTTCACTTTCAGTCTATATGTGTCCCTAGAGATGAAGTGGGTCTCTTGTAGACTGCATATATACAGGTATTGTTTTTGTATCCATTCAGCCAGTCTATGTCTTCTGGTTGAAGCATATAATCCATTTACTTTATATTTAAGGTAATTATCGATATGTATGTTCTTATTGCCATTTTGTTAATTGTTTTGGATTCTTTTTGTAGGTACTTTTTCCTTCCCTTCCTCTTTTGTTCCTTTCTCTTGTGATTTGATGACTGACTTTAGTGTTTTGTTTGGATTGCTTTTTCTTTTTTGTGTGTGTATCTGTTGTAGATTTTTTGTTATACAGCAGTCTGTATATAAACAAGATTGTTTTAAGTTGCTGGTCTTTTCATTTCAAGTGCATTTCCAATATCCTGCATTTGTGCTCTCCTCTTCTCATGATTGCTGGTTTTGATATCATATTTGTGTGTGGATGATTTCCTACATTTACTGTACATTTGTTTGCCTTTACCGGTGAGCTTTCTCATTCGTAATTTTCTTGTTTCTAGTTGCGGCCTTTTCTTTTTCACCTAGAGAAGTTCCTTTAGTATTTGTTGTAAAGCTCGTTTGATGGTGCTGAATTCTCTTAACTTTTGCTTACCTGTAAAACTTTTGATTTCTCCATCGAATCTGAACTAGAGCCTTTCTGGGTAGAGTATTCCTGGTTGTAGGTTTTTCCCTTTCATCAGTTTAAATATATTGTGCCACTCCCTTCTGGCCTGCAGAGTTTTGGCTGAAAAATCAGGTCATAACTTTATGGGGATTCCCTTGTATGTTATTTGTTGCTTTTCCCTTGTTGCTTTTTTTTTTTCTTGCGTTACGCGGCCTCTCACTGTTGTGGCCTCTCCCGTTGCGGAGCACAGGCTCCGGACGTGCAGGCTCAGCGGCCATGGCTCACAGGCCCAGCCGCTCCGTGGCATGTGGGATCTTCCTCGACCGGGGCAAGAACCCATGTCCCCTGTATCAGCAGGCGGACTCTCAACCACTGTGCCACCAGGGAAGCCCCCCTTGTTGCTTTTAATATTTTTTCTTTGTCTTTAATTTTTGGCAGTTTGATTACTGTGTGTCTCAGGGTGTTACTCCTTGGGTTTATCCTGCCTGGCACTCTGCATTTCCTAGACTTGGGTGACTGTTTTCTTTCCCATGTTAGGGAAGTTTTCAGCTGTTACCTCTTCAAATATTTTCTCATGCTCTTTCTCTCTCTCTTCTTCTGGGACCTCTATAATATGAATGTTGGTGTGCTTAATGTTGTCCCTGAGGTCTCTTAAATTGTCTTCATTTCTTTTCATTCTTTTTTCTTTATTCTGTTCAACACCACCGATTGCCACCATTCTGTCCTCCAGCTCACTTATCTGTTCTTCTGCCTCATTTATTCTGCTATTGATTCCTTCTAGTGTATTTTTTTTATTTCAGTTCTTCTCTGTTTGTTTGTTCTTTAGACCTTCTAATTCTTTATTAAACATTTCTTGTATCTTCTCGGTCTGTGCCTTCGTTATTTTTCTGAGATCTTCGATTGTCTTTACTATCATTACTCTGAATTCTTTTTCAGGTAGATTTCCTATCTTTACCTCCCTTAGTTGTTCTTCTGGGGTTTTATCTTGTTCTTCCACCTGGAACATATTTCTCTGCCTTCATTTTGTCTAACTTTCTGTGATTGTGTTTTCCATTCCGCAGGCTGCAGGGTTGTAATTCCTTTTTCTTCTGGCGTCTGACCCCTGGTGGATGAGGCTGGTCTGAGAAGTTTGTGCATACTTTCTGGTAGGAGGGACTGGTTCCTGTCCACTGGTGGGTGAAATTGGGTCTTGTTCCTCTGGTGGGCAGGGCCATGTCAAGAGGTGTGTTTACCAGGCAGCTGTTGGCTCACCAGGATTTTAGGCAGCCTGTCTGCTGGTAGCTGGGGCTGTGTTCCCACCCTGCTGATTGGCCTGAGGTGTCCCAGCACTGGGGCCTATAGGCTGTTGGGTGGGGCCAGGTCTTGGTGAGAAAATGGCAGCCTCCAAGAAGCCTCACACCAATAAGTACTCCCCAGAACCACTGCCGCCAGTGTCTCTGTCCCCACAGTGAGCCACAGCCACACCCCAGCTCCTCAGGAGACTCTCCAAGACCAGCATGTAGGTCTGGCCCAGTCTCCTATGAACTCACTACTTTTTCCTTGGGTTGTGGTGCACAGGAGACCCTGTGTGCACCCTCCAAGAGTGGAGCTTCTGCTTCCCCCCAGTCCTGTGGATTGCTGGCGATCAAGTCCTAGTGGCTTTCAAAGCCAGATACTCTGGGAGCTCCTCTTCTCAATGCCAGACCCCCAGGCTAGAGAGCCAGACATTTGGCTCAGAACCCTCACTCCTATGGATGAACCTCTGCAATATAAGCATTCTCCAGTTTGTGGGCTGCCCACCCGGCGGGTATCGGGTTTGATTTTATAACGATTGCACCCCTCTTAAAATCTCGTTGTGGCTTCTTCTTTGTCTTTGGAATATCTTTTTTGTAGCTTCCAGTCTTTTTTTTACTATGGTTGTTCGTCAGTTAGTTGTGATTTTAGTGTTTTCGTGAGAGGATGTGAGCTCATGTCCTTCTATTCTGCCATCTTGTCTCCGTCAACAAATACTATTTTTAGGGGTTCTCTTTTTTCCAAAGCTTTCCAAAGAATCATGAATTGAAATCTGAGAAAGCCAGTTCTTTAGATTGCTTGTATGAAGTAGATTTTTGGTCAGTGACAATAAGGCAGAACAGAGGAAACTCCTTGCCTGATAGCAGTTTTCCAAAGATGAAACATCAAAATAGTGACAAAACTTCTGAAGCCTGTGATTCTGCAGTTTTAGATGCTCATTATATTAACAACAGCCAAATAAAGAGATATGTAGGACGTGGTCCCAAACAAAGGTATCATGGAGTTTGGCAACCTGCACAATGGTGTGCCGAAGTGTTCTGTTTCTCCAACCTGGAAGCTCTAAGCATACATGTTTGAAGATTATTTTGTACTGACATTATAGTAACTAGATTTATCCATATAATATGATTCATTTTGTAGTGCTACTAGTGGAATTCATTCTGCAGAAATATGTTTTGTCTTCAAATCTTGCCATATTACCCTAACATCAAAAAGAAAAAAGGATAATAAAAAAGCACAACTTGGGGGTTTCCCTGGTGGCGCAGTGGTTGAGAGTCCGCCTGCCGATGCAGGGGACACGGATTCGTGCCCCGGTCCGGGAAGATCCCACATGCCGCGGAGCGGCTGGGCCCATGAGCCATGGCCGCTGAGCCTGCGCATCCGGAGCCTGTGCTCCGCAACGGGAGAGGCCACAACAGTGAGAGGCCCGTGTACCGCAAAAACAACAGCAACAACAAAAAAACACAACTTGGATTAAAGTTTACTAGACCACATCTAATTTATTACAGAGTAAGTTATTTTATTTACCTCTTCAAGGATGTGCTTGAACAAGGTAGGAAAACAAATCGCTCTCTTTCCATATATATATATATATATATATATAAAACATTATTTTCATAGTCATATATTTCTTAACTTGGGTTCCAGAACTATTAGGGGGCCTTATAAATTGATCAGTACTTTAATATAATTGTCCTACTTTTTAATCCCATCGTTTGATATTATGTATTTAAAAAATCTTTTCTAAGAAGGGGTTCATAGACTTCTCTAGGCTTCCAAAGAGGTTCATTGCACAAAAAAAGGTTGTTAGCATATATTGGTGACAAAATTAAAAATTCTTTTTTTTTTGACTATCATGGGAGCAAGTAATACATTACTTTATTTTCTAAATAGAATCAACTAAGCAATTGTCTCATTTATCCAGGAGATGCAGCATTATTTTGTATTGTTCTAGCCGAATATTCAAAAGCTCCATCAGTAAGAAGCCATAAGCTTTTAGTCACAATACCATTAATGGAATGTTTTCTGGCATTGTTCGTTCTTTCTTAAGTGGGTGATTTCTGGTCAGCCTTTTCTGAAACTAGGCACCACACAAATTATGTGTTTCTTTTAAATTATTAGTGAACTGATCATAGACATGTATCCCTTATTTTAATGCACAGTTCTGAATCATGAGCAGATATTTCAGAGACAGTTGTTGATAGAAGAACTTACCAGAGTCAGGAATGGATCACATTTAACTTGGATTTAGGGAATAGAAATGAATGTTTCAGTGCAAAATTGCTCCTACTTATCCATCATTTCCACACATTTCTATTAGGTAAAGTCATTTTAGGCCTCTTATAATAGGAAAATCTGTTCTTCTAGGGCTAACTCATTACTTAACATCATCCTTTAATAATATAACAGTTTATCTGATTAGCCCTTCTCTTTTATAAGATTGCTTTTCAAACCATGGGCCATGATTTATTTCTAGGTTATAAAATCAATTTAATGATTCATGACTAGCATATCTTTTTTTATTTATTTATTTTTAAAATAAATCTATTTATTTATTTATTTTTGGCTGCGTTGGGTCTTAGTTGCTGCATGCGGGCTTTCTCTATTTGCAGCGAGTGGGGGCTACTCTTCGTTGCGGTGTGCAGGCTTCTCATCGCAGTGGCTTCTCTTGTTGTGGAGCACAGGCTCTAGTAACTCAGGCTTCAGTAGTTGTGGCACGTAGGCTCAGTAGTTGTCGCTCACGGTCTCTAGAGCACAGGCTCAGTAGTTGTGGCACACAGGCTTAGTTGCTCCACGGCATGTGGGATCTTCCTGGACCAGGGCTCAAACTCGTGTCCCCTGCGTTGGCAGGCAGCTTCTTAACCACTGCGCCACCAGGGAAGTCCAGCATTTCTTTTTAAATAGAGTACACTAGACCATGTCAATTTCATAATATGAATTAAAGGTAAATATTGTTTTCTGAGAAGTTGTTTTGTGTTTGTTTATGTGTGTGTGTGCATGCGCATGCACACGAGAGAGAGAGAGAGAGAGTGTTATATGTATCTATGCGTATTGCGTTGAAATACAGGCGTTTTTTGGAAATGTCATATAAATTAGGATGAAGTCAAGAAAATTTGGAAGCAAACAGAGAACTTATGGAATGGGAACGTAGGGACATTAGCAGTTAAAGGTTGGCCAAAAAAGTATTGAGAATTAATAACAATAGTAATAAGTATTATTATTATTCCTGATGTTTCTTGAGCATTTGCCAGGCACTGCTATGAGAAATTTCCATAACTCACTTAGTGTTCCCAATGATGCTTTAAGTTATGTAGGTAGTATTGCTATTTCCATTTTCCTGTTGAGAAAACGAAGATACAGATAGGCTTAATGACTTGATCGATGTTGTTTAGCTTAGTGAGTGGCAAACATGGGAGTCAAACACAGGCTCTCTCCAGCTATGAAGCTTATGCTTTTAAGCACTACAGTAGATTACTTCCCAGGTTAAATGCGATTGAAGCATAAAGACAAATAAGAATTGCCTGCTTCAAATGTATGTTTAGAGAGGTCTGCATACAACAGTATCCTCCTCTAAAATAAGTTTCAGACAATGGGCAGACATACAAGATCAGGGCATTCAGTACCTAACCCATTCAATATTGTAAATGAGTGTTTTGCAGAAGCCTTTAAAACTGTCTACAGGTTAATGAGCTTGATACAATAGACTTGTAGGCTTATAAAAGAACTGTACTGGCTGACTAGAGAGCCATAAATTTAGCTCCTCTCAAGTTGACATGTTGTACAACTCGGATTTCCCAGTGTCTTGAATTTTAAAATGACCATAAGATTTAGGGACATTTACTAAAATGCTTTTAACTTTCTTCACAAAGGCCCCAAGCTCATTAGAAATACAAACAAAACTAAACTCTCAAACTTCATGCAGCTGCTGCTGAAGCAACCTGAAATGGAGAGGAAGTGATTAATTTTATATTTTCCTTAATATATACACAGTACACATTATGCTTCTATCAACTTTAATGCATTTATCCCTCAGGGATCACTAACAAGCAGCCAAGGTAAGGCAAGGTGAAGTGACCAGAAGGTTTCAGAGCCGATTTCTTCAGCCTCCTGGGAGCTGATCTTGTCCATCTCTCTGACATGTGCTCTCTGCATATCAGAAAATGCTGTTGATCACATCAAAGCGTTCATGAATTCAGTGATTTCTTTTTTCCTTCACCAAATGTTCTTTCCTTTTCAGATCTTTGTCAGTGGTGTCACAGCTGAGTGAGCCATTCCTGGCTTCCTGAATTTCCCTTGAGGGCTAAACTGTCAATATCTATGTTCATCATGGAAACCTTCAACTTAAGAAAAATAATTTGATTTTAATCGGGATTTTATATGTAAAATGAAGCCTCTTTAGTTCTCTTAGTTTCCTGAATTTTTCCCCTTACGATTTTAGTCCATTTAATTTTTCTAGGAGGATTGTAAACACCCCCCCACAATGAAATTTTTCTTTTGTTTTTACTTCCTCCCCTTCCCTTTCTCTTCACTCCTGTTCTTTCTTTCCAGCCTTCCTTCCTACTTCCTCATTCTTATTTTTTAAATCATTTCTTTCTTTCAACATTTATTGAAATAACTGCTATGTGCCAGACATCATGGGTGTAGTGATGGATGCAAATGTCCTTGCCTATGAGGGACTCACATTGACCACTTGACCTTCATTCTTAATCATGAAATAAGCAGCTTCCTTCATTCGTTGCTTTTTCCAAGATCACCTCTCTTCACCCTGTGTTTCCTGTCCTCTCCACGTGCTTAGATGATTTATGCCAAAGGGCTGGGTGTGCCTGGTTGGGTTTATCCTGCTTCACATGCCTGGAAATGACAGTTAGCTCTGTTATGACTTTGATTTGGCTTCAGAGGAATGAAAATGGAACTAGGTTTAATGGAAGATACAATGAAGAAGGAAGGAAGGGGCTTTAATTCAGTCCTGCAGGATGATGCTAGGGAGGCAAAATATCTACTCTTTAACTTAGTGGCGTCCCTCATTGGCTGCCCAATCGCTTGAGATCCTAAGTGTCCTGGTAGGAGTAAAAACTTTGGATGTATATTTTTTAAATCTATTGAATACATATAACTGGTTATATTGCCCTTTTATCATGCTTCATCCCAGTTCATTCTCAACATAGTCATTAAAGTCACCTTTTTAACATACAAATCTGATTATATTGCTCCGCTACTTAAAACCTTCTTGTGGCAGCCGTTTGCCTAAAGGTGGAAGGCAGAAGTTTACCAGCTCTGTATGTTAGGCCACTTACATTGTGACCCTGCAACCTCTCCATGCTCATCTCCCCTGGTTTTCACCACATGCACTCTGTTCAGAATATATGGATTTGCTTATAATTCCCTGAAGGTTCCATGTGATTTCATACTTTTATGCTTCCACATACCTGTTTTCTCTGTCTGGAATTACTTCTTTCCCCTCCACTACTTATCTACCTGAGAAAGCCAATCAAGTAATCAAAATCATGGCCTGGCATTGTCTCCTCCTGAGATCTTCCTTGAATATCCAAACTAGAATTAATCACTGACTTTTCTGTACTTCTTCTATATCTGGTACTTATTTTTTATTATTGCACTTCTCATTTTGCTGCTTAATCACTTGTGTGTACATTTGCTTTCCTATTACACTGAGCTCCTTGAGTGAGAGTTTGTGTTTCTAATGTTTCTATTTCCAGCTGCCTTATCAAATACTTGAACCATCATAGGTAACGAATAAATATGTGTAGTTTTGTAATTAATTGATATGGATTTGTATATTCTGTTTACAGTTTTCTTTTTTTTTCTATAACAGTCTTTATTTTCCAAGGAAACTTAATAATGAGTTTAATAAATGCTCACATACCATGTTAAGTTACTTGCATTCCCTAGGACCCCAAATTGGATTTCAATATACTCTTCCTTACTGGTAGCCTAATGTACAGTTAGTGTTCTGACTTAACATGTTAAGTGAAGCTGAAGTGAATTCTAATTAGATCAATGAGCTAATAGTCTACTCTTCATAGAATATCCCCATCTTTCAGCCATTCTTCAGTATTTATCAAGCTAAGAGATTTAGTTAATGATGAAAGTTAATGGTCAATACACTTTTTTATGTTTTTTATTACTATCTTTGGTAACTCAAAAGGTGTTTTTCTATGTACAATCTCATTTAATTTTCAAAACTACTCTGAGTAAAATATGGCAAATTTCACTTCCAGAATCTCTAGGATATTCTGCAACATGCAGGACAAGGTGGCAATATGCCATCTAGTTGAGACGTGGGGAATGCTGGCTTATCAGTTAGATAGTCCTTCACATGGTGACATTTGTAACCTGGGAGAATTCCCTGTATTTTAGGCTTTGGATTTTCAGGCTTTGGGCTCAGAATACTGATGTTCTGATAAATGAAGAGGAAGATCAGACTCTCATGGACAGTCTCACATATATATATCTTTCAGATTCTGATTATTGAAACCAGAAGGATTTTTCTTAATTTAAAATGAGAATAAGTCATCACCAAGGTAAGATACTGATATCCACTAGTTGTGGACTTTCTTTGTGTAGACAAAGCTACATGAGTTTCAAAATTATAAACTGAAGTTAGCTTTAAAAACATTAATGATTCCAGACAAGGAGTGTGTAAATGCTTGCTTCACCCGTTTCTCCACAGATGAAGCTGCTGTTAGGACAAGAGAGGTCACATCCCTGAACATTCAGCTATATTGTCACTCTACTGTTGATTTCTTCTGTGCCAGTCTTTTTTTTTTTTTTTTTTTAGTTTTCAAGGCTGATTTTTTTTTTTTTTTAATTTCACATTCTCTGTATCAGTCAGGGTCCAGCCAGGATTTTAAAACTATATATTTTAATGGAAGGTTATTTAAAATAATCAATAACACAGGTGATCACAGAATGGAGAACCCAAATTAAGTGTCACAGATATTAGCACTAGGAGGAAGTAGTTACCATTCCTAGGGCTAGGAGGCTACCTGTTTCCCAATTGAGATGTGAGATTCATCCTGAGAGCCCAAAGCTCAGTTGGAATGAGGTTTTGCTTATGGGAGCTGAGTCACAAAAGGTGGGACTGTCTATCAAGGAGCCATGGAAACGGTATAGTCACTGCAGAAAGATACTACAGGGGGCAAAAGAGAGAGTGGAAGAGATACTTTGACTTCCTTCCTCGCACCTTCTTGTCTTCCTCCAGTGCTTTACAAGGCCTGGAAGTACTTGGAAGCCAGACAGCAAGGGTGGAACTGATGACAAAATGACTTTGGCCAGCAAGTCTTCTTTCTTCACACTTGGTCAAACATTAAATTAATCCTTTAGCAGGCAATTTGCATAATTGACTCAATTTGGGATTCTGCATTCTTTGAAAATTTGGTCAGACTGATATATCTATCACATTTTAGGGCCTCTATCAAAGAATACTTTTTAACAGACGTATAGTTGATTTACAATATTAGTTTCAGGTATACAACATAATGATTCAAACATTTTATAGATTATATTCCATTTAAAGTTATTATAAAATATTGGCTATATTCCCTGTGCTGAACAATATATCCTTGTACCTTATTTATTTTACACATAGTAGTTCGTACCTCTCAATTCCATACCCTTTTCTTGCCCTTCCTCCTTTCCCTCTCCCCATTCGTAGCCACTAGTTTGTTCTCTATATCCATGAGTCTGTTTCTGTTTTGTTATATTCATTTGTTTTATTTTTTAATTCCCCATATAAGTGATAATACACAGTATTTATCTTTTTCTGTCTGACTTATTTCACTAAGCATAATACCCTCCAATTCCATTTATGTTGTTGCGAATGGCAAAATTTCCTTCTTCTTTATAACTGAGTAATATTCTATTATATATATACATATATACATATACCACCTTTTCTTTATCCATTCATCTGTTGATGGATGCTTAGCTTGCTTCCATGTCTTGGCTACTGTAAATAATGCTGCCATGAATATCATTGGGGTGCATGTATCCTTTTGAATTAGTGTTTTTGTTGTCTTCAGATATATACCCAGGAGTGGGATTCCTAGGTCATATGGTAGTTCTATTATTAGTTTTTTGAGGAACTTCCATACTGTTTTCCATAGTGGCAGTACCAATTTGCATTCCTTGTAACAGTATACTAGGGTTTCCTTTCTCCACATCCTTGCCAAAATCTGTTATTCTGACAGGTGTGAGGTGATATCTCATTGTGGTTTTGATTTGGATTTCTCTGACGATTAGTGATGTTGAACATCTTTTCATGTGCTTGTTTACCATCTCTATATCTTCTTTTGAAAAATGCCTGTTCAGGTCTTCTGCTCATTTTTTAATCAGGTTGTTTGTTGTTTTGATACTGAGTTGTATGAACTATTTGCTTATTTTGAATATTAACTCCTTTTCCATATATCACTTGCAAATATTTTCTACCATTCAGTAAGGTTGTCTTTTTTGTTGCTGATGATTTCCTTTGCTGTGCAAAACCTTTTAAGTTTAATTAGGCCCAATTTGTTAATTTTTGCTTTTGTTTTCTTTGCCTTAGGAGACAGATCCAAAAAATATTGCTATGATTTATGTCAAAGAATATTTTCCTATGTTTTTTCTAGGAGTTTTATGATTTCTAGTCTTACATTTAGGTCTTTAATCTATTTTGAGTTTATTTTTGTATATGTTGTGAGGAAATTTTCTAATTTCATTCTTTTACATGATGCTGTTCAATCTTCCCAGTACCACTTATTAAAGAGACTGTCTTTTCCCCATTGTATATTCTTGCCTCCTTTGTAGTAGATTAATTGGCCATAAGTGTGTGTGGGCTTATTTCTGGGCTCTCTGTTCTGTTCCATTGATCTATGTGTCTGTTTTTGTACCAATACCATATAGTTTTGATTATTGTAGCTTTGCAGTATAGTCTGAAGTCAGGGCTTGTGATACGTCCAGTTTTGTTCTTTTTTGTCAAGATTGCTTTGGCTATTTGGGGTCTTTGAGGATGCCATATAAATTTTAGGATTATTTGTTCTAGTTCTGTGAAAAATGTCATTGGTATTTTGATAGGGATTGCATTATATCTGTAGATTGCTTTGTGAAGTATGGACATTTTAACAGTATTAATTTTTCCAATCCATAAACCTGGGATATCTTTCTATTTTTTTGTATCCTCTTCAGTTACCTTTGCCAGTGTTTTATAGTTTTCAGTGTATAGGTCTTTCACCTCTTTGGTAGCGTTTATTCCTAGCTATTTTATTCTTCTTGATGCAATTTTGAACATGATTATCTTCTTGCTTTCTCTTTCTTATGGTTCATTATTAGTCTATAGAAAAACAACATATTTCTGTGTATTAATCTTGTATCTTGCAACTTTACTGAATTCATTTATTAGTTCTAATGGTTTTTTGGTGGAGACTTCTATATACAGTATCATGTTATCCACAAATAATGACAGTTTTACCTCTTCCCTTCCAATTTAAATGCTAAGAAATTTTAAAGGCAATATACATAAGATTATGAGATTTAAAATACTGTTTCCTTACTAGGAGTACATGTTCCCCAAACCTGAAGTACTTTTTTTTTTTTTTTTTTTCCTGGAGTCTGTGCATGAGTTTAGATCCAAGAAAGGACCATGCTTCTGGAATTGAGATTCTGTTATTCTGGTAGTGATAATGGATTCTGACACCTTTATTCAGGATTCTGACACCTTTATTCAAGTTCTAAGGAGGGATCAGAAGATATTAGTGGGAGGGCTGGGCAACAGTTATTGTATATCCATCCAGTCTGGCCAACTTCCCTGGCAGAGATAAGTGTTCCAGCTGTGTGGATGATAGCCTCAGTCTTCATGGATTAAAGGTGTACATTAAAGTTAATTTTTTAACAGAGCTACTGAATTCAAGGATGGAGTAGGGAGCTACCTGTATATCAGGATTTCAGGGGAATCAAAAAGCACCCCAATGCCCTAACAATGGGCACTGTCCCACTGCTGATGACTTTAACTGACATGCTTAGACATTTATTTCTTTGACAATATTTTCTTCACTGATAGAATGAAAAAAAAATCCATATAATATTATAATCATGATTTTCTAATATTCTTTAGAGAGAAGGCAAAAGGATAGCTCATGTATACCATATTTTTGAGGAAAAAAATCAGTGTGCCTCTTCTGACACTTTAACATTATGCTTTGTGGAAAAAGGGATAGAATATTTAATATTAGAAATATCTATGAAATCCTGTGTGTATACAATCACTTTGCTTATAAGAGATGGGCAACATGACTTTGAAGATTACATGCTTGAGGTTGTGGATAGAGAGAGGGAAGGAGTACAGACCTTAGAACAAGGCAGAAGTGTGGTCTCCTTTTTATCTACAAGGTTGAGAGCTTTTACCAGAACGTAAATGTACTAGGTCAGTAAGCACACCACTTAGTTCAGCTGTTTTACATGTAGCAAGACTTTCTCTGTGAAGGAAGCAGCATAAGACTCTCAGTTGAGTGCAAGCTCTTAGCTCATGGTGGACATCATTTTGGGTAGCGTCATTTCAAGCAAAGGGAGAGAGCCAGGAAAAAGGGATATCTTGGGAGCCAAGGGAAAACACAGCCTGTTTCACTTTTGTTGAGTTCTGAGCGGGTTTCTTTATCCAGATTGTTAGAACTACCATCTGTAACCTTCATTTATTGGTTCTTATTCTGTCCTTCAGTTGTGGGACTTCCCTAAGTCTTCCTCACCCCCGCAGTTCCTTTAATAATTCTCCATAATGCTTGGTTTTCAGACCCTTCATCATCATCTTCACCATTGTTAGAATGTACCACATTTTATCCAGGTTGAACGCAAAATGATGAACTCATGCCTGTTCTAGACACATACTAACTGGAGCAGAGACTGTGGGAACTATTTTGTCCTGGACGCTGTGCCACCTCACCACAGCCCGTGATTTCATGTTTGCTCATGGATATGTCTCAATTCTTAATAACATTAAGTGTACTGTTAACTGAAACCCCATGCCTTTATACTTTCTTCACATGAACTGGAGTTAACTTATATTTCCATCATCTGGTACATGTGAAGCTGATTTTTTAAACCTACTTGCCTGATACTTCATTCATCATTACTGACGAATGACTTAATTTTGTCTGTTCTTCTGATCAGAAGAACAAGATTTATTGGCCGTTCTGGGGTGCTAGTGTAGAGAGTAAATTGTTTCAAGGTGCTATCAAGACATTTAAACAAAACATTTGGAATTATGTTACAAATACCTTATCTACTCATTCAATGCTGTAATGGGATTTATGTGATTGAAAAACTCTTGCTGAGGGACTAAAAGCTTAGAATTTTTCATTAAAAATCAGCTGCATATGTGAGCATTTATTCATTTACCCTTGTTTATAAACATCACCTAATAATTGTGGAAATTATTGTTTGCAAAAGAAGTTTCTACATATTTTTGGAAAATGTTATTTGGCTTTACTAAAATCCCAGTTTTCTTTTATATAAAATACACTTTATGGGAATGTTTTGAAGATAAAATAATCTGTGATTAATAGTAATTTCAGTCCACAAATTCCCATTTGCAATAAATATTTCCTATAATTAAATTTAATTTGAAATCTGAGTCACCATTCATTGTACTAGTGAGAAAGGCAACATTTAGTCATTCTTGAGGTTTGTACAAATTAAAGAAGAGGTGGGATTTTAACATGAATTTGAAGTGGGGGGAGAACTCTACCTGGAATGATTGGACGAATTCAGGAGTGGCAGTTTAGACAATTCAAGGGGAGGGAGAGCAGGCAAAAAAGGTGTTACGTAGGAGAAGCCAAACTGGGTTTGAAACCAGAACTCAGTCTAGTGTGCTTGTAATAGCAACTATGCATTGGAAGAAATAAGGGAGAAAAGTACGATGGGAGTGGAATTACTTTCACAACTGTTTACCCAGACTGCGCTAGGCTAGGTAGATAGGTTCGAGTTCCTCTGCAATTAAATGCTTTGGGGCCATTAAATTCTTCTGAGGATAAAGTGACATGGTTACCTTCATGCTTTTAATGGAACATAAAGATAACTGGAACAAGTGTGGTCATGTTTGGAAAGGAAGTGCTTGCAGTTAGGAAGCCCCATTAGGACATATTACAGTGGTCCAGGCAAGTGATTCAGAAGGCCCAGACTAGAGGAGTGTTGGAGAGAACACGAAGGAGGGAACATGGCATTGGGTTCTTTCTGACAAGGAAGCACTCTTAATAGAAATACTTGTCTTCATCATTAGAGTCTATTCCTTCTTCCACTTCAATCAACCATTGATTAGATAGTCAGAGTCATGCATTTTCTACCTCCTACTAATCCTTGTCCCTAGCCTGGGACAGCAAGTTGTTTCTTAGTGAATGTAGCTACCAGGGAAAATTGACTTACAATCAGTGTGTAGTGGGAATTAGCAAAATAAGTTCTACTTAGAATAAAGTTATATTTGAATATAGAAGTTATTTTTATGATCATTTTATGCCTTTATAATTTAAAAATCAGTAGCTAGATAAGGTTAAATAAGTATAAATGGCATTTATATTTGTTATAGTTGAAGGTAACTAAATAATATGATTAATTCTTATTAAGCTCTAAGACAAATTGAATATGGGTTAAATAATAAGGTTATAAGTTATGTCCTTTGGCTACTGGTATTAAAATTGATAGAAACCAGAAGAATATAAATATAATATGCCATTAATTGCTGTTTATAGATTTTTTGTCATATCTAAAATTTTAAAAAAGCGTAAGACCTTTAATGTGCCATGTGCTTTGTAGCTCACAAATCACATTCTTGGATAGTCTCATTTAATCCTCAGTACAGTTCTGCCAGCAAGGCACTTATTATTTTCCCAAACAGAGACTCTGAAGAAGTCAAATGAATTTTACAACTTTTTATCGAGCTGGCTAGTAAAAAATGAGAACTTGACACTGTGATTTTGTGTGAGTGATTCTGTGTGTTTTGAATGCCACACCATGCTACCTAAGTTATTAGTCAGGATACACTAAATTTCAATAACTCAGAACAAACAGTATCTATCTATCTATCTATCTATCTATCTATCTATCTTTCTTACACTTGTCCATCAAGTGCTAGCTTCAGGCTCTGCTCTGTGCTTTCTTTAGTCCAGAACACGAAGCCAACAGAGGACATCCAGTCTGGTAGTGGCTGGTCATCATGACAAAGGGAAAGAGGACATGACAAAGCTCATACATTTTGAAAGCTTCTGCCTTGGTGACTCACAGTACTAATATCTGCATGCCATTGGTCAAAGTAAATTAAACAATTACACCTAGCTTCGGGTGCGCAGAGATGTATGTCTTTCCATGTGTCCAGAAAGAGAGAGAGCTGGACTATTTATAAACATCCTAATTACTACCATAGTTGTTAAAAGTCAAAATTGAAAAACTAATAAAAATTTAGAAAAACCGTATTTTTGTTTTAAATAAAACAATGTTTGCCTTTTACCCAAAGTTTACATATGAAATGTTTGCTTTGTGTAATTTTAATGAGCATAATTTATTGACAACTCAGCATAGAAATTCTCAAAGTGAGAATTGTGTAAGACCAAACCTTTGAGATGCTCTGTGATCCAAGGTTGTATAAGTTTTGAAACTCTATCTCCTATCACTTTCTTGGAGAGTCACAGTTATATTAGCATTTAAAGCCCAAGAAATCCTGATGAAGTTCCAAACTCATCTGAAGACACTCCTTTGTGTGTGTGCATGCATGTGTCACATCCACTAGCGTCCTGACAACGCGGGACTCCTTGGGAAATTCACCCTGAATTCTTCTTTAATGTCCTCTTTTTCCTTAATCTTCACATTCAGTCTGCCAGAAAGTCCATTCAGAATTATATTTTCCTGAGTAGTAGGCAGCAAAAATTGTAAAAAGCCTATTGTAATAACCATACTAGCTATATGCCATAGCAAGTGACTTAAACTTTTGGAACCTCAGAAGTGTTGTTTGTAAAATGGGTTTAATAGTTGCTGTGAGGATGAAAGTAATGACATGTAAGATACCTGACCCAGCAGGTAGCTAGTTTTGATTTTCCTTTCTATTCTTCCTTTTTCTTTCCACTTACATACTGGGAAAATAAAAGAATGGAAATGATTTGCCATTTTTTCTTATTTATTTAACTAAAATATTCTATTTGTGTGTTTCTTAAAGATAGCCTGCAAAACAGTAATAGAATAAACTACCACACACTTTAACTTTGCTAACTTCTTAGAGGGAACATTAGAAGCAGAGAGCACTGAGCCAATGGGGTATAGAAGTCATGATTTCAGGCACCAGCATGTGTCAAAGACACTAAGCTAAAAAGCTAAAGAACTTTTGTCAGCAAAGCTGACTGCCACTTTCCATAATGAAGGCACATTTCCAAAATGTGCCTTGAGTAGTTCCACAGAGCAGGAAATAAAAAACATCCCATTTTAACGTCCTATTTACATTTGCTCTACTCTAGTCTATCTTTTTTGGTAACAAGAAGAGAGAATTATTTGTCAGGATAAGGATTCCTTGTTAAAACTCATTTTTAAATGGATTTACCTTTCGGACATATATAATGAGAAAGAGGTTCTTTGGGACATCATCATAGACAAAAGCAGCCACCACAATGATGTAATGAAGCAAAATTGAAATAATAAAAATAAATATGAGATGATGAAAATGTTAGAAAGTAAAAGCTTTTCTACTATACAATCCCAGGGGCGCTGGGCTACAAAACTATCTTATTCTGGAATCAACTATATATTTCCAGATCTGGCCCAGATCAGAAGCAGTTTTTTCTGAGATGTAAGAAATTATGCCTAGTTTCTCTTTATGCCATATCTGGGCCACAGAGACCATGAAGAAGGAGACTGGTAGTGAAACCCATTTAAGGACTGGGTTATAAATCAGTCATCTGCAAACCTGACCAGGGAGTCTGGACTTCATATGCTCTTGTGTAGTGAATCTTTACTAAATAATCTTCTGTAGAACTCTGTTACCTTTAAGTGAGATAAAGAGAGAGTGTGGTGCAGGGTAACTGGGAAGAATAATGATTTCTTATCAGGAGCACCCTACTCTGGTTCTCTGTGGCCCAGTAGATGTGGGTCCTTTTCTGTTTAACTTTTTGATTTTTATCCTTAAGTTATCCTCAGCAGTGGACTGCTATTTGTTTCTTTATGCGAGAAAGCTTTCCCCTGGCTATGGTGTCCCCTGAAAGCAGTCATCTTCATCAGTTCTACTGAGTCCAGGAGTGATTTTCTAATGCTAATTTTAGGCTTGTGCCCTGGAGTTGAAGGTCTACAGAGCCAAATATAGAGTAGACATTATTTCCACTCTGTAACATCAATGAAGAGCACATCATAGCTTCAAATGATGAGAAAATGTGAACCTCTCCTCAACAGAAAAGACTGCAAAGCTAGCATAGAAAGCACAAACTAAGAGATTTAACATCTGACTTGGTGATCTACAGATAATTGCCCATACATTTATTGTCTCATTTATTCCCCCATTCATCAGACATTTGCTAAAATCTCCTATGTGTCCTTTTGTGTAATATACAGAGGAGGTGATCGCAAAGAAACCACACATTGCAGACCGAGGCAGTTCTGGAGCCCAAACCTGACTTTTTTAATCCCTGCAAGTTACATATCACTCTATGCCTTAGTTTCTCCATGTATAAATGGAAGAAATAAACATTGTAGCATACTTTTCTTAGTGGATTAGGTGGTGTACTTAAAACCACGTAGCAAACAGTGGTATCACACAACACTAGTTAATTCCCTTTGCTTTTTGAGCTGTCTTTCCCTATGATTCTGGAAATGATGCCGATATGATGATATGGTTTCTATCCCCGAGGAACAGACTGAAACTGATGCTAGTCAAAAAACATGGAAAGCCTTTCAAATGGGTTAGACCAGACCTACTTTTAACATAGGAACCTCAAAATTACAGCATATCTATGAGGGGAACAAACATGTCTGTCTTTTATATAGTTTTGGAGTTATAGAGCCTTATCACGATTCCTGTCACTTAGTGCTTTCCAGTAAATATTAAATGGATGAATGAGCCTGAAAGAAGTAGAGATCAAGGACTAAGTAATTTCTAATGAGGGAGAAATGATTTCTTACATATAAGGTGTTCAGGTCTGGTGCTTAGGACACAGAATCTGAGATTGAGATTTGTGTGCAGAAATGTTATTAGAGATGGTCTCAGGATTAACATGTACAGGGGTAGGTAAGGAAGCAGAATTGGGCAGAGAGAGAAGTTGGGCTGTGTGATGCACTCAGAAGAGTCAGTGAATCCACTGGTATCTCAGAGACTAGAACAGGTAGGGTTTTCCTGAGCACCCTTACTTTGAGCAACATGCAGGCTACCCTTGAGAAGTGGGTATAACCTTTAACTGAGGGAAATTCCTGGAGAGGGCTGACAGCTGAGGGCTATCGGGCTGCAGGCTTCTCAGCAATATGGAAAATTGGCCTTTATTACCGAAGGGAGGGTCTGTGGGTGCAGTACACTGTCCACCGCAGTCTACCATTCCTTCTGATCAGATCTACTTCTTCCTGTATATCTGAGAACAGCTATTCCAGGATATTGGTTCAGCTCTTTTCCTGTGGACACTTACAATAGGAAGGTTAGTGAGATCACTAGAGACTGCTGCTACAGCTTTTCTTGAAATCACAACTAATATTCATCGTCTCCTTCCCCTATTGTCCATTTAGTCTTCACCTCAACCACAGCCAACCTCTGCTGGTCTCAGTGGCATACCTGCTGATGTGATTCAGAGTCTCATTTCTGAGGGGTCTGAACTTCTGGTCACCAAACTCTTCTTAGGCTGTGGCTGCTACACTTCTCTATTTAACTTCAAATTTGGACAAGCGATTACCTAGAGAGTCCTAAGAGGATCGCCTCAGTGTCAGATACATTCTTCCCTTTCCCCGTTACATAACCACAGCCTAATCTCCTCTTAATGATTGATAAACTCTGCCAGAATAGTGACTCTTCTCGCCTGCTGGTCCTTTGGCATAATGTGGATCCTGAAGTGCCTGTATAGCAGCCGTATCTTAAAATTTAACACTTGCTCTAAACCAGCAGTGAACAGATTTGGAGGGAAGGGAAGTACACATTTTCCAAGTGGGCCACGCTTTTGTCCCTGAACCCATGTATTCTGTCTAGTAAAGGCATGGCACCATGTGATGGCCACTGTTTAGAGTATATAATGAATCGGGAGGATGGCATCCCATCTTCACAGAGTTTGATCTTTCAGTTGGTGTCTCAGCTGTGCCTTCGACAGGCTGTTACGTTGCTATGTCAGAATAGCAGCTTCAGGTTGGTAAGATTTTTTGATAGGACCAGTGGATCTCACAGTGATGTGCTCACTGCCCACCCCCTCTTCTGTAAATCGTGTTCTTTGGTCTGATATGATATTATATGGGATTCTGTGTCAGCTTACTTTGTAAGCCCTTTAATGGTGGTAAAGGCAGAACACCTGATGGTAGCAAAAAGGAAATTCTTATATGGAATGTGTCTATTTCAGCCAAGTGACTCACTCTCAGGGTAGAAGAAGTTCAGTGTGGTTAAGTTGCTCTCAGGTGGATGGTTGGTTTCCTTGGAGAATGGTCCTGTATCAGGGAGTCATTGTTCTATTATGTTCTCTACCATGGTACCACATGACATACTTCATCTGAGCCCATATAGCTCCCTCAGGTTCTCTTTCTTGCTTCTGTAACTAGGAAAAAGAAGCACAGGGATATTTTCCAAGACTGGGAACACTGCTTCCAAATTTCCGGTCCCCTTAAGTATGCTATGACAAGTCATACCCTTGTCTTCAAAAATATAGAAAACATATGCTGTCAAATAATCACTCCTCTCTCACTTTCCCCATCTGGGAAAACTTTCTTTTCTCTCTATTGTATCTTTCTAAAACTCATTTTCTTTTATCCCTTCTCTTTGGAGATGTCCAGAATAATTCTTTCAGTGAGTTTATCTCTAGACAAATAAAAGAATAGCTCTTGACTTCAAACTGCTTCTGATGTTAGCCCTGGAAAAAAGAAGTTCCAAAGGCAAGAAACTACTAAGGGTCTGGCTATTGTACTAGAGACGGGGGAGGAAAAATAAAGCAAACAAAATGCAAGTTAATGCACCAAAAGTGTCAAGCTAAAGTGATCCAGTGCTATGAATCCAACAGACAGGAGAGAGAGACTGAGGGAAAACGGTTTAGTGGGATGAGATGACAGACGGAATGATTATGTACCACCACAGTCAAAAAGAATTTTAGGGGCAAAAAAGACCCTGAAGATCACATAATCCAATTCTTTTCTTTTATACAAGGGTAATCTGAGGCTCAGAGCTAGAACCAAAGTCCAGGGCTCTTAATTACCAGCCCAATCTCCATTTCTAACTCTTATTTTCATGCCTTAGATGACTGATTTTTCTTGTTCAAACCTTGGTAAGGAGAGATGTGCTGAGTTCTTGGCAGGTGACTGTGAAATTCATGCTGCAACTAGTTTAAGGTTTAGATGTTTGTTTCCTGCATGCACACTACTATGAGACCACAAGGAGCTGTGAGATACGATCTGCAGTCATAAATCAAGCTAGAGATATTTAACAAAGGCAGTTTGTGTCGTGAAAATGAATGTATTGTGGTGCTATGTAACGACAGAAACCTCTCTTTTCCCTTCTCCTTCCTTGCTGAAGCTGAAGGCAGCTGCATAATAAAAAGTGACCCTTTGAAGCCAGCAATGCTAACCTTCCCAAACTTGATAAGAATATTTAATTCCTTTATCACCAGACTGGGCTTCAAGGAAAGTACAATTCAGACATAAAGAGACCAGGCAAATGGTTCCAGGGCTCTTTTCTGTTTCTGCTCTACCTGCCAGAATTTTTGGCATTGCATCAAGCAGCCCTGCATTCCCCAGCCCAGACAGATGCTTGTCAAGGGAATGGATATTTTAAAGAGGTTGCCTTCTGTTTCAATTAACTGACTGATAAATGAAGTATATCTGGCAATGCCATGTTCATTCTCATGTTAAAATTACAGTGAATATATGAACACGCAAGAATAGGTATATGTAGTAAACATTTGTATTTCTCCATCCACCCAGATTCTGCCCCTGTGTCTTCTAATATTAGAACTGTAATCCCCTTTGCGGAAATTATATCCTATGCGTTATATATAGTCTGCATATTGTTCTCCATTGATGTGCTCTGTACAATCCTGGTAAATTGTCAATGCATACCTGAGGCTCAGTTTCTTTGAAACTCTCTCCAGATTTTTAATCTTCAGTGGCATGACGCAGGGTGGAAAAATGGAGTTGATTCATGTAAGAGGCTGATTCATTCTAGCATAGTGTTATCCAATAGATATTTCTGCAATCATGGAAATATGATACCTTTGTGCTATCCAATGCAATAGCCGCTAGCCACGTGAGACTACTGAGCACTGAGGCGTGGCTAGTGTAGCTCAATAACTGAATTTTTAGTTTTATTTAATTTTAATTAATTAAAATTTAAATAACCACATTTTTATGGTAACGTCTGTTTCAGACAGCACAGCTCCAGCAGAGCTCCCTGGAGAAATCATGCACTGGCACATGGTATGTGTGCACGTGGATTCCCAGATAGTACGGTTCTTTCTCTTTTTGAACCTCTTTCTTTAGCTATTTCTTTGACTCTCTGAGCTACCTCAATCCAGTTTGTTATGATAATTTCCTCCTTTTCCTAGTAGCTGGAATCAATTTTATTTGCTTGTAACCAAAGAACTCTAACTGAAGAGCGTAAGTGGGGAAACTCACTAATTTATTGACATATCAATAAGTTAAGTATCTATATGTGTCTGAGCTGGTCTTTGGGGATGAAAAGTTATAAACAAAAATCCTTACCTTTCAGGAGCTGAGACTAATGAAGAAGATAGAAACATAAACAGCAGTAATGCAATGAGAGAAATCAGATATTTACAAAGAATTCTGGGATCCCAATGGATATTTCATTAATACAGTGCAGTGAGTTAAATAGTGCTCCCCCCCAAAAGATAAGTCCATCTGGAACCTGTGAACATGACCTAATGAGGAAATAGGGTCTTTACAGATGTAATTAAGGATTTTTGAGATGAGATTATCTTGGATGTAGAGTGGACCCTAAATCCAATGACAGTGTACTTACAAAGGACACCCAGAGGAGAGACACAGGGAGACGAGGAGAAGGTATTTGAAGGTGGAGGAAGAGAATGGAATTATACTGCCACAAGCTAAGGAATGTCTGGAGCCACCAGAAGCTAGAAGAGGCCAGGATGTTCTCCCCTAGAAGATCTGGAGGGAGCGTGGCCCTGCCAATACTTTGATTTTAGACTTCTGGCCTCCAGAACTGTGAACTAATATATTTAATTTGTTTTAAACGATCAAATTTGTGGTAGTTTGTTATGACAGTTACAGGAAATTAATGTATATAGTAAGATATTCCAGTTCTACTAACAGAACACTGCCTTAAACCCAGCCTTCTGTGTTGTCCCTTGGGTAGCCGACCTAGATATCAGGGACGCTAGACCCTATTTGTTCTACCTCCAAGTGTTAAGTAGGGTTATTCTGCAACACAGATGGAACATATCCATCTTATCTTTGCATATTGTCCATTCAGCTGTAAGTTCCACAAGGGAAGGGATATTTGTCTAGCCTGTTCACTACTATATTTCCAGCACCTAGAAGTATACCTGCCGTACATTTAGTTTTAAGTAAATATTAAATTAATAAATTAAATTTAAAAATAATTTAATTTAAAATTAATTTAATTTAATATTAAATAAATTAATGCTGCTGGGTCCTTCCCCTGGACCTTGCCAAACTTCTTTCTCCTGCCACATCCACTTTCAGTATTAATGCTAATATTGGTGATGTTCAAGTTCACCCTTCTTCCTTGGTGAATCATGTTGAGATTGCTGATTACTACTTACCCAAAAGAAACACAACCATGGAATTGACTTGGTCACCCCTACCCTAATCCCAAATTGTCACTAGATTCTGCCACCCCTCTTTTAAATCAAAATATCCTGAAAGGAGTAAGAGTAAAAAGCATCTCTGGATCATATTGGAATAATCACATCTTTGGGGAAAACTGGTGCTTTTTTCCTGGTATATTAAAGCAGATTGCTTTGATCAGTATATTGTTGAGCTACTGCCAAGTTTATTTTCTTAGACTCTACAACCTCATCCATAATTTCAGAGTTAAGTTGTATCATGCTTTAACCATCATGCCACAAAACGTATACATTGAATTCCTGGCACTGTATTCTACGAAGAGGTCTTCAGATTCTCATTAGATTTTATTGACTGTCTTTCAACATATACTTTTAGAAAATATGATTGTCTTTTTTCTCAGCTCATAAGGCATTTAAATAAGTAGTGGCAGTGACTCACATGCAGTGACTTCACACAGTGACAAGTTACAGACTAATACTGAGAAAAAAGGAAGTTATAAAATAGATACAAAAAATGTAATGTACAACAGACAGCAGCCATGTAATGCAGGGGCTAATCATTCTACATCCCTCAATAATCTACAGTATTACAATGGGTGCTCATTATAATGACTCAATCATCAAAACAGACTTAGCTTATGTTCAGTATATTAATCTCTATAAGAGATTAGAGAGGTAGAGAATATATATTTTTAAGAATGTCACAAACTCATTAATTTATGTATTTTTTAACAATCACCATGAAAATATTTATTTGTGATAATCGTAAGTCAGTAAGACCAGCACAAACAGACACGGTCTTTATAGCGCTGGAAGGGGTTTTATGTTTACAAATACACCGCAAGCGTACAGTAGGTGGGGCTGGTAGAGCACGGGGCTAGTGAAACTACTGCCTGAACCGCAGGGAATCCCCCAGCTGCCGCCCCCCGCAGCCAGGACTGAACTGTGTCTGAGGCTGCATGACTTAAACCCCCCCCCACCCCCCAGAAACCTCCAAAATCTGAGCTCCATTCAGGAATGACAGGGTAGGCATCGACTGGCCTGAGTCAGTGCCTTGGTCCTCCTGTGGGTCCAGTTTTGCAATTGTTGGCCAAAGTCCCAACTAAAATTCAGAATTAGAAAGTATGCAGCTTTAAAGCCAAAAACACCACCCACATACTTCTTATCTTTGGGGGCTACATGGAGTAAATTAAGAATTCAATCCCATTTCCCCGAATATCAACATCTGTATCTCCTATCATCAAGACAGCAACAAACTCATTAATTAAAAAAAAAAAAATGGTACTTGAAATGGCAAATCTTACTTAGGGGGATAATCCCCTTAAGTGTTCATGCTGAGAAAGACTGGGAAGCTCCTGGAGCTCTGGAACAACAACACGCCTGCCCAAGTATAAGGACTGAAGGTTCTGAAGACAAAGAAATCAGGTTATTAATGTCAAACTGGAATATATACTATGATTTGAAACACAAGTAGGAGGTCACTGAAGGTACACAGGGTATAATCTCCAACCTGGTAGATTGATGGTTCCATCTCTCTCCCTCTCAATCTCTCTCTCTCTCTCTCTCTCTCTCTCTCTCTCTCTCTCTCTCTCAACACACACACACACAGACACACACACGTATAGAAACAATCAAGACCACATCTTTGGGGTGTGGAGGCCCTGAAGCGACCTTGTATACATCTCTCTTTATCCCAGCACAAGGGCAGCCAATCTAAAATTGAATTATGAAATCATTTGTTCTTGATTTCAGCCCCTATGGTGTCCATTGTACTTACAGGAGCCATGCTGCCTCCTTTTCTGTCTCAGGGAAAACCCTCTCCTCTACTGGACTTACTATCTACAGGTATTATTTCCAGTCATTCTGTCAAATGCTACAATCTCTCCAACCCCAATCTAAAACTAAAAACTCTGATAGTATCAATCCACATTTACCTGAAACATATTTAGTATCGACCCCATGATGTAATACCCCCAGTATTATTATTTTTATCTCTAATTATATTGATAGATTTGTCCAATTAAAGGAACCTCAGACAGTACAGGAAGAATTTGAACTCTTGAAAGAGATGGGAGATTTAAGTGTTAAGGAATTTCATATCATCCAGCTGGCTGAGAAGCAAACAGCAGCTTTGGGGTACATACTGGGGCCTCTTTTCTTTTAAGTGGATATGTTAGAACATTGATCATTGCTATTACTATTATTACTGTGCTTACAGTGGTAGTGACAGTAGAGTATTCACATGGTTATGGTGTTAAGGAAAATTGTGGATGCATATCTGACAAGGTAGTCTTCTGCATTTGATGGTTTGGGTTCCATACTCCTTAAGAAGTTACATTCCTCTTCCAGCATGAGGAAAATACATAAATAAATATGTGTAAGTGAGAAATATTGGGAATTTTTATCTTCTTCAGTGAGGTTCATAGTTTTAAAAACCCATTGATCATATAACCATCTGTCACCATTCAAGCTAATAAGTATTTGAGGTTTGCTTTCTCACGAGGATTCAGTGCTGTGTCTTGTGAGGCTGGTTTTACTTTTTGCCTGATTATTTATGTCTCTCTTTTTTTTTTCATCTTAGAGGCATAACAAGGAAAACTGCTGTCTTCCCATAGAGTTATTTTTTAATAGTTTCAGTATATTTATTTATTTGGTTTGAACTGACCAGTCGTCTCAAATGCTTGTGGTTTGAAATATTCTTCAATGATCTACTGAAGGAATTCTCTTCAGCTGAGTGTGATTCCTATCCTCTTGTCACGTCTTCGGTATCTGAAAGAATGTGTAGAGATACCAAGACCTTTGGAAGATTTATCAGCTGTTCCCACAACCCAAAATACAAGCGTTCTTGTAATAAATTAGAATACTATGTGATATGACTCCTGGGGCCTCACTCTGTCTTTAAAAGATAAAAAGTTACTAGATTTAGTAAAATTCAAAACTGGAGAAAAAAATGCTCTGTTTTCTTGCATTCTACCTGGCCTTGGTATATGGGTTTACAAAATTAATGTTTTTAGTTTCTTATGTTGACAATTATCTTAAACAACAGAAGAGGGTTTAGTGGTTGAGGTTTGGTATTCACCTTTTCCTAGACTTGCCTTTCACAAAAAAATTCCATCATTGCAGCACTAAATGGAGCAACTTAGGAAAAATTTAATCAAACTTCTTTCACAGAGGAAAAAGAACAAAATCTTGCTCTATCATGTTGCACAAATGATGTATTTTCTCTTTCTAAATAATCAGGCACTAGGGATGCTCCAATGAGTTGGTTTAGTGGAATGCAGATTCTGATTAAGCTAACATTTACTGAGCAAAAACTGCATGCCAGACGCTGCCACATCTTTTAATGATACTGTTTAATCACACAGTGTAATAACTGTAGCTACAACGTATAATTGCCAACTATATGCCAGACAATTTTTGCTCATTTATTGATGTTGCTCCAAGCTATGCAGTCAGTGAGTGCTGGAGACAAGATTTGCTCTTCACTTTGTGTAGCTCCACAGCTTCTCCTCTAGTATTTCTCAGCCAATGCTGCCTGACCAAATAGGGTAATTTGACCTTCCCTTGATTTGTACCACTCTTATCATGATATCTCTCCCTGGATGATTAAATTCTAAAACTGATTTACCCATTTAGATCATTAAAACACTCAACTGTTTAAGTGATTCTTCAGTGCACAAATGCTCCTGAGAGGCTAACCCCTTAAGCCTTTCTTGGCTCAAAGTACGGAGGATGAGACTCGAGCCAGGCCCTGGGACAGTGGGATGCAGGCAAAGCGACTACGGGCATGTGATTGCGATTATGTACTTGGCTCAGTGATGGAGAGAATCATGGCAAAGAAAGCTGGAGGAATCCCAGACAAGTCCTTGGTGCTTCATAATTTAAAGAACAATTCCTCGTCTACCTTGTGTCCAATCAGAACTGTTCCACCAAGAAGACCTACAGGTCCTCGCTATAGGTTTATTGTAATCTCTTCCTTTATCTTTCCTTTATTCTTTTAACTGTTTCCAGTTTGTATGCCGCCTTTCATCAGTTTAGTTGCTTGAGGCTAGTGTTTGAACTTGCCTTGCAGTCTTGTAGGCATCCTGCACAAACTTACACATGGCAATTTTCAATAGAATAAAATTGTTTGAAGTTAACTTCTTCCAGGGAAAGTATTTCACAGTGTCTATACAAGGTGAATGTCCATTTAATTATCCTAATTTTTATCATAGTGACCGAGGCTAGATGGGAGATATAACCACTAGGAGATATTCATCTAGTAAAATACAGAACCAAATGGGCAAGTGTCCAAGAGTAGGAACTGGAATGTAAATTCCAGAACCTTTTTTTTTTTTTACATCTTTATTGGAGTATAATTGCTTTACAATGGTGTGTTAGTTTCTGCTTTATAACAAAGTGAATCAGTTATACATATACATACATCCCCATATCTCCTCCCTCTTGCGTCTCCCTCCCTCCCACCCTCCCTATTCCACCCCTCTAGGTGGTCACAAAGCACCGAGCTGATCTCCCTGTGCTATGCGGCTGCTTCCCACTAGCTATCTGTTTTACGTTTGGTAGTGTATATATGTCCATGCCACTCTCTCACTTTGTCACAGCTTACTTCTTTTCATTTATATAAGTTGGTGTTGCACTGGTGTCAGTTCTCTTATAATCATTCCTGGTAAGAGAGCAAAACCATGTTTGAGATATGGTTAGGTTAAATTGCAAGAAAAATATGGAGTTGGGCAAGTGAGGATGGGAACACCAGAGAAGTGAAATCTATTGAATTAATAAGAATTTATTCAATATTTACTGTACTCCTGGTACTGGAAATGTAGATTGAACTTAAGCTAGGGGATTTTTTTTTGTTGTTTTTTTTCAGTACGCGGGCCTCTCCCTGTTGTGGCCTGTCCCGTTGCGGAGCACAGGCTCCGGACGCGCAGGCTCAGTGGCCATGGCTCACGGGCCCTGCCGCTCCACAGCATGCGGGATCCTCCCAGACCGGGGCACCAACCCGTGTCCCCTGCATCAGCAGACGGACCACTGCGCCACCAGGGAAGCCCGCTAGGAGATATTTTGTAATAACTTTGAGTTTTCTTTTTTTAATTTAATTAATTAATTTATTTATTTTGGCTGTGCTGGGTCTTCATTGCTGCGCGCAGGCTTTCTGTAGTTGTGGCGAGCGGGGGCTGCTCTGCATTGTGGTGTGCGGGCTTCTTATTGCTGTGGCTGTTCTTGTTGAGGAGCATGGGCTCTAGGTGCGTGGGCTTCAGTAGTTGCAGCACGCGGGCACAGTAGTTGTGGTTCGCAGGCTGTAGAGCACAGGCTCCGTAGTTGTAACGCAGGGGCTTAGTTGCTCCGTGGCATGTGGGACCTTCCCGGACCAGGGATCAAACCCATGTCCCTGCATTGGCAGGCGGATTCTTAACCACTTTGCTACCAGGGAAGTCCCTGGGTTTTCTTTAGTACCCCAATTTTCCCCTTACTGTTCCCCTTTCTCTCAGATGGTTTGCTTCAAGAATTTTGATTTTGTTGTGTTTATCCAAAATATTCTAAGTTATTATTGGTAAGAAATTGCAATTTTAAATAATCCTATAAGACCAGTTGGACAGATAGGAAGGGCACTAGGTTTGGAATAAGAGAGACATATGTTTTTAATCTCTGCTTTACCACTTAATATACTTCTGTTTTTCGATAAGTCATTTATCTTCTCTAATCCCAAGTGTCTCTGTCTGTAAAATGGAGATAAATACCTTCTGGGTTGGTGTGAAATGTGAAGATTAAATGAGATAATGTATGTATCGTACACAATGCACAGCACCAAGTAAGTGCTCCATAAATAACCCTAACTGCTGTGCTCTTCTATTTAAATCACCCAGAACAGAGCTAAGAATATATTAAAATCACTGTAATTCTTATTGCATTTCTCTTCCCTTTAATATTCAAGACCTGAATCTAGGGGTAGAATTTCTGTCCCTGAAACTGGGAGAAGTAGATGCAAATTTGGCTCAAAGGAAAGAGGAGGAAAAGAAGAAAAGTGGTAGGAACTTTCTGAGACTCTTCAAATCAAACCAGCTGTGACCTTAAATCCACTTTGAATTAAGCTCTGTTCCACTAGTGGAAGATTTCAGAAAGGCAGTTTGTCTTTCCTTTACTGTCTCAAATTGTGTCTGGGCAGAGAACAAACAGGCAACCTCTTGACATTCTTTATTTTGTTAGCTAAAACCCATATACCTAGATCTCCAAATTTGACTAACAATATAACTACAACATTTGGAAAAAATGTATTTTCTTTTCTTTATCAATAACATGTTTTCCCTCTCAACAACTGTTTGTTTTTTAGTTGGAGGGTGGCAGGATTGGGGAGGGGCTCTTTTAGTCATTTCCTATTTCAAATTTCATCTGTTCCTACAATTTATACATGGAGTGCCTACAGAAAGAATGCTCAGGCTTTCAGATTTTAGTTCTTCATTACAGCTGCAGCTTCTCTCCAAGATGGTGGCTGAGCATATGGGGGTAGAAATATGACTTGCATGATGTCATGTAGGAGGGAAAGGCTTAGAGAACTTGGAGATTCTGTGGTCTGCTTCTTGTGTCGCAGGCAGTGTCTTTTTTCCTCCCTGGTTGAGGCTTGCTCATCTGGTATCCCTGGCTGGAGGGTGTAGCTGATGTAAGTCACAGTCCTTTCTCCCTTCCAGGGCCTGACTCATTGACCTTTACCTGAGCCCCTCTTGGTCTATAGACCCCTTTCAGATCTGACTGTAACTCGCCTTCAGCCAGGTGCCAGGAATCCGAACTGCAGTTCTCATCCAAGCCATTTTGTCTCACTCTTGGGATCCCCTCTCTAAGTCCCCTAGCCAGGTTCCCAGCTATTTCTGGGTCCTGTCTATGCCTCGTCGGGATCAGCAGGCTCATGATCATGGAACCTCAGTGCCTTTTAGTGACTGACCATCCTGAGCCGCTGGGTTTACTTTTTACAGCTGTGGCTGTGAGGCTTTCTCTTCTCATCATTCCAAAAGAAGAGTGGATACCCTCGGTATCGCTACCACTTGTCTCATTAATGCTCCCTTTCTGAGCTGAAGACTGAAGAGGGTAAACTGAGCACGTGCCTCTATTTTCTCTCCTGCCTTTCTTCTCCCTTTTTCCTCCCATAACCCCAGGACCCAACTGTGCAGGCTTTTCTTTACTTCAAACTCCAGCCTCGTTACTGAACCTAAATGATGATGAGTATTTCATTCACTTTACAGGGACAGTTCTATAATGTGTTCTCACTTTAGCCTTTGACTTGTTAAATCATCGCTAAAAGAATGAGGTAATTTCTCTTTAAGAAGCCTGGCTTTTCTGCCTATCGCTGTGCCAAAGAGGCGAAGTACTGATTCTTTACTTCTTGAGAACAGTATAACTCATTGAAGTGGAAATTTGCAGTGTGACCATGATAAAAGGGGAAGTTAACATGCACTTAACATATTTACAAAAAAATTATCTGTCACCTATTATGTCTTTGGTCTGAAAATTTCAATGGCTTTTCCATTGTGTGTGCAAATTAATTTTGAAAAATGAACCAATCACATATTATATCAGTATGTTAATGTAGTTTTCACTGTTGGTGCATATCCTCATGGAGAACATGGATTGTGATGAAATACGTGTCAGCACAGAGTTTGCTTTGTAATAGGCCCTCATTAAATATTTGTTGAGATAATTAATTCATGATGACCTGTGCTCAGGTCTATATTGGCCAAGGTCTGTGATAATATCCAAAGAGGAAACATGTAAAACATAGCAACTACTTTGATATAACATTTTCCAAGCCTTTCAAGCTCCATTTCATATTCTTTTACTATTGGGCATTTCTTGTGGCTTATTTTGTTCTTTTTTGTTTTTTTCTACCCCGTCTTCTCTTTGGTGAAAAGAAACATGCTTTTGGCAGTTGAAACCAAAGCCAGTGCCTTTTCATTTCCTTTTCACTTTAGCCATTAAACTTTTCACAGTTTCTGAGTCTTGTCCTGATAGTCTTTTGTTTCGACAGTTAGCTTCAAGTCTGAAGGCAAACGTTTGTGCAACTCAGCTGTAGAGCAGCTAACTGGGCATCTGCATTATATGAGCAAGCCCTACCCACTAGTAACTGGATGCAGAAATGAACAAAAGACAACAGTCTTTGCCCTTACGGAGCAAATATAGTGGAGGCAAATACAGACCAAAAAAAAAAAAAACAGGTTTGTCATGTGAAATCAAATTATTAAACATTTACCGAGTATTTACTGTATCCCAGTGTTTGTGAAGTGCTATGATACTTAAAAGTTGGTATACCCATGGTCTTTTCCTTAAAACTCAAAGTCTGTCTTAACTAAACTTAAGCTAAATGTGAAGCAATTAGAAAACCAATACAATTGGTAACATTTGTAACAAATATAAAAGGAATGAAGAGAAGAGCATAGCCACCAGAATCTTTAATAATAATAATTTAATTTATTACATTTAAATTTATTATAACTACACACATCACTAGGCCATTTGCATTAATGAGAACTCAGTAAGGTTGGGGGACACATACGATTATCCCCATTTGTAGGAAGAATATGAGACAAGACGGGGTAAAGCAACTTGCCTGTGTTTTATGACGGATTAGTAGTACCAGAGCTAGAATCAAGGTGTTGGACCCATACTGCGTCCAGGGGGAGGGGAGAGGAGGGGAGGGGAGGGGAGGGGAATTTTTGCCAAGAGAGACAGCGGTGACAAAGGCACAGAGCTGGAAAGATACAGAGTATTAAAGGAGTCTCAAGATCTCAGGTTTTTCATGTTTCAGATTTGAAGCAGATGAAACCAAGATCATTCTTAAAGACTCTTCTAACATCAAAAATACATTATTCCTTTTTAAAGAAATATCATTTCCATTACGTACTCTTAAAGTTTGATGGAACAGATTTTTCCACTCAACAAAAGTATAACTATTTTTGGTGGGCAGTTTTCTATTTCTGCAACTCTGATCTTTCTTTGAACCTTACGTGCTGCCTCTCTTACTTTTTGAAGAACAGTTTCACCTGAAGTTTTTATTTTACCTTCAAGCTATTATGTGTAAAGAATTTGTTATATTTATTTCCAAATAAATTTCCTTTCAAAGTATGTTTATAGCTGTTTTTCCCCAGTAGCTAAGGATGAAAACTTCGAAGCCATCCTTGCTGCCTGCCTTTTTTTTACTTTCCCTTTTCTAAGAGCAGCAGTCACCAGTGTTTTCTGCAATTGCTAATTCCTTTGCATTCCACTGTTCCCAAGCTAAAACAGAATTTTATTACTTCATTGTTTGCATGACTTTAATAATTTTGTAATTAATTTTCTCCATCCCTTTCAGTTCATCATGCAAACTCAAGACGACAGAGTCAGTATAAATATAAAATTATTGTCAACCAAAACAGGTACAGGATAAAGAAAGGTTATTAATGTGTCAATGGCATTTTTTGTTGTATTTTATATTTGTCTTAAGAACAGGTATCTTGTATGTCTTATTCACTACTTTGTCCCCAACACCTGGAATATAAGGCTCTTGTAGACAGACTCTAAGATGGCTCTCCTGTCTCATGATATTTTGATCTGCTCCCCATGATTATAGATAGGACTTGTGACTTGCTTCTAACCAATATATTCAATAATATGGAAGAGTGGTAGAATATCATTTCCACAACTACATTATAGAAGATTGTAACTTCCATCTTGCTAGCAGGCTTTGATTATTGACTCTTTCCCTTGCTGGCTTTTATGAAGCAGGCTGCCACATGGATAGACCCACATGGCAAGGAAATAAAGATGATCTCTGGCTGACAGCCAACAAGTCCCTAAGGCCTTTATCTGATAGCTTATAAGCATCTGAATCCTGCTGATAACCACATAAGCTTGGAAGTAGCAGATCCTTCCCCAGTCAAGTCTCAGATGAGACCCTAGCACTGGTCCATGCCTCAGTTGCAGCCTCATGAGAAACACTGAAGTAGAGGACCCAGCTAAGCCATGGTGGGATTCCTGATCTACAGAAATTGTGAGATAATAAATGTGTGTAATTTAAGGCTGATAGGTTTATGGCAATTTGTTATGCAGCAATAAATAACGCAATGCCTTGCGTCTATTTTGCAGTTAATAAATATTTGTCAATTGAATACATGAATGAAATATCCTCATTGTATATTTAAGTCCATCTGGTCTAATGTGTCATTTAAGGCCTCTGTTTTCTTATTGATTTTCTACCTGGATGATCTGTCCACTGATGAAAGTGGGGTGTGAAAGTCCCCCTCTATTATGTTACTGTCGATTTCTCCTTATATGTCTGTTAGCATTTGCCTTATATATTGAGGTGCTCCTATGTTGGGTACATATATATTTACAATTGTTATATCTTCTTCTTGGGTTGATCCCTTGATCTTTATGTAGTGTCCATCTTTGTCTCTTGTAACAGTCTTTATTTTAAAGTCCGTTTTGTGTAATACGAGTACTGTTACTCCAGCTTTCTTTTGATTTCCATTTGCATGGCATACCTTTTTCCATCCCCTCACTTTCAGTGTGTATGTGTCCCTAGGTCTGAAGTGGGTCTCTTGTAGACAGCATATATATGGGTCTTGTTTTTGTATCCATTCAGCCAGTCTTATGTCTTTTGGTTGGAGCATTTAATCAGTTTACATTTAAGATAATTATTGATATTTATGTACTTACTGCCATTTTGTTAATTGTTTTGGAACTTGTTTTTGTAGATCTTTTTTCTTCCCTTCCTCCTTTCATCTCTTCTTTTGTGATTTGATGACTAACTTTAATGTTGTGTTTGGATTCCTTTTTCTTTTTTGTGTGTGTGTTTCTATTGTAGATTTTCGGTTTGTGGTTACCATGAGGTTTTTTTTGTTTTTTTGTTTTGCGGTACACGGGCCTCTCACTGTTGTGGCCTCTCCCGTTGCGGAGCACAGGCTCCGGATGCGCAGGCTCAGTGGCCATGGCTCACGGGCCCAGCCGCTCTGCGGCATGTGGGATCTTCCTGGACCGGGGCACGAACCCGTGTCCCCTGCATCGGCAGGCGGACTCTCAACCACTGCGCCACCAGGGAAGCCCCTACCATGAGGTTTTGATATAGCATTCTATGTATAAACAAGAGTGTTTTAAGTTGCTGGTCTTTTAATTTCAAATGTATTTCCAACATCGTGCATTTGTGCTCTCCTCTTCTCATGATTGCTGGTTTTGATATCATATTTGTGTGTGGATGATTTCCTAACTTTACTGTATGTTTGCCTTTACTAGTGAGCTTTCCCACCCATAATTTTCTTGTTTTCAGTTGTGGCCTTTCCTGCCTAGAGAAGTTCCTTAAGCATTTGTTATAAAGCTCATTTGGTGGTGTTGAATTCTTTTAGCTTTTGCTTGTCTGTAAAGCTTTTGATTTCTCCATCGAATCTGAATGAGAGCCTTGCTGGTAGAGTATTTTTGGTTGTAGCTTTTTCTTTCATCACTGTAAATATATTATGCCACTCCCTTCTGGCCTGCAGAGTTTCTCCTGAAAAATCAGCTGATAACCTTATGGAGATTCCCTTGTAAGCTATTTGTTGCTTTTCCCTTGTCGCTTTTAATATTTTCTCTTTTCTTTAATTTTTGTCAGTTTGATTAATATATGTCTTTGTGTGTTCCTTCTTGGGTTTATCCTGTATGGGGCTCTCTGTGCTTCCTGGACTTGGGTGACTGTTGCCTTTCCTATGTTAGGGAAGTTTTCAGCTATTATCTCTTCAAATATTTTCTCAGGCCCTTTCTCTCTCTCTTCTTCTGGGACCTCGATAATGTGAATGTTGGCATGTTTAATGTTGTCCCAGAGATCTCTTAAACTATCTTCATTTCTTTTCATTCTTTATTCTGTTCCACAGCAGTGATTTCCACCATTCTGTCTTGCAGTTCACTTATTCATTCTCCTGCCTCATTTATGCTGATGTTGATTCCCTCTAGTGTATTTTTCATTTCAGTTACTGTATTGTTCATCTCAGTTTGTTCTGTAAATCTTCTAGGTTTTTGTTAAACATTTCTTGCATCTTCTCAGTCTGTGCCTCCATTCTTTTTCCAAGATCTTGGATCATCTTTACTATCAGTAGTCTTTTTAGGTGGAAGTCCTATCTCCACTTCACTTTGTTGTTTTTCTGGGGTTTTATCTTGTTCCTTCTTCTGGAACATATTCCTTCTCATTTTGTCTAACTTTCTGTGATTGTGGTTTCCATTCCACAGGCTGCAGGGTTGTCGTTCCTCTTGCTTCTGGTGTATGCCCCCTGGTGGATGAGGCCAGTCTAAGAGGTTTATGCAGGCTTCCGGGTGGGAGGGGCTTCTTCCTGCTCACTGGTGGCTGGAGCTGGATCGTGTCCCTCTGATGGGCAGGGCCGTGTCAAGGGATATGTTTAGAGGTGGCTGTAGGTTCGGGTAGGGCTGGGTTCCCAACCTGTTGGGTTGTTTGGCCTGAAGTGTCCCAGCACTGGAGCCTACAGGATGTTGGGTGGGGCCAGGTCAAAATGGCGGCCTCCAGGAGTGCTCACACCAATCAGTACATCTGTCCCCAAAGTGTCTTTGACCCCACAGTGAGTCACAGCTGCCCACCTCCCCAGGAGACCCTACAAACCAGCAGGTAGGTCTGGCCCAGGCTCCTATGAAGTCACTGCTTTTTCTCTGGGTTCCAGAGCATCTGAGACCTTGTGGGCACCCTCCAAGAGTGGAGTTTCTATTACACCCAGTCCTGTGGAGTTCCTGCGATCAAGCTCTGATGGCCTTCAAAGCCAAATGCTCAGGGGGCACTTCCTCCTGATGCCAGACCCTTAGGCTGGGGACCCTGACATGGGGCTCAGAACTCTCATTCCTGCAGGAGAACCTCTGCGATACGATTATTTTCCAGTCTGTGGGTCACCCACCTGGCGGGTATGGGACTTAATTTTATTGTGATTGTGCCCCTCCTGCCATCTCATTGTGGCTTCTTCTTTGTCTTTGGATGTAGAATATCTTTTTGGGGGAGGTTCCAGTCTTTTTTTTTCGATGGTTGTTCAGCAGTTAGTTGTGATTTTGGTGTTTTCGTAAGAGGAGGTGAGCTCGCGTCCTTCTTCTGTGCCATCTTGTCCTCTCTCCGTTTTGTATCTTTATAAATGAATATTCTATATACATATTTCAATAAATACTACCTAAAAAGAACAAAAAATACCTCTTAAAAGTTAAGAAAACTAGATTAATTTTAAGACTGGGACCTATAATCTCTGGGCATATTCTTTAGTGTTGAGTAATTATGATGTGGTGAATGTGGTAGTGTCAGGTATTGCTTTTGAGTTTTTCTTGTTGTTTGATGGCTAACATCTCTGCTGTCATTGAACATGCTTAATTAAATGTGTGATCTATACTTTCACACACTAGTTAATTAAACCCATGTCTGTAGACATAAGGTGAACTCTCCTTTTATTTTCTCAGAGACTTTGACGTTCCAAAGTCATTTTTGCCATAATTCTTGAGGATACTTAATTAAATTTGTATTGTTTTCAAATATCCTCGTTACCAACAGCATATTGTACCATGGTGCTGGACATGCAGACAGAAAATCAAATTATAAATTGAAATGTGGCAAATATACATTAAAAATTAAATTCTATAGATCTTACCTCACTTGGCAAAGACTACTGTCAGAAGATGTAACTTAATATTTCAGATCTTCAATAAAATATTCAAAAATCACAATTCTCTTCTCTTGGGAAGAAGAAAAAGTTTCAGCAAACTTAACATCTACAAAATATAGTGACATATGAGGGGCACATATTTTTTATTATAAGTAGTAAAGGAAAATATCAGGAGGCAATATGTTTATTACCAGGTTGGAAGTGCTAGTTACTGTGTTTGTATCAGCTGTTTCTGGAAATTTTGCAATAGGTTTAAATGTTTGCTTCTGTGACACTCAGGCAATTCCTTGTTTGCTTCTTCTTCTAGTCCAGTTCATTTTCACTCTGTCTCACCCCATCAGAATCCTGTCTTTTCATTCTGCCATTCTTGTGGTTGTGTTTAGAACTGATCACATTACTCAGAAAATAATTTTTTTTTTTTTTAGAAAATAATTTTGAATCAATTAAATGTGCCTTGAATTAAAAAAAATAAAACAGAGGATGAGAGTATATTTAGCAACATGCCTTGTTAAAAAAAAAAAATTGTTAGTGGAAACCCCAATTTCAAAACATAATATGGAAAGCAATAGTAAAATTGGACAGTAAGTCATGTTTAACTGAGAATACAAATGGATAATTAAACTTGTGTGTGGGAATTCTCTGGTGGTCTAGTGACTAAGACTTGGCATGTTCACTGCCTTGGGCCCAGATTGATCCCTGGTCAAGGAAATAAGATCCCACAAGCCATGTGGCAAAAAAAAAAAAAGAGAAAGAAAAACCTTTGTGTGACCACAATTCACAATTAAAGGATAAAGGAAAGCAAATAAAAATTGCAAATACAAATTTCAATCCAAGTAGTTGTTGATACTTTTTTTATCTTTTTGTTTCAAATGAAGTGGAGGTGAAACTTGATTGAGGGTTGGCTAGTGAACAAATTGGCCTCATGTATCATTTTGTGGAGAGTATGAGTTGTATGGTCAACCAAGGACATTATATTTGACACAGAGAAATGGGTGGATTTCAAGAAAGAAGAGGATATTTAGAAAGTGGTACCGGTAGAGGAGAGTAGAAAATAAGAACCTAGGTCTTCCCTAGATCTTAGTCTCTGGTACCTTTTAAATTTTTTTAAGCAGCTTTATTGAGGTATAGTTGATATATAAAAACTGCATGTATGTATGTGTACAATTTGATGAGTTTGATGTTTACAAACACCCATGATATCATCATGATGATCAGAGAATAGATATATCCAGAACCTCCCAAAGTTTCCTTGTGTCCCTGTTTTCTTTCTCCTGTTTCTGTTTGTTTATTCTTTTGTGGTAAGAACACAACATGAGATCTATTCTCTTAAGAGATTTGAAGTGTAAATACTATATTATTAACTGTAGACATGATGTTGTCACTAGGTATCTAGAACTTATTCATCTAGGATAACTGAAACTTTATACCCTTTGAAAAACAACACCCCATTTCCCCCACCCTCAGCCCCTGGTGACCATTATTATATTCTCTGCTTCTATGAGTTTCACTATTTTAGATACCTCATATAAATGGAATCATGCAATATTCCACTCTGTGATTGACTTATTTCACTTAGTATAATGTCCTTTATCTATGTTGTCACAAATGAACATGGGAGTATAGATATCTCTTTAAGATCTTGATTTCATTTCTCTTGGTTTATACCCAGAAGTGGGGTTGCTGGATCATATGGTAGTTATACTTTCAATATTTTTTTAATGATCCTCCATATTGTTTTCCACAGCTGCTGTACCATTTTCCACTTCTTTTAGAACTAATATGCAAATTAGAGTTGCAGATATAAAATCAACATGGAGGGCTTCCCTGGTGGCGCAGTGGTTGGGAGTCCGCCTGCCGATGCAGGGGACGCGGGTTCGTGCCGCGGTCCGGGAGGATCCCACATGCCGCGGAGCGGCCGGGGCCTGTGCTCCGCAACGGGAGAGGCCACAACAGTGAGAGGCCCGCGTACCGCAAAAAAAAAAAAAAAAAAATCAACATGGAAAAATCAGTTGTATTTCTGTACACTAACAATGACCGATGTCTCAATTCTTAAGAAAATAATCCCACTTACAATAGCATCAAAAAGAATAAAATACTTAGGAATAAATTTAACCAAGGAAGTGAAAGATTTGCACACTTAAAATTATAAAACATTGATGAAAGAAATAAAAGGGGTCACAAATAATTAGAAGACATCGTGCATTCATGGAATGAAGACTTAATATTGTTAAAATGGTCCAGACTACACAAAGCAATGTACAGATCCAAGCTATCCCCATCAAAATCCCAATTGCATTTTTTTCTTACAGAAATAGAAAAATTACAATCCTAAAATTCATGTGGAACAACAAAAGATATAGATTAACCAAAGTGATTTTGACAAAGAAGAACATATCTAGAGGCATCACAGTTCCTGATTTTAAAATATATTATGAAGCTACAGTAATTAAAACAGTATGGTATGAGCATAAGTACAGACATAAAGAACAATGAAATAAAATAGAGAACCCAGAATAAACCCACACTAGAAGATTTACAGAACAAACAAACTGAGATGAACAGTACAGTAACTGAAATGAAAAATACACTAGAGGGAATCAACAGCCCAGGTCGTAGGGATCTGTGACAAAGGCTAAGAGATCATGAGAATCCCAGGTGTGAGGTAGATTGACAGTAGACTATGGCAAAATGAAAAATCATTGTCCTGCCAACTTCCAGATCAAAGTCAGTTCACAGCCTCAGGGTTCTTTGATTGAAGGAGATCCTAAGTCCCCAACATCACCACAAATATATGTGTTAAATAGTCCATTGTTTTATTCCCCAAAAGATCTGGGGGCTTTGTCAGGGTTTCAGTGCCCTGGAAAGGCCCCTTACCTAGACTTTTCAACAGGGCGTCTGAACTGTGCTGACACAGAATATCTGAGACAGTATCATCGTTTTACAGTTATAGAGGCCAATGGTGGACCAGTTGTAGCAGTGAGTACCATAGCTTGTTTCATTAACTTCCTTGCTTGAAGTCTTTTCAGATATTGTTTCTGTGACTTTTACTTCCTCTTTTGGAGAAGTGAGGGCATTTTATCTTCATAAAAATGGTGGGTCATTTTGCAGTATGAGAACTGGAAAAAATGGGAGGGCATGAATAGATCTGAGTGATGCAACGAATGGGCCGTATCAGACACCTTCTAAGTACCACTTCAAATGTTTGTGACCTCATCTGCCCTAGTCTCTGGCCACTGGTTTTACCCCAGGTGCTGTGATGACTGACTTCACATGAGAGCACCTTGTCTCATGCCTGTACTCTATATCTCTTGTCTCTTGCCTGAGGTTTCCTGGTTTCCACTGAGGTGTGAAATGCCATAGAATATACTTGGCACCTATGCTTATACAGTCCTGAAGCTGAACTTTTAACTGAGGGGAAGTGGGAGTTGGTGACTGTATTCTTAATTCTTCTCCACCTGGAAGGGCTCTCTCTTTTTTTTTTTTTTTGCGGTACACGGGCCTCTCACTGCTGTGGCCTCTCCCGTTGCGGAGGACAGGCTCCGGACGCACAGGCTCAGCGGCCATGGCTCACGGGCCCAGCCGCTCTGCGGCATGTGGGATCTTCCTGGACCGGGGCACGAATCCGTGTCCCCTGCATCGGCAGGTGGAATCTCAACCACTAGAAGGGCTCTCTTAAATGCAGTAGTAAATAGGCCCTCTCAGAAGATAAACCTACTAGATCAAGCAAAATTAGTTGTGTTGGATTTTAAGCAGTGACCAGCTCCATGGTACTTTCTTTCCTATTTACTCTTCTTCCTTCAATACCTCACTCCCCATTTCCTTCCCTCCTGATTCCTTGGGATTTCTCTCACCAATAAAGTATTAACACATATATTTTTGCCTTAAGCTTTGTTTCTAGAAAAAAAAAAGCTTATATAATATCACATTCCTCAGACATACGTATTTACTTCTTATACCTGCACTGATTTTGTTTCCTTACTTGAGTAGCAAACTCCTGATCATTCTTCAAGTTTTATTTCACTGTGTTCAATAAAGCTTGATCTACTCAAGCAGAATTAATCATTTTCTCCATTGTGTTACTATTAACTTCCTAGCACATACATCTATCATTGTATTTACCATAATGTTTTATAGTGGTTTGTGTTGCTGATTAAACCCTGAACTCCTTGAAAGTCATATCTTATGCTTCTTTGGATTTTCAACATCATTAATAGTCTCTGGAACATAGTGTGTAATCATCATTTTATTTTTTTACATCTTTATTGGAGTATAATTGCTTTACAGTGTTGTGTTACTTTGTGCTATATAACAAAGTGAGTCAGCTATATGTATACATATGTGCCCATATCCCCTCCCTCTTGTGCCTCCTTCCCACCCTCCTTACCTCACCCCTCTAGGTGGTCACAGAGCACTGAGCTGATCTCCCTTTGCTATGCAGCTGCTTCCCACTAGCTGTCTATTTTACATTTGGTAGTTTATATTGGTCAGTGCTACACTCTCACTTCATCCCAGCTTACCCTCCCTGAGCCCATGTCCTCAAGTCCATTCTCTACATCTGCATCTTTATTCCTGTCCAGCCCCTAGGTTCATCAGAACCTTTTTTTTTTTTAGATTCCATATATACGTGTCAGCATATGGTATTTGTTTTTCTCTTTATGACTTACTTCACGCTGTATGACAGCCTCTAGGTCCATCCACCTCACTACAAATAACTCAATTTCCTTTCTTTTTATGGTTGAGTAGTATTCCATTGTATATATGTGCCACATCTTCTTGATCCATTCATGTGGCAATGGACACTTAAGTTGATTCCATGTCCTGGCTATTGTAAATAGGGCTGCAATGAATATTATGGTACATGATTCTTTTTGATTATGGTTTTCTCAGGGTGTATGAACAGTAGTGGGGTTGCTGGGTCACAGGGTAGTTCTATTTTTAGTTCTTTTGAGGAACCTCCGTACTGTTCTCCATAGTGGCTGTATCAATTTACATTCCCACCAACAGTGCAAGAGGGTTCCCTTTTCTCCACACCCACTCCAGCATTTATTGTTTGTAGATTTTTTGATAATGGGCATTCTGACTGTGTGAGGTGATACCTCACTGTGGTTTTGATTTGCGTTTCTCTAATGATTAGGGATGTAGAGCATCCTTTCGTGTGTTTGTTGGCAATCCTTATATTGTCTTTGCAGAAATGTCTGTTTTGGTCTTCCACCCATTTTAGGGCTGGGTTGATTGTTTTTCTGATATTGAGCTGTTTGAGCTGCTTGTATATTTTGGAGATTAATCCTTTGTCAGTTGCTTCATTTGCAAATATTTTCTCCCATTCTGAAGGTTGTTTTTTCATCTTGTCTTTGGTTTCCTTTGCTGTGCGAAAACTTTAAGTTTCATTAGGTCCCCTTTGTTTATTTTTATTTTTATTTCCATTAGTCTAGGAGGTGAGTCAAAAATAATCTTGCTGTGATTTATGTCATAGATTGTCCTGCCTATGTTTTACTCTAAGAGTTTTATAGTGTCTGATCTTACATTTAGGTCTTTAATCCATTTTGAGTTTATTTTTGTGTATGGTGTTAGGGAGTATTCTAATTTCATTCTTTTACTTGTAGCTGTCCAGTTTTCCTAGCACCAGTTATTGAAAAGGCTTTCTTTTCTGCACCGTATTGTGTTGCCTCCTTTTTGTCAAAGATAAGATGACCATATGTGCGTGGGTTTAGCTCTGAGTTTTCTATCCTGTGCCATTGATCTATATTTCTCCTTTTGTGCCAGTACCATACTGTCTTGATTACTGTAGCTTTGTAGTATAGTCTGAAGTCAGGGAGCCAGATTCCTTCAGCTTCGTTTTTCTTTCTCAAGACTGCTTTGGCTATTCAGGGTCTTTGTGTTTCCATACAAATTGTGAAATTTTTTTGTTCTAGTCTGTGAAAAATGCCATTGGTAGTTTGATAGGGATTACATTGAATGTGTAGATTGCTTTGGGTAGTATAGTCATTTTCACATTGATTCTTCCAATCCAAGAACATGGTATATCTCTTCATCAGTTTGTAGTGTCTTTGATTTCTTTCGTCAGTGTCTTATAGTTTTCTGCATACAGGTCTTTTCTCTCCTTAGGTGGGTTTATTCCTAGGTATTTTATTCTTTTTGTTGCAATGGTAAATGGGAGTGTTTCCTTAATTTCTCTTTCAGATTTTTCACCATTAGTGTATAGGAATGCAAGAGATTTCTGTGCATTAATTTTGTATCCTGCTACTTTACCAAGTCATTGATTAGCTCTAGTTTTCTGGTAGCATGTTTAGGATTCTCTATATATGGTATCATGTCATCTGCAAACAGTGACAGTTTTACTTCTTCTTTTCCAATTTGGATTTCTTTTATTGCTTTTT
Source organism: Globicephala melas (assembly GCF_963455315.2). NCBI lineage: Eukaryota > Metazoa > Chordata > Mammalia > Artiodactyla > Delphinidae > Globicephala > Globicephala melas. The sequence continues at coordinate 42,384,804 of NC_083325.1, forward strand.
CTTCTCTGATTGCTGAGGCTAAACCTTCCAAAACTATGTTGAATAATAGTGGTAAGAATGGGCAACCTTGTCTTTTTCCTGATCTTAGTGGAAATGCTTTCAGTTTTTCACCATTGAGAAAGGTGTTGGCTGTGTGTTTGTCATATATGGCCTTTATTATGTTGAGGTAAGTTCCCTCTATGCCTACTTTGTGGAGAGTTTTTATCATAAATGGGTGTTGAATTTTGTCAAAAGCTTTTTCTGCATCTATTGAGATGATCATAAAGTTTTTCTCCTTCAGTTTGTTAATATGGTTTATCACATTGAATGATTTGCATATATTGAAGAATCCTTGCATTCCTGGGATAAACCCCACTTGACCATGGTGTATGATCCTTTTAATGTGTTGTTGGATTCTGTTTGCTAGTATTTTGTTGAGGATCTTTGCATCTATTTCATCAGTGATATTGGCCTGTAGTTTTCTTTTTTGTGACATCTTTGTCTGGTTTTAGTATCAGGGTGATGGTGGCCTCGTAGAATGAGTTTAGGAGTATTCCTCCCTCTGCTGCGTTTTGGAAGAGTTTGAGAACGATAGCTGTTAGCTCTTCTCTAAATGTTTGATAGAGTTTGCCTGTGAAGCCATCTGGTCCTGGACTTTTGTTTGTTGGAAGGTTTTTAATCACAGTTTCAATTTCAGTGCTTGTGATTGGTCTGTTCGTATTTTCTGTTTCTTCCTGGTTCAGTCTTGGAACGTTGTACTTTTCTAAGAATTTGTCCATTTCTTCCAGGTTGTACATTTTATTGGCATATAGCTGCTTGTAGTAATCTCTCATGATCCTTTGTATTTCTGCAGTGGCAATTGTTACTTCTCCTTTTCCCTTTCTAATTCTGTTGATTTTAGTCTTCTTTTTTTTCTTGATGAGTCTGGCTAATGGTTTATCATTTTGTTTATCTCTCAGAGAATCAGCTTCTAGTTTTATTCATCTTTGCTATTGTTTCCTTCATTTCTTTTTCATTTATTTTTGACCTGATATTTATGATTTCTTCCTTCTGCTAACTTTCGGGTTTTTTTTTTATTGTTGTTGTTCTTCTTTCTCTAATTGCTTTAGGTGTAAAGTTTGAGATTTTTCTTGTTTCTTGAGGTAGGATTGTATTGCTATAAACTTCCCTCTTACAACTGTTTTTGCTGTATCCAGTAGTATTTGGGTTGTCGTGTTTTCATTGTCATTTGTTTCTAGGTATTTTTTGGTTTCCTCTTTGATGTCTTCAGTGATCTCTTGGTTATTTAGTAGTGTATTGTTTAGCCTCCACGTGTTTGTAATTTTTACAGTTTTTTTCCTGTAAGTGATATCTAGTCTCATAGTGTTGTGGTCATAAAAGATACTTGATACAATTTCAGTTATCTTAAATTTACTAAGGCTTGATTTGTGACCCAAGATATGATCTGTCCTGGAGAATGTTTCATGTGCACTTGAGAAGAAAGTGTATTCTGTTGTTTTTGGATGGAATGTCTTATAAATATCAATTAAGCCCATCTGTTGTAATGTGTCATTTAAAGCTTGTGTTTCCTTACTTATTTTCATTTTGGATGATCTGTCCGTTGGTGAAATTGGAGTGTTAAAGTCACCCACTATTATTGTGTTACTGTTGATTTCCCCTTTTATTTCTGTTAGCATTTGCCTTATGTGTTGAGGTGCTCCTATGTTGGGTGCATAAATATTTACAATTGTTACATCTTCTTCTTAGATTGATCCCTTGATCATTATGTAGTGTCCTTCTTTGTCTCTTGTAATAGGCTTTATTTTAAAGTCTATTTTGTCTGATATGAGAATTGCTACTCCAGCTTTCTTTTAATTTCCATTTGCATGGAATATCTTTTTCTATCCCCTCACTTTCAGTGTGTATGTGTCCCTAGGTCTGAAGTGGGTGTCTTATAGACAGCATATACATGGGTCTTGTTTTTATATCCATAGAGCCAGTCTGTCTCTTTTGGTTGGAGCATTTAATCCATTTACATTTAAGGTAATTATCGATACATATGTTCCAATCCCATTTTCTTAATTGTTTTGGGTTTGTTTTTGTAGGTCTTTTCCTTCTCTTGTATTTCCCACCTAGAGAAGTTCCTTTAGCCTTTGTTATAAAGCTGGTTTGGTGGTGCTGGATTCTCTTAACTTTGTTTGCATAGCTCCTGGGGTTCAGCTTTGGTTTTGGCCCAGCTTCTGCATGTAGGCCACCCTCAGGCATCTGTTCCCCACCCAGACAGGAGGGGGTTAAAGCAGCAGCTGGGGTCTCTTGCTCACTCAGGCTGGGGAGAGGGAGGGTTATGGTAGTAATAATTTGAATGCGAGGCGTGCCTGTGTTGGCAGAGGCCAGCATGACGTTGCAACAGCCTGAGGCAAGCTATGTGTTCTCCCAGGGATGTTGTCCCTGGATCATGGGACCCTGGCAGTGGTGGGCTGCACAGGCTCCCAGGGGCGTGTGTGTAGTGACCTGTGCCTGCACACAGGATTGTTGTTGACAGTGGCAGCAGCGATAACAGTCCCTACCTGCCTCTGGGGTCCGAGCTGATAGCCGCAGCTGGCACCCATCTATGGAGCTCACTTAGCCCGTGCTATTCCGTCTGTGGGCACACGGAGCAGGAAGCCCTTCTCCTCGTGCACCTGGAAACAGTGGTCTCTTGCCTCTCCAGCAGGTCCAGACTTTTTCCTGGACTCCCTCCCAGCTAGCTGTGGCGCACTAGCCCCCTTCCGGCTGTCTTCACACAGCTAACCTCAGTCCTCTCCCTCATGTCTGACCTCTGAAACCAGGGCCTCAGCTCCAAGCCCCCACCCACCCTGGCGGGTGAGCAGACAAGCCTCTCAGGCTGGTGAGTGCTGGTTGGCACCAGTCTTCTGTGCAGGAATCTCTCTGCTTTGCCCTCTGCACCCCTGTTGCTGCGCTCTCCTCCATGGCTCTGAAGCTTCCCCCTCCGCCACCCCCATCTCCACCAGTGAAGGGGCTTCCTAGTGTGGGGAAACTTTTCCTGCTTCACAGCTCCCTCCCAGAGGTGCAAGTCCTGTCCCTATTCTTTTGTCTCTGTTTTTTCTTTTTTCTTTTGCCCTACCCAGATACATGGGGATTTTCTTGCCTTTTGGGAAGTCTGAGGTCTTCTGCCAGCATTCAGTAGGTGTTCTGCAGGAGTTCTTCCACATGTAGATGTATTTTTGATGTATTTATAGGGAGGAAGGTGATCTCCATGTCTTACTACTCCACCATCTTGAACGTCTCCCTAATCATCATTTTTTATGGAATGAATTAATGTGTTAATTAAAATTTAATATTAAGACCATGTTCTAGTTTTGTGGCCTCTGTGAATGCAGAGAAATGTGTAATAGCTGAAGATTTATACTGTTATACATAAGCACCTAGTATGTAACTATATGTACCTGTTATGTAATTATTTACATATATTGAATATCCAAAAATATTTTATTTACCTATATATTTTATCTTCCTGTCTAGCTGTCTCTCTCCCCTCTACCTATTTCTGTATTGTCAGTGTGTACTATTACTTTGAGGATGAGAAAGAGAACAGACAAGTGCCATTGATAAAGCAATAGACCACGAGGTTACTTGTTCAAAGTCAAAACACTGTATGCTTTGGAGAAATGATTTTTATTGCTTTAGTTCAGAAGTGAGCCTGCATTGCTGCTTTGTTTGGGCCTGATGTGTTTTAGTTCTGACAGAGATTTTGCTGTTATAATGGTCTCAATGCAGTACTTAAACTAGAAATAGCAAGCCTAAGAAATGACTTAATTTTTACCAATAACTGAGGTGACAATGAAGAAATTTCATTTGCAGCTTCAGATACTTTGAGCTTCAAGTCAATACTGGATCCCTGAGCACATATGAATTTATTTGCAGATCCCTCTCTAATATATCTCTGTGCTCCAACCTCCATAACCGCCTAGTATAATTGTTATAGTTCTGATTTGCAGGTGTTGCCTCTCATTTCTATGCCACAGGCTACTTGCTCATCCAAAGCCAGTTATTTCATAACTCCCAAAGAGGGAGAGAAATGTCCTCCCACATCCAGAGCTTCATCATTGTTGGCATATTATGTTTCTAATTAATCAGCTTTCTTTCAAATTTAGCCTTTAGGCTTTTGCCTCCAAAATCACCAAAAATGGCATCAAATCCTGAGTGCTTCAATAGTATAAGAACTTTAGTATCTGTGTCCTAGAAAAACCCTTACCACTTACTTTATTATATTATTATAAATATTCAGAAAATATGCAATGATAATTTGTATCCAGTTGAAAATACATTATTAGCATGTAATTATTCCCTATTGAATTTATTTCTGATCTGAATATATTATTTATGGGTGAGAATAAGGGGAGAAAATCATTCCTTTTCTGTTCAGTTTATCTCTTTATGATTTATTCAAACTAATTAATTTATTACTTTTTTGTTTTGTTTTGCTTTTGTTTTTGTGTTTTGAGGACAACACTTTGAGATAATGCATCCTGGAAAGCATCTGCATTCTGGTTAGGACATTTATTTGGAATGAATTAAAGCTCTTGAAGACTCTATTATATTCTTTCTTTGTTATTCATTTAAGAGATTTCTCAGTTCCTTTCAAGGTATTTATTATTTCTTGTTCTGAGTTTGATGTAAAATGTCAGAAAACAACTCTAGGAGAGTGTGGGCAGTTTCCATACTGTCAAAGAGAAGTGATCCTCATTTATGATGAAATATTTACTTTAGGCTTGTAAGCCCCTTTGTCATGTGCAATTTTCCATTCAATCATGACACTTTAAACAAAAGAAATATAAATAGATGGAGACATCAAATCAATGAATATGATCACTTAATTAACTAAAACGATTTTAAAAGGGGCCAGGTAAGTTTAGGAAAACAAACCTCAGAATTTCATTTGAAATCCTACAGACTTTTGTCTGCATTTCCCATGCTCTCAGATGCTGAAACAATAACACACTTGATGGCAGTGAACAAGAAACGTTTGTTAAAGTAATCTACTTGCCAAACATGACCTAACCTTGTTTTATTTTTTACATTGTTTTTCTGTCTACAAAGGTACAAGGCTTTTGTGTGCTTCTCAGACAGATTAGGCCCCAAAAGGGAAGTGCATGATCAAGCAATGAAAAAAGTTTTGGAATTGGCTGGCTTGTTTGTGAGCGGTCCATTCTATTATTGCTCTTAGGCTCAAATCTGATACTTGTGGTGCAATGAGAGGATGTGGGTATGGGGGCTGAGTTGGTAAAATTCAGTGGCAAAAAGAGGAAAAGGAGCGCACATTCTTAAGGAGAGCATGCTACTTCTGATCTTAGGTTTACTATTGAACATCTCCCCATTTCACAGATAGGATGAAACCAATTAAACACCATCAGGATCTAATGTGCTCACTAGATCTTGATGGTTTTCTTACCTTTTTCTCTTGTATATCTTCCTACACACCCTGTTCTGCCATTTGTTCCTTTATACTAAAATGGAGCTTCTCAAAGGTGGCAGCATTGACATTTTGGGGTGAATTGATCCTTTTTTGGGGAGTGAAGGCTGGGCTGCCTTTGGCATTATAAGCTGTTAAGCAGCAACTCTGATTTTTATCTGCTAGATTTGAGTAACACAGTCCTCCCCTGCCCTAGTTATGACAACCAAAAATATCTCTAGACATTACCAAATATCCCTTGAGATATTTGCAAAATATCCCCCCAAGTCACCCCTTGTTGAGAACCACTGTACTAAAAGAATAATTTTAAAAACTGCATTAAATATGGTGCTCTAGCTGCTGTCCTCAAATCTCAGTTACTCAACACATTAAAAGTTTATGTTCTCCGCACTTTACCATTATGTGCAGATATTCCTGGTCAGATGGCCTTCCATAATGTAATGAAGGAATATAAGCACCTTACATTTCACAGATCTGCCCTTCTCAAGGGGCTTTGAGTCTTTTCTATCCAGTAAATGGAAAAAGAGAGCAGGAAAAAAACTGCCCAATTCTTAACTACTTTGGATAGGAATTGATATGCATATTGTATTTGCTTACATTCCATTGAGAAAAGTAGTCATTGGCATCACATAGATGAATATGAACTGGAAAATCTAGTCCCTAGATCGGCAGCCATTTCCAAGCAATTATTCCACACCAAAAAAGAACAAAACAGAAGTCTTTGGGGGAAGAAGTGGTATGTCACTTATCCTTCTTTGCTGCATAACCCTAGAATATCTTTTCTTTTCCATGGACCCCCTAAGGTGCGGCTGCTGATAGATATCTGGGAGAGGAACTAAACTGAGGTGCCACTGGACAGAAGATATTTTAAGATATTTACCCTGAAGAGAAGTAAAAAATCTTAGAAACCTACCGACACTATAGCTACACAATTAGAAGAATGATAAACATAATTTTTGAGACACTTAAATATTTACTATATTACATATTCATCTAAAAATAATTAAATGAATATTCATTTAAATAAACCATACCCTACAATATAGTGGGTTTAAAAGAACAGAAGTCTGATATTAGATTTTGAGTCTGTCCTTACTGGCTTGTGATTTGCGCAAGTCATTGAATATTCCAGCGTGTTTGTTCTGCATGTGTAAAATAGACATAAAACCACTTAATGTTCTTACAGGGGATTCATAGGAGAGTTACGTTATAACTTTATTTGAAAAATTCTTCATTCTAGCTAACTTCAAAGTTATACTTATATCACACTACTTATTATGAGTTACTGTGTGGAGCTGGTAAATGATCACATATTGGTTCACTGTCCATTAGAGAGAGGGATTCTGAATTATCTAAAGAAAAGAAGGCTGAGAGGCTGCATGGCAATCTTGTGAGCCCAGTGAGCATTTGGACATATTCATGGAGACCTCAGGCTATATAAAAGATATCTCCTTTATGTTTTAGGTACTATAAAGGCCTCTGTAACAGTAGTTGAGCAATAAGGAAGATGAATTTATAAGCCAGGGCATTCTCTGATGGGCAGTAGCCAAGAAATTAGGTCTTAATTTTTGAAGACTGGATGCATCAATGATATCTGGAGCAGAAGCAAGAAACACTACAATCCTGCAGCCTGTGGAACAAAAAACACGTTCACAGAAAGATAGACAAGATGAAAAGGCAGAGGCCTATGTACCAGATGAAGGAACAAGATAAAACCCTAGAAAAACAATTAAATCAAGTGGATAGGCAACCTACCAGAAAAAGAATTCAGAATAATGATAGTGAAGATGATCCAGGACCTCAGAAAAAGAATGGAGGCAAAGATCGAGAAGATGCAAGAAATGTTTAACAAAGACCTAGAAGAATTAAAGAACAAACAGAGATGAACAATACAATAACTGAAATGAAAAATACACTAGAAGGAATCAATAGCAGAATAACTGAGGCAGAAGAACGGATAAGAGACCTGGAAGACAGAATGGTGGAATTCACTGTTGCAGAACAGAATAAGAAAAAAGAATGAAAAGAAATGAAGACAGCCAAAGAGACCTCTGGAACAAAATTAAATGCAACAACGTTCTCATTATAGGAGTCCCAGAAGGGGAAGAGAGAGAGAAAGGACCCGAGAAAATATTTGAAGAGATTATAGTCAAAAACTTCCCTAACATGGGAAAGGAAATAGCCACCCAAGTCCAGGAAGTGCAGAGAGTCCCAGGCAGGATAAACCCAAGGAGAAACATGCCGAGACACATAGTAATCAAATTGGCAAAAATTAAAGACAAAGAAAATTTACTGAAAGCAGCAAGGGAAAAATGACAACATACAAGGGAATTCCCATAAGGTTAACAGCCAATTTCTCAGCAGAAACTCTACAGGCCAGAAGGGAGTGGCATGATATACTTAAAGTGATGAAAAGGAAGAACCTACAACCAAGATTACTCTACCCAGCAAGGATCTCATTCAGATTTGATGGAGAAATCAAAAGCTTTACAGACAAGCAAAAGCTAGGAGCATTCAGCACCACCAAACCAGCTCTACAACAATTGCTAAAGGAACTTCCCAAAGTGGGAAACACAAGAGAAGGAAAGGACCTACAAAAACAAACCCCAAACAATTAAGAAAATGGTAATAGGAACATACATATTGATAATTACCTTAAACGTGAATCGATTAAAGGCTCCAACCAAAAGACACAGGCTTGCTGAATGCATACAAAAACAAGACTCATATATATGCTGCCTACAGGAGATCCACTTCAGACCTAGGGACACATACAGACTGAAAGTGAGGGGATGGAAAAAGATACTCCATGTAAATGTAAATCAAAAGAAAGCTGGAGGGCTTCCCTGGTAGCGCAGTGGTTGAGAGTCCGCCTGCCGATGCAGGGGACACGGGTTCGTGCCCTGGTACGGGAAGATCCCACCTGCCGCAGAGTGGCTGGGCCTGTGAGCCATGGCCGCTGAGCCTGTGCATCCGGAGACTGTGCTCTGCAGCAGGAGAGGCCACAGCAGTGAGAGGCCATGTACCGCAATTAAAAAAAAAAGAAAAAAGAAAGAAAGCTGGAATAGCAGTACTCATACCAGATAAAATAGACTTTAAAGTAAAGACTGTTGCAAAAGATAAGGAGGATCACTACATAATGATAAAGGGACCAACCCAAGAAGAAGATATAATAACTATAAATGTTTATGCACCCAAGATAGGAGCACCTCAATACATAAGGCAACTGCTAAAAGCTCTAAAAGAGGAAATCAACAGTAACACAATAATAGTGGGGGACTTTAACACCTCACTTACACCAATGGACAGATCATCCAAACAGAAAATTAGTAAGGAAGAACAAGCTTTAAATGACACAATAGACCAGATAGATTTAATTGATGTTTATAGGACATTCCATCCAAAAACAGCAGATTACACTTTCTTCTCAAGTGCACATGGAACATTCTCCAGGATAGATCACATCTTGGGTCACAAATCAAGCCTCAGTAAATTTAAGAAAATTGAAATCATATCAAGCATCTTTTCTGACCACAACGCTATGAGATCAGAAATGAACTACAGGGCAAAAAAACGTAAAAAACACAAACACATGGAGGCTAAACAATACATTGCTAAATAACCAAGAGATCACTGAAGAAATCAATAACTACCTAGAGACAAATGACAATGAAAACATGACGATCCAAAATCTATGGGATGCAGCAAAAGCAGTTCCAAGAGGGAAGTTTATACCTATACAAGCCCACCTAAAGAAATAAGAAAAATCTCAAACAAACAATCTAACCTTACACCTAAAGAAACTATAAAAAGAAGAACAATCAAATCCCAAAGTTATCAGAAGGAAAGAAATCATAAATATCAAAACAGAAATAAATGAAATAGTCACAAAGAAAACAATAGTAAAGATCAATAAAACCAAAAGCTGGTGCTTTGAGAAGATAAACAAAATTGATAAACCATTAGCCAGACTCATCAAGAAAAAGAGGGAGAGGACTCAAATCAATAAAATTAGAAATGAAAAAGGAGAAGTTACAACAGACACTGAGAAATACAAAGCATCCTAAAGCAACTCTATGCCAATAAAATGGACAGCCTGCAAGAAATGGACAAATTCTTAGAAAGGTATAACCTTCCAAGACTGAACCTGGAAGAAACAGAAAATGTGAACAGACCAGTCACACGTAATGAAATTGAAACTGTGATTTAAAATCTTCCAACAAACAAAAGTCCAGGACCACATGGCTTCACAGCTGAATTCTATCAAAACATTTAGAGAAGAGGTAACACCCATCCTTCTCAAACTCTTCCCAAAAATTGTGGAGGAAGGAATACTCCCAATATCATTCTATGAGGCCACCTTCACCCTGATACCAAAACCAGGCAAAGATACTACAAAAAAAGAAAATTACAGACCAATATCACTGATGAATATAGATGCAAAAATCCTCAAAAAAAATACTAGCAAACAGAATCCAATAACACATGAAAAGGATCATACACCATAATCAGTGGGATTTATCCCAAGGATGCAAGGATTCTTCAATATATGCAAATCAATCAATTTGATACACCATATGAACAAATTGAAGAAGAAAAACCATATGATCATCTCAATAGATGCAGAAAAAGCTTTTGACAAAATTCAACACCCATCTATGATAAAAACTCTCCAGAAAGTGGGCATAGAGGGAACCTGCCTCAACATAATAAATGCCATATATGACAAACCCACAGCAAACATCATTCTTAGTGGTGAAAAACAAAGCATTTCCTCTAAGATCAGGAACAAGACAAGGAAGTCCACTCTCACCACTATTATTAAACATGGTTTTGGAGGTCCTACCCATGGCAATCAGAGAAGAAAAAAAATGAAAGGAATCCAAATTGGAAAAGAAGAAGTAAAACTGGCACTGTTTGCAGATGACATACTATACATAGAGAATCCTAAAGATGCCACCAGAAAACTATTAGAGCTAATAAGTGCATTTGGTAAAGTTGCAGGATACAAAATTAATGCTCAGTAATCTCTTGCATTCCTATATACTAATGAAGAAAAATCTGAAAGAGAAATTAAGGAATCACTCTCATTTATCACTGAAATAAAAAGAATGAAATACCTAGGAATAAACCTACTGAGGGAGACAAAAGACCTGTATGCAGAAAAGTGTAAGACACTGATGAAAGAAATTAAAGATGATACCAACAGATGGAGGGATACACCATGTTCTTGGATTGGAAGAATCAATATTGTGAAAATGACTATACTACCCAAAGCAATCTACAGATTCAATGCAATCCCTATCAAATTACCAATGGCATTTTACAGAACTAGAACAAAAAATCTTAAAATTTGTATGGAGACTCAAAAGACCCTGAATAGCCAAAGTATTCTTGAGGGAAAAAATCGGAGCTGGAGGAATCAGATTCCCTGACTTCAGACTGTACTGTAAAACTATAGTTATCAAGACAATATGGTACTGGCACAAAAACAGAAATATACATCAATGGAACATGATAGAAAGCCCAGAGATAAACCCACCTACCGGTGGTCAACTAATCTATGACAAAGGAGGCAAGGATATCCAATGGAGAAACAACAGTCTCTTCAATAAGTGGTGCTGGGAAAACTGGACAGCTACATGTAAAAGAATGAAATTAGAACACTCCCTAACACCATACACCAAAATAAACTCAAAATGGATTAGACACCTAAATGTAAGACTGGACACTATAAAACTCTTAGAGGAAAACATAAGAAGAACACTCTTTGACATAAATCACAGCAAGATCTTTTTTGATACACCTTCTAGAGTAATGGAAATAAAAACAAAAATAAACAAATGGGACCTAATGTAACTTCACAGCTTTTGCACAGCAAAGGAAACCATAAGCAAGACGAAAAGGCAACCCTCAGAATGGGAGAAAATATTTGCAAATGAATCAATGGACAAAGGATTAATCTCCAACATATATAAACAGCTCATGCAGCTCAATATTAAAAAAAACAACCCAATCCAAAAGTGGGCAGAAGACCTAAATAGACATTTCTCCAAAGAACACATACAGATAGCCAGGAAGCACATGAAAAGCTGCTCAACATCACTAATTATCAGAGAAATGCAAACCAAGACTACAATGAGGTCTCACCTCACACCAGTTAGAATGGGCATCATCAGAAAATCTACAAAGAAGAAATGCTGGAGAGGGTGTGGAATAAAGGGAACCCTCTTGCCCTGTTGGTGGGAATGTAAATTGTTACAGCCACTATGGAGAACATTATGTAGGTTACTTAAAAAACTAAAAATAGAATTACCATATGATCTAGCAATCCCACTACTAGGCATATACCCAGAGAAAACCGTAATTCAAAAAGACACATGCACCCCAGTGTTCATTGCAGCACTTTTTACAATAGCCAGGTCATGGAAGCAACCTAAATGCCCCTTGACAGATGAGTGGATGAAGAAAATGTGGTACATATATACAGTGGAATATTACTTAGCCATAAAAGGAGCGAAATTGTTGAGACGTGGATTTATCTAGAGACAGTCATACAGAGTGAAGTAAGTCAAAAAGAGAAAAACAAATATCGTATATTAACGTATATATGTGGAACCTAGAAAAATGGTACAGATGAACTAGTTTGCAGGGCAGAAATTGAGACACAGATGTAGAGAACAAATGTATGGACACCAAGGGAGGAAAGCGGTGGGGGGGTCTGGGTGGTGGTATGATGAATTGGGCAATTGGGATTGACATGTATACACTGATGTGTATAAAATTGATGACTAATATGAACCTGCTGTATAAAAAAGTAAATAAAATAAAAAAAGAGGGCTTCCCTGGTAGCACAGTGGTTGAGAGTACGCCTGCCGATGCAGGGGACATGGGTTTGTGCCCTGGTCCGGGAGGATCCCACATGCCGCGGAGCGGCTGGGCCCGTGAGCCCTGTTCGCTGAGCCTGCGAGTCTGGAGCCTGTGCTCCGCAACGGGAGAGGGCACAACAGTGAGAGGCCCACGTACCGCAAAAAAAAAGAAAAGAAAAGAAAAGTAAACACTTATGGCTGCTAAGGAGGAAAGGTGGGGTTGGGTGAGGCATAATCCAGGAAGTTGAAATTAGCATAGATACCTTTCCAAAGACCAATAAATAAATAAATAAATAAAATCTGTTACAAGGCTTTCAAAGGAGCTATCCATTGTTCTGATACTCTATTTCAGACCTTTCTGCATCAAAGGGCCAATATCCTTATTCTTGGTACAATATTTGCCTCTCAACCTTGTCCTCTTGATTGTAACTACCCTTAACATTACTGTGCTCTAGATCAAAACTGATCTGTGAAACCATTTTTATACCTTGAATGGTTTCCAACCTAACTTCCAGTAACCTTAATAAGTTAATGAGTTACACTGCTGCCCAAGTTAATCGATACCTAGCCTGATCTTCACATTCCCCAGTTATGCCCCAGACCTACATTCTGGTTTCAAACTGGATCAATTACACAACAAAAAATGCATATATTGTGCATGTAGCCAATGGCTGGAGAATTACTTTCATAAGGCATCAATAATTATAGTGTAAGTCAAACTAATTTTTATGGTTTGTGACATTTTTAAGTACCTGAGAAAAACCTGATTTTAGAACACAGATAAATCTTACGAATAGTTTGATATGTGAGCAGTGATTTGGTTGTAAATTAATACTACTGCTGATTGTTCATGTTTCTTATCTCAACCAAGAATCCCCAAAGACTCAAATAATATTTTTAACAGATGATGAAATCACATGGGCAACTTTGATACTTATTATGTTATCTCACAGGATTCCATTCTCATGTAAATGATCTACTCTGATAATAAGAAAAGGAAAGATGGGAGGTCTGTTTGGGGCTTGAAGTTTGATTATTCTCTTCATTGACTTTTAAGAATATGAAGTGTATTATTTATGCCAAGCCCATGAGACACATTACCTGTACTAAGAAGAACAGTATTTTGCAGAGTTGATTCCTATTAAAGAGTGAGTTTTAACAGCCAAGGGCACAAATAAGCCAACTTGAGGAGTATTGATCAGGGAGAAATGTGGCATTGGCACTGACTGGAAAGTGCACGTTTGCTACTCAATTAGAGTCAAATCCAGCAGCAAGAAAACTGGGGGGTGGCGGTGGGGATTCCTTCAAAAAAATTGGGTGCAAGGAGCTCTAACTTTCATAAGAATTAATTTTAGTTAAATCAGGTACTCTCAAGGTAAGGAAAAATGGATGAACTGGTAGGATAATGATTTACCTGAGACACTCTATTTTCATTTCATCTGGTTGACTTTTTTTCCAATGATATAAAAATGTACATGGTTTTTAGATCACTTAATGAATATAAATATAGATATTTTAATCTGTGTTTCAGTAGACTAACACAGTAGTACCACGACTAAACATTGCAAAATTTAGAAACACGTGTCTGTTTCCCCTTGGTAAATTTCCCATGGCAGAATTTCTCTACTTACATTCCTTTTTATGTGGCTAGAACCCATGGTATTTGAAGATGGGAAGGGAAGAATACTACCTAAGTGATAGTAACAAAGATATTCATTGGCAATTATTGCTTTTACGTTTACCTTTTCTATATTGGATATCATATGAACAAAGATAAAAATTATTAAGATTTTGGCCTCATTTTCAGTGATTTAAACAGAGGAATCAGCTTAAAGAAAAAAACAATATCCAGGCCCTAGGGTGATTAGTTTGACAGTAGTCCTATATTGTTGATTTTATGCTTTGAGTTTTGTGAATGCTTTCATTTCACATTTGGCAGTTTTATTGTTTACGCATATACAATTAGTTGAAAGCCTAAGAAAAAAAATTAACGAAAGGCATTGTCCACTTCTTTAAGTTGGGTAACACGTGGTTATTTTTTCTGCATGTCTGTGTTCTTAAATGTTCTTTAGGACAGTGCTTCCAAACTTTAATGTGCATGTGAATCATTTATGCATCTTGTTAAAATGTGGAATCTGATAGTTGGTTTGTAATAGAGACTGAGATTCTGCATTTCTAACAAGCACCCAGGTAATGCCAATGCTGCTGGTCTGCAGACCATACTTCTAATTTCTCTTATGTAATAGCTATTAGCTATTACATCATAGAAGTAGCTATTATAGTAAGCTATTTGACTTTCCTATTTCAGGACCAATAGGGATGGTGAAATGTGGTGATTAAGACCATGGGCTCTAGTGTCAGGTGGTCTGAGTTTGACTTCCAGCTTTCATCTTTGCTTAGCTGTGACTAAATTGTTAAATGTTTCTAAGCCTCAGTGTCCCATTATATAAAAAGTAGATAATGTCTGGTCCTACATCATGGAATTCTTATGTTGATTTCATGAGATAATGCTTATAAAGTACTTAGCCCACTGATAGGCACATAGTAGATACTCTAAAATATTAGGTACAATCATTTATATTTGCATTTATATGAAGCAGAAGGGACATTCAGAAATTATATAGTTTAACCCTGTTAAAGCTTGGAATATTGAGACATGTAAGATAAACTGAGTTGCCTTGGATCGATCAGCAGGTGCTGGTTAATAACCTAGATAAGATGGCATATCAGAGGCAGCATCTGAGAGAAAATTGGGAAGGATTAAGACAGTTAAAACAAAATTCATTACTTTGGCAGATGCATTAATCAAAAGAATAAACCCAGCATATCCTATATTACTTAATAGATTTTCATATTTTTATGAACACACTTCTATTTTTTCAAACATCATTTTACTTGTGCTATTTCAAACACTTTATGATACAACTCATACAGTTTTTAAAGCCATTTTAGCAGAGAAAATCTTGAAGTGCAAGTAGAAATTTATAACATACTCTTCAGCAGAATAATTGCTTTGCAGATATCATCACTTTTTTATGCTTAAGAAAAAATCTCCATGGAGGTCTGTCACTGTTTGGCCCTGAGAATCAGGAGGTATGCAATTTAATTCTATTTCTGTTGCTCACTGATTGTGGGTTCTTGGGTAAGTCAGTTTATCTCTGGCTCAGTTTCATCAACTATAAAAATATCCATTTTTCCTCCAAGCATCAAGTATAGTTCTGGGTGTTGAAAATTTGTTGTTGGATTATCGCCAAAATGAGTTCATTATTATAATGGCACCTTCACCTTCAGAATATGACCAAGGCTATCAATGACATAAGCCCTTTATCGTAGGAAATTCTATGTCAGTGACTTCCACAATGATTGAAAGTGAGGGCCCATTTCTTTGGGTGTTAAAAGCACTGAGAAATTGGGTAGCAGCTGTTGACATTGCACAAGCTAAATTATTAACAATATATGTGTAAACCTATGCATTTCCTTTAGGAAAAAATGTACCCTACACCACTGTGAAATATGGTGGCATTAACTTTATCTCCAGCTGAATTTAAAAAAATAAACTTCAGTATTATTATAATGCAGATACAAGTTGTCTATGAGGCTTTCCAAAAGATTTTCTTGTGCTTTGAGTTGAGATCTTTTTAAAAATTTTATGCCTTTATGTTTTTTCTCTCTCACAAAATGACATCCAAATGCAAACATATGTGGACAGAAAAAAATGATCATAATAAAGTGGATCCTCATCTTTTCATTAGAGATGGATTAATATTTATGGGTTTATCTTTACCTTAAGTATGTTTTTACAGGAAATGCATTTCAAAATTCTGGATTGTCCATAAGGTTTCTTTACATTCCTGACAATGTTCTTCCCAGTGAAGATCAAGATTTATATAAGAAAAGTTTATTGTATTTGTAATTGGAAAAGCATAAAAACTGATTTCTGTCAGTTCCCTCAAGTAGAGGTGCCAAAACTATTTAGACCTCCACTTCTTTCTTTCTGGAATCTCTGCATACACACTCCTTTACCTACCGAGGATGTCATCATTTCAGCATTCCCCATGTGCCTGGTGCTGTTAGTTCGTGAAGCCCGATCCCTTTTGCTGTCATTTGTCCCCCTGTGGGTCACTTAAAAATATCAGATACAGCTGTTGCTTTTACCTATAACTTTGCCCCAAGGTAATAGTTGATGTAAGTGTAAAGAATATCTTGAGAAGAAAATTTGGCATTTAAAATAGAAAGTACAGTATCTTTCTAGGTCAATTTCTAAAGAATGCTATCATTTTGAATTAACACTTTAATTCAAAGTAAAGGGCTGAAAGATGTCTTGGCCTCACTTATTAAGCTATTTTCTTAATTTAGACGGTTTTGATTTTTAAATATTTTATATTAAATGTGCAAAAGTAAATATACTGGAGTTTTCTAAGTCTTTTATTTTTTATTTTTATTTACAATGTTGTGTTAGTTTTAGGTGTACAATACAGTGATTCAGTTATGCATATACATATATTCATTCTTCTTCAGATTCTGTTCTCATATAGGTTATCACAAGAATATTGAGTAGAGTTCCCTGTGCTATAGAGTGGGTCCTTGTTGGTTATCTATCTTATATATAGTAGTGTGTGTATGTTAATCCCAAGCTCCTGATTTATCCCTTCCCCACCCACATTTCCCCTTTGGTGACCATAAGTTTGTTTTTGATATCTTTAAGTCTGTTTCTGTTTTGTAAATAATATCATTTGTGTCATTGTTTAAAATTAGATTCCACATATGAGTGATAGCATATGATATTTGTTTTTCTTTATCTGATTTACTTCACTTAGCATGATAATCTCTAGGTCCATCGGTGTTGCTGCAAACGGCATTATTTTGTTCTTTTTTTTTCATGAATATCATTTATTTTTTATTTTAAAAAGACACAATAAAAATATTTTGATATTTTAAAACCCAATGCATTCTTTTTTTTAACATCTTTATTGGAGTATAATTGCTTTACAATGGTGTCTTAGTTTCTGCTTTATAACTAAGTGAATCAGTTATACATATGTTCCCATATCTCTTCCCTCTTGTGTCTCCCTCCCTCCCACCCTCCATATCCCACCCCTCTAGGTGGTCACAAAGCACCGAGCTGATCTCCCTGTGCTATGCGGCTGCTTCCCACTAGCTATCTATTTTACATTTGGTAGTGTATATATGTCCATGCCACTCTCTCACTTTGTCACAGCTTACCCTTCCCCCTCCCCATATCCTCAAGTCCATTTTCTAGTAGGTCTGTGTCTTTATTTCAGTCTTACCCCTAGGTTCTTCATGACACTTTTTTTTTCTTAGATTCCATGTATATGTGTTAGCATACGGTATTTGTTTTTCTCTTTCTGACATACTTCACGCTGTATGACAGACTCTAGGTCCATCCACCTCAATAAAAATAACTCAATTTCATTTCTTTTTATGGCTGAGTAATATTCCATTGTATATATGTGCCACATCTTCTTTATCCATTCATCCGGTGATGGACACTTAGGTTGCTTCCATGTCCTGGCTATTGTAAATTGAGCTGCAATGAACATTGTGGTACATGACTCTTTTTGAATTATGGTTTGCTTTTTCAGGGTATATGCCCAGTAGTGGGATTGCTGGGTCATATGGTAGTTCTATTTGTAGTTTTTTAAGGAACCTCTATACTGTTCTCCATAGTGGCTGTACCAATTCACATTCCCACCAACAGTGCAAGAGAGTTCCCTTTTCTCCAGACCCTCTCCAGCATTTATTGTTTCTAGAATTTTTGATGATGGCCATTCTGACCAGTGTGAGATGATATCTTATTGTAGTTTTTATTTGCATTTCTCTAATGCTTAATGATGTTGAGTATCAATTCACGTGTTTGTTGGCAGTCTGTATGTCTTCTTTGGAGAAATGTCTGTTTAGGTCTTATGCCCATTTTTGGATTGGGTTGTTTGTTTTTTTGTTATTGAGCTGCATGAGCTGCTTGTAAATTTTGGAGATTAATCCTTTGTCAGTTGCTTCATTTGCAAATATTTTCTCCCATTCTGAGGGTTGTCTTTTGGTCTTGTTTATGGTTTCCTTTGCTGTGCAAAAGCTTTGAAGTTTCATTAGGTCTCATTTGTTTATTTTTGTTTTTATTTCCATTTCTCTAGGAGATGTGTCAAAAAGGATCTTGCTGTGAATTATGTCATAGAATGTTCTGCCTATGTTTTCGTCTAAGAGTTTGATAGTTTCTGGCCTTACATTTAGGTCTTTAATCCATTTTGAGCTTATTTTTGTGTATGGTGTTAGGGAGTGTTCTAATTTCATTCTTTTACATGTAGCTGTCCAGTTTTCCCAGCACCACTTATTGAAGAGGCTGTCCTTTCTCCACTGTACATTCCTGCCTCCTTTATCAAAGATAAGGTGACCATATGTGTGTGGGTTTATCTCTGGGCTTTCTATCCTGTTCCATTGACCTATCTTTCTGTTTTTGTGCCAGTACCATACTGTCTTGATTACTGTAGCTTTGTAGTATAGTCTGAAGTCAGAGAGCCTGATTCCTCCAGCTCTGTTTTTCGTTCTCAAGATTGCTTTGGCTATTCGGGGTATTTTGTGTTTCCATACAAATTGTGAAATTTTTTGTTCTGGTTCTGTGAAAAATGCCAGTGGTCGTTTGATAGGGATTTCACTGAATCTGTAGATTGCTTTGGGTAGTAGAGTCATTTTCACAATGTTGATTCTTCCAATCCAAGAACATGGTATATCTCTCCATCTATTTGTATCATCTTTAATTTCTTTCATCAATGTCTTATCATTTTCTGCATACAGGTCTTTTGTCTCCTTAGGTAGGTTTATTCCTAGATATTTTATTCTTTTTGTTGTAATGGTAAATGGGAGGGTTTTCTTAATTTCACTTTCAGATTTTTCATCATTAATGTATAGGAATGCCAGAGATTCCTGAGCATTAATTTTGTATCCTGCTACTTTACCAAATTCATTGATTAGCTCTAGTAGTTTTCTGGTAGCATCTTTAGGATTCTCTATGTATAATATCATGTCATCTGCAAACAGTGACAGCTTTACTTCTTCTTTTCCGATTTGGATTCCTTTTATTTCCTTTTCTTCTCTGATTGTCGTGGCTAAAACTTCCAAAACTATGTTGAATAAGAGCGGTGAGAGTGCACAACCTTGTCTTGTTCCTGATCTTAGTGGGGAGGTTTCAGTTTTTCACCATTGAGGATGATGTTGGCTGTGGGCTTGTCATTTATGGCCTTTATTATGTTGAGGAAAGTTCCCTCTATGCCTACTTACTGCAGGGTTTTTACCATAAATGGGTTTTGAATTTGGTCGAAAGCTTTCTCTGCATCTATTGAGATGATCATATGGTTTTTCTCCTTCAATTTGTTAATATGGCGTATCACGTTGATCGATTTGCATATATTGAAGAATCCTTGCATTCCAGGAATAAACCCCACTTGATCATGGTGTATGATCCTTTTAATGTGCTGTTGGATTCTGTTTGCTAGTATTTTGTTGAGGATTTTTGCATCTATGTTCATCAGTGATATTGGCCCTTAGTTTTCTTTCTTTGTGACATCTTTGTCTGGTTTTGGTATCAGGGTGATGGTGGCCTCGTAGAATGAGTTTGGGAGTTTTCCTCCCTCTGCTATATTTTGGAAGAGTTTGAGAAGGATAGATGTTAGCTCTTCTCTAAATGTTTGATAGAATTTGCCTGTGAGCCATCTGGTCCTGGGCTTTTGTTTGTTGGAAGATTTTTAATCACAGTTTCAATTTCAGTGCTTGTGATTGGTCTCTTCGTATTTTCTATCTCTTCCTGATTCAGCCTTGGCAGTTTGTGCATTTGTAATAATTTGTCCATTTATTCCAGGTTGTCCACTTTATTGGCATAGAGTTGCTTGTAGTCTCTCATGATATTTTGTACTTCTGCAGTGTCATTTGTTACTTCTCCTATTTCATTTCTAATTCTGTTGATTTGAGCCTTCTCCCTTTTTTTCTTGATGATTCTGGCTAATGGTTTATCAATTTTGTTTATCTTCTCAAAGAACCAGCTTTTAGTTTTATTGATCTTTGCTATCGTTTCCTTCATTTCTTTTTCATTTATTTCTGATCTGATCTTTATGATTTATTTCCTTCTGCTTTTGGGTTGATTTGTTCTTCTTTCTCTAATTGCTTTAGGTGCAAGGTTAGGTTGTTTATTTGAGATGTTTCTTGTTTCTTGAGGTAGGATTGTATTGCTATAAACTTCCCTCTTAGAACTGCTTTTGCTGCATCCCATAGGTTTGGGGTCGTCATGTCTCCCTTGTCATTGTTTCTAGGTATTTTTTGATTTCCTCTTTGATTTCTTCAGTGATCACTTACTTCGGTATTAAGTACTGTATTGTTTAGCCTCCATGTGTTTGTATTTTTTACAGATGTTTTCCTGTAATTGGTATCTAGTCTCATAGCATTGTGGTCGAAAAGATACTTGATACAATTTCAATTTTCTTAAATTTACCAAGGCTTGATTTGTGACCCAAGAGATGATCTGTCCTGGAGAATGTTCCATGAGCCCTTGAGAAAACTATGTATTCTGTTGTTTTTGGATGGAATGTCCTATAAATGTCAGTTAAGTCCATCTTGTTTAATGTATCATTTAAAGCTTGTGTTTCCTGATTTATTGTCTTTTTGGATGATCTGTTCATTGGTGAAAGTGGGGTGTTAAAGTCCTCTACTATGAATGTGTTACTGTCGATTTCCCCTTTTATAGCTGTTAGTATTTGCCTTATGTATTGAGGTGCTTCTATATTGGGTGCATAAATATTTACAATTGTTATATCTTCTTCTTGATTTGATCCCTTGATCATTATATAGTGTCCTTCTTTATCTCTTGTAATAGTCTTTATTTTAAAGTCTATTTTGTCTGATATGAGAATTGCTACTCCATATTTCTTTTGATTCCCATTTGCATGGAATATCTTTTTTCATCTCCTCACTTTCAGTCTGTGTGTGTCCCTAGGTCTGAAGTGGGTCTCTTGTAGACAGCATATATATGGGTCTTGTTTTTGTATCCATTCAGCCAGTCTGTGTCTTTTGTTGGGAGTGTTTAATCCATTTACATTTAAGGTAATTATCGATATGTATGTTCCTATTCCCATTTTCTTAATTGTTTTGGGTTTGTTATTGTAGGTCTCCTTCTCTTGTGTTTGTTGCCTAGAGAAGTTCCTTTAGCATTCGTTGTAAAGCTGGTTTGGTGGTGCTGAACTCTCTCAGCTTTTGCTTGTCTGTAAAGGTTTTAATTTCTCCATCAAATCTGAATGAGATCCTTGATGGGTAGAGTAATCTTGGTTGTAGGTTTTTCTCCTTCATCACTTTAAATATGTCCTGCCACTCCCTTCTGGCTTGCAGAGTTTCTGCTGTAAGATCAGCTGTTAACCTTATGGGGATTCCCTCTGCAGTGGCGGGCTGCAGAGGCTCCCTGGAAGGGGGGGGTGTGGATAGTGACCTGTGCTCACACACAGGCTTCTTGCTGGCAGCAGCAGCAGCCTTAGCGTCTCTTGCCCGTCTCTGGGGTCCGTGCTGATAGCTGCGGCCCGTGCCCATCTCTGGAGCTCCTTTAAGCAACGCTCTTAATCCCCTCTCCTCATGCACCGGGAAACAAAGAGGCAAGAAATAGTCTCTTGCCTCTTCGGCAGGTCCAGACTTTTCCTTGGACTCCCTCCCAGCTAGCCGTGGTGCACTAACCCCTTTAGGCTGTGTTCACACCACCAACCCCAGTCCTCTCCCTGGGATCCGACCGAAGCCCGAGCCTCAGCTCCCAGCTCCCGCCCGCCCCGGCGGGTTAGCAGACAAGCCTCTCGAGCTGGTGAGTGCCAGTCAGCACTGATCCTCTGTGTGGGAATCTCTCCGCTTTGCCCTCCGCACCCCTGTTGCTGCGGTCTCATCCGCGGCTCTGAAGCTTCCCGCCTCCACCACCCACAGTCTCCACCCATGAAGGGTCTTCCTAGTGTGTGGAAACCTATCCTCCTTCACAGCTCCCTCCCACTAGTGCAAGTCCCATCCCTATTCTTTTGTCTCTGTTTATTCTTTTTTCTTTTGCCCTACCCAGGTACGTGGGGACTTTCTTGCCTTTTGGGAGGTCTGAGGTCTTCTGCCAGGTTCAGTGGGTGTTCTGTAGGAATTGTTCCATGTGTAGATGTATTTCTGATGTATCTTTGGGGGGAGAAGGTGATCTCTGCGTCTTACTCTTCCACCATCTTCCCCCTCTCTCTCTTTGTTCTTTTTTTAAGGCTGAGTAATATATCATTGTATATATGTACCACATTTTCTTTATCCATTCCTCTGTCGATGGACATTTAGGTTGCCTTCATGTTCTCGCTATTGTAAATAGTGCTGCAGTGAACATTAGGTTGCATGTATCTTTTTGAATTATGGTTTTCTCCAGGTATATGCCCAGGAGTAGGATTGCTGGATCATATGGTAGCTCTATTTTTAGTTTTCTAAGGAACCTGCATAGTGTTTTCCATAGTGGCTGTACTAATTTACATACTCATCAACAGTGTAGGAGGTTTCCCTTTTCTTCACACCCTCTCCAGCATTTATTGTTTATAGAGTTTTTGATGATAGCCATTCTGACCGGTGTGAGTTGATACCTCATCGTAGTTTTGATTTACATTTCTCTGATAATTAATGATGTTGAGCGTCTTTTCATGTGCTTTTGGCCATCTGTACGTCTTCTTTGGAGAAATGTCTATTTATATCTTCTGCCCAGATTTTTATTGGGTTGTCTGGTTTTTTTGATACAGAGCTGCATGAGCTGTTTTTATATTTTGGAGATTAATCCCTTGTCAGTCGCTTCATTTGCAAATATTTTTTCCCATTCTGTGGGTTGTCTTTTTGTTTTGTTTAAGGTTTCCTTTGCTGTGCAGAAGCTTTAAGTTTAATTAGGTCCTATTTGTTTATTTTTGTTTTTATTTTCATTACTCTAGGAGGTAGATCAAAGAAGATATTTATGTCTGCAATTTATGTCAAAGTGTGTTCAGCCTATGTTTTCCTCTAAGAATTTTATAGTGTCTAGCCTTACATTTTGGTCTTTTATCTCTTTTGAATTTATTTTTGTGTATGGTTTTAGGGAATGTTCTAATTTCATTCTTTTACATGGAGCTGTGCAGTTGAATAAGCACTGCTTATTAAAGAGACTGTCTTTTCTACATTGTATTCTTGCCTCCTTTGTCATAGATTAATTGACCATGGGTGGGTGAGTTTATTTCTGGGCTTTCTATCCTGTTCCATTGATTGATACTTGTGTCCTTGCACCAGTACCATAGTGTTTTGATTATTGTGGCTTTGTAGTATAGTCTGAAGTCAGGGAGCCTGATTCCCCCAGCTCTGTTTTTCTTTCTCAGGATAGCTTTGGCTTTTCAGGGTCCTTTGTGTTTCCATTCAAATTTTAAAATTGAGTCTTTTTTAAAAGTCTGTGAGAAATGATATACAGGAATCTGCCTTTTGTACAAATATT
This sequence comes from Globicephala melas, assembly GCF_963455315.2. Classification (NCBI taxonomy): domain Eukaryota; kingdom Metazoa; phylum Chordata; class Mammalia; order Artiodactyla; family Delphinidae; genus Globicephala; species Globicephala melas. The sequence continues at coordinate 42,408,598 of NC_083325.1, forward strand.
ACTGTAAGCACATCAGCAGTCTATCTGGGCCCTGGATAACATTTTGGTAGATGCCTTAATCCAACCTCAGACCACATAGTCATTTAGAGGAACAGATTTTGTTTTTACAAGAGCAAATAGGCTTTGCTGATTGCTCAATATGCGGAATTGTCTGAAAAATATTCACCAAAGACACAAAGTAATATAAAAATAAAGCCCTTTTCATAAAGTATTAATTTAAAATGAATTTTGCAATGATCACGAAATGCAGTTTCTTTCTTAGTATGGCTATTGACCTTTGATTTGAGTCATAGGGACAATCTGGGATGTTGTAAGTGATTCTGAGCAATGTCTTAGAGTATGTGCCTGAAATGTAATAAACTTAGAAATAAAGAATCTCTCCCAACAAATCACTTTTATTTGACCTCTCAGCAGTGAACGTTGAGATCTGACAGATTTGAAGTTAGCACGTGAATGTGAAATATATCAGTCTTGTAAGTGCCTAGGGAAACATTGTTTTGCTACACAGAGATGATCTATTGAAGAAAGTAACCACTGTAGCAGAAAGACTCAGTTTCTTTGATGTACATATTCACTGGGGGCGTGCTTGACAGCTGATTCATTTAGGAAAATCACCATTAATACTGCAATCCTTAAACTTAAGCTGCAACTGGCTTTTAGAGTCAAACATGGACCCAATTTGAGCTAATATTAGTACAAATACCCTACAGCTTTCATTGCCAGACTGCTTTACATAATCCATAAAAGCAGCTGTATAATTTGAATTTATCCTGGGAGTCGGCTTTGATCAGAAATAATTTCTGTCACATAAAAAATTTGATAAGCTTCCTGTGTTCCATGTTTGCACAGTCATGATAGCTCATCCCCTTGGAATTATCGATGGAATGACTGGGCCCTGAAGACCTGCTCAATTAGTGTTTTTATTTACAAGGCCCTCAATCCCGTGGAAAACAGGAACAGTTACTACTACTCAAAGCAGATCCTGAGACAAAGCATTAAAATAATCATAATTCATAATAACAAATGCTGATATTAAGACATTATTATTTATTCTTCAAGGGGTTATGTTTCAGAGATGCTTTTTTTCTTTACAGGCTTTTGTTTTCCCCTTGGTAGAGTGACAGTCTCTTCCCAGTCTGGGCTGTAACATCCTCCTGGCTGGAGAACTGGTATAAGAGATGTGGAGAAAAAGTCACATTGCTATTCCTGAGCGAGGGGACTGTGGCCTCTGTTGACTTTACATTCTCTTGGCTTGTAGCTTTTAAAAGTAAGGCCAGGTTTTCTGCCATTCTTCTCTCAGCTGGTCTCTGACTTGAGATTCACAGAACAAATTGCAGGAGGTAAGCCCAGCCAGGTCTTAAATCCACCTGCAGGCCTTTGCCTGAGCCAGCCATTTTGTCAAAGTCTACATTTTACCTCTTCTGAATGCATAGGAGGGAAAAAATGCAGTTGATCCTAAATGATTTCATCAAATTCAAAGGTAGTTGTCAGGAAAGGTAGGTTGTCAAAAAAAAAAAAAAAAAAGGAAATCTAGGATAAGAGTTTATTTGCAAAATGAAAAAGTACCTCGGTTTTCTCTTTCCAGACAAATTTGTAAAGTGCTGTTTTCTTTCACTGGTACAGCATACCTTAACCAAAAGTGGAAAATTGAAACAATTGTTTACATATCAGATAGTGATATCAATTGGAGTTTTATAAGACACACAAACTGTTTTATTGTATATACAATACTGTATATTATATATATGTATTTCTAAAATGTATTCCTATATAATGTATATATGTGTAGCTATAATTATTTCTTTGTACCCACTTTATGTCCACTTAGATCAACAACTTAATTTTTGGCCTTTTAAATAATTAAGGTGAGAGCTGCTATTTTAATGCATTTCTGGTTTTGCTTTGCTCCTGTCTTATTATGTACTAGTGATTTGTTACCAGCTGGAAAGAAGTTTTTGTTCATTGCTTTGTTCTATTCCCTTTATAAGTCAGGCTCAAAGGAATACATTCTTTAGCAAGCAGCCAGAGCCACTCTGATTACAGATAAGCTAATTGATGCTAAAAAATGAGGGAGACACTGAATGCTGCTCTGAGACCCTGCAGCTCCTAGGGCAGGCATTAGAGACAGTGGCTGCCCCACTTTCCTCTCCAAAGCTGCAGCTCCCCTGTCTGCCAAGCCTCAAGAGCAGGGGCAAGGTGAGCAAGGGACAGGGGTTATGTAAAAACATGGGAGGTTAAATTCAAAATCATAATGGGGTAGATATGTAATGGACTTGGAGTTCACTTGTCCAGCGTTTCTCACAGTGTTGTCTGAGGCCTTCCTGGTAGAATCCCCCTCCTCCTTACTGAGTCAGTCTCTGTGGGGTTGTGGGCCCAGGTTACAAGCACACCAGGTAATTTTTTACTACACACTAAGGTTTGCAAATCACTGATTCTAATCTAATAGTCCTATTAGCAATATTGATTTACATTGGTTACATCACCATCATTCTCATCAGCATCATAATTGCTAGGATTTATTGAGAATTTACTCTTCAGGGCACTGTGCTTTTCATGCTTTATCTTCTTTAATCTTGACAAAAATCCTATAAATTAGAATCATATAAGCCTTTATAAGTAAAAAGAAACAGGCCTAGAGAACTTGAGAACTTTCCCAAGTTGACAACAATTAGTAAGTGATAGAGACAGAATCCAACCCCTCTTCTGTATAACTACAGAGCCTTTACTTGAATACTTTGTAGATAAAAATTTTACAGAAAACAAATATTGTTTTTTGTAGAGACTCTAAAATAGTGGAAATGAATAGGAAATATTTTAGGGAAAAAATACAATTAACTGAAATACTTGAAAGATAGAATAGCTTCTTCTTATCTGGTCTGTTGTATTAACAGAAATATTGGACTCATACACAAATTAGAAGAAATGGACATGGAGATATGGAACATTGAATAAGACCAGCATATATGCCCTAAAACTTTCCTAGGGAACTTGGAATTTGCATAGGCAAAAGTAAAACAAGGAATAGTGAAGGATCTTGTGGGTGATTAAATAAAATATCTTTAGTTCCAAATTTTAAATTCCTTTTGTTTGTTTGTATATCCATATTGCCTAGTGCAGGATTTGCTATATAATAAGATTCAAAATTATTGTTGAATAAATTGAATTGGGTGTGGAATTGGAGAATAAAAAGTAATTGTGAGAGGCCATCCTGGTAGCTTTTCAGATCTGTCATGATGTCTTGATGGAAAAGAAGCTCCTTAGGACCTGTTATGCTAACAGTAAGACTGCATCTTAGTGAAGACTTTATTTAGGGAGTGTGTGAATGAAACATTTTAAAATATAAAGGGGGATCAGAGAGAGCATCATGACATGATACCAAGGACTTTCAGTGCATGCTCTATGCGTAAATGCAGTATTAAAAAGTGATCTGTATTGAGATGGGCTGAGGTCATAAGTCTAAAATTTAGTGTGATTTGGATGTTAATACCTCAGATGTTAAAGTCAGAAGGACCTAGTTTCAAATCACAGCTCTCCACAATGTTGTATGTGCCAGGACAACATACAGAGCCTCCTCACTTAGGAAATATGGATGAAAATGCCGAGATTATTGATATGTGGGAGGGCACGAATATCTTCTTCGTAAAACACCTCAAAAGTCAAAATTATAGAAGCAAAACTACAAAAAGGAAAATTGGGACCATGTGACATTTTACTAAACAAGCACATTTTTCTTTTGTGTGTGTATAAAACATGTTATATGATATTAGAAATGTAAGTTGTTGCTACATGATACTGAACACCAGATGAAAAATTAGAACAAAATTAACCAATCATTGCTGATTATATAAACATCCAGATGTTTGGCATCAGATAGATAAAACATCTGGCTCGTGAATTGAAATTTTTACTTTTCATATGCAAGTTGTGATAACACTACTTGGTGTTTATTTCTATAATTTTTTTTTTCCTTTCTAAAGTAACAAGCTTATGAATCTCACAAGAGAAATGTATAAAGCAGGGAAAACATTTCAATTTTAGGTAGATTTTAATCTCACAATTAATTTTTACTCTCCAATTTCACACCAAATTCAGTTTAGTCAACAATACTTTTGAATCTTATTATATAGCAAACCCCGCATTAGGCAATATGAATTTTAAGACAAACAAACAAAAGAACCACCCCTGCCTAGAGATAGGTCACTTTTGAAGGAAGGAAACAAATGTTTAAAACAATAAAAATTCAGCATCAGCACTGAAGTAAAATCAGGGTGGCACATGCACACAATAAAGAGGCTGCCTTCCCGGCTCCCAGCTAGAGGAAGTGGAGAGAAGAAGGCATGTCTGTAGAGACTTCCAAGAGGAAACTGATGTTGGAGTTGAGGAATAAGGACAAATAGCTGTATGCCGGGAGGATTCAGAAGTGATGGATATTCAAGGAGCTCATGGGTTTGCCCCTGGAGCTTAGGAGCTACATGTAAGTTGTCTGGGAGATGAGGCAGCAAGGAGAGATTCTGAATGGTTTTCTCTTAGTCAGTGGGGTGACAGAGTGGCATTGCACAGAGTGTGAGGGGAGTAGAATGCAGGATGAATGGTGAAGGGAGACAAGAAACCAGTAAGGAGACTACTGCAATGATCTGGGATTATGAAATTCCTACCTTAGGAAAAAAAAAAAAAAAAAAACAGAGAAGAGGGGACAGATTGCAGAGATATAGACAAGCTAAAAGCTCATTTGGTGCTACCAGGATGGAGAGCAAAGGAAAAGGAAGTTTGCCTACAGCTTTCAGGTTTCTGTTTGAATGACAGGGAAATAATGCCATCTCTATATGGAAGAAGAAAGGAGAAGGAACAGCTGTATGGATAAATGTGGTGAAACTAGTTTTTGACACCCCTGTGAGATACAAGAGGGAGATGTCTACAAGGTCATAAAAAAGTAGCCTAGATTGAAATATTGATTTTTGCGGATATTGAAATCCAAGTTAGAACAAGAAGAAACACTGTAAGCATTATAAACACTAACGTTAAAATACCGTCTAGATTCATTTAAATGATAATCCAGAGCATCAAGGCAATGGGTATATCTTTTGAAATTGCTTCATTATGAATTCCACGTTGGATGATCAGAAAGTTGGAAATAAAGAAATATATTATTTATGCCCTGATAGAATCTGTGAGCCATGATGTCAGTGCTGTCATATGTTGCTCTTACCCAGAACTATATGATTTTGAGAATTATCTTCTAGAACATTTTACTCAAATTCCAACACTAAAGATGTGAAAGGTATTATGTCTTTTATACTCCCGAGGGTTCATTTGTATATTTGATGGGAACTGAACTGCATTTTTAATTCAGATTTTTGTCTGTGGGTTTAAATGGCAGAAACAAAGTTTAAGTGCCCCTGAAATTTTTGAAAAATTCAATCATATATGGCTTTGTACATAGTATCAATTATTTTGTGATTGAAATATTTCTGGCCATAATCCCCAACATTGGACTAGTCCTAACTGTTGACTCTGTTTCACCTCGCCTTGTATTTCTATCCTAATCTGCTGTTATGTGGAACCAGAGGGTAATTCCCGTTGTCAGACTTCAGAGCCCAAGCCTCACTGTCATTTGGCATGCTCTATGGAGCAAAGAAGATTTGCGTTTTGCCTAGAGCTTGTCAAGAGCCATAAACACACAGCTTTGAATTAGAGGCAAAGCTAAACTTCTGAATAGCCATCCACAGGCTAGGTCTTTGTAGCCCTTCACAGCAAGATCTGAACTATAATCTTCAATTTTATTTCACCTCTTAAGTGATAGATTCTGGAATAAACCTCATTTTCCTTATGGCCAAGGTATCTGACTCCACTTTATACGGATACTATATGTTATTAATCTCAAAATCACCCTTGCTCTTCTTTATTGCTTAAGCAACATAAAAAATTAAAATGATAGTATTTTGTTTATAGAGGGCTAATGGTATGTTTTAATAGCCATAAAACTCTCATTGCTTTTTTTTCCCCTCTCAATGCATTTTTTAAAAAATAACTTTCTATTATACACAAAATTCATGCTATGTGCTTCCGCACGTACTTTCAAAAAGTGAGAAATTTTCTCATATATTCATGGTCATTATAATACCAATATTAAACATAATTCCTAACTTATTTAACAGGTAGTCCCTATTGAAATCCTGGGTTGCATCTCAAATGTCCTTAGTTTGCTGTTGTTTTTTGACTCAGTATTCAGATTCTATGCATTGCATTTTGTTGTTATATCCCTTAAAGCTCTTTAAGTCTTTTTCTTTTAATTGACGAATAGTTGACACACAATAGTATATTTATTTCAGGCATATCATATAGTGATTCAGCATTTATATACATAACAAATTGATCACCGTAAGTCTAATAACCAGCTGTTACCATGTAAAGTTATTATTATATTATGGACTATATTCTCTAGGCTTTACATTACATCATTGTGGCTTATTTGTTGTAACTGAAAGTTTGTATCCCTTAATCCCTTTCACCCATTTTGCTTGCCTTTCACCCTCCTCTTCTTTGGTGACCACAGTATTATTCTCTGTATCTATGGGTCTATTTCTATTTTGTTTTGTTTTGTTTTGTTTGTTTTTTAAATTCCATGTATAAGTAAAATTATATGATATTTGTCTTTCTCTTAAAATTACCTCTCAAAATGTTATATATGGAAAAACAAAGATAAGACTGACAACCGACTTCTTGTGAGAAATAATACAAATGAAGAGATACTTTTTGAACAGTTTTAACATATTAAAAAAAAGAAAACCCTGTCAACTTATAATTGAATAATTGGCAAAAACATTATTCAATATCAAAGGACATTTTCAGGCATATAAAAGGTGAAAAACATTACCACTAGCAAATCAATGCTGTAAGCAACATTAAAGAAAATCATTCCATCAGAAGGAAAAGAGATAGAAATCAGTATTGACATGGAACAAATAACACTGGAAATGGTAAATATGTGAGTAAATATAAAAGGCTTTTTTTTTTCTTACTTTTAATTCTCTTTGAAAGGTAATGGACTGTTTGATACAGTAGTTGGCAAAATAAGGCCTGTGGACCTACAACCTATTTTATATGGCTTGAGACCTAAGGATAAATTTTGCATACTGAACTATAAGAAGACATAAGCAAAAACAAAAACCAAGTAACCATGTGCAACAGATCTCATGTGACCTGCAGTGTTTAAAACATTTAACGTGTGGCCCCAGAAAAATATCCTCAGTTTAAAGCAAAAATACTAACGTTGTGACATTTACACCATTTGGAAAAGCAAAATGTGTGAAAACAATAGGACAAAGTCCAGTGGAGGGAAGATGGACTAATAATGTCACAAGGTTTTTCTACTATCCTTTAAGTGATGCAATATTACTTAAAGTTAGATTGTGAAAAGTTAATTATATAAGTTAATGAGAGTTAATGATAAAGTAATAATTTAAAAAGATGAATAGTTAATAAGCCAATAAAGAAGATACAATGGATTGAAAAGTAACCAATTATTCCAGAAGATGGGAGTAAAGATGAAAAAGGATACAAAGATCAGAGGGGACAAATAAAAATGATAAGGAAGATGGTAGAACTAAACCTTAAAATAGTAGTAAATCATATTAAATATAATTGGTCATGTACCCCATTAAATGACAGATAAGTCAGATTGCATAAAAAAGCAAGATGCAAATAAACATATGTGGTATACAGTAAGCCCTCCTGAAACATAGAGACATAAATGGTTCAAAGTCAAATAATGGGAAAATATATGCAATGCTAAGCTAATATAAAGAAAGCTGCAATGGCTATATTAATATGAGATGAAATAAATTTAAAGAAAAGAATATTGCCATTAATAAAGTGGGCCATTTTTTAATGATAAAGAGCATAAAACATTCCTAAATGTTTGTGTTCCTATTACCAAAGTTTACAGATAAATTAAAAAAAAATTACTAGAATTGAAAGCAGAAATGGACAGATACCCAATTATAGTGAAAGATTTTATACTGGATAGAAACAAAACAAAAATAAGAATCAAGAAGACTCGAATATCTCCTCCCTGTTATAAAGCAGAAACTAACACACCATTGTAAAGCAAGTATACTCCAATAAAGATGTTAAAAAAAAGACTTGAATAGCACTATAAACAAACTTTACCTAATATTTTTAGAACCTTCTACTCAATAGTAGCAAAATATGCATTCCTCTTAATTGCACATAGGAGTTTTACCAAGATAGATCATATCATGGTCATAATGCATATCTGAATAAATTTAAGAGCATTCAAATATTGCAAATTATACTGTATAACAAACATGGGATTAAATTAGAAAACTATAAGGGAAAGAAATCTGGAAAATTCCCAAACAAAATAAACCAACATCTGTAAATAAGACTTGGGTCAAAGAGTTTATTTTTGTACATGGTGTTAGAGAACATTCTAATTTCATTCTTTTACATGTAGCTGTTCAGTTTTCCCAGAACCAGTTATTGAAGTGACTGTCTTTTCTCCATTGTATATCCTTGCCTCCTTTGTTGTAGATTAATTGAACATAAGGATGTGAGTTTATTTCTGGGCTCTCTATTCTGTTCCATTGATCTATGTATCTGTTTTTGTGCCAGTACCATACTGTTGTGATTACGGTAGCTTTGTAGTATAGTCTCAAGTCAAGGAGCTTGATTCCTCCAGCGTTTTTTTTTGAGCAAATTTCTTTCAGATAACTTCTTTAATTTTTTTTTAATTTTTATTTTACATTGGAGAATAGTTGATTAACGATGTTATGTTAGTTTCAGGTGTACAGCAAAGTGATTCAGTTATGTGTATACATGTATCTATTCTTTTTCAAATTCTTTTCCCATTTAGGTTATTATAGGATATTAAACAGAGTTCCCTGTGCTATACAGTAAGTCCTTGTTGGTTATCTATTTTAAATATAGCAGTGTGTACATGTCAATCCCAAACTTCCAATCTATCCCTCCCCCAACCGTTCACCCCTAGTAGCCATAAGTTCATTTTCTAAGTCTGTGAATCTGGTTCTGTTTTGTAAATAAGTTCATTTGTATCATTTTCTTTAGATTCCGAATATAAGTGATATCAGTCTGTCTCTGTCTGACTTACTTCACTTAGTATGATAATCTCCAGAGCCATCCATGTTGCTGCAAATGGCATTATTCAATTCTTTTTAATGGCTGAATAATATTCCATTGTATTTATGTACCACATCTTCTTTATCCATTCCTCTGTCAATGGACATTTAGGTTGCTTCCATGTCTTGGCTATTGTAAACAGTGCTGAAATGGACATTGGGGTGCATGTATCCTTTCGAACCATGTTTTTCTGCAGATATATGCCCAGGAGTGGGATTGCTGGATCATATGGTAGCTCAATTTTTAGTTTTTTTTAAGGAACCTCCCTACTGCTCTCCCTAGAGGCTGTACCAATTTACATTCCCACCAACAGTGTAGGAGGGTTCCCTTTCTCCACACCCTCTCCAGCAGTTATTGTTTGTAGATTTTTTGATGATGGCTGTCAGAATGGTGTGAGTGATGCCTCATTTTAGTTTTGATTTGCATTTCTCTAATAATTAGCAATGTTGAACATCCTTTCATGTACCTCTTGGCCATCTGTATGTCTTCTTTGGAGAAATGTCTGTTTAGGTCTTCTGCCCATTTTTTCATTGGGTTGTTTGTTTTTATGATATTGAGCCACATGGGCTATTTGTGAATTTTGGAGAATAATCCTTTGTCGGTTGCATCATTTGCAAATCAGCTCTGTTCTTCGTTCTCAGGATTGTTTTGTCTACTTGGCGTCTTTTGTGTTTCTATATAAATTTTATAATTAGTTGTTCTAGTTCTGTGAAAAATGCCATTGGTTATTTGAAACAGATTGCATTGAATCTGTAGATTGACTTGGATAGTATGGTCATTTTAAGAATACTGATTCTTCCAGTCCAATAATACAGTATATCTTTCCAGCTGAAGAAAAATAGAACATATTTGGGACTGAATGAAATTGAAAACAAGATATATCAGAATTCTTGGGATGCAGTTAAAGTAGTACATAAAGGAAATTTAGAGCTTAAACAGTTAAATTACTTTAAAAAAAAACGAGTCCACATTGTGACCTATGCTTTCTAAGACATTAGGTAAAGAAAACTAAATTTAACCCAAAATAAGCAGAAGAAAAGAAATCAGAAAGATTAAAAACAGAAATAAATAAAATAGAAAACTGAAAAACAAGCATGAAAAATCAATGAAATTGAAAGCTGGTTTTTTGAGAATATCAATAAACTTGAAAAACCTATTAGCCAGACTGATCAGCAAAAAGAATATGTTACCGATCCTAAGGTGAGAAAAGGAACAACACTATAGATCCTATAAGTCTGAAAAGGATAAAGAGGGAAATTTTTAATCAACTTTATACCAACAATTTGAAAAGTTAGTTGATACAGACAGATTTCCTGAAAGACACGAACTACCAACTCTCATTCAAGAAGAAACAGGGCTTCCCTGGTGGCGCAGTGGTTGAGAGTCCGCCTGCCAATGCAGGGGACACGGGTTTGTGCCCCGGTCTGGGAAGATCCCACATGCCGCGGAGCGGCTGGGCCCGTGAGCCATGGCCACTGAGCCTGCGCTTCCGGAGCCTGTGCTCCACAGCAGGAGAGGCCACAACAGTGAGGCCCGTGTACCGCAAAAAAAAAAAAAGAAGAAGAAACAGATAACCTGAAAAGCCCTATACCCATTAGAGGAATTGAATTTATGGTTAAAAACATTTCCACACAGGAAATTTCCAGTCAAATGGCTTCACTGATGCATTCTACCAAACATTAAAGGAAGAGACAGTATCAACAATACTAGCACCTAGAACATTTGGCACATGGAAATTATGTAATAAATACTAATTTAATTGATAAACCTGTTTTTAATATCTCTCTCTTTAAATATTTATAAGCACAAAACTGTGCATGCATGCTTCATATAGTTTTCATTTAGGGGCCAGTATTTAGTTAGAAATTTCTGCAGATGCAAAAGGGGAATACCTTTGGTTTGTTACTAAAATACACACCTACAGAGTGTGAACTTTTGAATTTCAAAAAAGGGAGATTACATAGTTAGCATCCCACTTTGCTCTCTGTATATTATGAAACTGCCCTACATTCATCATTGTACTACAAAAATAGTCATTTGTTATATGTGTGTATGTGACATGTATATGTGTCTATATAAAAACCATTTTTATTTGTTACAATAAACCATATGACTTTGCAGTATTCTTACCAACTAGAGTCACATCTGGCCCAAATAGGAACATTGACCCAATTCCATGGCACATTTGACAAAACCAATTTTATCACCCTGGTATATTTTTGGACTCCAGCAAAGGAGATATAATGATACTCTCATAAATAATTTGGGGGATTTGATTATTTTGCTTTTTACCCCAGTCATGCTCTGCCTCAAAGTTTATCTATGTAATAGCAACTGACTTGGTGTGACAGTTTCTGAAACTTTCTTTTCTCTTCTGTTTCCTTTTCAAAGTAACTCTTGTAAGGTTATTTAAACAGATGTCAGTTTTAATAGAGCAAGGATAAGTTCTCAGGTTATATCTAAGAAATCAATTATAAATGTTCACTGACTTTTACTGATTCTAAAAGCCATGCACCTAAGTAAAAAATATTTATTCATTTAAAATAAATGATAGTAAAGTGTGAGATGGCAGGGAGTTTGTGGATGGAAATTTCAGGAGTCCTATCTTGAGAGATGTCCAATATTTACCTATTTTTATTTTTAATGTAATTTTAAAAATAAAAAAAAACCTTTTATATGTATCCTTTCCAAATTTCAATAATTTAGATTCAAAATTGTGATTAGTGTAAAATTGGATCTTTATGTTTTTTAATTGTATTGGTTTGGTTAATAAGAGAATAGGAAATGATAGTCTTCAAATTGAACTTGACTTCTATTTGTTTTTGCTTTATGCTCAAATTTCTTAAGGTTTGCTTTCAAGAAGAGAACTGTATAACGATATAAAGTTTATCAGAAAAATCAGGTATCTTTTCCTTCTAATAAAACCTTTAAAGAATGAAATGATAGGAATATTGGCACTGATTTTTCATCCAAGAAAAACTTAAATTTTTTAAAATTTTATATTGGAGTGTAGTTGATTAACAATGTTGTGTTAGTTTCATGTGTATAGCAAAGTAATTCAGTTATATGTATACATGTATCTATTCTTTTTCAAATTCTTTTCCCATTTAGGTTATTACAGAGTACTGAGCAGAGTTCCCTGTGCTATACAGTAGGTCATTGTTGGTTATCTTATTTTATATATAACAGTGTGTATATGTCAATCTCAAACTTCCAATCTATACCCCACCCTACTCCTCCCCCCTGGTAACCATAAGTTTGTTCTCTAAGTCTGTGAGTCTATTTCTGTTTTGTGAGTAAGTTCAATTTATCATTTTTTAAGATTCCGCATATAAGCCATATCATATGATATTTGTCTTTGTCTGACCTACTTCACTGAATATGATAATCTCTAGGTCCATCCATGTTGTGGCAATTTTCATTTCATGTTGTTGCATTATTTCATTCCTTTTTATGGCTGAGTAATATTCCATTGTATTTATGTACCACATCTTCTTTATCCATTCATCTGTCAGTAGACATTAAGGTTGCTTCCATGTCTTGGCTATTGTAAACAGCACTGCAGTGAACACTGGAATGTGTGTATCCTTTCAAACCATGTTTTTCTCCAGATATATGCCCAGGAGTGGGATTGCTGGATCATATGGTAGCTCAACTTTTAGTTTCTTAAGGAAACTCTATACTGTTCTCCATCATGGTTGTTCCAATTTACATTCCCACCAACAGTGTAGGAGGGCTCCTTTTTCTCCACACCGTCTCCAGCATTTATTGTTTGTAGAATTTTTGATGATGGCCATTCTGACTGGTGTGAGGTGATACCTCATTGTAGTCTTGATTTGCATTTCTCTAATGATTAATGATACTGAGCATCTTTTCATGTACCTTTTGGTCATCTGTATGTCTTCTTTAGAGAAATGTCTGTTTAGGTCTTCTGCCTATTTTTTGATTGGGTTGTTTGGTTTTTTTTGTTACTGAGCAGCATGACTATTTGTAAATTTTTGAGATTAATGCCTTGTTTGTTGCTTCGTTTGCAAATATTTTCTCCCTTTCTGTGGGTTGTCTTTTCATTCTGTTTATGGTTTCCTTTGCTGTCAAAAAGTTTTTAGAGTTTCATTAGGTCACATTTGTTTATTTTTGTTTTTATTTCCATTACTCTAGGAGATGGATCAAAAAATATATTGCTGCATTTTATGTCAGAGTATTCTGCCTATGTTTTCCTCTAAGATGTTTATAGTTTCCAGTCTTACATTTAGGTCTTAAATCCATTTTGAGTTTATTTTTGTGTATGGTGTTAAAGAATGTTCTAGTTGCATTTTTTTTAATGTAGCTGTCCAGTTTTCCCAGCACCATTTATTGCAGAGACTGTGCTTTCTCCATTAGATAGTCTTGCTTCCTTTGTCATTGATTAATTGACCATAAGTGCATAGGCTTATTTCTGGGCTTTCTATCTTGTTCCATTGATCTATGTTTGTTTTTGTGCCAGTAGCATACTGTTTTGATTACTGTAGCTTTGTAGTATAATCTGAAGAGAGGGACCCTGATTCCTCCAGCTCTGTTTTACTTTCGCAAGATTGCTTTGGCTATTCAGGGTCTTTTTTGTCTTCATAAAAATTAAAAAAAATATTTTTGTTCTAGTTCTGTGAAAAATGCCATTGGTAATTTGATAGGGATTGCATTGAATATGTAGATTGCCTTAGATAATATAGTCATTTTGAGAATATTGATTCTTCCAATCCAAGAACATGGTATATCTTTCCATCTGTTTGTGTCATCTTCGATTTCTTTCATCAGCCCCTTACTATTTTCAGAGTACAGGTCTTTTGCCTCATTAGATAGGTTTATTCCTAAGTATGTTATTCTTTTTTTTGTTTGTTTTCATTGGAGTATAGTTGCTTTACAATGTTGTGTTAGTTTCTGCTGCACAGCCAAATGAATCAGTTATATGTGTACATATATCTCCTCTTTTTTAGATATCCTTCCCATTTAGGTCACCACAGAACATTGAGTAGAGTTTCCTGTGCTATACAGTAGGTTCTCATTAGTTATCTGTATTATACATAGTAGTGTACATATATCAATCCCAGTCTCCCAATTCATCCCACCCCGTTGCCCCCCTTGCTATAGATAAGTTTCTTTTCTACATCTGTGTCTCTATTTCTGCTTTGCAAATTAGTTCATCTGTATCATTTTTCTAGATTCCACATATGAGCAATATTATATGATATATATTTTTCCCTTTCTGACTAACTTCACTCAGTATGACAGTCTCTGGGTCTATCCATGTCTCTGCAAATGGCACTATTTTGTTCCTTTTTATGGCCTAGTAATATTCCATTGTATATATGTACCACATCTTCTTTATCCGTTCCTCTGTTAATGGACATTTAGGTTGCTTCCATGTCCTGGCTGTTGTAAATAGTGCTGCAGTGAACATTGGGGTGCAGATATCTTTCTGAATTATGGTTTTCTCTTGGTGTATGCCTAGGAGTGGGATTGATGGCTCATATGGTAGTTCCATTTTTGTTTTTTTTTATGGAACCCCCATATTGTTCTCCCTAGTGGCTGTACCAATTTACATGCCCACCAATGGTGTAGAAGGGTTCCATTTTCTCTACACCCTCTGCAGCATTTACTGTTTGTAGAATTTTTGATGATGGCCATTCTGACCAGTGTGAAATGATACCCCATTGTAGTTGTGATTTTCATTTCTCTAATAATTAGTGATGTTGAGCATCTTTTCATGTGTTTGTTGGCCATCTATGTCTTCTTTGGAGAAATGTCTATTTAGATCTTTCACCCATTTTGTGATTGGGTTATTTGTTTTTTTGATATTGAGCTGCATGAGCTGCTTGTATATTTCGGAGATTAATGCCTTGTCGGTTGCTTCATTTGCAAATATTTTCTCCCATTCTGAGGGTTATCTCTTTGTTTTGTTTATGGTTTCCTTTGCTGTGAAAAAGCTTTTAAGTTTAAATAGATCCCATTTGTTTATTTTTGTTTTAATTTTCATTACTCTAGGAGGTGGATCGAAAAAGATCTTGCTGCAATTTATATCAAAGAGTGTTCTGCCTATGTTTTCCTCTAAGAGTTTTATAGTGTCTGGCCTTACATTTAGATCTTTGATCCGTTTTAAGTTTATTTTTCTGTATGGTGTTAGAGAATGTTCTAATTTCATTCTTTTACATGTAGCTGTCCAGTTTTCCCAGCACCAGTTATTGATGATACTGTCTTTTCTCCATTGATTATTCTTGCCTCCTTTGTCATTGATTAGGTGAGCATAGATACGTGGGTTTATCTCTGAGCTTTCTATCCTGTTCCATCGATCTATACTTCTGTTTTTGTGCCAGTACCATACTTTCTTGATTACTGTAGCTTTGTAGTATAGTCTGAAGTAAGGGAGCCTGACTCCCCCGGCTCCATTTTTCTTTCTCAAGATTGCTTTTGTTATTCAGGGTCTTTTGGGTTTCCATACAAATTGTAAAATTTTTTGTTCTAATTCTGTGAAAAATGCCATTGGTAATTTGATAGGGATTGCATTGAATCTGTAAATTGCTTTGGGTAATATAGTCATTTTCACATACTGATTTTTCCAATCCAAGAACATGGTATATCTCTCCATCTGTTTGTGTCATCTTTGATTTTTTTCATCAGTATTTTATACTTTTCTGAGTACAGGTCTTTTGCCTCCTTAAGTAGATTTATTCCTAGGTATTTTATTCTCTTTGTTGTGATGGTAAATGGGATTGTGTCTTTAAATTCTCTTTCTGATCTTTTATTTTTAGTGTATAGGAATGCAAGAGATTTCTGTATTAATTTTGTATCCTACAGTTTTACCAAATTCATTGATTAGCTCTAGTGGTTTTCTGGAAGCATCTTTAGGATTTAGTATGTATAGTATCATCTCATTTGCAAACAGTAACAGTTTTACTTCTTCTTTACCAATTTGGATTCTTTTCATTTCTTTTTCTTCTCTGATTGCCGTGGCTAAGACTTCCAAAACTATGCTGAAAAAAAAGTCGTGAGAATGGACATCCTTGTCTTGTTCCTGATCTTAGAGGAAATGTTTTCAGCTTTTTATTGTTGAGAATGATATTAACTATAGGTTTGTCGTACGTGGCCTTTATTGTGTTGAGATGTATTCCATCTATGCCCAGTTTCTAGAGAGTTTTTATCATATATGGGTGTTGAATTTTGTCACAAGCTTTTTCTGCATCTATTGAGATGATCATATGGTTTTTATTCTTCAATTTGTTGATGTGGTGTATCACAATGAATGATTTGCAGATATTGAATAATCCTTGCATCCCTGGAATAAATCCCACTTGATCATGGTGTATGATCCTTTTTAAGTGTTGTTGGATTCAGTTTACCATTTTGTTGAGGTGTTTTGTGTCTGTGTTCCTCAGTGATATTGGCCTGTATTTTTATTTTTTCGTGGTATCTTTGTCTTGTTTGCATATCATGGTGATAGTGGCCTCATAGAATGTGTTTGCAAGTGTTCATTTCTCTGGGATTTTTTTTTTTTTGAACAGTTTCACAGAGATAAGTGTTAAGTATTCTCTAAATATTTGATAGAATTCACCTGTGAAACCATCTGGTCCTGGGATTTTGTTTGTTGGGGGTTTTTAAATCACAGTTTCAATTTCAGTACTTGTGATTGGTCTGTTCATATTTTCTATTTCTTCGTGGTTCGGTCTGGGAAGGTTGTACATTTCTAAGAATTTGTCCATATCTTCTATGTTGTCCATTTTATTGGTATATAGTTGTTTATAGTAGTCTCTTATGATCCTTTGTATTTCCGTGGTGTCTGTTGTAACTTCTTCTATTTCATTTCTAAATTTTTTGATTTGAGCCCTCTCCCTCTTTTTCTTGGTGAATCTGGCTAAAGGTTTATCGATTTTGTTTATCTTTTCAAAGAACCAGCTTTTAGTTACATTGATCTTTGCTATTGTTTTCTTCATCTCTACTTCATTTATTTCTGCTCTGATCATTATGATTTCTTTCCTTCTACTAACTTTGGGTTTGGTTTGTTCTTCTTTCTCTAGTTGCTTTAGGTGAAAGGGTAGGTTGTTTATTTGAGAGTTTTCTTGTTTCCTGAGGTAAGATTGTATTGCTATAAACTTCCCTCTTAGAACTGCTTTTGCTGTGTCCCATTGCTTTTGGATTGTCATGCTTTCATTTTCACTTGTTTCTAGGTATTTTTTAAATTTCCTCTTTGATTTATTCAGTGATCCATTAGTTGTTTGGTAGCATATTGTTTAGCCTCCCAGTGTTTGTGTTTTTTTACATTTTTTTCTTGCAGTTGATTTCTAATTTCATAGTGTTGTGGTCAGAAAAGATACTTGATATGGTTTCAGTTTTCTTAAATTTACTGAGGCTTGCTTTGTGACCCAGCATACAATCAATCCTGGAGAATGTTCCGTGTGCACTTGTGGAGAACGTGTATTCTGCTGCTTTTGGATGGAATGTTCTATAAATATCAATTAAATACATCTGGTCTAATGTGTCATTTAAGACCTTTCTTTTTTTGTTGATTTTTCTGTCTGGATGATCTGTGAATCAGTGAATGTAGGGTGGTATATTTCCCCACTATTATTGTGTTACTATCAATTTCTTCTTTTATGGCTCTTAGCATTTGCCTTATATTTTGAGGTGCTCCTATGTTGGGTGCATATATATTTATAATTGTTATATCTTCTTCTTGGATTGATTCCTTGATCATTATGTAGTATCCTTCTTTGTCAATTTTAACAGTCTTTATTTTAAAGTCTATTTTGTCTGATATGAGTATTGCTACTCCAGTTTTCTTTTGATTTCCATTTGCATGGCATCATACCTTTTACATCCCCTCACTTTCAGTCTGTATGTGTCCCTAGATCTGAAGCGCGTCTCTTGTAGACAGCATATATATGGGACTTGTTTTTGTATTCATTCATCTAGTCTATATCTTTTGGTTGGAACATTTAATCAATTTACATTCAAGGTAATTATCAATATTTATGCTCTTACTGCCAGTTTGTTAATTGTTTTGGATTTGTTTTTTTAGGTCTTTTTTCTTCCCTTCCTCTTTTGTTCTCTTGTGATTTGATAACTTTTATGTTGTGTTTGAATTCCTTTTTCTTTTGCGTGTGTGTATCTATTGTAGATTTTCGGTTTGTCGTTACCATGAGGTTTTGATACAGCATTCTATATATAAACAAGATTGTTTTAAGTTGCTGGTCTTTTAATTTCAAATGCATTTCCAACATTCTGCATTTGTACTCTCCTCACAGTTGCTGATTTTGATATCATATTTGTGTGTGGTTGATTTCTTACCTTTACTGTATGCCCTTACTGATGAGCTTTTCCATTCATAATTTTCTTGTTTCCATTTGTGCCCTTTTCTTTTCTGCCTAGAGAATTCCTTCAGCATTTGTTGCAGAGCTCCTCTGGTGCTACTAAATTCTTTTAGCTTTTTTCCTACCTGTAAGCTTTGGATTTCTGCATAGAATCTGAATGAGAGCCTTGCTGGGTAGCACATTCTGGGTTGTAGGTTCTTCCCTTTCATTATTTTAAATATATCTTGCCAATCCCTTCTGGCCTGCAGAGTCTGCTGAGAAATTAGCTGATAACTTTATTGAAATTCCCTTGTATGTTATTTGTTGCTTTTCCCTCATTTCTTTTAATATTTTTTCTTTGTCTTTATTTTTTGTCAATTTGATTACTATGTGTCTCAGCGTATTCCTCCTTGGGTTTATCCTGCCTGAGACTGTCTGTGCTTCCTAGACTTGGGTGACTGTTTCCTTTTCCTTGTTAAGGAATTTTTCAGTTATTACATCTTCAAATATTTTTTCATGTCCTTTATCTCTTTCTTCTCCTCCTGGGACCCCTTATGCAAATGTTGGTGTATTTAATGTTGTCCCAGAGGTCTCTTAGACTGTCCTCATTTCTTTTTGTTCTTTTTTCTTTATTCTGTTCCACAACAGTTATTTCCACCTGTCTGTCTTCCAGCTCACTAATCCATTCTTCTGCCTCAGTTATTTTGCTATTGATTCCTTCTAGTATATTTTCATTTCAGTTATTGTATTGTTCATTTCTGTTTGTTTGTTCTTTAGTTCTTCTAGGTCTTTTTTAAACATTTCTTGTATCTTCTCAATCTGTACCTCCATTTTTTTCCCAAGATCTTGAATCATTTTTACTTTCATTACTTTGAATTCTTTTTCAGGTAGATTGCCTATCTCTACTTCACTTAGTTATTCTTCTGGGATTTTATCTTGTTCCTTTGTCTGGGACAGATTCTTTTGCTGTCTCATTTTGTCTAACTTTCTGTGATTGTGGTTTCTGTTTCACAGGCTGCAGTGTTGTAGGTTGTAGTTCTTCTTGCTTCTGCTGTCTGCCCCCTGGTGGATAAAGCTGTCTAAGAGGAACATGTAGGC
The DNA here is from genome assembly GCF_963455315.2 of Globicephala melas. Taxonomy (NCBI): domain Eukaryota; kingdom Metazoa; phylum Chordata; class Mammalia; order Artiodactyla; family Delphinidae; genus Globicephala; species Globicephala melas. Next base: position 42,428,172 of record NC_083325.1, read on the forward strand.
TTCCTGGTGGGAGGGACTGGTTCCTGTCCCTGGTGCGTGGAGCTGGGTCTTGTCTCTCTGGTGGGCAGGGCCATGTCAGGGGTTGTGTTTATTAGGCAGCTGTGTGCTTAGGAAGACTTTAAGCAGCCTGTCTGATGATGGGAAGGGCCATGTTCCTGTCCCGTTGGTTGTTTGGCCTGTGGCATCCCAACACTGGAACCTGTTGGATGAGGCCAGTTGTTGGTGGGAAAATGGTGGACTCCAGGAGAGCTCATGCTAATGAATACTCCCAAGACCTACCACAGCTAGGGTACATGTCCCCACAGTGAGTCACAGCCACTGCCCGCCCCCCGCCTCCACAGGAGACCCTCTAATACTAGCAGGTAAGTCTGGCCCTGGGTCCTGGTGTGCATGAAACCCTGTGTCCACCCTCTAAGAGTGGAGTTTCTGTTTCCCCCAGTCCTATGGAATTCCTGCAATCAAAGCCTGCTGGCCATCAAAGCCAGATTCTATGGAGGTTCCTCCTCCTATTGCCAGATCCCCAGGCTTGGGATCCTGACCTGGTGCTCAGAACTTTCAATCCTGTGGGAGACCTTCTGTGGTATAATTATTTTCTTGTTTGTGGGTCACCTACTCAGTGTGTATGGGATTTGAGTTTATTGTGATTGTGCCCCGCCTACCGTCTTGTTGTGGCTTCTTCCTTGTCTTTGGATGTAGGTTATCTTTTTTGGTAGGTTCCAGCATTTTTTTGTTGATGGTTGTTCATCAGTTAGTTGTGATTTTGGCATTTTTAGTGGAAGAGGTGAGCTCATGTCCTTCTACTCTGCCATCTTGTCTCCTTCCCCCAGCACTGATTTTTGTTTTTGTTGCTGTTAGCACTGAATTTATTTTGATCAACACTAGATGGTGAGATTAGAGTTGCAGTGCCTAAATTATCTCATATGCTAAAATGGAAGCCATTGCTAGTACATACATCATCAGCATATGTGATAGATTACAACAGAAACCTCATTTATTTCAACTTCTGTATATCCACACCCTTTGCCAGTTGGTTTTGCTATTCCTTTAAGAAGAGGTAGCACCAATTTTCCACCCCTTGAATTGAGTGGGCTTTGTAACTTTATTTGGCTCATAATTACAGTATTCCCAGCATCAAAACAAACTGTACTTTCACTTGCCTGTTATTGATCTCTTCTGTGACCATGATAAAATGGCATGATGATGGAAGAAATGTAGGATAGTTTCATGTTGACCTTGTTGCCTTGGACAAGGCCATTATATAGATAAGCTAGTAGATAGTCCATCCCCAGACATATGAATGAGTCAAGCTAAGATCAGCAGAACTCGCTAGCTCCTGAGTGAGCCCAGCTGAGATCAGTTAAACTTTGAGATAAAGAAAAGTTATGTGTTGTATGACACAATGACTTTTGTGAGTTTGCTACACAGCTATAATTTTTAAACTTTTTATTTTGAAACAATCATAAATTTTAAATTTACTGAAGAATTATAAAGATTGTGCAGAGGTCCTATATACTCTTCAGTAAGCTTCTCCTAATGTTAACATCTCAAATAACCATGTTACATTTACCAAAATTGGGAAATTATCATTGGCACAAACTTTATTTGGATTTCATCCATTTTTCCCCTAATGTTCTTTTGGTGTCCCAGGACCAATCCAAGATACCACATTGCATTTAGTTGTCATTTATTGTTATTTATCTAGCAGGTGACCTCTCGAATGCAGTGATTCTACCCAGGGTAAACATCTGCCTTGCACTGATTCAGTTTTCCCTCTTTATACTTTAGGTTAGGGCAGTGCTCCTCAAACTGTAATATACATATAAATTACCTGGGTATCTTGTTACAATGCAGATTTATATTCAGTAAATTAGGTTGGGATAAGAGATTCTGCTTGTCTAACAAGCTCGCAGGTGATGTTAATATTGTCCATCCATGGACCATACATTGGATTACAAGGACCTGAAACACAGAAATTAGATGATTAAGGTAGTCTGAGTGCTAACTCTGTAAAGATTTAGTGCCAGGCTTAGCTTTGTAGCAGCCCAATCATGTGGCTAGCAGTTTGAGGAAACAGCAACTGAGAAACTTGCAGAGCCCTGTTCTGAGAAAGAAGATAAAGCAGATGTGAAGCCTCTAAGTTCACACAGCTTCTGAGAGAAATGGAAATGAAGATGGACCTTCTTAAATAATAATCAAAATTCCAGGAACCCAGCTGTTAGAACTGAGTCTCTAAACCCAACTCACACTCTCTTCTGCTCTAAATTTCAATTTTAATCCCACTTTATTTATATTATTGTTAATGGAACCCTATTTCTTCCTTCTAAACATCCTAATTTACATCCATATAAGAATAATACCCCCAACTGTGCCAAGAATTAAAAAAGAGGAAAGAAGAAAATAAAAGATAATAACTCTGGGAGTATATGGGCCTAGAAATATGTCAGTCTTTCTTTAAAGCTCATTATAATTTCTGTTCATGCAATACCTTTCTCCAGACGTTCAAACACCTTATATAGAAAAGAGAGATTCCTCTAAAAACAATTGGTATATTTATAATTCAAACATAAATCTTAGTAGCAAATAAAAAATAAATTTCATGTAATATTTTTTTTAATAATTAGAATTTCTGGAACCAGTCTAGTGTATTTTTTGTTAGATCAGTATATCCTATTAAGACAATGTGTGGCTGTGGGGTCAGGACTGAAATCACAGCTATAGTTAGCCTCCAAGGTAAAAGGATAACTAGGTGGTCCCTCAAAATTTCATCTCCTGTTACTATTATATTGATACAAATAAACTGGGCAGACATTGCAACATGTTAGGTAGGCTTTGATTTTGTCTGTTTTAAATGAGGGCAACAAAACAAGATAGGATCTAAGGAACCTAGTATTGATAGCTTTTCTGGACTCTAATAATATTACTGAGTAGAGTGACTACTCTGTTGCTCCTTCCTACCCTGAAACTCCCTAACAATATCCACAACATTTGTTGAATTTCTTTGATTCATTCATTCATTCATTCAACGAGAAGTTATCAAGCACATATATACCTCTATGAAGTAAATGCAGGATTACACCACAAGCCCATTAAAAATTTGAAAAACCTCATTTGCTCCGTAAGCAATTTGGACATTTATAATTACCTTCTCTCCTGTGGTGCTATACAAAATGAGTGTGCCTATGAACTCCTCCAAGCTAATAAACCTCTTTCTGATTCCCTTTGAGTTATATATATAAATTCTTACATGTCTTGCTACTACAATAGGAAACAGTCAATATTTTGCATATATTATAATATATATATTTATATGTATTGCTTTTAATTGTGTATGTATTTCATAATTTAAATATGGGTTTGTGGGACTCTTGTTTTCATATTTGTTTACCTAAGCATTTTTGGATTTGTACATACAGTTTTGTTTTCTATCGTTTTATGAGTTTATGTCTTATTTTCTGTTCCATATTGTACATCTTATCTTTTATTTCACAACACAGGCCTGGCCCTGAGGGGTCAGGTGGCAATCTCTTATGACCTCTAACTGGTCAATTGGTCATTGATATGTCTATTTCTATTTGATTCTTTAGTCTATTTCTCTTTATGATTTGAGGGATAAAGCCTTGAACTCTTCTTTTTTTCTCAATTTTGCTCTTTATAAACCTGGAGAATTTGAATGAATGTGATTCACTTCTTAAGTATGCCTGGAATGAATTGCATTTCTTTTATTATCAAATCTTGATCATGATTCTGTGTTGAGTTCACTGCTAATATTGTGTCTGGGTATGCAGATGTTAAGTTGATGTGCCATATAAACGCATCTCTGAGCCACAGGGTCAGTGATATAAATAAGTGTAACAAGCTGCATTGTTAGAAGTCAGGGCTTCAATATGGAAAGATGATAATAGAAGCTTTTTAAATGGGGTCATGAAATATCAATTTAAAATGTTCTCTGTTAGGTGACACTGTTGCTGCTTTCAGTCAGAGGGAAGCATATTGACAATATTCTCTATTTTCCATGTATGTTTTTCAAATGGGAGAGTTTGCATCAAAATCTCAGAAGGTGTTTTCCCCAGATTTAATAATTTAATTCTTCAGCCCCTGGAAAAACGATAGCAGCCACCTTTCATTGTGGACATTTATTCCAAAGCATATTTTATCAGATTGGGTCATGTTTTTGAATAAATAAGGCACTTAGTTTTTATTTATTCCATAAAGCACCTGTTAATTTTTTTCCAGTAGCATAAGGTCATAGTCTAAGATGCTCTAAGATTTCCCGAAGATATAATTGAAAATAGCTTGGCCATCAAACAGATTACTTTCCAAGGGCAGCGTTTGCACTGCTGGTCCTTACCAGTCAAAGTCAGCAAATGTGTTACTGTCTCTTTAAAGCAATGGGGCTTCTGTACTTCTACAATATGATACTCAGACTTTTTCTTTTTTTTTTTAATTTCAGCTTTATTGAGCCATAGTTGACAAATAAAATTTTAAGGTAATTGAAGTGTATATTGGGACAATTTGATATGCATATACATTTGAAAGAATTCCCCCCATCTAGTTAAAACACATCTATTACCTCACATATTTATCTCTTTTTCGAGAACATGTTAGTTCTGCTCTCTTAGCAAATTTCAGTTGTACAATACAGTGTTATCAACTATAGTCACCATGTTATACATTCAGTCCTCAGACCTTACTCACCTTACAGCTGAAAGTTTGTGCCTTTTTATCCACCTTTTTTCCCTCTTTCCTCCAGCCTCCAACCCTTGGCAACCACTTTTCTGTTTCTATGCATTTCACTTTTTTTTTTAGATTTCATATATAAGTGATACTGATAGTCAAGACTTTTTCAACCCTCAGTGTGTACTTTGATTACCTACCTTTCCTGGCTACTTGAAGCCTTATTTATTGGTGAGTTTAAATTTAATCACTTTGTAAACAACTCTGAATAAAAGCATAATTTTCACATAGTCACCTACATTAAAAAAATCATTTTTCAGTGGTCTGGCAGGTCTGGTCTGATCAGAAGTATCTGTGAGTAGTAAGCAATAATTCACTTGCTTATCTTAACTCCAATAAAGAAACCTTCTTAGACATGGCCCAATGTTGTCTAGCTGGCTAATTCATAAAGTGTCAAAGGAGACTAAAAAGAGCCTAAGAATGTCCAACCACATAGTGAAAGGAATTGTATGAAGTGGAGAAGCTCTGTCTCGGTGGCCAACAGCATTCTGTGCCTGCTCTTCCCCTCACTTCTTGGCTTCTCTATTTTTTTTCATCCTCGTGTTGTGCTCAGGCCTTCCCTTTTGTCTGAAACTAGTATAGCAAACTTTGCTTTCAGAAAGTAAAGTGTAGAAGAGGTTGTACGGAGTAGTGGTTAAGAGTGTGGGGTTTAAAGAGAGACAGTTTGGGATCAAATTCTGATGCTATCACCTGCTACATAACCTGGGCAAGTCCATTAACCTCTCTGTTTACTCTTCAGTCCTTTTTGGACTGTTTATTACTGACCAGCGCATAGGATCCCGTAATGGTTAAACCAATTATCCATTTGAGGGACTGTCATTAATAAGTATTCAATGAATAGTAGCCATTACTATTATTATGTTCATCTTTTACAAGTTACTATGATATTAACTTGTTAATTTTTGAGGGACATATGGATATTAAATCTTATCTCTAATAATGAAGTCATTTGATGTTTCTTCAAGCATTAGGAAGTCAGAAGAGGGAGTATTTCAGAGAGAGCTACCTTTCTTGGTACCTATGATATGATAATCACCACTTTTCAGGTCTCTTTTCTTAGTGAGATGATGTAACTATATATCTCATTTAATTCTTATTGGATCCAGATGAATCACTAAGGTGACTCTTGCATATCTTCAGGGCAGAAATTACCTCTACTAATTTTAGACTCTGATCACTAGACGAGACCTTCCATATAAGCATTTGAATTGCTTATCATTTATACATATTTATATTCCTCTTGGCTATTCTCACCATGATTACTGTCTAGATTTTCAGAATTGCCCCCTCCCCCAACTCCCCTCACTTTATAACTGACTTCCTGCTGTTCTTGACTCAGGAGTGTTTAAGTCCCATATTTAAATGGTGAAACATTTGTTTGTGACAAACACCATATGTCCAGAATTCGTGTACCTGTCGAAGACAGGCCTTGCAGGACCTGACAGGTGGAATGTCTGCATATAGGTTGTTCTGGCATGATCATTCATAATGATTCTCAAAGGGAGTATGAGTAATTTACATATCAAAGGTCCTATGTCAGGAGTGTATATAAAGTAAGAAGCTCACCAGTATTAAATTTTTGATCAGGAAACTTCTTCAGGGACCATATCTCAATTTTCAAGGCATTTCTAGTAAAGACAACTTAAGTAACTGCTTTGACTAACAGTGTCACCTTTCCTATTTGAAGGTATTGCTGACTCAGATTCATATCTCATTCAATCCTCATTATAACCTTGAGTCAAGTGTTAGGGCCCACATATAATTAGGATTCATGCAGTGTCCACCATGCCACTTAGCTAGTGTCCCATTATCCCACTTTGCCTCAAATATGACTCTCCTCTCAGATACTAATTTATAAAATACTCATTGTTTTACATATATATGTATAAAACCAAGTAAGAGGAGATGTTTTGTGGTGGGGAAGTGCTTGCCAGTGGCCCTGTGATATCGTAGAGTACAGCACATCTATTCAGGTGAAGTTGGTTCTATAGACCACCTTTGTTTAAGGGTGTAGCTTAGTGTTTTCCAATATGTATTTTGGAGAACAAAACTAGTTTTGTTGTTGTTATTGTTTTTACTACTGGATTTCTCAGAACATTTATTATTACTAATGTACATTTGTGAGTCTACAAGGGAAAAAAGACATACTTTTCAACATTGCCCAAATTTATTTAATCATAGAATATCTTTTTTTCACAGAGATACAGAATAACTCATGGCTCCAAGGCTTTATACAAGGCATTCCAGAAAACACTAATATGACTATTTGAAAACCTGGAGAAAATCCCTATTAAATTAGGAGGGAGGAAGGTAGAGACAAAGTGTAATAGAGCCTCTACTGAGGATCTTGGTTTTGCTTAAATATTTTACTATCTCATTGAGTGTGAAAATGAAAATAAACTATCATCACTTCAACCACCATAATTGCTTTGGTAAAATAATGGTAAATAGCAGCATAGCCATTTTTAAGTGTTTGTTTTTTTTCACATTTGCCATGTTACTTATGGACTCAAGGCCAGCTACTACTGTAACTTCCTTTACTTCCTTATTGCTGATGTTTTAAAATGTGAACTTTCAATCCATTTCCCTTGATTTGCCCAGCTTCTCACTTTGCTTCAGGTCTAGAAGGATAGGGAGTGTTAGCCCCGGTAGACACTCCCCTGTCTCAGACATGCATTCTGCCCACCCCTGTCCAGTCCCTCTACTCCCCCAGACATAGCAAATTTTGACATCTGGTTCTTTGGTTCTTTATCACCAATTCTTTCACCTTAGTCCACTCACCTTAGTCCCAGCTTCATCAGGTCAAATGCTCATATTTAAGGCTGCGTTATTTTTCTTTGTAACGTAGAGGGATCTTCTACTGTTAAAATTTAAAAATCCACCTTTCATGTGCACTTAAAGTCCCCTGTTGAATTTAACTGCAAAGGATAAAAGATAGAGAATGAAGTAGAAAAAGTCCTGTAAATCACTGCCTATATTTTCTGATAAGCATATCGAAAGCCCACTCTTCCCCATTCTAGTAAACCTCCAAAGTGATGGATTTAGCTGAGGGACAGGAATGCGGGTGAATAGCTGTGGGGTGAGGACAGGGGGAGTAAAACCAGAGCTGTGCTGCAGCTGTGTTTCCTGGTGGCTCAGCAGAGCCAGTGGTTAGATTTCCACGAGCTGTGAAAGCTGGCCGGTAAACACAGCCATTATTAAGAAGTAAATAATATAAACTTATATTTAAATAATTTACATTAAAAACAAAGGTAATACATACTCAAAACTCACCACTTCCTAATTATTTTATTACATGTTACTATTATATATGATCAAGGTTATTTATATCCATTGTATTTGCCTTGTGGAAATAGTATACAATAATGTGCTGTTGTGCACCTTCTCCCAATTCCCTGGTCAGGTTTGTAACTTGAATTTGGCCATTGGGGGAATTTTCATACCATAGAAACCAGCAACTATTACACAGCAAGGCTCATTTTATTGTTTTATTGATTATCCAGAAATTGGCAAATTTTTTCTGTACCTGTGTATCAATAAAACGATTTACCAAAACAGGAGATTGCCCAGATTTGGCCCGTCAGCCAAGGTTTGCTGATCTTTAGTCTGAAGTTAAGAAGATGATGCTGAAATGTTCATCATGCATTTAAAGTAACAGTGTATTATAACTGTATCCATTACATTGTGAATTGCACAAAAAGTTCAGGAAATATTCCAGTATTTGAAAACTATTATCCCATTTGGCAAGAAAGCCACTATCATCACTGAGGAATGAGTGCCATTCTGGCATATGTCTTCTGTGTTTCACTTTCATATTACTCATTAATGTAAATGAAAATATCCGGTATTTAGGTAAGAACTACACTTGTATGTCAATTGCAGTAATAGATTGGTTATGGACACCAGAATTGGGCAAAAATCAACCAAAACATTCTGTGAGAGTCAACTGGTTATATGGAGTTGTATGTTGTATTACTTTTATTATTATTTGTAAATTGCATGCTACACATCCTTTAGATTGGTAAAGGACTTTATGTACACATACATGTATATACATTTTTTTATCCTGAAGAGTCTGTTGTTAAACATTTATCAGTTTTCCATTGAGGGAAAGAAATCACATATGGGGGTAATTGGAAGTAGCCGTGGAAAAGGAAGAAGGTGGGTTCACCTCTGGAACACTCAGAGAGAAAGGAAGAGGGTGCTTAGGAGAATATGAGTTTGTCTAGTTTTTTGGACGAGGACTCAGGATTCCTCTAGATTTGGAGTGGGGGATGGGACCATTGTGCTCTTAGCAGGCCAAGGTGAAATTATTACTGTAAGTATGTTAACATACAATGAAAGCACCTAATGCCACACTTTGCCTTGAGGTAACTTGTATGTTGAGTAGAAGTTGAAATCCAATATGTGTACTATGCCAGAGTTTTCAATGTGGTTTCAATGGGAAAAATACCCCACACGTCTAACAAACAACTTATATATTTTGGGGAAACATATCTTTCATAAAAACAATCTGGATTTTAAATGATTAAAACAAACTCTCATACACAGCATGCTTTGGAGATTGCACTTTTACTTTCTTTTGTTATTATCATCTTCGGTGCTGACTACTTTTTAAGAATGTACTTGTTAGAGCATCATTTTCTTTCCACAGCTTCAATTAAAATGAGGTATGGAGATTTATCAACATTGCAACAGTGACTTTAGGCTCTCAGCATGCTGACGGTTCGCTGTGCATACTTACCTGGAGGCCCACATTGAATCCTGAGCCAACTTCCTTCCTTTGGTCAATTTTCCATAACAGTGTCCAGGATTGTGTGAGTTCAGGCAATGCTAATTTATGTTGGTATTACTTAAAGCCTGAATTTAGGGAGTTATTCCTATGGCCTAAGGAAACCTTATCTAGCCTCAAATCAGGTAGCAATGAGTTTTCATTTTTATTGGATTGCTGTTTAGATTACTCATCTGACATCTTTCCTTTCCTGTCGCACTCAGAGTTTGCCTTCATTATAAAGATTATTCAGACTTGCCTGTGCTGCTATTCAACCATCCACCACAGTGGCTGGGCACTTTCCCCAAATCTGATTATTAACTATCACTTTGCACAACAGAGCCGATATATTTGTCCCTCTTCCCCAACTGCATAATAGCATCTCCGGTTCTGGAAGGAACCATTTGATATTCTCCCTGTACAGTTGTTCACCTGGTATGTTGTTGCCAGGAGGTGGCAATGGCAGCGCTCTAGCTCTTTAGTAGCTGGGTAAGAGCAGTTTAAGAAGTGGAAATGGTGTTTGTTTAAGGTGAAGAAAATGAAGGGTGCCTTCTGCCATGTTACTTATAATGAAAATAAAAATTTTGTATACTAAATGCCTAGTTCAATAAACAGTGCGTACAAATGAAACACTGAATCATAAAATAAATTTAAATAAAATTTAAGAAAAAGGAAATAGTAATTAGAATATAATATTTAGTGAAAAAATGATGGAGTTAAAATTACATAGGCACACCAGCCCTAATTTTATAAATGTATGTTATGTGTATTTGTGTATTATGAAAGCATAAAAAGATTTGAGTAATAGTATGAGTGATTTTAATTTTCTTCTTTAGTTTTTTCTGTAGTTTTCAAATTTCTATAATGGTCATGTCTATTTTTGTAGTCAGAATTTAAAACATCATTATTACAAAAAAGAAATTTCCAAAATCAGATAACAATAACTGCCCCCTCCACCCCATCATTGCCATTTGCTGAAAATAAGAGGAAATCTGCTTAAATTACTCAGGTTTCTTCATGTGGTTTCATGGAACCATGGATCCTTTACAATACATAAAACCATTTATTCTGAGTCTTGAAGAAACAGAAATGAAGCAGAGTATAAAATGTTTACAAGGCAAATGCTATTTTATCATTTTAACCCCTAAAATACCTGGAAAGATGTAGGAACTTTAGTGATCAATATGAGTCATACTCATGCAATCTAGCGTTCTGATTAAAATCTGGAAAAGAATAGGGCATAGTCCATCACCAACAAGAACCAAATCTTTCCAGCAGAGAGTCAGGAATCTTCCTGGCATCCAGAGGTTGGTGCTGTGGGCCATGATAGATTCTCTCCTGTGGACTTTCCTTTTCCTGTTTCTCTCCCATGAGTCATACTTTATCCTACAATGTGCTCAATCTGAAAAATTAAGTTTCATGCTTTGTCTTTTGAATCTGTATCACCAAGTCAAACTCCCTGATTGTTCAAATTCTTCAGCATATACTAAAGGCCTAATGAAGCCATGAAAAGAGATGTCTCTCTTACTGAAGAGATAAATCTCATCGTATAACTTGTGCTCACCATGTCAGAAAGCCTCTTCAGAATGAGGTTGAGGATGGAGAGGGATGAGGGGGATAAAGGGAAGAGAGCTCTATTCTGCCCTAATGATGAAAATGGGAAGAACACAAGGGTGAAGTAGATGATCTCACTGTGGGTGAGTGGGTGTGTCGCTGTTTTGCAATTGGGTGAAATGGAGATCTGACCCATGGTAGAAGCATTACTTCATGAAAATGGAGATGAGAGGGGGTGATATCTACTACCCTTGGCACTGATCCTAGACTCCTTTAGCCTTAACTCCTTAGGGAGACCTGAAATTTCTTTTCTAGTCATTTCTAATTCTTTAAAGAATTATTTTGTCTTCTCTTGGTAGGCAGGGTATGCATGTATTTCTAAAAGATCTTCTCTGTGAGAAGCATTTGGTATTATTAAGAACTCATTGCTGGACTCCTTATTTCCAGAAAGTTATGATTCTTATTGACTTTATTGCTGCAGCTGGATTGATTTTAAAAATCAAAATGTCTTCTTGTTAATGCAAAGGCTATCAACGACGAGTAGATCTAATGATTTTTTTAGCAGTCGATAGTCCTATACACAATGGTCTTGTACACTGTTAAATCTCTAATGATAAAGGTGACTGGTGTGATAGTAATTAATGGAGGTGTTCTGTCTCTCCTTTTTATCCATATTCCATTATGGTTTTAAAACATATAAAAATAAAGGCAATCTCTGAGACAATATACAAGGAGATCCTTCTCTCTCGTCTTAGTTACTGCTCACCTGTAAGCTAAAAAAAAAAATCTTCTCCTTTCCATTTGGTCCAGCTCAGCTCAGTGAGTGTTGGGTGTTGAGTTTGTCTCCCTTGTGACTCCAGTCAGGGTTTTAAGAGGGTGTGTATCATCTTATATGCTTTAAATGATGATGTGGTCTCTGAAGTTACCATCTCACTGACATTTAGATATTTTCAGGAAGCAGATGAAAAATGGGTCAGGATGGAGAGTTTTATACTCACTGAATCATAGAAATTTGAATGATGATTTGTTTCAGCTGAGGTGGAAAATCAAAAGCCAATCGATTTTGACTAGTCCCACTCCTTCCATCAGCTCTCATATTAACATCATTTGTGATTTTATTCCGTATTTTGATTTTTCCTCATATATTGTGCAAACCAATTTCATGCCTAGCTAGAGGCCCCACCTTCTCCCCCTTTTCTTGTCTAAAGACCAGTCTTTTATAATTTAAAAATTGTTTCATTCCCATGCCTTCCTCTCTTGAATTTCTGTTGTGTGTTTTTTTGTTTTACAGAGGTGCCCTTTAGTAATTTTTTTTTACAAAAAGTCTAAATATTCTTAGTCCTATACATCCTTATGCATATTTTCATTCTGTTCTCATACTTGAATGCTAGCTTTAAGTTATTTTTCTTTGAAGATTGAAGACATGATTCCATAGTTTTCTGGAGGCTGTTACTGATTGAAGACATGACTCCATAGTTTTCTGGAGGCTGGTACTGACAGAAATTCTGATGGCAGTTTGATGTTCATATGCCAGTAAATACGTTTTTATTTTTCTCCAGGGAAGCTGTTGAATTCTTCTCTTCTATTTAACTTTTGGAAAGTTTACCACAACATGTGTCAGTGCAGGTTTCCTTTGTACTAACACTATATTCAGTCATCAGACTTGGGTTTTTATTTGACTTTATTCATTATTATTCCTTCCTGTCCATTTCCCCTGAATTTTTCATTCTGAAACACATAATTGATGGGCCTTGAAACTTCTGGATCTAACCTTTCAGTGTCTCAGCTTTTCTCTCATATGTATCCTCTTACAGTGCCTGCCTCTGCTTGTCGTGGGGAGGGATGTAATGCAGGGGATTGATTTGTCTTCCTAGTGTGAGAGCTCTCTGTCCCTCCAGAAACTGTAAACTGCCTGGGGGTCACAGTGTTGCTTCTTTGGTGCCTGGGCTGAATTGATACTTCACAGAACAGCCTTAGTTAGCAGGCAGCCATCCTTTTTGATTTTCTGTCTTTTTAGAGACTATTCTTGTCTCAGTGCCATGTATACTGTGAGCACTTCCTGGATACATGGTCCACAGGCGTTCAAGCAGCAGTTTCCAGGGCATCGGTCTCGGGGCAGGAGACACTGCTCTCATCTGTTTTACAGATTGAAAAGCCAGCCCTGTGCTCAATGTAGTTCTTCTTCACCTTGTTACCATGACGCCTGCCAGGCTTGGAATTTCTAATACTTCACTGGGCCTCTGATGTTTTAGGTCTGTTTTGTTTCCTCTGCTTTTCCCTATCAATCTTGTTTCATTTGCTTTCTATCCTTAAAGGAATTTCTAAAATTTCAAAAATGTGAATGACATTTTTCTCCTTTCCTTGTGATGTTACAGGAACATATATATTTATTTTAAAGAGATTTTAAGTTGGAGAGGGGATATAGACATTTGGGCTCAGTTCAGTATTCAGACCATAGAAATTCCAAGACAACAGGCTGAATGCTCAATGAGGTTTTTCAGCCACAGTTGAGGGTTTGCCCCTAACACAATCAAGGACAGTCTCTCTCCTAGAAGCTCCCTTCTCAGATCTACTACAAAACTTGGTAGCTCACCTAGAGTAAACAGAGAAATATCCAAGTTACATTAAATACTTTCTTACAGTTTGGAACCTAGCAGTGCTTTCCCATAATGCAGTTATCCTTACTATCTTATTTCACCCACATACTTCCTGAACTGTAAAGTATTGCTAAGTCTATTTTTTGGCTGGGGAAAATGAGATACAAAGTGACTGGTCATCTTGCATGTATAAGAACCTGGACAGGACTACAATTAGAATCCAAATATCCTAGTCTATTAGGCCAGCGGCTCTTACTGCTTTTGCAGAGCAACATAGGTGACAGAGAAAGCTCACATATTCACCACATTCCTCAGGTTTCTGGTGCACTAAACCCAAACTCCACTCTAATTGTATCATTTAAAGAGCTGGGTGCATCTCAAGGTCTGTTGCTACTTGGACTAATATGGATTACTCTATTTAAAAATAATAGTAAACATTTATTGAGCACTCACTCAGGCAGAGTTACAGTGCTTCACATATATTAACTAAGTCATCCTCACCCCTATCAATTGGGGATGTTATTATCATCATCTTTATTTCATAGATGAAAAAACAAAGAGATTAAGTCTCACAGCTGATTACAGGTGTTGCCGGGATCCTGACCATCTGACTCCAGAGCCCATGCTCTAAACCAGAGACTAGCGAACTAAAGCCTGTGGGCTAAATTTGATCAGCTGCCTTTTTTTTTTTTTTTAACTGCCCATGAACTAAGAATAGATTTTACTTTTTTTTTTTTTTTTTTTTTTTTTGGCTGTGTTGGGTCTTCATTGCCGCGTGTGCGGGCTTTCTCTAGTTGCGGTGAGCAGGGTCGACACTTCGTTGTGGTGCGCGGGTCTCCCATTGTGGTGGCTTCTCTTGTCGCAGAGCACGGGCTCTAGGCGCATGGGCTTCAGTAGTTGCAGCATGCGGGCTCAGTAGTTGCTGTGCTTGGGCACTAGAGCATGCGGGCCTTAGTAGTGGCACACAGGCTCAGTAGTTGTGGCTCGCGGGCTTAGTTGCTCCGCGGCATGTGGGATCTTCCCGGACCAGGGCTGGAACCCATGTCACCTGCATTGGCAGGCGGATTCTTAACCACTGCACCACCAGGGAAGTCCCTAAATTTTACACTTTTTAATTGATTACATTTTAACTGGTTATATAAGTGCCTATGTAATATCTTCAATTTTGTTTCTTCGCCCCACAAAGCCTGAATCATTTACTCTCTGGCCCTTTAAAAAAATGTGTGCCAACTCCAGCAAGTCTAACCATTAGGCTCTAATTCACACACTCCAGTATTTTATTTTGAGTTACAATTAGTTGGGCATAGCTCACTGTTAGCAGGTTGAGATGTGTAGTTGAGAAATGCTGCACTAGTTTATACCATGGAGTCCAGACAGCATAAACAGGCAATTTGTAGCTTTTATTGCTTCTCCTGCCCATTTCTTCCTCCCTCATAAATAAGGTCTTAATAGGCTGTATTTGTTTTTTAACTATTACAATGAATTGATAAAATTTCTCCTTCTCTCTTTACCCCTTTCTAAATGTATCCAGTTTTTCCTAAGGAAATAGGAAAGGATTGTGCAGATAGAGGAAATCTGAAAATAAATCAAGAACTGTGCTTTAAGATCTCAGTTGTTGTTTTCAGGATTCATGTTAGCAATTAATCTGGCAGTAGGAAGGCCCTGGCAAAAGAGTCAGACATATACCTGGCCTGAAATCTGTAACAGGCCTTCTGTGTGGGCTTTGCTTTGCAGGTAGGTAGATTCATACCAAACCCCACATTATGATCATAGGAGTCCATGTGAAGAATACAGTTAGGGAAAAGTAATTGGTTTATATAAAGAACCTTTTCATATGTAACATATGTCACAGATCATAGTTTCATGGAATGCTAAAGCTGTTTGGTGTTGAGGAGTCCGGACACCCACATGGTTAAATAAATTTGAAAAATTCTTGGTTAAACAAAGTTAACAAGTTTTCTTAGTCAGAAACTCTCCTAGAGGTCATAATATGGTAATGTCCAATATCAGTCCATAAGTGGAGTATGTAGTGTACAGTGTTTTCTGAAGTTACAAGATGATGAACCTTTGTTTGTTTGTTTGGTTGGTTTTAATCAAATAACTTGTGCTCCAGGGAACACAGTTTGGGGAACACTGGGAAACATATTGAATTGCTCTTTTCCTCCTTGGAAGCTTTTTCTGCACACTGAATCAGTACCAGCTGATAGAGTCAGAGCACCATTCCTCCTGGATATTGCAGAACCATATTTATAAATCCCTTTTCTCCCATTCCTCTTTCTTATTTTAGATTCCATGCAGACTACCAGCCTTCTGTGCACATTTGACATTATATCATTCTTTTCCATTCCAACATTTTTTATAACCATAAAATTTTCAAGTTGACAAATCATTCCTCACTGCTTTTCTTCTTGATTTAACTGCTTCATGCACACTCAAGGAGTTACCTTAATCTAATCAGCCAGTTCTCTCTAAATCACAATGTGAAATAACGACAGTTAATTCTTACCGAGGTGGTGAGTTTCTGCTAACTTAGATCTCAGATGCATTCTGTAAACCAGTACTTAGGTTTGTAAGTTTATAACACCTTGTAGGGAGGTGTAAAACCTTTTGGCACCTGACCACATTGTTCATCTATAACGTAAAGTGTCACCCAGCTCTTACTTTTGAAGTTCTACCTTACATTCTACCCAGGGATTGTATGAAATGGATTTTGGTGGTTTTCTTTTTTAAAACAGTCTTCAGAGAGAGGAAGTTACTGAATTCTCTACATAAAGATCAGTCTCACCTGCCCTGATAACCTTTGGCTGTCCTGCCCTGTGTGGCAGAAATCAGCATTCCCTGTTTCCAGCAGGTCTCCAGAAACGATAGCAATTTCCTCGTGCACATCAGTTTCTCCTTGCGGATGGGCAGCTTGTTGCTATAATCAGATCTGTCAGCTTTTTGCAAAAGAATTGGAAAGTGGCCTTACTCCTGTGGAAATCTAATAGCGACTTGTTGTCTCTCCCTCTTGGCGGCATAGCCCGGGCTGTCAACATGGTGTCCTGTGTCCTGCAGTTGCAGAGGGCTGGGCCCCTGCCTGAGGAGAGGCAGCTGAATTGGGCCACTTTGCTCACTCTTGCAGAATTTATGATCTACCCAGTGCCTTCCCTGTCATGATTGACTTTTAGAAAATGAGATTGCCAAGTCCTGAGTATTTTAATCTGTCAGTAACTAGTACAAATTCTACCATCATAATTCACGTAACAAAAACCAATTAATGAAAACAATCCAGCTATTGGTACATTATGATTTCCTTGTACCGTGAAAAATGGGGTACCCCGTTGTAGCGAATTATTATCCCACATCTCTCTACATTCTACTTAGAGATTGTATCAAATGACAGAGGTAAGATTCTTTTAAAAGAAATTTAAAATATATTCCAGGCAGTCATTCTTTTAAACATTAGATGCCAGCTAATTGATCTTTAAGTTTTTACTTTTCAGCTCCATTACACTTTACACCTCAGTATATTTTCATACTCTCTCACTTTTGGTAGAGATATCCGATTTCTAGCTTTTAACAGAATTGTTCCGTAAGTTAAGTCAATTCCTGTTAATACAGCTGTTAAGTATTGAGATCATGCTGCATGTTAAATGAAATTGGTTTTCAAAGTAAATTAAATCCCTGAATGAAGGTGGGTGTATCTTTCCACATGAAGGAAGAAATCGTAAGAGAGTTGCATATATAATCAGATCTTGGGGACATAAACTGCATTGTCTACGGAAGAGTTGTATTATGATGAACAATCCTATCCTTCTCAAAGAGCCTTAAAAAGTGAACTATATTTAATATGAGTTTAAACATGGAGGACAAAGATACAGATTTTGAGAATATGATAGTTTTTGTCTGACTGTCAGCCGGTTGTTTTTGCTTTAAAAGAGTCTAGAGTCGAATAAAACCCAATTCCTCATTCATTTCTTCCAACCAGGAGAGAAAAATGGGATTGGAGTAAGTAATGTCTCAAAAGCAATTTTTACACTTTAATTAGCTGGCTCTAGCTATAACTGGATTGACAGGGTTCGTATACCGTTGTAACAATACTGAATGCTGTATTCTTCTATTAAACCCACATATTGCATCCTAAAAAGTAGGTTTTAACTTCAGATCGCCTATTTCTCCTCTCTTTCTCCAATCTTCTTTACTATGTAGAGAAAACAGAAAGTAAGAAAAACCTTAAGCAGTGTGAAAGAACAGAATAATTCCCACCCCTGTCCTCTATTTTAGTGTAGCAATAAGTCACATGATTATGTATTATATAGTTTACAGATTATAGGATATATGAAAAACATCATGTATATAATTCATATGCTCATTCAACTAGGCTGAACTAAAAAGCTTTATGAGGTTTTCTTTGTTTGTTTTCTCATATTCCATAATATTATGAAATGTAAGATAAGTGCTCAGTCACTTACCAAATACTTTGTCACATGGTCTCAGGGCCATGTTCGGTAATTCAGAGGGGAGACAAGTAGAAGAGAAGTCACAGGGAGGGCTTTCATGTAACGTGTTATCTGGTTTTTGAAAGATAAAACTTCCCAAGTTAAAAATAATGGTAAACCCTTCAGTCCTTTCACAGGGGAAAACTATATGAAAGATTATTCTGTGTGATTCTAAAAGAATAGATTTAAAGTTGAGGCAAGTTGAGGACTTGAGGTGGAGTGATTACAGCCAGGGGAGCAAACTGAGGGGTCACTGAGGAGATAAACTTGCTGATAAAAAGAAAAATAGGAAGGTGGACACATTGGCTTTTCCAGTGAGGGGAATGGTCTAGAGGAGAGATTGGCGGATTGTGACCTGTGGGCTAAATCTGACAAATGGACAATTTTTATACGACCACTGGGTAAGGTTAGTTTTTACTTTTTAAAGCATTGTAAAAATACAAAGAGGTAAAAATACAAAGAGGTCTCTATATGAGATATAGAGACCCTATGGCCCAGAGCCTAAAATATGTATTATCTGGCCCTTTACTGAACAAGTTTGTTGACCCTTTGTCTATAGTAACCCTCTTCAAACTTTCTGTGACAACGGAAATGTCCCATCTCTGTTCTGATCAACGCAGTGGTCAGGAGCCACTTGTGACAACTTAGCACTTGAAATGTGGCCAGTGTGACTGAGAAACTGGGGTTTTAATTTACTTAATTTTAATTACTTTAAAGTTAAATTGCCACAGGTGGCTGGTGGCTACGCTATTGGACAGCACAATTCTAGCCAGTTGTGAATGTATGGACCATCTTATATAAAAGCAAAAGTTCTAGACTAATTCCTATTCCATACCTCAGGTTGACCGCTCTGTATGGTGTTAGCTCTGAAGCAAGCTGGGAGTGACAGGGCACCAAACTGAGAGTGAGGAGTAATATTGGGAAGGCTGAAAAGCCTTGGCAGGGGGAGATTGCAGGACAACCCTATGGAGAGTTCCCATGCTAGGGATACAGTCTAAGTTCTAACTGAGGTGGCCGGAATCCATCTATTTCCAAAACATATGCTAAGAATCCAGAATTAGAGATCCGATCTGGAGGAAGTCAATGTTTAGACTGCAGCGCAGAGACAATTCTAGTGTCAGACAAAGGATGAATCAAGTGGAGGAATCCGTCTGTGGTAGAAAAAGGCCAGAAATATGATCTGTATCTTCAGAAATAGCGCTGGCAGAAAAATGATGGGCAAATAGGGCTGTCAAGGCAGCTAACGTATAGGGAAGTGTCCCATCTTTCCAGAGCACCAGTATTCTGGTGAGAGGAGGTGCTATGGATTGGACAGCTTTTAGTGCCTAAGGGATAGGCATAGGATACGCACATGGATTTAGAGGTGGGTGGGAGCAGCAGGTACCTTGAAACCTCTGTCCCATTCATTCATGGAGCTAGGATAGGATTGCCAGATGAAATACAGTATACCCGGTTAAATTTGAATTTCAGATAAATAACAAATACTTTAAAAAAAGTATATCTAAAATATTATATGGGACATACTTACACTAAAAATATATTTATTATTTATCCAAAATACAAATTTAACTAGGCATCCTATATTTTTATTTGCTCAATCTGGTAACCCTAGGAAGGGCCATTGACACAGCCTGCTGACCTTCCATGAAAGGGTGGGGTAGCTTAATGGAGGCTTCATCCAAATGTCTGGAATCAGGCTAGGTTGACACTTACTAGACATATGCTTTTGGCCACATCACTAAAACTCTCTTTGCTTTCTGTTCTCATTAGTGTGGAGCAAGGAAATTCACTCAATGAGAGCTATGTCTGTCCTACCTTGAATGGCAAAATGTTAGAACTACATGGGACCATAGTTATCTTCTATCTAAGGCTGTTATTTTTACAGAAGAAGAAGGAGGCCTAAAAAAAATAAGGCGACTTTTAAAAGAACCCACATTTCTACCTGTGATAATATGACCATTCCTGGAATCTGGATATCTTGCTACTCAGTTCAATACTTTTTCTCTCTCTACTGCTCTGTCATCTTCTGTCTTCAAAGACCTTAGGAAATAATGCACATTAAAGTGATTTGCAAATTTTAATATGTAAAATATAAATGTATAGGAGAACTGTTTCTAGGCTGATATCAGAGCATGGAAATCACCTCCCTAATTATGCTGATTCACAATTCTCTGTCTGGAAAAATGTTTGGGTATCAGCACTTCAGAAGTCCAAAGTCTTAATTTTGGGGGGTTGTCTCTAGAAAGCACAACTAATAAATTAAAAACAAAGTTATCAAAACAAGTTACAATTCTAGGTCTTTTAAAATCTGGCCCCATGGGAAACCAACCAAAGCTGTTTGATAAAGGTAAACATCCTTAGATGCACACCAACCAGCCTTTTGCATTTCATTGTTGACAAGTCAGGCTAGATGCATAACTTGTATGCTGCTGTCTGCCTCGTGGGAGATGGATTCTTATTGCAAGGCAAGTCACATTCCTGACCACATTTATAGCTGCTCTGTCACTGTGGCAGTGACAGTCTGATACCTCCCAGATGCCTGGATTTTTCCCCCAGTGTTAATAAACAGTTGTGGTGGGAGTGTGGAAATGAGGTGAAATAATATTCCTGTCCAGGCAGTTAATGCTAAAGAAACATTTAGATAAAAGAGGAGCTGATTTGAGCATGGAAATAGATACCCAAAGGTAACGTTTAAGATCCAAAGTCTAAGAACTCTTTAGAGGCACCTCCATAACGGGGAGAGATCTGAGCCTCTTTGGTTGCTGCTTCTTCGTGTCATTACCAAGGACTGTACCCTCTCTTTCCTGTAATTGTCTTATTTCGGCTCAATTAAGAGTTTGGGAATAAGAGTTTTAATCTTATACTGAGATATATAACTACTGGTAGTACAACTGGTTCATTGTCTTTTGAATGTGTTTAAGATTTCCTCTTCATAAATGATTCAGTGGGAGTTGGGTTTATTTTTATATTGCTAAATGTTTTATATATGTAAATGAAATTTTGGTCAAGGAAATTAGAAAGGAAATATTTTAAGACATGTAAAGCTTTTAATCCAACAAATTATTTTGGGAATAAAAAGATCTTCCCTCCTGTGTGCTTATTGTTTGGCCCAAAATTATATGTCTTCCATAAATACCATGAATATTCTCACGGAGACTTAACACTGTCCAAAAATTCTTCATTTCTTACAGATTTTTTAAAAACTCAATTACCTTGTATTCCCTTGCACATAGCAAAATATTTTGTTCTTCCACAGAAGTCTAGAATGTAGTTTTCATCTGCGTTGCCTTTAAGTGGTATCTAGGTCTTTAGAATTATCAAGAATATTGATTATTGCTTTTCTTTACCTTATAACAGCAGAAGAGCTTTTAATTTACAAATTAAATGGTATCATGTCTTTTCTTTTTTCTTTTCTCTCCTCTTCTCTTCTTTTTTCTTTTCTATTCTATTCTATTCTTTTCTTTTTTTCTTAACCAAACCCAGTTGACAGTGACTGTTAAGGGTTTACTTTTCTGAACCCAAGTATCTTCTTAGGAAGATGCTCCTAGATTTCTGAGCTGTACTGATGAGGTTTGAGATAGTATACTCCTTGCCTCATACTGGTGGCAGGGACAAAGGCTTTAAGCAGAACTGTCCAGTTTAGCATCTTTGATTAATATATTATAGTAAGTTTCCCTGTAGAGTGTGTTTTGCCCTTTAGAGGAAAAATCTGTTTTTAAAAACACTTGAATAAAGAACACCCATGTATATATACACGGACAAATCTCTAGGCTTCAGTCTGGTACAGAAACAGTTTGGGGCTATGTCACTTTGGTTTTATGGCTGTGAATACCTATTGTGTGCTAATCGCTGTACTGAGTAACATCATTTGAAATGATGAACCGCTTGCTTGATTGATTGATTACACAAGCCTTTTATTTCAGTCTGATACCTTGGAGGCTCTATAAACTCTTGAGTTTGTGGCTAGAATTAGTGCTTTGGGAACTTGTGAAAGTATGCAGATTAAAAATTTATTGAGAAGGGGTAAGATATTCATTCATCTTTTTAAAATAGTGTGAATGGGACTTCTGTTTTGGGTTTTTTTTTTGTTTTTTTTTTTACATTTTGACCCCTCTTCTACCTGGATCATTACAAGATTGTTCTGATTAAACTTCCTTCTCCATTCAGGTCCCTAAAATCAATTAAGCAAATTAAAAAAAAATCCATTCCTTATCATGTCTCTGAATAAGGTAAGAGGTAAGTTTTCTCATGATTGATTATGCTCAGGACTTATAAGCATTTATCCCAGATTTTTTTCAGAAGAAAATGAACTAAAATTAGCTTATGATCAACAAGCATTTAACAGAGTCCCATGGAGAATTTCTGAGTTCCATGGGGTACTGATTTTTTAAAAAGAATTTTTATTGAAGTATAGTTGAATTATAATATTGTGTTAGTTTCTGGTATACATCAAAGTGATTCAGATATATATAATATTTATATATATATACTTTTTTTTCCATTATGGTTTATTACAGGATTTGAATATAGTTCCCTATGCTATACAGTAGGACCTTGTTGTTTATCTATTTTATATATAGTAGTTTGTATCTGTTAATCCTAAATCTAATTTATCTCTCCCCCATCCCCTTTCCCCTTTGATAGCCATAAGTTTGTTTTCTATGTCTGAGTCTGTTTCTGTTTTGTTAAGAAGTTCATTTGTGTCATATTTTAGATTCCACACATAAGTGATATCATATATTTGTCTTCCTCTGTCCAACTTACTTCACTTAGTATGATAATCTCTGGGTCCATCCATGTTGCTGCAAATGGCATTATTTTGTTCTTTTTATGGCTGAGTAATATTCCATTGTATATATGTACCACTTTTTTTTTTTTTTTTTTTTTTTTTTTGTGGTACGCGAACCTCTCACTGTTGTGGCCTCTCCCGTGGCGGAGCACAGGCTCCGGACGCGCAGGCTCAGTGGCCATGGCTCACAGGCCCAGCCGCTCCGTGAAATGTGGGATCCTCCCGGACTGGGGCAAGAACCGTGTGCCCTGCATCGGCAGGCAGACTCTCAACCACTGCACCACCAGGGAAGCCCTCTGTACCACATCTTCTTCAACCATTCCTCTGCAACATTTAGGTTGCTTCCATGTCTTGGCTATTGTAAATAGTGCTGCAGTGAACATTGGGTTGCATGTATTTTTTCAAATTAGAGTTTTCTCCGGATAAATGCCCAGGAGTAGGATCGTTGGATCATATGGCAGCTCTATTTTTAGTTTTTTAAGGAACCTCCATACTCTTCTCCATAGTGGCTGTACCAACTTACATTCCCTCCAACAGTGTAAGAGGGTTCCCTTTTCTCCACATCCTCTCCAGCATTTTGTATTTGTAGACTTGTTTATGATGGCCATTCTGACCAGTGTGAGGTGATACTTCATTGTAGTTTTGATTTGCATTTTGAAGTACTGATTTCTAAATTTCGTTCCACAAACCTCCATAGAAGAGCCCCTTGAAAGCTGATATGAACATGTTGGGTGTTTTATTTGAAGCTGGGCCTGTCCTCAGGAAAGACTGGGGATACACAGACAGAAAAAGGTATCTCTTCTAGAGCCAAGGTTGCAAAACTGTGCAGTACATGATTGTGCTGTTATAGACACTCTGTCTTTATTTTGTGGATAAAGAAACTAAGAATTAAGCAACGATGAACAACACAATAAATGAAATTAAAAGTACTCTAGATGGGATCAATAGCAGAATAACTGAGGCAGAAGAACGGATAAGTGACCTGGAAGATAAAATAGTGGAAATAACTACTGCAGAGCAGAATAAAGAAAAAAGAATGAAAAGAACTGAGGACAGTCTCAGAGACCTCTGGGACAACATTAAACGCACCAACATTCGAATTATAGGGGTTCCAGAAGAAGAAGAGAAAAAGAAAGGGACTGAGAAAATATTTGAAGAGATTATAGTTGAAAACTTCCCTAATATGGGAAAGGAAATAGTTAATCAAGTCCAGGAAGCACAGAGAGTCCCATACAAGATAAATACAAGGAGAAATACGCCAAGACACATATTAATCAAACTGTCAAAAATTAAATACAAAGAAAGCATATTAAAAGCAGCAAGGGAAAAACAACAAATAACACATAAGGGAATCCCCATAAGGTTAACAGCTGATCTCTCAGCAGAAACCCTACAAGCCAGAAGGGAGTGGCAGGACATACTGAAAGTGATGAAGGAGAAAAACATGCAGCCAAGACTACTCTACCCAGCAAGGATCTCATTCAGATTTGATGGAGAAATTAAAACCTTTACAGACAAGCAAAAGCTGAGAGAGTTCAGCACCACCAAACCAGCTTTACAACAAATGCTAAAGGATCTTCTCTAGGCAAGAAACACAAGAGAAGGAAAAGACCTATAATAACGAACCCAAAACAATTTAGAAAATGGGAATAGGAACATACATATCGATAATTACCTTAAATGTAAATGGACTAAATGCTCCCACCAAAAGACACAGATTAGCTGAATGGATACAAAAACAAGACCCTTATATATGCTGTCTACAAGAGACCCACTTCAGACCTAGAGACACATACAGACTGAAAGTAAGGGGATGGAAAAAGATATTCCATGCAAATGGAAGCCAAAAGAAAGCTGGAGTAGCAATTCTCATATCAGACAAAATAGACTTTAAAATAAGGACTATTAAAAGAGACAAAGAAGGACACTACATAATGATCAAGGGATCGATCCAAGAAGATATAACAATTGTAAATATTTATGCACCCAACATAGGAGCACCTCAATACATAAGGCAAATACTAACAGCCATAAAAGGGGAAATCGACAGTAACACATTCATAGTAGGGGACTTAAACACCCCACTTTCACCCATGGACAGATCATCCAAAATGAAAATAAATAAGGAAACACAAGCTTTAAATGATACATTAAACAAGATGGACTTAATTGATATTTATAGGACACTCCATCCAAAAACAACAGAATACACATTTTTCTCAAGTGCTCATGGAACATTCTCCAGGATAGATCATATCTTAGGTCACAAATCAAGCCTTGGTAAATTTAAGATAATTGAAATTGTATCAAGTATCTTTTCTGACCACAACGCCATGAGACTAGATATCAATTACAGGAAAAGATCTGTAAAAAATACAAACACATGGAGGCTAAACAATACACTACTTAATAATGAAGAGATCACTGAAGAAATCAAAGAGGAAATCAAAAAATACCTAGAAACAAATGACAATGGAGACACAACGACCCAAAACCTGTGGGATGCAGCAAAAGCAGTTCTAAGGGGGAAGTTTATAGCAATACAAGCCCACCTTAAGAAGCAGGAAACATCTTGAATAAACAACCTAACCTTGCACCTCAAGCAATTAGAGAAAGAAGAACAAAAAAACCCCAAAGCTAGCAGAAGGAAAGAAATCATAAAAATCAGATCAGAAATAAATGAAAAAGAAATGAAGGAAACAATAGCAAAGATCAATAAAACTAAAAGCTGGTTCTTTGAGAAGATAAACAAAATAGATAAACCACTAGCCAGACTCATCAAGAAAAAAAGGGAGAAGACTCAAATCAATAGAATTAGAAATGAAAAAGGAGAGGTAACAACTGACACTGCAGAGATAAAAGAGATCATGAGAGATTACTACAAGCAACTCTATGCCAATAAAATGGACAATCTGGAAGAAATGGACAAATTCTTAGAAATGCACAACCTGCCAAGACTGAATCAGGAAGAAATAGAAAATATGAACAGACCAATCACAAGCACTGAAATTGAAACTGTGATTAAAAATCTTCCAACAAAGAAAAGCCCAGGACCAGATGGCTTCACAGGCGAATTCTATCAAACATTTAGAGAAGAGCTAACACCTATCCTTCTCAAACTCTTCCAAAATATAGCAGAGGGAGGACCACTCCCTAACTCCTTCTACGAGGCCACCATCACCTTGATACCAAAACCAGACAAGGATGTCACAAAGAAAGAAAACTACAGGCCAATATCACTGATGAACATAGATGCAAAAATCCTCAACAAAATACTAGCAAACAGAATCCAACAGCACATTAAAAGGATCATACACCATGATCAAGTGGGGTTTATTCCAGGAATGCAAGGATTCTTCAATATACGCAAATCTATCAATGTGATAAACCATATTAACAAATTGAAGGACAAAAACCATATGATCATCTCAATAGATGCAGAGAAAGCTTTTGACAAAATTCAACACCCATTTATGGTAAAAACCCTGCAGAAAGTAGGCATAGAGGGAACTTTCCTCAACATAATAAAGGCCATATATGACAAGCCCACAGCAAACATCATCCTCAATGGTGAAAAACTGAAAGCATTTCCACTAAGATCAGGAACAAGACAAGGTTGCCCACTCTCACCACTATTATTCAACATTGTTTTGGAAGTTTTAGCCACAGCAATCAGAGAAGAAAAGGAAATAAAAGGAATCCAAATTGGAAAAGAAGAAGTAAAGCTGTCACTGTTTGCAGATGACATGATCCTATACATAGAGAATTCTAAATATGCTACCAGAAAACTACTAGAGCTAATCAATGAATTTGGTAAAGTGGCAGGATACAAAATTAATGCACAGAAATCTCTGGCATTCCTATATACTAATGATGAAAAATCTGAAAATGAAATCAAGAAAACACTCCCATTTACCATTGCAACAAAAAGAATAAAATATCTAGGAATAAACCTACCTAAGGAGACAAAAGACCTGTATGCAGAAAATTATAAGACACTGATGAAAGAAATTAAAGATGATATAAATAGATGGAGAGATATACCATGTTCTTGGATTGGAAGAATCAACATTGTGAAAATGACTCTACTACCCAAAGCAATCTATAAATTCAATGCAATCCCTATCAAACTACCACTGGCATTTTTCACAGAACTAGAACAAAAAATTTCACAATTTGTATGGAAACACAAAAGACCCCGAATAGCCAAAGCAATCTTGAGAACGAAAGAAGGAACTGGAGGAATCAGGCTCCCTGACTTCAGACTATACTACAAAGCTACAGTCATCAAGACGGTATGGTACTGGCACAAAAACAGAAAGATAGATCAATGGAACAGGATAGAAAGCCCAGAGATAAACCCATGCACATATGGACACCTTATCTTTGATAAAGGTGGCAGTAATGTACAATGGAGAAAGGACACCCTCTTCAATAAGTGGTGCTGGGAAAACTGGGCAGGTACATGTAAAAGTATGAGATTAGATCACTCCCTAACACCATACACAAAAATAAGCTCAAAATGGATTAAAGACCTAAATGTAAGGCCAGAAACTATCAAACTCTTAGACGAAAACATAGGCAGAACACTCTATGACATAAATCACAGCAAGATCCTTTCTGACCCACCTCCTAGAGTAATGGAAATAAAAACAAAAATAAACAAATGGGACCTAATGAAACTTCAAAGCTTTTGCACAGCAAAGGAAACCGTAAACAAGACCAAAAGACAACCCTCAGAATGGGAGAAAATATTTGCAAATGAAGCAACCGACAAAGGATTAATCTCCAAAATTTACAAGCAGCTCATGCAGCTCAATAACAAGAAAACAAACAACCCAATCCAAAAATGGGCAGAAGACCTAAATAGACATTTCTCCAAAGAAGATATACAGACTGCCAACAAACACATGAAAGAATGCTCAACATCATTAATCATTAGAGAAATGCAAATCAAAACTACAATGAGATATCATCTCACACCAGTCAGAATGGCCATCATCAAAAAATCTAGAAACAATAAATGCTGGAGAGGGTGTGGAGAAAAGGGAACACTCTTGCACTGCTGGTGGGAATGTGAATTGGTTCAGCCACTATGGAGAACAGTATGGAGGTTCCTTAAAAAACTACAAATAGAACTACCATATGACCCAGCAATCCCACTACTGGGCATATACCCTGAGAAAACCAAAATTCAAAAAGAGTCATGTACCAAAATGTTCATTGCAGCTCTATTTACAATAGCCCAGAGATGGAAACAACCTAAGTGCCCGTCATCGGATGAATGGATAAAGAAGATGTGGCACATATATACAATGGAATATTACTCAGCCATAAAAAGAAACGAAATTGAGCTATTTGTAATGAGGTGGATAGACCTAGAGTCTGTCATACAGAGTGAAGTAAGTCAGAAAGAAAAAGACAAATACCGTATGCTAACACATATATATGGAATTTAAGAAAAAAATGTCATGAAGAACCTAGGGGTAAAGCAGGAATAAAGACGCAGACCTCTTAGAGAACGGACTTGAGGTTATGGGGAGGGGGAAGGGTGAGCTGTGACAGGGCGAGAGAGAGTCATGGGCATATACACACTAACAAACGCAGTAAGGTAGATAGCTAGTGGGAAGCAGCCGCATGGCACAGGGATATTGGCTCGGTGCTTTGTGACAGCCTGGAGGGGTGGGATAGGGAGGGTGGGAGGGAGGGAGACGCAACAGGGAAGACATATGGGAACATATGTTTATGTATGACTGATTCACTTTGTTATAAAGCAGAAACTAACACACCATTGTAAAGCAATTATACCCCAATAAAGATGTTAAAAAAAAAAAAAAAGAAAGAAACTAAGAATTAGTGTTATTTAATGTAAGCCTTTGAAAGGAGGAGGGGGGAAAGATCTTATATAATGATAACTAATGCAATCTAAAAAGAGTTATTTTGGCGCAATGGTGATGTGTTTTCCCCTTGCAGTTTTGTAACAGTTTCCAAGCTATTAGATTACTATGTCAGCAAAGTTGTATTGAATTTGACTTTTCAAAAAACTTAAAGTACTTCATTATTTTTATTCCATTTTCAAAAGAAACCTCCAATTTCTGTCTCCAGTGGAAATGATTTCACCAGTAGTTAATTATTTACAGTTGTACCACCATCCTCACAGCCACCCGAGCGAACTCCTAGAGCCAGTCTAGTCTGCTTCAGCTCTCTCACACTCAAATTACTGTCCATATCTGTTACCTCCTCTGAGATTTGTTTTGTATCTGTCCCCTTCCCTCTATCATCACTGCACCCGTGTTCTCCAGTCCCTCATCTTCTCTCGGCTGGACGATGCAGCAGCCCATCACTATCTCCTTGTCTTGGATCTGCCCACACTCCCATTTGTTTCCTGTAAGAGCCCTTCACTCCTCCCCATACAAACCTCCCCTTCTCCCTGTAGCCCTCAATCTGAAGCCTAAGCTTCGGAATGCCATTCAGTCTTCAGTCAGTAACTCAACTCTCTACTTGCATCTTTCACTATTTATTCCTTCCTACTTTTAGATTTAGAGTTTTTGAACTACTTATAGTTGCAAGATTCTATCCAGTTTCTGTGCCTTTTCTCAGGCCGTTCCCTCTTCCTGAAACACTCTTCTCCAGCCCCTTGGTTTCATGCCCCCATTGACCATGCTAACTTCTATTCATCTTTCAAAACTATCCCCAGGGAAGAGCTGAGTCACTCCCTTTTCTGAACTGAGGCCCTCTAACTCGGCGCTCTGGAATCAGACTGCTTAATACCGTCTTTTATTAGCTGCGTTACCTTGGATAAGTCATTTTCTTTCCCTGTGCCACAGCCAAGCCCTCATATTTGAAATAATAATGCCTCCATCATTGGGTAGTTATCAGGATTCAATTAAAAAATAAAATATAAGAGTGCTTGTTATACAGTAAAGGCTAATATAAGTATAACTATTATTATTATTACTTGTATATTCAATTATTTTCACACTGCATTATAATTATTTCATGATACTTCAATATCTCACACACTTACCTTTAATGAGGACTTAGAAAGCAAACACAGCATTTTATTCATTTTCATATCTTCAAAAGTTTCTGTAAAGCCAGGAACATAGTAGACAGTGAGTATGAAGTATGTCAAAAAGAACAAAATTCTGTGTAAGTATGTGGCAATATCATCCTATCATGGGAAAGAAAGCACAAGAAAAATTCATTAGAGGTGACTTAAGAAGAGTTAGACTCGATATGGTTTAGATTTTAACATGTACCATGTTTAGGCAAACATCAAAGTATGATTAAATTTTCAAGTTAAGTGCCTATAGTGGTGAAAAAACACAAAGAGTGTTCTGTTGGGTAGCTTAGTTAAAAAAAAAAAATCCATAATTTACATTTTCTGTTCGCTAACACACAGAGCCCATCAACTCTCACAAGAAACTCCAACTGTTAAGTATGGATCCCCTGCTGTACGCCTAAATGCCTGCCCCCCTGCGTCCCTTCTGCTAGGGCTACACCCCTGCTGTCATTGGCCCATTGCCCCATAGGTCTGCATATAAGAACCCATGGTGCCATTCCTCCAAGACCCACACACCCTTCTAAGTTTCCATCCTCCTAGCAGAATGTCCATACCTCCCAGAAGCTTCTACGGCCCTGGTAATGGCCTCAGGCCCCAATTTTTCAGAGCCCTTCTCTCCAACCATAAATGCTGTACTTGAAGTGGGATTGTTTGGTGACAGGACCACATCTAGAATTCCAGTAAACTGAGTGAAAAAGATCTTTTAAAAATAATTTGCAAGTTGAACACAGTCTAGCTTACTAAATCCATGTAAGCTGGTAACTGAGAATAGACTGTACGTTTCTTCAGACTATACCTTTTTACGTAAACTCATAAAAACAGAAGAGCACACTATCTTCTTCAGATGCATTTTTGCAAACTTTGTGCACTGTCCATGGAAGAATGGAAAAATATTTAAATGGATGATGTAGCTAAAATTCTGTTTGACAAAACAAGAAGAAGAGACATGGAATTAGGGATTGAAATTAAACTAATACAATCACAAACAGCAATCAGGAAACTACAGAAGTAATGCTCAGCTCTCTGAGCTGATATATTCCTCAATTCACATGTCTCAGTGGTCTTTTTGAGAGTGAAAATTGTCAGAGACTATGAGATTAAGAATGAAGTCACAGCCCACTTAAGGTGAAACTCCTTGTAAGTGCATTAAAGGAGGGATGCAGGGAGAATGGCTCTATGCAGCAGCTCTAAGAATAAATATTTATTGAATATTTTACAAAACAGACTGATTTTGGTGGGATTATTTGATTTTTGTGAAAGTCAAAGACTCTTTAATAATATCAATAAAAATAAAAACATCTTGACAGTGTTTTAATAGCATGTACATTTTTTCTTTAACTCCAAGAAGAAGAGCTAATGATGTGCATGTAACTTTATCATGTTAAATGAGAAAAAAAAAAAAACCCTGAAAATTAGCTATGGCCTGTGGCAAATTCCTGAATTTCATACTATTTTTGGACTTTGCCTCAGGGAGGGAGATATATTATTTTGGATGTGAAAGGCCGTCCAGTGCATTAGCTGTGACAGGATTGCACAGACAGGTATTAAACTGGCCAACAGGAATTTTTCAGACGTAGTACACATTGTTTCATAGTCAGTTGCTGCAATTTTCTGGTTCTGTGATGATATGAAATTCCAGTATGAATGTGAGGCAAATGATATGAGTAGATAAAAAAATAAGAGATCCTGTTGACAGTAAGTACAAGACAACATATGATATTGGGGGTACACACACCACATGGCTGGTTAATCTTCAAGGCTCATTTCATGTCAGAAAACAGAGCCAAGTGAGAACAGCCCCTTCCAAATCCAGACAGCCACACAGAAGCCAGCAATCCAATGCAACATTATCTCATAAAGCAAAGCTGTTTCCCCTGATCAATCTTGTTGAATAAAATAAAATGTTCAATTTAAAAAATATATATATAAGACTGGTTAAATTCAAGAAGGCTGTTGGCATACATTCAGGCTACACCATGCCATTGCTTCCTCAGCATGAGCTGTTTTCAGGAAAAACAGCAATTGACACTAATTAATACTAATTAACTCATCTTGCTCTTATTCTTTGAGTTTTTCTGGCCTTACCAATATGTACTGTTCAAGTTCAATGCTTGCTTGAGGACTGGAGAATTTTTTTCCACTCAGCTCTAACACATGCTACTTTCCAACCAGTGTCAGGAGGAAAAGGAACTGCAAATGAGCTGTGGTCATGTAAGAATAGAAGTTTTCATAGGTCTCGGGGGAGGTTATAAACTTACTAAAGATTTAATGTTTTATTATGGGATTTATTCTCCAACAATACGTTTTATATCTGTATAGTTATTACAAGTAGGCATCACTGAAACTATTATTATTGCTACTGTCCTTATTATTGAAACTATCTTTGGTATTATCCTATTATTATTGATACTATCCTTATAGTATCTTTACTATATGGCACTCTCTGTACCATCAATGACTCTTCCTTACCCACTGAGTTAAGAATAAGTTTTCCAGTTTCTACAAATAATATAGTCCCATCCTCCCTCTTCAGTCTCAGCTTGTATTATTCCCTTGTCATACCATGGGGTACCACTAACTAGGCCAATTGTAACTCCCAACCACATTCTAACTAATGCATTTTCTTGATTTTAAATATATTTGCATAATGTAAGTGCTTAGGTACGATTACAGCAGACATAATTTTTGGTTTATACCTAAGCACATATTTGAGTACATATTTGGAAGCTGCATATTTGAGTCCCTCTAAATTTTGTACTTTTAGCTGGGGCTGTCTGGGAAATTTTGTCCCAGAAACTGCTATTCAGTTCCACAAGTGGCCTTTCCAATCTATATCAGTCTATAAACATGGCGTTTTGTCTGCCGTGGTCCATACCTTGTCTAGGTTGAAACTTCGCAACAACTTTCACAGACAGGAATTTAATGGTAACAGAAACTTGTAATTTTGTTTTCTTACCATTTAGTGTTTGTTTGCTCCTTTTTCTTTCAGATATTTCCCCCAAGATACAGTGGATCTGTGTTTCTGTGAGATGTTTCTTAATTTAAATCCTGTTCAAGACCTAACTCTTAATTTTACCTTCTAAGTTAATTCAGTATACTATATTCTTAACGCCATCAGTACATCACAATTTTTTAATAGAATTAGTCACTGAACGTTTGTATATGCATAATGCACTCTAGTCCCTATTTAAGTTAAACCCTTGTGTGGCTAAAGGCGAATGACACCAAACCACAAATATATATGTTACAAATATCCATATGTATAATATCCTGGCAAAAAAGTCTTTGAGTCACATAGCAGATTCTGTTGAGTGACTTCTGTGGGTGGGGAGAGTAAAGGGGCAGGGGTTTATAAATGCTGATTCCTCAAGAGAGACACATAACATTGTCATACCTTGAGAACTGGTTGGTGGTACAGCAGAAGTGAATGACGTAACAGAAATGATCATCTTTTCTTTTCCTTCTTCCTGTCCTCCAAACACTTCCAGAGAAATAAGTAATCACCGTATTGAAAACTTGCAAGCACATTCTGTGTTCCTGAGGCATTTTTGCCATTTTATGATTGAACTTAGGCTATTCATCACGTACATACTTTTAAGGTGGTGGAGCTCTGTATGAATTAAGCCACCTCCAAGATGGTTAAACAGCATTTAGAACATTCCCTCTCCTAGACATAGAAAGGATTTCTCTTTGGGAATACTTAGTCCCACTTGACTGGTTCACTTATTTGAGCATTCAGACCTCATTGCTCTCTGAGAAAGAAATTACTCTGGAGAGAGTCAGTATGAGATGGTTGCAAGCAAGGGAATAAGCAAGGTAATAGCCTTCTTTATCATTAGTACTTATTCAGAAAGCCATCTGGAGTGTTACACCCATAACCCTCCAAAAAAGTACAAAAGGAGGAATCATGGGATGGAGACTGCCAATTCTCTGGGGAGTTCTAGTCCTTCAAATGAGTTCTCACTAGTACAATCCAACCGCTCCCAGGACATTTCTTACAATTTCTGGGTGGTAGTTTACATTTATCAACAATTGCTATGAGACCTCAAAATTGAGAAAAGTATAAAACTAGAGCTCTAATACTTGCTAGATTGATCAATAACCTTAGGGACTATAGCTTCATGCTTTTTCTTCCCAAACACAAACAAGTTTTAGAAGAAAAGTTAATAAAACAAAAGTAAAAACCATGGGGACTGGAAAAGTTCTTCAGAATAGGAACAAATCATGATTATGGAGGCAAAAGGGTGTAGGCAGTGCTGGATTAACATACAGGGATGTGTGGAAGCACGTGCCAACAAGGTAAGGATCACATTAAACAAAGCGTGGTAACCTTCTCTCAGGTGGGCTTTATTGGTATTCAGAAGGGGAGAGACTGATGCTCAGGGCAAGGCGGCCTCTTGGCAGAGCCTAACAGTTTTGGAACACAGAGGAGAATCTTATTTTTAGCCTTACCGTCCCAGAAATTTAGTTTTGCCATGGCACACAGTTTGGTCACATTTAGAGAGACTGACAGAAGCTAACCAAAGTTAGAGGAAACTAACATGTAGGATAGCCCAGTCAAAGGATTTATAAAAGGCACATGGAGCTTATACATTTTTAAACATCATCTCCTGCTCCTATAGAAATGCGTACATTGGTCCATGCTGTGAAAGAACAACTGTGTGGAAGGACGATTTTACTAGGTGAGAAGGCAGGCCTGTTCACTGCTTTGCCATCTTTCCTAGTGTGAAATTATGGTGCCATCAGAATTCGAAGTGGGTACTTTCCTAGACCAGGAACAAATTTCCTAATAAAATTTGCTAGGAGAAGACTTAAAAAGGCAATTTTCTTTCCACTTTGATATTCAAATGAGCACTGTGCAGACTTCCGCTTTTCTCTCTCTTTCTCTAATAACATGGTAGGAAATGTGTTTGTTGATTTTCTTTTTTCACTCTTGATTATCTAAAACACTGGGATTTGCAGTCCTTTAAGTTTCCCTTTGAGCAGCCATGAAATTAACAATGTTTTGCCTGTGTATGAGGCAGTATTTTTATTGTCCATTAGCTTTGGTTTCCATCAGCAGCTACCGCTATTTGGAGGATGTGGCTCTCCCTAACCTCTGATGGGGCACAGGCCTGTGAGTGTTGAGTCTCTGAGGTGCTACTTGTACTAGGGTGAGCTGGGGGGTCTGGCAGACCTACCAGCTCACTTGCAAGGCCTCCTCCACAAGTCGCTCTTGAGAGACAGCACATTCCATGTTGGTACAAGGCCAAGGAGCCCACAGCTGTGAGTAATCAGCTGGGTGTTCCCTCAGGCTCTTCCAGAGAAACTGAGGTGGGTGGAAGTATGCATACTGAAAATTTGGGTACGTATTTTGTTTCTCAGTGCCCTCTGATTTAGGATACAAGGGCAAAGTAAGAAAGCATGTTCTTTCCCTTGTCATGGGTAGCATCACTCTGGACCTAGACAGGGGAGCAAATCTTAGCCCTTTTCTTGGTTTCAGAAGTTTTAGTTGTGAGTTTTTAATATTTTTGTCAGTGTTTCAAGCAGCTGTTTCTAGAGTTCTGTGAGGGTTTTGCTTATCTTGGCAGATTCACTATCAAGAAGGTACATATCAGGCTTCATAGCAGCTCAAAAATAGCGAGACCCAAAATGCTTGAACTTTTTCCTAAGTGACATTTCTTAATAATGCAATACATTTGGAAATATAGTTACTAAGGTTTTCATAATCATCCTAGGAATGTAATATTTCTGTGGGATATGGAGAGCAAAAATCAAGCATGAGGATTTAAATCCTAATCCTAAGATGAGGATTTATCTATAGCTTTTAAAGTAATTTTTTATCCTCAAGAAAATTTAATAGGAACAGCAGAATTGTGGGACCCCTGTAGCGGTCATGTCTGAGCAAACGTATCTTCATTTGTTAAGTTGTTTACATGTTTGTAGAAGCCTCATTCTCGGCAGCAGGCCGAGAATTCCTACTCAACCAGTTTTTACCTGTGCACAATCATTCTCAGTTTCTGAGTAAGCAAAAGGAGATTGAATATTCGTTTTAAATTTGTTACTTGGCTTACTGTTACTAGAGACATACTCAACTATGAATTTTTAAATCCATGGATTGTTTTAAAAAAAGCCTTGCCAATTCTTTTAGAAATGTGAAAAGAAAACAACTTGGGAAGTAGGGAAAGTATTGAGCTATGAAAGACAGGATAGGGAGAAGTAGAAGGGGAGAAATGTGAGGTTGCTTTCTGTAGTCAGTGCATTTGTCTTAGAAGAAATAATTCTGAGGGGGAAAAAGTGTCTTTCCTTAAGCACATGAAAGGTGCCCAGATTTTATCTAATATTAAAAATCATGACGTGTCAGATGGCTGTCAGGATTCTGAGATAATATTAACTTTCATTTCATGGCAGTGCTCTGCCACTACTAATTTTACACTTAACAGAGTCCATTTCTTCATCTTGCCTTTGGAGTCTCTAAATTCAGGATTTATTGATCTGGTGTCAATCAAGTATGCTTTATTTTCTGAGTCCCTTGCCTCACCTAACTGTCTGTAGCCCCTGCAAGACAGGACACTGTTAACACTGGTGAATGTGTGTGAAGGCCTAGCAAGTGAAAGAGGAAAGGTTTAGCTGGGGTCAGTTTGGGTGGAGCATCAGCGCTAATTGAGAGAGTTCTAGGTCATGGTGCTTTACCTACAGAGAGAGTTGATGTGGCCAGAAGGAGATCCTCAAAGCAGGACTCACATCAGGAGAGGATAGAAGTAGTGATTACAGTGCTAGGGAAAATGGCAGAACAGCTTTTTTGGGGAGAGTAGGTGATAGTGGAGTATTAGCATTTTATGAGAAAAGTAAGCATAATTTATTTAACAAAATAATCAAATCTGATTACTCAATGTTATCAAATATATTTGAACAAAATGTATCCAATGTAAAGTTATGAACAAATATAAAAGTTAGAGAAAAATATCATTAAATATAAATTACTAGCTACTAAGTGACATCTCTGGTCTCTGCCGTTCGTTTGCTTGGATTCCATTCGTCTCCATCCTGGGACCAATGAGATCACTCAGAGCTGTAACCTCCGATGGCGTCAGCCCAATTGGCCTTCAGTATCTTCCTGTCATGTAGCTCCCCTGAGTGGAGTTGTCACTAATACTGCCTCTGGGTGGCTCCTCTGCCTGGACCAAAGCAGTTTTATTTTAGCAGTTTGATTTCTTTGCTTGCCATCTCCAAAGAAGTGGTCGTGCCGTAGTCACTTCATTCTCAGCTGAGGCATCTGCCTGTGCTGTGCACTCCAGCCAGGTCAATCCTGGGCTTTTTGTGGGGGGCTGCGATGAAGTTGGGGGAAGGATATCAGAGGCAGCAGGAGATCAGTGACAAAGAACAGGAGGAATGGCTTGCAGTAAGGATGTCAGGAAAGGGGATTGGGCAGGAAGTGGAAGAGGAGGCTATTAGAAATAAAAATGGCCAACTAAGCTACTGACCGGTGTCTCTAACATTTGCATGACCACAACGAAAGTACCAGTGTTTCAGTTTTTAAAAATAGAAAGGTGAAAGGTAGTGGTTTTCCATCTTGTCTGCACATTGGCAAGTTTATTTTTTAAAATACTGAGGTTTGGGTCACACCCCCAACTCCCCCACCAGAGACACTGATTGAATTGTTCTGGGGTGTGGCTTTCTCATCAAAAGTTTAAAAATCTTACCAAGAGAGTTCCAACATGCAGCCAGTGTTAAGAACTGCAGTTGTAAGTTAATGCTAGGAGTTTGAAAATCAGTATTAAATCCATGAATGGAACATGCAGCTGTTACCTTTATTTTAACCAAAGGGAAACAGGTTCGTTTTTAAGGAGCATCTTCAGGTGCCAGGCATGGCGCTGAGTACTATTACCTTTTTTATTTTTATAGTGATACTGTGAAGTGAGAAGAGTAAACCCAATTTAAAAGGTGAAGAAAGTGAGGCTAAGGGAAGAGAAGTAATTTGCTCAAGGTGACAGTGTTTGTGGAGGTGAAGCTAGCAACTGGGACTCAATCCCAAGCTTATATGATTCATCTTTTTTCTTACCTTTCCTTTAAGACACAGTTGTAAAGGGTAACTTATCATGGCTTGCTTGAAGACCTACATTCTTTTGTGCCTTATATCTAGGGATAAGAAATGAAATCTGTATGTTCTAATCACCATAACCTATAAGATTGCTCAAAATCAGGGTTCAACAAATTATAACCCACTGTCAGTTTTTGGGTGGCTTATGAGGTAGAATGGTTTTTACATTTGTAAATGGTTGAAACAAAATTAAGGAAGGCTATTTCATGGCCCATGAAAATGATACGAGATTCAAAATTTGGTGACCACAGATAAAGTTTTATTGGAACACACTACACTTATTTGTTATGTTTTATCTGGGGCTGCTTTCCCACCACAGCAGCAGGGTTGAGTACTGGCAGCAGAGACCATATGGCCAGCACAGCCTAGAATATTTACTATTTAGCCCTTTACAAAATAAAGTTTGTTGACTTCTGCTCTAAAGTAAAACCTGATAGAGAAATCTTAATGTACAAAACTGACATAGTATAGAGAATGCTTGTTCACATTAACAAATATATAACAATACAAAACAATTTTCAAGGTTCTTTGAAGGTATAAGCTACCCTAGTGCATTTAGGTGTTGGTTTAAAAATCATTAGGTGCCCCCGGGGGTTGATGATTATATAAATGTAAAGCAAAAGCACCATGAACCATTATTCACAGAAGATTAGTTACAGAAAAAGGTAAGAACCCTTACAAATGATGTCACTAGCAACTCAGGATTCATTGTAATAACTCCATTTATTTTTAGCTTTACTTGTAAATTAAGTAGATCAGTGCATGATTCTGTTTCTATTTTTGCACTGTTTCTTTTTCCAAAATTTCTACTTTTTAAAATACTGGTATATATATCAATGTTTTCAGAAATGTACTAATTCAGTAATATGCTATCTTTGCTGTAGCAACTGTACCAGAGTCTCTCAAAATGTGTTCCTTGGATCACATGCATCTGAATCATCTAGGATGCTTGTTTTAAATACAGATTCTAGGGCCTCAGACCAGACCTACTGATTCAGAACCTCTGAGGGCAGGATTCTGCCTTTCTCCAAGCTCCCAAGGTGAATCTCATGTATCTTGTAGAGTGAAAAAACCATGCTACATCATGGGTGGTTCTATTGACAGTTATACTAGGAATAGACTTAGAGGAGCAGCAAGCAGGGTGTCTCTACAGAGAAGTGGAGGAATATCAGGATTCTGTATTCCCAGGGTGTATGAGTGAAAGCAAATAGGGAAACCATCTTGCTAGTAAGAAGCAGATTCATCCAAGTGGACAGAGAAATAATAGAAATGAGGAAACATTAAAAGAATGAAAGCTGGGACGGATTGCTGCTAGTTTGTTTCTGCTTATCAGAATATGATTGGTCTAAGAGCCATTTCCCTTCTTGGCATCCTTTCTTCATCCTAGAAATGACCAAGTGTGCCAGGCATTTATGTTTGCTCTTTCAGATCCACTCTCCATCCCTTTCCATCTACCCTGTTCTCTCTCTGGAGAGTCTAAACTGTATGGACCCCCCTGCCATGTGGCTTCTAGTTGGGGTGATCAGTGGGGTGCCCAAGAAGGAGATCAGAGAGAGGCAGGGGAGTGAGGCCCCCTCACTGTGGAACCAATCTGGCTACCTGTCTCTTTAGACTGATAGTCATTGCTCTGTTCAAGATAATACTCCACTGCCAGGTTCTGTTACATGCTTTTGCCTTGTCCCTTTGGGTCTGAGGGCAGTAATAGCTCCATGGTTGCAAACCTCAGGTTAACTACAAAATCCTTTACGTTTCTACAGCCTGCCCACATGTTTATATATATTTAAACACTCTTTGAGTTTTTCTAATTTGACTATAACATCTGTTTCCTGTTTGGACCCTACTGTAACAGCAACCAAATGTCTACAGGTGGAATCCAAAAGGAAAGGGGGCATCATCTCTTTGGTGAGAAAAGTTGTAGTTCATCAAACATGACAAGAGACCTCACATGTACTGTTATCCCGCCTAAGACCCTCTTCTCTCCACCTCTTTTATCTGGCTAACTCCTGGTCATTTTAAAAGTCTCACCTTGAATGGCAGCTTCTAAGAAATTCCTCAAATGGTTCCATCAAACTGAATTAGTTTCCCCTGCTATACCTTCTCATAATATGCTTTATTTTTTCCTTAATTGTTCTTATGCATATTATAAGTCATTTATCTTATATTATCTTTGGTCATCTCTCACACTAGACTGTGATCTCTAGGAGGACTCTATTTCGTGTTTAACGCCTGCCCTTTGCAAATGCTCATTCAGTTTTTGTTGAATATGTGCATGAATAAAATATATCTATCCTAGCCAATTTCACTGTTATCCTTTTCCCTGGGAAAAACTATGACATATATAAACCGTACCTATATAGCATTCTATTTTCTGTACTTCCATAAACCCAATAATATGGACCAATTATGCCAATGCCCACACAGAACTCTAAATCTCAGGTGAATGGTTCTACTTGTTTCCCAGAAACTTGTCTATTTTATGAAACATTTGCTGTAAGAAAGGAGGCAGAAACCTATCAAACAAATTGTCAGTACTTGATAAAGTAACAACAAGTCATACAAAGCAAGAACAATTGCGTGGTAAGTGTAGGACTGGTGCTAGGTTAAACTCGGTGAGTGGGCATTTAATTTACCTTTTCCTAACAAATGGGAAAAAGACCCACTGGATCCCCACACTCTTATTTCCTCCTCTCCAGAGTATTTCTAATCAGAGACACTAGCAGACATCTACTTATAATAAAAGGCTTCTCCTTAGAGAATCAAAGTGACAGAAATTTTTAGGTAGTAAATTTGACAAAGCGGCAGGTTTTCATTTACTGCATTCTCTTTCTGAGAACTTAGTTACATTTCCTAAATAAGTAGCCTGGATTAGATGAAGAGAAAAAAAAATCTAATCACTCCAAATATTTGGAGATAGAGTAACTAGTGAGAACTCTTCATAATTTGTTTTCTCCATTCCAATGCCTCATCCTGTGTGGATTTCGGTTTCTTTGTAGCCTAAGTCTTTGGGGGATACAGATGTGAATAAGTAAGGTACCCCTACAGATCCACATCCGCCTGTGTTTAATTTGCATTCCACATTTCATCCATTCACAGTCCCAAGCCCATTTCAGTTTTTCTCTTCATGGAACAAAATATCCCAGCCCCAAGGACTCATCTCTTTCTCTTCTTGGAGGACTGCAGTCAGTGCATGTTCTCTTGCCAGCTGCCACCTCATGCTGAGAAATCATGCAGATAGACCACCCTTCTCCAAGTCATCACAAGCCCAGAGATGCTCTTTGTGCATTGCACCAAATGCCACAGTGAAGAAAAGAAAATCAATCAGAATCTTCCTGCATTTCAGTATGAGCTGACCTTCCTCCTTTGTGAATGATTTCAGGGATCAAGAGAAAACTATTTAGGTCCTGTCCACTAATTTGCTAATGTTTGAAATTCCTTTGTTAAAGACTAAACTTAAGCTTAATATTACAGGCCCTGTTTAAAAACAATTTCCCTGTGTGAGATAACACATAGTACATTGTTAATCATTGACATTTCAGTTTGAATAAGATCACCAGATGCATTTTGAAAGTAGATTTCTATAATGAGTAGGGGGCGAAAAAACATGAGGACCCCGAATTAAGCACAGAGGAGAGCAGAAAGGGGACACTTGGCTCTCAGTATAAACAGCATCTACTTTTGCTTCCATACTTCCCTTACCTCAGTCCCAATTTCAACTAACATTGTTAAATTTTGTCAGGTATTGAAGGCATTCCAAATAAAGTAATATGCAGTGAATTTTCTCTGATTATTGCCAAGCCAGATAAGTATTGACTTCATTATTAAAGTATGCATATATTACAGAATTAATATAAAAATGCACATTTTAGACTTGTCATTATTCGTGTATATATATGTGTGTGTGTGTGTGTGTGTGTGTGTATATATATATTTGTATGTGTGTGTGTCTATTTCTTAACATGAGTGAAAACAGTATATGGATTCAGCATTACCCAAGGCAGTGGAATTTAAAGATGTGAAAATACAGCAATCATATACATTAATTTGTACAATTACCCTTCAGTAAATGCAAACAGGGACATTTATTAAGCGCTTCAAAATTTGTATCTCCACCTAGTGGTAACTGATGGAAATAACATGTTTTTAAATTAATATTTTAAGCACCGGGAGTGGATAAATTGAGATGTTCTTGGTCAATCAGCATTCGTTATCAATTCAGTTATATTTTTATATGGGATGGAAAGTACAAAGTAAAGCTAGACGTGCAGTTGGCAAAGGGAAGCCAAGTACTGTTCAACTAACTGTGAACAATATAGAGTAGGCGTAAATTATTCAATATGGAGCAAGCCAGGATTTTAAGCAGTATTTATATAACAGAAATCTCATAGGACTAAAAGATAAGGATGGACGGTTTATTTTGAACATCAAGAAGGGAGCCAGGGAATTACCTCCATTTGCTCTTTTTTTTCTGAGAACATCACCTAATGGCCATCCTTCTCCATGGCTTCCCAGAGTCAGTCTCCTTGATGACAAAGAATGTTTGCGAGAGAAGTCATTTTGGGATAGGAAAGAACCCCTTAGTTTCCTCAAGTGTCTCATTTAAAATCCTACTGAGTGGAAATATCAATAAAAATTTATCTTAAACTGATGTAGGCACAAAGTATATCTGCCTCCAGACTCTGAGGCTGCCAAAGAGAAACACTTAGTTGAGGGAACAACTTGTTAAAAATGTCTAAGTTCCCTGTTCCAAATTTTCTCAGAGCCTTTCTAACATGAATTCTTTACCAGATAAGGTAGAATAAGTCCCTGAGAGAGATACCTAGGATTTTTTTTTTTTAATATATAAAAGAAAGACAAACCTGGTTCCATTTTATCTTTTTTTATGTGATAAAAGAAAGGATTGCTTAGATTTATCATCTACCGTAGAGCTTTCATCCTGCTATGGATGGGAAAAAATAATAAGTCTAATAAACCGACCGTAACATTTATAGATTCACATAATTTACATAAAATTTCATACTATTTATTGTGAGTTGCCTCAGTGCTGGAAGAATCTAATAGACACCTTATGTATGCAGTTCCTTCGGCTTCACCTGTGCTTGCAAAGGACAATGACCCGAGAATTTATTCCAAATTCCATGGACAACTAGGACACTTTATATTTTTTAACTTAGTCTTGAATTTCTGGCTTGAATCACAAGAATTTTGATTCTTCACTTGAGCTTGCTTATTTATTCACTCACAATACAGTGGTGATAGTGACAATACCCTGATTTTCCCTTGAATAATATTTTATTCATTCATTCATTTATTCTGATTTGATTAAAAGAATTCTTTCTGGATTCAATGGCTTTTGGCTGTAGCACATAGTTTTCTGTCTATGTAGTTATTTAACGAATGCTTATTCATCACGTTATATATCACATGTGGAGTTAGGTGCTGGGAATACAATCATAATTTGGGACTAGATGTTTGTAGGAGTTGTTTCTTCGAAAAATATTTATGCCAAGTGCCAAAGCTACAACAAACCACGACATAATTAATGTTTACCTCTGATGACTTTTTACCTTCCTTTTAGTTCTG
Source organism: Globicephala melas (assembly GCF_963455315.2). Taxonomy (NCBI): domain Eukaryota; kingdom Metazoa; phylum Chordata; class Mammalia; order Artiodactyla; family Delphinidae; genus Globicephala; species Globicephala melas. The sequence continues at coordinate 42,471,821 of NC_083325.1, forward strand.
CAAAGATTTCTGCAAGGAACTGCTCTCTACCTTTTTGCAGTCATAACTTAATCCTCCCTGCAGGATGCTGCCTGCTATAGAAGCAGCATCCTTCTGTTGTCTCTTACCTACAGAATTCTGTCCTTTTGCGGCTGAATCACATTGTCACAAAGCACACCCGTAGGCCTGAGCATAAGCAGAACTGTTGGGGGCGGTTATAGAGGGAGCTTGGGCACTTAGGCTGGGGTATCCACCAGCCTAAGGCATCTGAGACACCACCTGCAGTGCTGGACAGAGCCTGGTCAGGAAGTAAAAGGGTATGAGCTACAGACCTCCAGCCAGAGGTGACCAAGAGCTCCCAGTGCTGTCAAGTAGAGCATCATATGAAGGTGGGGGATAGAAGAGATTTTATTTGTCATTCTAGTAGCTCTATTTACAACTTTTAAATATTTAGATATATATTATGTTGACTCCATTTATTCTCCTGCCCCCAGCCCCTCAGAGGTTTAGGATAGGCCTGATAATTCCTTCCCACCCGCTGCCTCTGCTCTGCGCCCGCCCTGCTGGGCATCACTGCCTCTCATCAGCTCCCCTGGCACTGCTGCTCCTCCCCAGCTGCTCTGCCACTGCTTCTCTGGCACCGGGGCCTTTACTGCTGTTCCTCTTAGGAGGTGTGAGAACCCTCCTGGTACAAAAGCTGTTTGGAAAGCACGCTTTGCTCCAGGTTTGTCTTTAATGTTACCCTCTCTCAGAGGTGAACCCAGACTGTACTGCATGTGCTCTTGTTTTGAAAGAGACACTAAGTAAAATACATCTTTCTGTTTTTATATACAGACTTCACAGGACTCAGATATGAGTCCAGTAAAGATAAGAGACATATTCCCATGACAGAGAATATTATCCTGTGAGGAGATCAAAGTTAATTAATTTGCCTAATGATGTACAGAAATAAGTGACAGAACTATGCTTATATCTGTGTTTCTGGTTTCAAATCTAGGGCTCTGCATGTGATGCCAAGCTGGCACTTGGTTTCATTTTATCAGCACTTAATTACTTCCTTTTGAATTGTTCTCTGATTGTTTTATTCATGTTTATTTTCCTTGTCTCTTAAGACTGTAAACCTCTGAAGGCAAAGTCAAACGTTGCCAGGGCACTATAGGATAATGCTGAGAAAATAGTAGATGCTCCGAATAAATTATTGGATAGCATAAGCTTGGTCTTTGGGATAATAATCTGCTCTATCAAAGACAAAAAGTCTTCAGAGACAGGAAAACCTAATTCAGATCTCTGCAATACCACTTACTATTCGTGAGATCTTGGACACATTGCTTAATCTAAGACTTTGTTTCTTCATCTGTAAAATGGGCATGTTAAAAAAATTTACCTAATGGAATGATGATGATAATTCAATTATATAACATAGGTAAAGCACAGAGAACATAATACACTCTTAATAAATATACTGTCTAGCTTCATCCTCATCATCATTTTCTAATAAAATTTCAGAAATCCCATGGCGGATAATATTTTGCCATTTTACTAAGGAGTCAATTTGCTTAATAATCTGGGACAAGAACCCACTTTAAGACTGGTAGATGTGTTAGCAACCAGCTGTCCCATTAACTCCATGAATATTTTAATGAGGTTTACAGCTCCGATGGATCTATTTCTTCATGAACATCAGCAATAAAACTTAGTAGATACCAAGGATATGTGACAGAGAGTCCAGTGGATCATGAAGAGCTGACGCATATTCGTTTCTGGATGTAGTGGGCATGGGTCTCAGGTGGGCTGAGCTGGCATGAAAAGGAGCATCGTAGCCACTACTTCCGCTCAGCCCACTTGATTTTGCAGAGAAAATATTCGGCAACACTGAGAGGCATTATCGGCCGCACTGGGCCACGCACTTACTGTTCTTGAGTGAGCTCATTTTCATACTAAGAAAAAGAAAACCTTCCTCCTCTCTGATCTAAGAACTAGTCCTTGTTTTCTCTATTTCGAGGGAAAAGTTATAAAAGCTCTTTTTGTTATAAATGGGGTCCATTTTACTACCTCATCATAACTCTAGAAATTAACACTTGCATAGCACCTGAAAGTCTTAGAAAGAAAGCACTATCTAAAGAGAAGTTGTCCCACATCTCTCCTGTGTCATATGTATTAGACTCATTTGAAAGTTCCTTGAGGACAGAAACACTGCCGTTTTCTCCACTGTATACAGCCCAGTGCGAAATACATGCTGTGAAAACCAGGGCAGGCAAATCTTTGCTCGGACCCCACCCCATCATATTTGCTTATCCCCGCATTCCTCAGGTTTGATACAGGCCTCAGGCCACCTGCCAGTTGAAGAAACCTCTTTAAAGAATTGACTGTGGGGGGCTTCCCTGGTGGCGCAGTGGTTGAGAGTCCGCCTGCCGATGCAGGGGACACGGGTTCGTGCCCCGGTCTGGGAAGATCCCACACGCCGTGGAGTGGCTGGGCCCGTGAGCCATGGCCGCTGAGCCTGTGCGTCGGGAGAAGCCACAGCAGTGAGAGGCCCGCATACCGCAAAAAAAAAAATTGACCGTGGCTCAACATCTGTCTTTCAGCTCCAGACATAGATGGTTTACTGTGCAAAATAAAAGGCTTGGGTATTCAGTTGACAGAGAAAGTAGAAACCTCTGTGTTTGTTGACAGAAATAAAATGTGTCTTGTCATAATGTTGATATCACATATTAATCGCCCCTGCTGGGGAACGTGGGCCCCCTGGTGCGGTGTGCTATAAATATTGATGTGCTCACCCTGAACTGGCAGGATGCCTGGGAAGCCATGAGAGGTATAGATGAAAGGATTTTCATAAAGGTGTGCTCAGTTGCTCTCCATCCTTCTTTTTTTCTGCTTTGGAATCTATGCATCTCCAACTAATTGCTTCCCCATCCAACCCCACAAAGTTTGAAAAAACCTTTCCAGATATTCCAGGAATATGGTGGACTCTCCTTTCTCGTTTCAAACAGAATACCTAATCCTTGTATCTTTTACATTTTATATGGTTTGGGACAGAAGTCACATCATCCCCAGCTGGCTGCCTATCCAGTAGAGTGAAAAGTTGTCTGGCATCGGCTGCTGGTGAGGAAACATCCAGGCCATTTCAGCTGCAGGGGCAGAACTTTATGCTGGGATGTTATTTTCAGTTCAGGGGACACTTTCCAGTAATCAAGTTGACAGTCTTTCTTAAAGTTACATGCCAACCAGAAGAAAATTGTTGTTTCTGAAGACTGAGCAAATGCTGATGCTCGCAACTGCAAAATGCCAGCTATCTTTTGGCACATTTGCTGTTGTTTCACTGCTGTTTACAAATCCTTGCCAACCATAAGATATAGTCTGAATTGTGACCACACTGAAGTCAAAAATAGGGTCCCTTCATTGAATTATAGGGACATATTCCTTCAGTATACTGCACTGTAGATGATTTCTGCAATAATATATATATTTTTTTCATCTAACAGATATTTATTGAGCCTCCAGTATTATGTCAGGCACTGTTCTAGGTACTGTGGACATAGGGATAAACAAGTGGGGCAGACAGACAAGGTTCTCTGCTGTCACTTTATGGTCTCATAATAGGACCTCCAAAAAGAAAAATAAACAAGGAACACATCAGTTATATATTCCGAACATTAAAACCGAATAGGAGACCTGGTGGTTACTGTGGATTGGGTAGTCAAATAGTATGAAGTGTACATTTTTTAAAGTTACGAGCAGATTACAGATGGGGTAAGAGATTGTGCCAAGCAGCATGTATTCCTCATGCAAAGGTGTTTAATGTGGGAGGGTTAGGCATTTTTAAGGAACAGTTGGTCGGTGCCTTTGAATATTTTTTAATTTTAAATGACAAGAGAGGCAAATTTGACTGAGGGTATGTGAAAAGAGAGTGCAGGAAGCAATTCTTCAAGGATATTTCACAAAAAAATTACTTTAAGGGCTTCCAGCAAAGGTCTGGACAACTAGGACCGAGAGCAGATGGCAAGATCACCCAGTCTTATCCAAGATGAGAAATTTGTTGGTGAGAGAGATTCTAATGGGTCCTCTATCTCAAAAGGCTATCCTGGCACCCTTAGTTTGGAGGAAAGCCCATCTGCCTTGGGAAGCAATGACAATTCCTCTCTTTTGTATCTGTTCTTAGCGCTTGGCATAGAAGTTAATAAACGTTGCGTGCTCACATTTTATAGATGATATCAGTGAGTAAGCAAATGTGAAAAATCTGACTCCTTACCCCAATTTGGAAATCTAGACTAGCCGGAAAGCTACGTAGAATGTCCTGTCCTAACCTCTACCATTCTGAAGCACTTGGAGAGAGAACTTTAAGGTAGAAAGCAGCATATGATTCAGAATATTGCTTAAAATTGCTCTAGACCTTTATTTTTCAATATTTGCAAATGAACATCTTATGAGAAATGCCAGTGAATTGTAGTTACTGGCCTAACTTAATTTGACTTCTTTTTGCAATCTCATAAGTATGCTTAGTCCAGGAAAACGAAGTTTTTTTGTAATGTAGAGTAAAGCGTGCTTCAGACTATTCTCTCAGGGAAACATACATTTAAAAATAGGTCACATTGACTAAATTTGTCTGACTTTTTTTTCATACGGAAGATTTTTTTCAAAGCAATTTTTTCAGTTTAGATGTTTTCCCAGAACCTAAACTATCACATTCACCTCAAATTTCCGCATGGGAAGTTTCTTTTTAGAAATGGTCTGAGAACTGCAATTAGAATTTTTTAGGTGGGGAAGTAGCTCAGGGAAGTTTCTTTTTAGAAATGGTCTGAGAAATGCAGTTAGATTCTTTTAGGTGGGGAAGTAGCTCAGGGAATTTTCTGTATCCAAGGTTTGATAATGACTACTAAAAAAAGTTCTCATATTTAAATGACAATTGACAGCTTAAGAAAGACAGGTTGGATCCCTGTGCCTATCTTCAGAAGCTTAAAGAGATCAAATAATTCTGACTGAAAGCCATGTTAAAGAGCCCAACCAATGTGGGAAATAGATTGTAGAGTCTGATCACAGGTTTTATGCAGAAATTGGATTTCATAGATATAATGTGAATCGCACAAAGCAATCTATCCAACAGGGGAAGGACCTGACAGTGCTTAGAGATTTTATTTTGGAAGGGTTTGAAAACACTGGGTGTTTCAGTTTATTTTAATGACAGATGAATAGGAGATGCTAAATATTTGATATCAAGAATTTTTTTATTGAAATAAAATTGTATTAAATTATTTTCAAAACTGTTTCAAGCAACTTTACCAAAACTGTAGGGCTTGAATCAGTTCTATTCTTTGCAAAGCATTCTATTTCTGTTCTGGATTGGTGAGACAGTAAACATTTGTGAATGTTTCTGGTCCCTACTGAATTTTGATTGAAAAGAGAAAGAATAGGTATTTTGATACTTACTACGTTCTTTTTCTTGGGCTTTCTGACCTTCCCAAAATAGAACTGTCAATTGAATTAAATCTTGTATTGAATACTTTCCAGTGCAAGGCTTGTACTTGAAGAAAAATGAGTGATAAAAGGTCCCTGCCCTTAAGCTATTCAATCTAGGGTTACAGGCATCTTTTTATTGCCCATTGGTTATCACTATCTGAAACTTCTGTATCATCTTAAATTCATCCCCTAAGCCGAATTTAATTCTCACCTTGGTTAATGTTAGTGGTGAAATACAGCCTGAAATATAGAAGACATTCTTGAAGCCTCTCTTTATTTACCCTTCACACTCAGTCAGTTATCAAGTTCTTTCAAATATATCTCTTCAATATGTCTTAAACTGAGTTTATATTCTCATGTCTAAGGACATAATTATTGTTCCTGAATTACTAAAATAGTCTCCTAAATTCTGTATACATGTCTATAAGTATAAAGTTATCAATTATCTTTTCTTGAAAGGTCTGTCCTTCTCATTTTAACTAAATTTTATTTTTTGAAAAATAATGCTTGATTATGAACCAATTTAAGAATACAAATAATTATTACCACAATTTAATGGATGGTTCTGATGGCTTATGTGGTATTCCCAGGGCTTTATGCATATTCTTTCATTTATTCTCACAATAACCATATCAGGTGAGTATTATTAGAATCTGCATTGTAAAGTTAAGCATATAGTATTTAAAGGTTTACTTTTTATAATAAAATGTATATTCTTTTTATGAAAATAGTCTTTATTTTTCTTAGTTGGCTAAGTAAAATATTTGGCTCTTCTAGAGTAATTCTAAGGTGTTGATTGATTGACAGTTAGCTGAAATGCAAAGTAGACAACCTGTTTGATTGTGGATTGGCTTTGAGAGATTATTTTCCCTGATTAGGCCTGTCATTTAGAAAGATACTCTGACAACAGTTTATACGATGTTTTATTGGATATTCTACCACATGGCAGGTATTCCCTAAATTTTTGTTGAATAAATAAGGTTTAAAGACTAGTTGATATGTTGTTATATAGATCAGGAGAGATGAGAACTCAGAGAGAGTGGAATTCATATGAAAAGGAGAGGTCAGATGTTACGTGCCCATAGAGATAAAGTGATCAGAATTTGGTGATAAAAGGAAGAGTCCGGGAGAGCTCTGGAACTTTAAAAGCAACCAGGAGCATAGTGATGTTGCATTGGTACAGAAGGATGAGAATTTTCACGGGGGTGCTGGAATTGATTGAAGCTTTGAACATTTGAGTACAATTACACAATAGTTGTGTCTGTTTATTTTGTTCGTTTTTAAGATGATTATTCTTATTTCAAGCAATTAAAGCAAGTTTCTTCTAGTTCTGTCATACTTTCTAAATAATTTCCAGTCCCCATCCCACTATCAGTATCTATTAAAGGAAAATCTCTCATAAAAATAATTTAGACTGGCATACTTTTCTTATGGGCATTTATATTTTAAACCAACTTTTTGTCTGTGGAATTGTATTCGTGTGTACAGCAAATTACCACAGCATAAAACAACCTGCATTTTATTATCTCAGAAGTTTTGTGGGTCGGGTGTCTGGGCACAGCTTAACTGGGTCCTCTGCTTAGGATATCATAGCTTACAATCAAGGTGTCCTCCAGGGCTGGGTTCTCAGCTGGAGACTCAGGTGGGGAAATATGCACTTCCCCTCTAGCATTGTTGTTGGCAACATTCAGTCCCTTGTGATTTTAAGTTTCATGGAAACTTGCCCTCTCAAAGCCCACAAAGGGAGAAGTAGGCTAACATGATTGAGTCTTTTATAATGTAACATAATCATGGGAGGGAAAGCCTATCACCTCTGCTATATTCTATTGGTTAGAAATGAGGCATAGTTCCTGTTAACTCTCAAGGCGAGGGAATTTACAAGGATATGAACCCCAGAAGGCAGAGATCATGGGGCCACTTAAAGTATGTCCGTTACAGGAATAGAAGAATTGGCTCATGGTAAAAATTTTACTGTAGTTTAATTTCTTGTTTTCCAAATCTCTTCTCAACATATCAGCTTTGGTTAATGAGGACTTAATGCTGTTACCAACGTCCTACTATGGCAAAATGTACTCTATGATGAAATATCTGCTCTATTTTTTCCAACTTTATTGAGATATTATTGACATGTATGTAAGTTTAAGGTGTACAGTGTGATGTTTTGATACACATATGTATTCTGAAATGAGTACCACAATAAGGTTAGTTAACATACCCATCCCTTCACATAATTGCCTTTTTATTTTTATTTTTTTGATAACATTTAAGATCTATTTTCTTAACAAATTTCAAGTATAAAATACAGTATTGTTAATTGGAGTCACCATACTATAAATTAGATCCCCAGAACTTATTTATCTTATCACTGGAAATTTGTACCCTTTGACCAATATCTCCCCTTTTCCCCCATTGTCTCTGGCAATCACCATTGTACTTTGTTTCTATGATTATGGCTTTTTCAGATTCCACATATAAATAAGAGAATGCAGTATTTTTCTTCCTCTGTTTGACCTATTTCATGTAGCATAATGCTCTCAAGGTCCATCCATGTTGTATAAATGGCAGGTTTTCCTTTTTTATAGCCGAATAATATTCCATTGTATGTATATACCACATTTTTTTTGCTCATTCATCCTTCCGTGGAGACTTAGGTTGTTTCTATTTCTTGGCTATTGTAGATATTGCTGCAATGGATATTGAGATGCAGATATCTTTTCAAGATAATGATTTCATTTCCTTTGGATATATACCTAGAAGTGGGATTGCTGGGTCATATAGTAGTTCTATTTTGTAATTTTCTGAGGAACCTCCATACAGTTTTCCATAGTGGTTGTACCAATTTACATTTACACCAACAGTGCACAAAAGTTTTCTCTTCTCCCATCCTCACCAACACTTGTTTTCTTTTGTCTTTTTGATAATAACCATTCTAACAGGTGTGAGGTGATTTCTCATGGTGGGTTTGATCTGCATTTCCCTCCTGATTAGTGATTTTGAGCATCTTTTCATGTATTTTATGGCCATTCGTATGTCTTCTTTTGAAAAATGTCTATTTAATAAATCCTTGTTCATTTTTCAATCAGATTGTTTGCTTTTTCCTGTTGTTTCTTTTTTATATTAACCCCTTATTAGATAGATAGATTGAAAATATTTTTTTCCCATTCTATACTTTGCCTTTTCATTATGCTGATTGTTTCTTCTGTTGTGCAGAAGCTTTTTGTTTGGTATAGTCCCAGTTGATTTTTGTTCTTTTTTGCTTGCACGTTTGGTATCATAGCGAAGAAATCATTACCAATACCAATGCCAAGGAGATTTTCTCTATGTTTTCTTCCAGGAATTTTAGTTTTGAATCTTATATTTAAATCTTTAATACATATTGAGTTAATTTTTGTGAGTAGTGTTAGAAAGGGGTCCAATTTCATTCTTTTGCATGTGACAATTCAGTTTTTCCAACACCATTTATTGAAGGGATTATCCTTTACCCCTTTAATATTCTTGACTCTCTTATCAAATATTAGTTGACTATATATGCATGCATTTATTTCTGGACTCTCATTTCTGTTTTATTGTTCTGTGTTTCTGTTTTGATGCCAGTACTATACTGTTTTGATTCTATAGCTTTGTAATAAAGTTTTGAAATCAGAAATTGTGATGTCTCCAAAGTCAGAATTACGTTGGCTATTTGCAGTCTTTTGTGGTTCCAAATAAATTTTAAAATTGATTTTTCTATTTCTGTGAAAAATTGCTATTGGAATATTGATAGGGATTGCATTGAATCTATAGATGGCTTTGGTGGTATGGACATTTTAACAATATTAATTTTTCCACTCCATGAGCATGAGATATCTTTCCATTTATTTGTTTTTTTTTCAGTTCCTTTCAACAAAGTTGTAATTCTCAGTACACACATCTTTCACCACCTTTGTTAAATTTAGGCTTAAGTATATTTTTTATTTTTGATGCTATTATAAATGTTTTCTTTATTTCTTTTTCAGATAGTCCATTGTTAGTATATAGAAACACGGCTGATTTTTGGATGTTGATTTTATATCCTGCAACTTTACTGAATTTGTGTATTAGTTCTAATGCTTTTTTTGGTAGAGTGGTAGAGTCTTTAGAACTTTGTATATATAAGGTCATATCATCTGCAAAAAGATAATTTTACTTCTTTTTGTCTGATTAACGATTCTTTTTTTCTTGCCTAATTGATATGGCTAGGACTTCCAGGACTGAACTGGGTTAAAATGGTGAGAATGGGTAACATTGTCTTGTTACTGATCTTATAAGAAAACCTTTCAAGTTTTCACTATTAAGTATGTTAGCTGTGGGCTCAGCATATATGGACTTTATTATATTGAAGTACATTCCTTGTATACACAATTTGTTGAGAGTTTTTATCTTGAATGGATGTTGAATTTTGTTAAATGTTTTTTCTACATCTGTTGAGATAATCACATAATTTTTATCATTAATTCTATTAGTATGATATATCACATTTATTGTCTTGCCTGTGTCGAACTATCTTAGCATCCCAGGAATGAATCCCAATTAATCATGGTGTATGGTCCTTTTAATGTGCTGTTGAATTCAGTTTGCTAGTATTATGTTGAGAATTTTTGCATCTATATTTATTAAGGATATTAGCTTATAGTTTTCTTTTATTGTAGTGTCTTTCTCTGTCTTTGTATCAGGGTAATGTTGGGCCTTGTAAAATGAGTTTGGGGTTGTTCTCATCTTTAGTTTTTTGGAAGAGTTTGAGAAGAATTGGTGTCAGTTCTTTAAATGTTTGGTAGAATTCACCAGTGAAGGCATCTGCTTCTGGGCTCTTTTAGTTGGCTGGTTTTTGTTTACTGTTTCAGTCTTCTTACTCATTATTGGTCTGTTCAAATTTTCTGTTTCTTCATGATTCAGTCTTCGCTGATTTTATGTTTCTAGGAATTTATCTGTTTGTTCTATGTTACCCAATTTGTTGGATATTTATAACTGTTTCTAGTAGTCTCTTATGATCCTTTGTATTTCTGTGGTGTCAGTTGTAATGTCTCCACTTTCATTTCTGATTATTTCAGTGTTCTCTCCTTTTCTCCTGGCTGGTCTAAAGGTTTGTCAATTTTGGTTATCTTTTCAAAAAATCAGATCTTAGTTTTGCTGGTCTTTTCTACTGATTTTCTATTCTCTATTTCATTTATTTCTTCTTGAAGTGTAAAAGTTAGGTTGTTTATATGAGATTTTTCTTTTTTCTTTTTTTTTCTTCTTTTTTCTTAATGTGTAGGCATTTATCACCATGAACTTCCTTCTTAGAATTGCTTTTGCTTATACCATTAGTTTTGGTATGTTGTGTTTCCCTTTTCATTTATTTCAAGATATCTTTTGATTTTCCCTTTTGATTTCTTCTTTGACCTGTTGTTCAGGAGTGTGTTGTTTAGTTTCCACACATTTATGAATTTCCCACTTTTCCTTCTGTGTTTGAATTTATAGTTTCATACCACTGTGTTCAGAAAAGATACTTGATATTATTTCAGTCTTTTACATTTGCTAAGGCTTGTTTTGTGACCTAACATAATATCTATACTGGAGAATGTTCTGCATGCTCTTGAGAAGGATCTATATTCTGCTGCTGTTGGGTGGAATGTTCTGTATGTGTCTGTTACATCTATTTGGTCTAAGATATAGTTCAAGTCCAGTGTAATGATTTTCTGTCTGGATGAGCTATCCAGGGCCAAAAGTGAGGTATTGAAGTACCCTACTGTTTTTTGTATTGCTGTCTACTTGTTCCTTCAGATCTGTTAGTATTTGCTTAATATATTTAGGTGCTCTGATGTTGGGTGCCTGTTTATTTATGCTTGATATATCCTCTCGATGAATGTACCCCTTTTATCATTATATAATCACCATATTTGCCTCTCATGACAGTTTTAACTTAAAGTCTATTTTGTGTGATATAAATTTAGCTTCCCCTACTCACTTTTGCTTTTACTATCCCTTCACTTTGAACTTATGTATGTCCTTAAAGCTGAAGTGAGTGTCTTGTAGGCAGCACTTAGTTGGGTTTTGTCTTCTTGTTTTTTAATCCATTTGACCACTCTATGCCTTTTGATTTGAGGATTTAATACATTTACATTTAAAGTAATTATTGATAGGTAAGAACTTAGTAATTCCATCTTATTAATTATTGTATGCTGTTTTGCAGTTTTCTTGTTCCTTTCTTCTCTTTTGTCATCTTTCTTTGTGAATTGATGATTTTCCAGAGTGAAATGCTTTGATTCCCATCTCTTTATCTTTTATCTATCAACTGTAGGTTTTTGCCTTGTGCTTACCACAAGACTTACATAAAATATCTCATATAGAGATATAATAGTCTTTTAAGCTGATAACTACTCAACTTCAATCACATATAAAAATTCGACCCTTATACTCTCTCCCCATATTTTTTGATGTCTTATTTTACCTCTTCTTATATTATCTATCCATTAAAATTATTATAGCTCTATTTATTTTTAATACTTTTGTCCTTTAAACCTTTTTTATTTGAGTTAAGTGATTTGCACACCACCAAATTACTGTATTAGAGTATTTGAATTTGACTATATGCTTACCTTTACAAGTATGTTTTGTATTTTCACATCATTTCATGTTACTAATTAGAGTCCTTTCATTTCAGCTTGAAGAACACCTTTCGGCATCTTGTAAGACAGTTCTAATGGTGATGAACTCCTTCATTCCTGAAAAACAACTTTGCCAGGTAAAATATTCTTGTTTGGCAATTTTCCCTTTCAAGAGTTTGACTCTATCATCTCACTCTCTCCTGGCCTGCAAGGTTTCTGCTGCAAAATCCACTGATAGCCTTACGGGGATTCCCTTATATATGAATTAATTTTTCTCCTGTTGTTTTTTCTTGCTGTTAAAATTTTTCTCATTGTCTTTTATTTTATTTTTTTAACATCTTTATTGGAGTATAATTGCTTTACAATAGTGTGTTAGTTTCTGCTTTATAACAAAATGAATCAGCTATACTTATACATATATCCCCATATCTCCTCCCTCTTGCATCTCCCTCCCACCCTCTCTATCTCACCCCTCTAGGTGGTCACAAAGCACCAAGCTGACCTCCCCGTGCTATGCGGCTGCTTCCCACTAGCTATCTGTTTTACATTTGGTAGTGTATATATGTCCATGCCATATGTCAGCAAGTGGGCAGGCCTGTTGTTTATGTACACAGGGGCCATCGTGGTATCTGGGTCCATGTGGAAAGGCCTAGCGCTGGAGTCTGCAGTGATGGGCCTGGGACCTGGGTCTGCATGGGCAGGCTTGGATCATGGGTCCAGAGGGCCAATCAGGACCCAGGGACCACTGGGGTGGGCCTGGAATTTGGACTCACCTCACTCTCCTTCTCCCATGGGGAGAGGGTATCTCTCTGCGTGTTGGGCTGCCTGGGCTTGGGGAGGAGTGATGAAAGTAGTATGAATCTGTCTTTCCTACTGCCTTCATGCATCTTTTCTAATTTCAGTGCTTCACCCAGTGCTATAATTCTTTACCTGGAATTCTTGGCTCTTACGAAATTATTTTTGCATGTGGATAGTTGTTCAAATTGATGTTTCTGGGGAGGGGACAAGCTCTGAAATTCCTATGCCACCATTTTTGCTGATATTACTCTCCCCATATTTTAGTTGTGTTCTTTAATCTCAGATATTAGTTCCAAGTATGGTAAAAAACAAAGGAAAAAACCAATAAGCTAGCAAACCAGAGCCAAAATAAATAAGCAAGCAAGCAAAAAAGCAAATAAGCACAACAGAATCTTCAGCCATCTTGAGAGTCAAATCCAGAAGGAGGATTTCTAAAGTTTCTAAAGACAACAGGTCCCAGAGAAGTATTTATCAACCCAAAGTCTCTTGGTGCTTTCCTGAAATCTCCAGTTTATTCACAGATATGATTTTTATTAAAGCAACTTGGCCCATATAATAGGAAAAAGCAAAACTGTTCCTTAGAAAGATAATTATCTGCTCATTAGGTGTTTATTTTAAAAAATGAGCTATATTCTCTTTCCTTTGCATTTGATTGTTGAATCATTGAGTTGTAGGGGATGTATTGTGGGTGAAGAGGAGAATCATGTAAGAACAATAGCAAATCCCTTGCCTGGAATTTGTTTTTTAGTTTTTGACTTATGCCTTCAGTCCTCGTAAAGATTCTTATAGTGGTGAATTTCAAAATTTATACTTGTGCTTTGATTTATTAAGATAGTAACACAAGGAAAATAAAGTTGTAAAGATTTTGTAGAAAAGTTTACTAATTTGTTTTTGGTTAGGATTTTGTTTACTTGTTTAGAAGAAAGATTTGTGAATATTTAATTATCAACATTTTTTTAACATCTTTATTGGAATATAATTGCTTTACAATAGTGGGTTAGTTTCTGCTGTATAACAAAGTGAATCGGCTATACGTAAACATATATCCCCATATCTCCTTCCTCTTGCGTCTCCCTCCCAAATGATATATACTGATCCATCCATTAGACCTGAAGCTCTCACCCTTTATATCAAGTTTAAATAAAGCTTTTAGACCCAAAATATTTTTATTTGATCTGAAAAACAGTATTGCAAATCCTGCCTGGAATCTTTGAAAACTGATTGAGGCTGTACTTATGTAACTCATGGTGTACACAAAGATCATGGGCTTGTACAGACAGTCACTTTGGACGGATTATTCTAATGTAGAATTGTCACACCTACAAATGAATTACTTGATGGCTGAACTTATGGTGTGACTAACACATGCTTTGCTAGTTAACTTCTGTGTGTGTGTTTGAATAGATAGATAAATTAGAATTTTATTTAATAGTGAAAATAATTGTTTGGATAATATATTCAATCCCTCCTTACTAAGGACTTGGTGATACCCTTCATTGCATCAGGTCCAGAGAGTGTTTCTGTCATGGTCCTGATTGTATCATGTTTTGATGTCCTGATTTGATGTCATCTCAAGAAAGTTATTCTGAGTTTCACCTTGATAGAGGTTAGATTAAGAGAGCCATTGCAGATTGTATGCAGTCTCTTTTTGTAGTTTCTCAGCTATATTTCTATGGTTCTACCTACTATTTTGCTTAATTTTCTTTTTATAGGTATTTGAGTTGCTTGAAGTTGAGGAATTTTCTCATGTTCAGTGTATTTCTGGTAAAAGGCTATGTATGCCCTAGAAAGTAAACATTTTTCTGTGCTACTCAGACAGATATTCCAGGTTAAAGTCATGCTCTCATTTTTTTGCAGGAAAAGGATGATCTCTAGGTTGAATATTCTGAAAACAATGGGGTACAATATTCATGAAGGATTAAATCAGTGTTCCCTCCAGTTTTACTATTAAATTATCAGGGTTTGGTATTTACCTGGTTCATTCCAATGTGTTTGTGAGATGACATCTACAGAGATTTGTAAGCTTTTCAAACCAGAGAGCAAAATTACATCAATATTCTTAAGTGCTTTGAAATGAGGCAGTGTGAAAATCAGATCCAAGAGCTTGACTATCAGAATTCATTCCTTCTTTTTACTCTGTTCTTTTCCCTATACCTAGAGCTCCATCTTTCCTCTGTACATGGTGCCTTTTCTTTTATCCTAACTCTTCTCCCTTCCACCTTTTGCAATAATTATATAACATGTAGCTCTTTGGCCCCAGACTTAAATTTTAATAATTTTATAATTTTCATCTCTTACATTCTGTTCAGTCATTTTACCTTAGGAGACAGTATTGAAAATAATCCCTTCAAGGTGACGTGCTAAGAATATGAGTATACAGTACTTTTAAGGTTTTTATTTTTTTTATTGTTGACTTTTAAAACTAAAATGTGTTATTTTGATTTAAGTGATATATTTTGGAAGAAAGAAGTCATATTGGCTCTAAGTAAGTCAAATGTAGATAATGACAGTAAGTTAACAATCCTTTATGCATAGAATATCTGCTTAATGTATAGTTGACCAGGAAAGTATCTCGATGCCTTAGTTTTCCTCTTTTTAAATAGTCACTTGGCCTCATATTTCATTAAACCCCTGCAGTAGGAAATTTGAGCTCTAATAATAAATTATATAAAAACAACACTGAGATATAGATAAAATCTTGCTATTTTAGCAAAGATACTCTACACGTTCTTCCAAATGTTCATATTTTACAAGGAATGTACTCCATATTGAACTTATACTGGATGCTTTTAATTATATAGAATGGATCCTGAGGTTAAATGTGTGACCATAGAGATAGCATTGCATGGTTAGTTATTAATGTTAATTGAGCTTTCATTCTGTGAGGTGCACAGTACAAAAGAAATAGAAGTTCAGATGCAGGCTTCCTTGCAAACTGATCATCTAATGGGAAGATAGAAGTCATTAAAAAACGGCACCCAATCCTGAATTTCCATGGCTAGACATCAAAAGGTCTAATGTTATTAAACTCTGTATTTGTATAACACTTTGAAATGTACAATCTGTCCTCATATATGATATCTCTTAAGATCTCTTAGGATACTGTGAAAACTACAAGGTGTGGTGAAAGAGCATGAATTTGGTTTCAAATAGAGCTGGTTCTAATCCTGTTCTGCCTCTTCAGTTGAAGATTTAAAGACCTCTGCACCTGTTTCCTCAGTTGTATAATGAGGATAATAACATGCCTTTTAGTGCTGATTTGAGATTTATAGGAAATGACATGTTGTAGGATGGTCACTTACTTCATATAGTAAGTGACCAATAAATGTGTGCTCCTCTCATTATCCTTTTGCAGATGAGGAAACTGAAGCCTTTGCTTGGGACTAGGTCCTAGGCCTCCTAAACAAGATCAAAGCTCTGTTCATTATGCCACACTGTTGGGGTTATCATGTGTGCTTAGTAGTCTGAAGGCTTACCATAGAGAACATCTTAATTTCAAGCCTATGCTAAAGACTTACCAGTTCTTATTATAGTTTTTCCCCAGAGATTTTGCATCCCTATGCTCCCTTTGATTTGGTAAAGGTTACTTTGTCTGATAGAAGAAAATAGTATATATCTATTGTTCCCTATCCACAGATCAGCTTTTTTGTACTTGATAAAATGTTTGATCATTTCAGAGATGCTATGAGCTCCACAAATTTCATCGTATCTTGCATATCTTATACTAATTCATAAATTTTATTGTCCTTTCTCTGCCATGTATCAAAGGGGGTTGGCAGGGAGTAGAAGTTACTAGATAAAAATATATAATCAGGGCTTCCTTGGTGGCGCAGTGGTTGAGAGTCCGCCTGCCGATGCAGGAGACACGGGTTCGTGCCCCGGTCCGGGAAGATCCCACATGCCACGTAGCGGCTGGGCCCGTGAGCCATGGCCGCTGAGCCTGCATGTCCGGAGCCTGTGCTCCGCAACGGGAGAGGACACAACAGTGAGAGGCCTGCGTACCGGAAAAAAAAAAAAAAAATATATATATATATATATATATATATATATATATATATATATATAATCAATGGGAAGATGGTAGGACCTTACAAAGGTCAAACAGAGAAAACAATAACAAGAGAAATATGTGGGCATGTGTATTAGCCAAGGCCATGGATATGCCCAGGGTGTTCTAAGAAACACGCCAACTTAATGGAAAGAGTGAAGCTAACCATGCAGAGAGGAAGTGTGGGCATGTGACCTGCCTGTGCACACTCCCTAATTTGATATTTCTTGGAAGACCCAAGGCAGTACTGATGTAGAAGCATACTTATTGATCTTAAAAGGAGTTTTAAAAAATATAACATTAGCTTTATATAACTTCATTACCCTTACCAAATATGTTTTGTGTAGATATACTGGCTACCTTTTTCCTGGGTATCTGTGGTACAGATACATTGAATAACATTGAGATGAGATTTGTACACGTCCTCTAGGTTTCAAGAAGACGGTGTCTATCTCTAAAGTTATTAGAAAAGTGATCACTTTTGTTCATGCCTGATTAGTGTTGTATGGGAACTAGAAAGAAAAAAAAAACTTTTTCTTGAAATGAATTTGTCTTCCTACATAGCTAGTTGGAAGAGATACTTCCCATCTACAAATATCTTCTTTAGAATACTTACAAGACTTTTTCTCAAATGTAATACAGCAACATCTACTCAGAGTTTTCCATTGGCTTTTAAGTGAATAGAAATCAGGGTGCTATTGAAGAATAAGCAGATTTTTCTCCTTAAAGTGAATATGATTTCCATTGTTTTGGCTTGTCTCCATTTTTGGGCTATGAGGTTTATAGTTCTAGCTTCTTAACAAACTAGTTCCAAAGTCTCTCTCAGTATGTGCAATGGGTATTCAGCTGTATGTTTCTCCTGATGACCAGTGCTTTGAAGGAAGCTAAAGTATTTTTAAAGCTCAAGTGCTCAACTAGGAATATTTGAGATTCTACAGATTTAATAGCAATGCAATATTCCCCCAAACTGTAAAAGTAGAAAAGCTGGAAACAGAGTGGAAATAGTGGAAAAGTAGAGCTTTTTTTTAGGTAGTTGCTGAGCTTATGATAATAAATATACTTTTCTTCGGTTATAGCAGTCATATCTAAACATCATAGGATACTAGAGTTAGAATAGCCTACAGATCATTTATTTTAACTCCTGGTATCACAAATGATGAAGGTGAGACTCAAAAAGGTGAAGGTGAAGGTGCAGGTTATGTAACTAGTTATTGGTCAAATGAGTCATAGCCATATCTCTTGATGTTTCTTTTTCATTGTATGATGCATAATGCACCACTCTCTTTGAAAACAGGTCTTTTGCCCAGAAGAACTTCCTTAGAAATCTAATTATGTGAGGATTACAAGGCTGAGAAATAGTGATAGCTCAATGTCAACTCATTGATCTGGTGCATATTCACAATGAATGTAATTGATACACAATTACAGAATCATCAGATACCAGTATTAGGTTCTTTCATCTTAATTACTTATAGAAAAGATATTTTATTTTCCTTTTTATATATAGAGATGACCCAACAAATCTCACTTCTTATACCTCTTTTTAAAATTCCAGACAGAGATTCAGTTTCCTCACTGGTATCATTCTATAGAGAGCTCATTTTAGCCAATGAGAAATAAAGTGGCTTTATTCTAACCTTCCTGATGTCCTCTGCCTGGACCTCCCCAAATACCAGAATCACCTAAGACTTAAAATCAATTACAGTTGACATAGGTACCATGTTGTAATCCTCCTATATAATTAAACAGTTTAATTGTCATTGTTTCATAATGTTTGCTAACAGCAGAAACCATCCAGCTGGTGGCTGTGTTCTTTCAAGAGGCGCTTAGTACAATTCTCCTAAACCGAAGAGAACTTAGATGCAGATAAAAATCACAACCTCTTCACTTTGCATTTTTAGCACATGCCACATTGTAGTCTATTCACCTTATGCATTTTTGTTGAAAGTTGCAAGGATATGAAAATAAAGAAATTAGTTACAGACTGGGCTGTAAAGAAAAGAATGTAGAATGGAAATATAAACTAATGTGAAAAACTTGCTTCAGAACTCGTCCTTTAAATATTCATATTCAAGTTCTTTAATGGAATGAGTTTTCTTTTATATGCAAATTAGTGTTTCTGTTTGACAGTTTGATTTTATAATTGTGATATGATTTCACCTCTTTGAGTCTTAGTTTTCATATCTATAACATGGAGATGGTGATAGTTCCAACATCTCTGGAGTTTTAGATTAAAAAATATACTATATACTTGAAAACACTGTATATGTTTTCAAAATACATAGGCATATGTTTATGATTGTATACTGTTAAGGAAGCAATTTGATGAAATGATATCTAGTTTCATTTCCAACTCCCAAGTTCTACAGTACCACTCCGTATCATCTAACACATCAATACTTCCATAAAGAGCCAGTCCGTTTCTCTCAGACCAATGGAAATGCTGCCTTTCTCTTCTTCTTCTACCCCCTGTAGCATGTTAATTACAACACTGATCATTATTCATTTTTGCAACTCCCAGAAAGTACCTGCTCATTGCCTATTCAATGAATAATCTTGTTGCTTCCAAACCAAGGACGTCTACACTGCTCTGTAGCTATCATTGTATAGCGTATTGTAAAGAGCCAATAAATTGGCTGACCAGTTACCTAAAACCCCACTGCTAAAAAAATGTGGGAAAGGTCACTTAGTCACTTTGCATCCTATGCTTAGTCATCTGCATCCACCAAGTTTTACTATCTTTCTTAAAAAAAAAAAAAAAAAAAAGCAGTCAAAGAATGGGTTGATTATTGGAAACCTTTCCTCCCTCTACTCCTGAAGATGTAACTCAGCAGCAGCTCTCAGTTCTTACTGTGTATTGCCCAAGTGTTGAAATGTCTCTATTGTTGAATTTATGAACTAATCTTGGTTTTCATCTCTCTACACCTGATCACCCACACCCACTAAATAGAATGACAGTAGTTACCATGTATCTGCCTTCTTGTAAGAACCTTTGAAATTATCTTTGCAAAGTACTCTGAGGCCAATAAGAAAGAGACACCCCAAATATATACTGGTATTTTCTCTTCCTAAATTTCACTGCTCATCTTAAAAGTTAATATTTTCTCTTTGGAATTCTTGAAGATAGTTTTATAAACTGGCAGAAAAGTTTTCAGTACCATGTTATCAAGCCCCTATGCTCCTTTTTTAAAATTTATTTTATTTATTTATTTTTGGCTGTGTTGGGTCTTTGTTGTTTCTGTGCTGGCTTTCTCTAGTTGTGGCGAGCAGGGGCTACTCTTCATTGCGGTGCGCGGGCTTCACTAGTTGTGGCATGCAGACTCAGTAGTTGTTGCTCGCAGGCTCCAGAGCTAGATATGCATCTAAATTTGTTGAAATATTGACCTTATTCTCAATAAAGGGCAGATATCTAAGATGTTTTCTCTGAAAGCATAATAGGGAAACAGTACAACACCCTCTAGAAGATGAAGTCATACAAAGCAGCAGTTCACCGGAATCAATGGCATTCTCCTCTCAGAGCTCAGATGCTCCTTTACTCTATCATTAACATGGAGGTCCTTGCTCTCAGCCTAACCATTTTCCTCTGGGGCTCTTTGGAATAGAATGTAAAGTTTCTCACATGCTTTGCTAACCTTAGTTCAGCCAGGTGAAAAGGGAAACACGGGCAATTTTGCTGTCACCATTCTTGTTATCTCAATTATGATGTAGATATTTATGGGTTAGGTGGTCTCAGTGCCTCCTGGCTTTCTAACAGCACCCCTCACTGTGTTTCCCTCCTCCAACTTTTCCTTCCAGTGAGAAGCCTAATCTTTTAAAACAACTTGTCAAAAACTATCACTGACATCCACTGCCTGCACATAAAATCCAGACATCTTAGCCTAATGTCCGAAACCTTCCATGATATGACCCTAACCTGCTTCCTAGCCATAAATCTGACTTTTCCCTTGGTTGAACTGGTATTCTACACAAACTATTCTATTCAATGCTTATTTAACCTGTTGTTTAATGGTCCATGTCCTATATTTTTGCTGTTTCCTAGCCCCTGTTTTTCCTTCCACCAGAATTGTAGGCCATGTTAAAATCCCTCTTTTTTTAGCCATCCTAGTGGGGGGAAGTAGCACCTATATTTGGGACAGTTCAGTACTACCCTTAGGTATAACCTCTGTTGTTAGTATTGTTATTGTTTTTATATGTCTTACATCTGTCACTGTACCAAAAGCTCCATAGGACAGAGTTTATGGATCAGCCATCCTTATCATCCTCACAAGATCATATTCCTAGTCTGCGCTCAAATATGTATTTGGTCAAAGATACCTAACAATTTTTCATACCACTATGGTTAGTGTTGCAGGCCCTGCCACAGAAATTTTAAATATATACTTTTATTAAGTTAATAAATCTTCACAGTGATATTGCAAGATAACTACCAATACTATTAATTTTTTAAAAAGGTGAATTGAACTAAGATCCAAGAAAAAATGAAGTGACTTGCCAAGACCATAGAGTCAAAGTGTCTGCGGCAGAGTTTTTGAACAGGTTTATTTCACTCAAGGAACATCATCCCAGTAAGGCTGAGGCAAGGATTCTAATATTAAAAACAAAAACAAAGGCAAAATCATTTGTGCAAAGCGTGTCAGGCTGGTTTGTGAGACAAGAGCCCCCCAAGCTACTGAAACAACATGAGTAAGAGAAATATCCAGAGATTGAAACATTTCAGGAAAAACCCCTTACCACAGATTGTATGCAGGTACTATGTTCACTGTCAGATTTGAGTTATGCTTCAGACAATGAGATTCCGTGTTCACTATTCTGCTTGAAGCTGATATATTTAGGGTCAGCTGTAAACCAATTTGTGAGGGAGAAAAAGTTGTGTTATATATACTTGTGTGTCATTTGCTGGGGCATAGCCTGACCTACATGAGTCCCTCCAAAATTTCTCAGTCTGCCTTATGTGTTCCACTGACAGCCCATGTTTAGATCCAATTTCTGAGCCAATGTCAATCAAAGCTGGCCTTCTGGGGCTTAGAATTATGTCACCTGTCTTAGATCTGGTAACTGGGTTGTGATTGCTGACTCTGAAATTATTTCCATGTTCCTTTTGTTGTCAGGCTATGTCTTGGTACATCTGGAACTGATTTCCCTAGGGAGAGAGTTTAGATGTGGACATGGGAAGTGCAAACTGAAGCACAGTGTCAAGATTTACCAAGGATGTAAGCAGCCAAGTTGTATTAGAGCAAAAATGTTGCCCAAAACATTTTACCAAACAAATAGGATGAAAAAAGAGTTCTAGGATATAGAAGTCAGACTTGGTGCTAAATGATCTAAAGCAAAGGAGTAAGTGGATGAGAAGCACTGAGTCAGAGAAGTCCATGACTAGGGGAATAGGATGAGACCCTGGGAGGATCAATGCAAGAATGATCTTTGGGGGCTCAGGACATGGTCTGAGGTCAGTAAGATGATGCCATAGGCAAGGCTTACTTTATTAAAATTTTTTTAAAAAATTTTATTGGAGTATAGTTGATTTAAAATGTTATATTTATTCATTCAAAATATATCCATGTGATGACTTCCATTCAATCATTCTTCCATTTAGCAGAAGGGATACAGTGCCGGTTCAAAAGGGAGTTTTCAGTTAAGCAAGTAATACAGACAGAAATCAAATAATTATACAAGTAGTTGAGAAATTATAATTTTGAAAACTCCTGTGAAGGAAAAGACTTCCATGGGGAAGAATCATAGATGAGACTGACGGTGAAATATTAACCACCTGTAGGATGGAGGGTGCACATCAGACAAAGGAAACAGGAAAAAACATGGTATATTTGAGGAACAAAGAGAAGTCTGGCATCACTGGAACATAGCAAGAGATAAGTGAGTGGCATGAGAAAAGATTAGAAAGGTAAACAGGAGCCAAATCCATAAGGCAGATATTGCTACTGTTATCCCAGTTTCCCGATGAAACATCTGAGACTCAGATAACTCAACTCCTTAACTCACCAGCTAGGAAGGGGTCAAACCAAAATATGAATCAGGGCTATTTAAGTGCATAGGCTATTTCCATAACCTATGTCACAAATGCCTTTATATAGTTCCTGCAGACTATATTAAGGTTTTAAACTTAATCCTAAAAGCAATGGTAAGTACACTGAGAGATATTAATAGCAAAAGTGGGATAAAAGATAATTTGGGCTGGTCGATGGAGGATGGATTGGAAAATGACACTGGTTAGCAGCCTATTGGAGTGGATAGAATACTGTGCTATCTAACACATTCTTAAATTTCCTCATCACCTAACTGGATGGGAACTTTGAGATCAGCTGATCATTCACCTCCACTATCTATCCAAGAAGGTGCTGAGGTCTAGAGTTATTTCCTCTGAGCCACAATTTTATGCTGCCGTTCATTTCATGTAACTGTAAGCAGTTTGGAGGACTGGCAAATCATTCAGTACTCCAATATTTCTTATTGCAAGCTGAGTAGTTGCCAGTAAGAGTCAGGTCAATTTTATCAGTCATTCTTCCCTGAAATCAGCAGACACTTACATAACTGAAACCAGTTTTAAATCTATTGTACAGACAGGGGCTCAAATTAGTGTAAATTCAAAAGGTAATAATAATGTTATTTTAACATTTACCAAACCTTTCTATATGTACTAGGAATATACCTTTGAAAAGCATCTAAACCATTTCATTTATTTATTCCTATGTCTAATCCTCTATATCTATGTCAAGAATATTCTGTGTATCAGGCTTTATGCCCTAGGTACTGGGTATATAGTGGTGAACAAAACACAGTCCTTGTCCACATGAAGTTTAAAATATGATAGAGGGCTTCCCTGGTGGTGCAGTGGTTGAGAGTCCGCCTGCCGATGCAGGGGACACGGGTTCGTGCCCCAGTCCGGGAAGATCCCACATGCCGCGGAGCAGCTGGGCCCGTGAGCCATGGCCGCTGAGCCTGTGCATCCGGAGCCTGTGCTCCACAACGGGAGAGGCCACAGCAGTGAGAGGCCCGCGTACCGCAAAAAATAAATAAATTAATTAATTAAAATATGATGGAGACATACTGATTATGGGAATATAAAATGGCTTAATTGCTGGGAAAAACAGTTTGGTGGTTTCTCAAAAAGTAAAACAAAGTTACTGTATGACCCAGTGATTCCATTTTTAGGTAGATACCCAACTTTAATTAAAGTTAGGAATATGTAAAAAGAATACTACAAAATGATGTGTGATTTAATCTAAGAAGGCAAGGTTTTTTTAACATACAAAAGTCAGTCAATGTAATTATCACATTTATATACTAAAGAAAAATCATTTTTAATAAATGCATAAATATTTGACAAAATGTAGTATCTATTTATGATTAAAAATATCTCTCAGTGAACTAGAAATAGATGAAAAGCCTGATAGAGCAATTCAGTATGGAAGGAAAATATTTTCCAAATATACGTATGGAAGAAGAAACCTGACTTCTACCTCATGTCATACCAAATGGAATTAAAGGTAGATCAGAGATCTAAGTATAAAAACTAAAATAATGAAGCTACTAGGAAACATCATAGGAGAATATCTGTGCAACTTTGAGGCTGACAAGTTTTCTTAGAGAGGACGTAGAATGAACCATAAAATATAAATGAATAATATAAATTTCCTGAAAGTTAAAAACTTGCTCATCAAAATATACCATCCAGAAATTATACAGCCAGTAAGATTAAACAGAAAGGAATAATGTATTTACAACACACATATCTGACAAAGGATTTCTATTAAGAATATTTTAAAACTCTCACAACTCAGTAAGGAGATATAAAATGTGGAAAAGACTTAAACTTCTCACAAAATAAAATACACAAAACATCTAAAAAGCAGAGGAAGAAGTGCCAAATCTTATTAATTGTCATGGAAATACAAATCAAAACCACAATGAGATATCACTATGAATCTGAAAGAATGGTCAATATAACAAAAGGTTGTCAACACCAAATGTTGTACAGGCTATAAAGCAAACAGAACTTTCATGCATTGCTCTTTGAAGTGCAAAGGGGTGCAACTACTTTGGAAAATAGTTGGGTAGTTTCTTTAAAAATAAACACCTACTTATCATATGACCCAACAATTCCACTTCTAGATTTTAAGCCAAAAGAAAAAATGCCTCAGAAGGCACACTATAAAGAATGTTTATAGCAGCTTTATTCAATATAGCCAAAAGCAGGAGACAACCTAAATTCTATCAATAGGGAAATGTGTAAACAAATGATAGTCTGTGTATATAATGGACTACTCAATATTAAAATAAAATGAACTGATGGATCCAGCAATGGTATTCTGGTAAAAGAAGCCAGACTCAATCATGCTATATGATTCCAATGACATGGAATTCTAGAATAATTAAGTAAACCTATAGAAATAGAAATGAAATTAGTGACTATTTCAGGAGGGGTTACTGACTAAGAAAGGCCACAAGGGAATATTCTGTAGTGATTAAAATGTTCTGTGGTTTGATAATGCGTTTGTCAAAACTTATTGAATATCATATTCAGTATCTGAGCATCTCACTATATGTAACTCTAACCTCTATTAAAAAAAATATTTGTGCGAGAAACAGAGTGAAAAATAGAAGTCTAGGAGACCTATAATGCTTATACTAGAAAAGAAGAAAAGGTGAAAGTTAAGATGAGTATTTAAGTTAAAAGTAAAGGTGGAAAGAATATTATTTTTTACCTTAAATAGAAGAGAAGAAAAAGTAAAAGTAATAAGCTAAGTATCTTACTTAAAATAGAGGGGAGAAGGAATAGACTCAAGGAAAAAGGAACTCAAAAAGAAAATAAATAAAAATGTAGAAATTAATGGAATGAAGTAGTGATGAAAACAAAATCAAATATATGTAATATCTGTTGTGTGCCAAGAACATTTCTGAGAGCTTTACTTACATTCTGTGCATCCCAAATATCCTATGATTTAATTATTATTTTATTTTATAGGTGGGAAAACTGAATTTAAAGAGGTTTAATAACTTACCAAAAAAATCACATAAAATGAAATAAGTAACCGGGAATTCCCTGGCCATCCAGTGGTTAGGACTCCAAGCTCTCACTGCCAAGGGGCCGAGTTCAATCCCTGGCCAGGGAACTAAGATCCCATAAGCCGCACAGCACAGCCAAAAACAAAAACAACAAGAACAACAAAGAAATAAGTAACCTACTCAAGATCACTTTGACAATGTATAATAGGGATGGAATTTGAACTCTAGAGATTTGTCTCAAAGTCTGTGGTCTTCAACCTGTTTGATTTTCAGTCTTTATGGGAAGAAGCATAAAACTTTAACTTAAATAGACAAATTCTTAGAAAAATGTAATTTGCAAACAAGAAATAAATAGCCTGTGAATAACCCTATGCATATTAAGTAAATTGAATAAATGCTATAAAATGTTCTACAAAAATTATAGGCCCATGTGTTTTAGAAATTATTCATATAAAACTTTCAGTTAAAATATCCTTTAGTGTAATAAATACTCTTTGGTAGAATTGAAATGTGTAAATACTACCCAACATATTCCTCATAGCGATAATAACCAGAATACCCAAGTCTAATTAGGCAAAGGAACAATAAAAGAACAAAAATCGATAGGCCAGTATTACTAAGGAACATTGATGTAAGTATATTAAACCAAATAGTAAACAACCAAATCCAGTATTTAAAAAAAGGTGTTACATCATGAACAAGTCAAAATTTATCATAAAATTCAAGGATAGTTTAACATTATAAAATCTATAAATGTTATTCAGTACATTAATATTTAAAAGAGTAAAATGAATGATTATTTTAATAGATGTGGAAGATATTTAACAATCATTCTTGGGTTAAAAAAACTCATAACAAATTGTCAATCAAAAAAATTTCCTTAATGTAATCGAGAGTAACTATACAAAACGTACGGCAAACACCTGTAAAAATATGAAATGTCAAAGTATTATTCATTAAATATGGAGTAAGGCAAGCTTATCCACTGTCATTATTTCTATTCAGCATTGAGTACTATATTGTTCTAGCCAGCACAGCAAGCAGAAAATAAGTAGGTAAACAAATAAATGATAGTGCAAGAATGTAAATAGAAGGAACAAAGCTCTTACTTAAAAATAATATCATTGTCTACAAAGAAGTAATATGCTGACAAGTCTTTAGAATAAATAAGAGAAATTTTTTAATTGGCTAGTCATAAGATAAGCATATAAAATATCAATTTATATATGCCACCAAAATAAGTTATAAACATAATTAAAATAGAAAAGATTTACTACATCAAGAAGAAGTGAGGTAACAAGAAATACAAAATGTGTGCCATATCTGTCAAAAAACTTGATTACAGAGGCTTCAATATAATGAGTCACATATAGAACTCACACATATATGAGTTCTAGATTAGAGGACTCAGTATTCTAAAGTTGATTCTCTCCAGATTGATTCATAGGTTCAATAGAATTCTGATAAATTGGTGACATAGATTTTAAGAGATTTGAAAAATAACTTATTACATCTATATGAATCAATCTGATTTTAACATAGTGGAATTCTAACCAGAATTTCACCGTAGGTTTTTGAGAAATTTGAATGACTACTTACTACATTTTTCTGGGTTATCCTGATTCTGAAATTTACCTGAAGAACAGAAACTCATTAACCAAATCACTTCAGAAGGGAAAAATCAGATGGGGATACTTGCCCTACTGGGTGTAAGAATATCTTCTAAATCTCAAGTAGACATAACATTGTCTTATCAGTTCTGGGGAAAATATTCAACAATAGAACCAAGTAGCAAACCTAGATTCAAAACCACAAATATTTGTAAACTTGATACAAGGGAAAGCATTAGAGACCAGGAGCAGTGGGAGAAGGATGGTCCATTCAGTAAGTGGTAGTGGGACAGAGTTATCTCTGGAAATAAGTAAAATTCATTCCACTCCATGTACCATACAGAAAGTTCATCCAATATAGATTGAAGAACTAAATGTGAAAGTAAAACTTTAAAACATTTAGATAAAATCATTAGATCATAATTTTATGTCTTCTGGTTGGGAAATACTTCCTTAATCAAGGTATTAAGCATAAAAGAAATGATTAACCATAAACAAAGTATGAAACATGATTGATGAAGTTGACTACCTTAAACTTTAGCACTTCTGTTAATCAAAATACACCATAATGAAAGTGAAAATAAGTCATAAACTATGGCAACACATATAACACGTGAAGTACTCATGTCAAAATTAAAGAACTCCTACAAATCAATCAGAGAAAACCTAATAGAAAATATACAAAATCATGAAGCAATGTCTTTTACAGGAGTACAGCAAATGCCTAGTAAATATATACTAAATCTCATGGTCATCAGAAAATGCAAATTAAAAACCAAAATAAGAGACCATTTCAACTAAGTGTTAGTGAGGATACAGAAAATGTGTACATTCTTGGACAGAGCAAGTAAGTCTGTATATTGCTATAAGCAATTTGAAAACATGTTGGCCTTAATGTGTAAAACTAAGTATGAACATATTGTAACACAGCAATTTTGCTTGTTATTATATGGCTTTTTCAAACTTTTAGGAACCAGACCCACATTACATTACATTGTACACTTTGATCCCACTACTATCATAAATATATAAATATACATGTGTATACGTATATAGAAATAACTGGAACCAAGTTTCATGAAACAATATTTCTATTCTTTTTAAAAACATGAAAAACTGTTTATAGTAACTACGTTGATTTCATTACGATGTGACTCACAGTATGAAAAGCCTCACCCTGCAGAAACTCTTGCACATATACATAAGTAGGAATCAAAAATTTTTCCAAAGAAATTCGCTGAAGCAGGTATTATAAAAACAAAATTTTGGAAACAATTCATATGTTTATTGACAGGAGAATAGATAAATACATTGTTGTATAGAATTGTGAAATAAATTCATCAGTAAAAATGAACAAACTACTCCTATGTATATTAACCTGTATGAATCTTAGAAATATATTTTGTGAAATGAGTGATTTCAGATTACTACATACAGTATTACTACTTTTGTTAACTGCACAAACAGTAAAATAAAAGAATACATAGTTTACAGATAAATACACTGAAGGTAAATCTCTTAAAAAGTGAAAACCAATTGCCTCTAGTAGAATGGAGTTCTGGGAGAGTAGATGAACTGAATTTGGAGAAAGTACACAGGAGTTTCAATAGTATTTTTAATATTCTAGCTGTTCAGCTAAGTAACGAGTTGACCAGTTTTTATCCTATAGTATATAACGTATATGTGCGTGTGTGTTTCTGTGTGTATGTTTGTATTTTGTATGTATCAACATTACATAATACAAACTTAACACATAAAAAAGTATTTCATGTTGCCCGTTGAGACAGCAGATACACCCCAAAGAAAATGTGAAGTAGAGGTATTTTCTTCATTTTTAGTTATTGACTTAATTGTGTAATGGTCAGAGCAGGCCACCTAAATGAAAATTGCACAAACCGCTGCTCCCATAGGAATGCTGCATATCTATATTAAAATGAGGGAATACATTTTCTTTGTTGTATTTTGATTTTTACCTGCTTTAGAATACTTTTAATAAAATGCTACTACAAGAAGAAAATCTCATATCTCAAGTACTCTGAAGTTCTTTACATTTTACAATTAAAACAATATTTATTGTTTTTTACTAACTCTTGGTGGGAACTATTAGGCAGTTGGCAGATACTCTGTTAAGACTGACCTTTACTTGCTTCCTAGCTATAGCTGAGTTGAGAACCTCTGGGTTATTAATTATTAGTAAAGATTTTGCATTTCAATAGGTTCATCCTGTTCTCAAAAGCCTTTTACTTCAGAAAATCAATTGTTCTCTCTTTTGAACTGTAATGTTTGTATGATTAGGTAAGTTTTGCGGACATCTGTGATATACTTCATCTTCATACCCAACTGTGGTATCTTGAGAACTAATGCTGTTACATATGACATTTGAGGCTAATTTTCCTCTCCTTCAATAAGTGATTTTTTGGTATGAATTAGTAATGTAGTTCCACCTAAGCTGCACAAAGTAAAGAAGAGATTTAGCAATCTTCTCACTAATTCAGTCTATGTAGAGTACCTATAAAATAAAATGAAACCTACTTTCCTTGTAGAAATTCACTTTGTGTAACCTTGGGTATTTTCCTAACAGTTGTTACTTGAAATTAATGTGTATGATGTATGAAACAGGATGTGTATGGATTATTTAGAATTTGAAACAGCAAAGTTATCATCTTAAATGTATATGCCATTTTATACTTTCCAAAGTTCTTTTTTCTTTATCTCATATGTTACTTGGAGGAAGGGTGCGAATAATGCTAAAATTGTTGGTTAGTTTTCAGAGTTACCCTTACAAAGACTTTTTAACTTACAATGGAATTACTTTGTGAGGAAGTTTTACCCTGGTGAGTAGTATACGATAATTTTAGATTACCAAGTGGAATGATGTGTAATTCAGTGACATTAAATGGTAATTAGCTTTTGTTTTATAGTTTTAATGGGAAATTGCA
This sequence comes from Globicephala melas, assembly GCF_963455315.2. NCBI lineage: Eukaryota > Metazoa > Chordata > Mammalia > Artiodactyla > Delphinidae > Globicephala > Globicephala melas. The sequence continues at coordinate 42,502,272 of NC_083325.1, forward strand.
GCATGAATTTGTTTCTATCTTGCTAGGAATGTAACTGGCTAACGTGAAAAATGAAAAATTCCCCTGCATCACATTTTCACTCCTAGAGACGAAGAAAGCTGAGCATGGCTTTAATACATTGGGATATATCCTTTTTATTTTTAAGGCATTAGTAAAGAGAGTTGATCCACAATTTGGAATAAGCTGGTTGTAGAATATCTTAAAATAAGTAATACTTGTTTATTCTTCCATCTTCCCCCTTGAAACTATACTTCAACATTACTTTTTGGATAAAAAGCAATCACGTGTGTTTCATGGTTGTTTAAATAGTGAGTGTGGCTACTGCTTAAGATGTATAAAGCAGGAAAATAATGGAAGACATTACTCAAAAATATCCAAGAGGCTCAGTGAGCTTTGTACAGGATAAATGCTAAAACAAAGGCAAACAAAAAAAGAAATAAGGAAAAAAAACACAAAACCCACAACCAAGTACATCATAGTCAAACTGCTAAAGACCAACAATAAAGAGAAAATCTTGAAGGTATCCAGGGAAAAATCAAATTACATAGAGAATAACAAAGGAAGCAGTGGAAATGATAGAAAATAAAATAGACAGGAAGAGGTGACTGGGAAAAAATGATGAAAGCATCAGTGAGTTGTGGGACAACTTAAACCTAAAAAATGTATAATTGGAGCTTCAAAGGAGGTTGGGGTGGGGGACAAAAATTATTTGAAGAAAAAATGGCTAGAATTTTTTCTAAATTTGATGAAAATTATAAAGCCACAGATCCAAGCTTAACAAACACTAGAAACATGAATAAAATTACATAAGACTATTCATAATCACATTAATTAAAACCAGTTATAAACAGAAAATCTTAACAGAAACCAGAGAGGGAAAAAGATAATTATATACAAAGGAACAAAGAGATGAATGACTGTAGACTTCTCATTGGAAACAATGCAAGAGAAAGGACAGTGGAGCAACATCTGTATGTACCAAAAGAAATAATCCTGTCATCATGCTTTTATATGAAGTAATATTACTCTTAAAACTGAGGTGAGTGATTTTATCAGGGATGGCAGAGAAAGGACTTCCAAAAATCCACCTCTCGTAAAAGAAATTAGAATACTGGCAAAATTTGTCAAAATCAACTTTTTCAGATCTCTGGAAATTAATCTAAGTCTTTGAACAATCTGAGAAGTGTTTATTCAAGAAAAATGGCTAAATCTTCGTAAGAACAGTTAGATTTGTGGCACTTAAACTTGCCCTATTACCATATCCCTCTCCCTGCTCCAAAGCAGTTTTGAACAGCAACAGTCCCATGGTCTTGGATAAAAGCAGAAACCTACCAGGCACTAGAGAGGTCAGAGAAGGTTTGGAGCTTCCAAAATCATCTTTCTTAGAGAATTGTCATTATTTATGCTGTCTGACAGTTCTCTGGAAGCATTCATGTACAGGATTTATCTCTTTTTGACCATATTTAGACCTGCTCTGAGTGAAGAGTCTTTTCCCTGGCATTTGTCAGTGACAGTTGTTGAATATCACAGCTGCCTGAGGTAGTCATAATAGTTGGGGCAAATGATAGCTCAGAAGAAACCAAAAAAACAAAAACAAAACAAAACAACCTTTGAAAGAGGACCTGGACAATGGGAATCTAGAAGACCACAAACATAAACAGGGCAGCATGCCTGGCCAGGGCTATATGTATGCCTAGAGAAAATGGAGAAGACCCTAAACTCCTCTCTGGCTGACGTTGAGATTTCCTGCAGAAGCAGAAAGTAAAGACTAAGGCAGAGCTGTAGACGGCTTATCTGAGCACAGAAGTTGTACCCCAACACACACACACGGAGTCTATCAGCAAAGCCTGTGAGACCTGCTAGTTCCAGTCATTTAAAAAAAGCTATTTGCAATGATTAGCTGACCCCTGAGCAAAGCTAGAAGAAACCTCAAGGGCCACACACAACAACAAAATATACAGACTTTATAGAATTGCTTCAAGAAAGTCATTAAAACAAAACAAACAAACAAAAGAGCAGCAAAGTCGATGCAACACACAGCAACAACAAGAGACCTTGGTGGTTGTGGGGAGGCAGTCTGATTTCCAGAGCTGCCCATTTTATTATTTAAAGTGTCCAGTTTTCAGCAAGGATTAGGCTACATGCAGAGACACCAGAAATATACCCCATTCACAGAAAAAACTATAATCAATAGAAACTGTCCTTAAGGAAACCCAGAAGTCGAAATTACTAGAGAAATCACTTAAATTAGCCATTCTAAATATGACTAAGCAAGTGAAGGAATTCATATTTAAAAACTAAAGGAGAGACTTTCCCAGTGATCCAGTGGTAAAGAGTCTACCTTCCAAAGCAGGGGACGTGGGTTCCATCCCTGGCTGGAGAACTAAGATCCCACATGCCGTGAGGCAACTAAGCCCGCATGCCACAACTGCAGAGTCCATGCCCTCTGGAGCCTGCATGTCACAACTAGAGAAAAGCCTGCGTGCTGCAATGAAGATCCCACATACCACAACTAAGACCCAAAGCAGCCTAAATAAATAAATAAATAAAATATTTTTAAAAACTAAAGGAAAGTATGAGATTGATGTCTCAAAAAATAGAATTTTAACAAAGAGATAAAATTTATGAAAAATAACCAAATAAAAATTCTAGATTTAAAAGGTATAATAACTGAAATAAAAGACTTAACCAGGGAGGCTCAACATTTGATCTGGCAGGAAAAAAAAAAATCAGCAAACTTTAAATTTGGTCAATTGAGATGATCTAATCTGAGGAACAGAAAGAATAAAAAAATGAGGAAAATGAACAGTGACCTGCGGGACACCAAGTGTCCCAACATACACATAATTAAGAGTATGTATATGAGAAGAAGAGGGAAAACAGGCGGAAAGAATATTTGAAGAAATAATGCCTGCAGGCTTTTCAACTTTCATGAAAAATACTGGTATACATATCCCAGAGGCTTAACACACTCTGTGCTCAAAAACTTCAAGTAAATCTACACTAGAAACATCAAAATAAAACTTTTGAAGATAAATACAAAGAGAGAATCTTGAAAGCAGCAAGAGAGGAGTGGCTCAACATGTATACGGGATTTTCAATAAGACTAACTGCTAATTTCTCACCAGAATCCATGGAAGACTGAAAGCAGTGGATGGGCATGTTCAGAGTGCTGGGGAAAAAAAGATGCTTAAAGATGTCAATGAAAGATGTTTTAAGCAGCAAACTATCCTTCAAAAATGAAGGAAAAATTAACACATTCCCAGGCTAATGACAACTGAGAGACTTTGATGCTAGAAGGTCTTTGATGCTGACCTACAAGAAATACAAAATTAAAAATTTTTGTGCTTCAAAGGATACCATCAAAAGAGTAAAAAGACAACCCACAGAATGGGAGAAAATAGCACATATATGGTAAGGGACTAGTCTCAAAAATATTTAACAAACTCTTAAAATTCAACAATAAAAATAGGAATAACCCGGACTTCCCTGGTGGCACAGTGGTTGAGAGTCCGCCTGCCAATGCAGGGGACGCGGGTTCGTGCCCCGGTCCGGGAGAATCCCACATGCTGCGGAGCAGCTGGGCCCGTGAGTCATGGCCACTGAGCCTGCGCGTCCGGAGCCTGTGCTCCGCAACGGGAGAGGCCACAACAGTGAGAGGCCCGCGTACCGCAAAAAAAAAAAAAAAAAAAAAATGAGTTTCTTTTGGGTGTGATGAAAATGTTCTGGAATTAGATAGTGGCAGGGGTCGTACTAAAAACATTCAATTTTATGCCTTAAGAGGTAACTTTTATGATATGTGAATTATATCTCAAGTTTAAAAATTGAAGTCAAAATCAACTTTTAAAGGCATAAAAAAAACGGCAAGAATTCATTATTAGTAGACATTCATTTAAAGGCATTTTAAAGGCAGTCCTTCAGTCAGAAGGAATATGAGAGCATATAGAAATCTGCATTTAAACAATGGAATGAAAAGCACCAAAATAGTTACTACATGGATATATATATTAGAATGTTCTTTTTATTGCTGGATCTAATATTTAAAAAGTAGTTGAGAGGTTGAGAGGAGATTTCCATTGTCTGCCAAGATGGAGTAACAGGGATTGGATTTATACTTCTGCCTGAAACAACTGAAAAAATATGGACAAAATGTATGAAACAGTAGTTGTCGAGACACATGACTTCAGGTGAGAAAGGCAGTATTCCCTGAGATACAGGAAATGATGAGGTGATCGCTTTTGTTGCCCCCTTATACCTTGAGAGAATATCCTGGCTGTGACAGAGAGGACGGACTCAAGTGTACCTTGGCAGACTCCCTGAGAATTTGGGAATATTCAAGGCTTGACTTCATAAGACAGAGTCCCAGAGAGGAGAGATCTTTATAAAGAGATAACTCTGTATCTATGCAGAGGGTTCCTGTGGAGTATTCAGCTGAGTACTGATTAGCACTTATGTGTGCATAACCTACCCAAGGGGATACTGAGAGCTCTTAGGGGAATGACCTTGTGCTTATGCAGGACCAGAAATAACGTCTGTTCCTGCAACAAGACTGGAAAAACCTCATGATTCAAAAGGCATTTGGTACTCAGAAGGGTTTTGCCTCTTTAGTAGTGACTAATTTGTCCTAGGTCAAACATGGCTGTGGGCCTGTATAATTGTTAATTTTATGTGTCATCTTGACTGGATCACAGGGTGCCCAGATATTTGGCTAAACATTATTTCTGGGTGTTCCATGAGGATATTTCTGGATGAAATCAGCATTTGCATTGGTGGACCCAGTAAAGCAGTTTGCCCTCTTCAGCATGGGTGGGTGTCTCCCAGTCCAATCAATCGTGGGCCTGAATAGAACAGAAAAACAGAGGAAGGAAGAATTTGACCTTTCCTGCGTGATTGCTTAACATTGGTATTCTGCCCTTGGAGCTCGTGGTTCTCAGGCCTTTAGACTCTCACTGAATTACGTCACTAGCTTTCCTGTGTCTCCAGCTCGCAGGTGGCAGGCTGTGGGACTCCTTAGCCTCCATGATTGCATGAGCCAATTCTTTATACTAAATACCTCTCTGTCTCTTTCTCTCTCTCTCTCTCTCTCCACACACACACACACACACACACACACACACACACACACACACTCACACAGACATATACACACATATATCCTATTGATTCTATTTCTCTGGAGAACTGACTAATACAGCCTGCCTCACAAAACTAAAAAGTAAGACCCTAAATGATCAAACTATAAGTAACTTAACTGCATCTCTCATAAAAGCATAAGAATATTTATAGAAATACAAAATATCTATCAATAAACAACATGAAATCTTTAATATCACCATACAACAAAAAGGTTACCAGTATGAAAAGAAGCAGCAAATATGACCAATAATGAAGAGAAAAATAAACCAATGGAAAACAATCCTAGACTGACAGGAGACAAGGGCATTAAAACATTTATTATAAATGTGTTTAAAAACTAAAGACATGGAAGATATAAAAAAGACCCAAATCAGACTTCTAGAGATGAGAAATAGAATGTATAAAATGTATAATACACTAAATTTGATTAATTACATATTAGACAACTTAGAGAAAAGATTAGTGAACTTAAAGATGTAGCAATAGAAACTATCTAAAATGAAACACTAAGGGAAAACAGGATTTTTTTTTAAAAGGAGCACTAATGACTTGTGGGACATTTTTAAGTGACCTATTGTATGTGTAATTGGATCCCCTGAAGGAAGTGGGGGAGAGCAATTACAATATTTTAAGAAATTATGACTGATAGTTTTCCAAGTTTGATGGCAACTCCAAACCCAGAGGTTCTAAGAGGCTCAGGAAGTTTCAACAACAACCAGAAACGTGAAGAAAACTAAACGAAGGCAAATGCAGTGATAAAGAGAATATCTTAGATGCAGCCAGAGGAAAAGGACACAGTATATAGAGAGGAAGAAAAAGAAAGATAACTCATCAGGAATAGTGTTAATGAGAATGACCAATATATTGAAATTACTGAAAGAAAAAATCTATCAACCTAGAATTTTATTCAAGTAAAGATATCTTTTATTAAGAAATGACTAATGGCCTGAAGATATGAACACTTTACTGAATGAACTGTATGGAAGGCAAATAAGCACATGAAATCATTCTCAACATCTTTAGTCATTAAATAAATATAAACTACAATCACAAACATATATATCTATTAGAATGGCTTTTAAAAACTGACAATGTAAAGTGTTGAGAATGCAGAGCAATTGGAAATCTCAGACATGGCTGGTGAAAATTAAAATATGGTTTGGCTACTTTGAAAATCAGTTTTCAGTTTCTCTTATAGTTGAACATGCACTTACATTCCAATCCAGCCATCCTACTCCTAGGTATTTGTACAAGTGAATTGAAAACTTATGTTCACACAAGAATCATTATATGAATATATGACCTTATTTATAATAACCAAAAACTAGAAACAACACAAATTTCCTTCAACAGGTGAATGGATAAACAAAATGTAACACATCCATATGATTGAATAATACTCAACAATTAAAAAGGAATGAACTACCCATATAGATAAGAACATTAATTAATCTAAAATGCATGTTTAGAAACTGAAAAAAACCACATCTAAAAGGCTACATGTGTATACTCTATTTTTATGACATTCTGCGAAGGAAAAGGCAAAACTAAAGGGAAGGAAACAAATCAGCAAATTCCAGGGGTTTATGGTGGCAGAAGGTGTTGTCTACAGTGACATGCAAGAGGGTTTTAGGGAGTTGACGATGATATTCATCGTCTCTTTGTTGGTGGTGATGTTGTTATATGACGGTTATGTGATTGCCAAACTCACAGAATTGCATGCCAAAAAAGTGATTTTTACTGTAGCATATAAATTATACTTGAATAAAATTATGATAAAAAGAATGGGAAAATTTCTGAGGACAACTGGGAAGCTAGAATAGAGAGAATCTCTAAAATGCTCATACGTTCAGGCAACAGGTTATTTATTAGGTGCCTGTAGTTTGGAGGGATGGTAAAATGTGGCGAGCCAATATAGAGATAAAAGGAAGGCTATGTGTTAACTATCGGGGATTCTACAATAAATATATTTCCACCCTTCAGGAGCCCATGGTTTACTGAGGGGAACAATCCTTTTAACTGAAAGCCATGAAATAATGTGGTAAGAGCTATGAAACAGCCAATGTAAGATATTCTTGGATCCTGCAAGTGGGATAGATGACCAGACATAGGTGATAGGGCAGAAGACTGCCTAGAAGAGAAATCATCAAAGATATGAACAGATAGCTAGTGGGAAGCAGCTGCATAGCACAGGGAGATCAGCTCAGTGCTTTGTGACCACCTAGAGGGGTGGGATAGGGAGGGTGGGAGGGAGACGCAAGAGGGAGGGGATATGGCGACATATGTATGCATATAGCTGATTCACTTTGTGATACAGCAGAAACTAACACAACATTGTAAAGCAATTATACTCCAATAAAGATGTTAAAAAGAAAAAAAGATATGACCAGAAATTAGCTTTCCAAGAAGGGAAGCGGCTGTTTTGTAAAACAAAATAGGTTCTCATTTACGTAAAAATTTTTAAAAAGCTAACACATGCATATTGGAACACATGCCTATAGTACTAAATTCAAAAGATTTTGAAGATTTTTACCCAGAAGGATCCTCTCTTATCAATACTTGCATGTATTTATAGAAATATCCTTTGAATCTAATAAGCATGTATATATGGATTTTTTTTAAACAGCCGTATGGCATATTATATACACTCTAAATGTTACTGTTTTCAGCTAAAATGCATCTTGGAGATTATTACCTATCAGTGTAAAACTAACCATAATAAAACCATTACAGTTCCATTTGTATTTGGGGGTTTTCTTACTGATAATTATAAGGTTTGTAGTTATTCTGCTTATCTTTATCATGAGTCCTTTGTGAAATATATTCACATTTCTGTTTCTTTTCATAGCATGAGACTTTGATACGAATGATGATGCATTCATCCACTTTTTCTCACCACCATTCCTTCCCTTCCAAATCTAACTTTAATAGCTCGTATTCTTAGATTTTGTTTGCCTTCCCCTCCTCGCCTAGAATCTCCATGTTCTAGTTGCTGGAGATACAGCAGTGAACAAAGCAAAGCAAACAACTAAACAAACATGTCATAGAGTTTATAGTCTAGTGGGAGGGTACAGGCAACATAAAAATGTTATGTACATACAGTGCCGTAAGACCTATGGGGGGAAGCAAAAGTAAGTTCGAGTAGTATAGTGTGCCAGAGGGAAGAGGGTAGATTGCAATTTTAAGTAGATTCACCAGAGAAGGACTCACTAATCATGTACCATTTCATAAAGGCTTGAGAATGTAAAGGATTGAGCTGTCTGATGTGCATTTCTCAAGGAGGAGCACTCCTATTATCTTTCTCTTTGTTTTTTTTTTCATTTACTTACAGGTTAATTTCTCAACTTTTAACACCCCATATTTCTTTGGACTTCTTTCTGTCATAATGTTCTATTGTTTCTAAGAACTCTTTCAAGAAATGTTCCGTTTACCTAACACTCTATTCTTTTTTTTTTTTTAACATCTTTATTGGGGTATAATTACTTTACAATGGTGTGTTAGTTTCTGCTTTATAACAAAGTGAATCAGTTATACATATACATATGTTCCCATATCTCTTCCCTCTTGCGTCTCCCTCCCTCCCACCCTCCCTATCCCACCCCTCCAGGCTGTCACAAAGCACCGAGCCAATATCCCTGTGCCATGCGGCTGCTTCCCACTAGCTATCTACCTTACTACGTTTGTTAGTGTGTATATGTCCATGACTCTCTCTCGCCCCGTCACAGCTCACCCTTCCCCCTCCCCATAACCTCAAGTCCGTTCTCTAGGAGGTCTGCGTCTTTATTCCTGCCTTACCCCTAGGTTCTTCATGACATTTTTTTTTCTTAAATTCCATATATATGTGTTAGCATACTGTATTTGTCTTTTTCTTTCTAACTTACTTCACTGTGTATGGCAGACTCTAGGTCTATCCACCTCATTAGAAATAGCTCAATTTCGTTTCTTTTTATGGCTGAGTAATATTCCATTGTATATATGTGCCACATCTTCTTTATCCATTCATCCGATGATGGGCACTTAGGTTGTTTCCATCTCCGGGCTATTGTAAATAGAGCTGCGATGAACATTTTGGTACATGACTCTTTTTGAATTTCGGTTTTCTCAGGGTATATGCCCAGTAGTGGGATTGCTGGGTCATATGGTAGTTCTATTTGTAGTTTTTTAAGGAACCTCCATACTGTTCTCCATAGTGGCTGAACCAATTCACATTCCCACCAGCAGTGCAAGAGGGTTCCCTTTTCTCCACACCCTCTCCAGCATTTATTGTTTCTAGATTTTTTGATGATGGCCATTCTGACTGGTGTGAGATGATATCTCATTGTAGTTTTGATTTGCATTTCTCTAATGATTAATGATGTTGAGCATTCTTTCATGTGTTTGTTGGCAGTCTGTATATCTTCTTTGAAGAAATGTCTATTTAGGTCTTCTGCCCATTTTTGGATTGGGTTGTTTGTTTTTTTGTTGTTGAGCTGCATGAGCTGCTTGTAAATTTTGGAGATTAATCCTTTGTCGGTTGCTTCATTTGCAAATATTTTCTCCCATTCTGAGGGTTGTCTTTTGTTCTTGTTTATGGTTTCCTTTGCTGTGCAAAAGCTTTGAAGTTTCATTAGGTCCCATTTGTTTATTTTTGTTTTTATTTCCATTACTCTAGGGGGTGGGTCAGAAAGAATCTTGCTGTGATTTATGTCCTAGAGTGTTCTGCCTATGTTTTCCTCTAATAGTTTGATAGTTTCTGGCCTTATATTTAGGTCTTTAATGCATTTTGAGCTTATTTTTGTGTATGGTGTTAGGGAGTGTTCTAATTTCATTCTTTTACATGTACCTGTCCAGTTTTCCCAGCACCACTTATTGAAGAGGCTGTCCTTTTTCCACTGTACATTCCTGCCACCTTTATCAAAGATAAGGTGTCCATATGTGCATGGGTTTATCTCTGGGCTTTCTATCCTGTTCCATTGATCTATCTTTCTGTTTTTGTGCCAGTACCATACCATCTTGATAACTGTAGCTTTGTAGTATAGTCTGAAGTCAGGGAGCCTGATTCCTCCAGTTCCTTTTTTTGTTCTCAAGATTGCTTTGGCTATTTGGGGTCTTTTGTGTTTCCATACAAATTGCGAAATTTTTTGTTCTAGTTTTGTGAAAAATGCCAGTGGTAGTTTGATAGGGATTGCATTGAATCTATAGATTGCTTTGGGTAGTAGAGTCATTTTCACAATGTTGATTCTTCCAATCCAAGAACATGGTATATGTCTCCATCTATTTGTATCATCTTTAATTTCTTTCATCAGTGTCTTATAGTTTTCTGCATACAGGTCTTTTGTCTCCTTAGGTAGGTTTATTCCTAGATATTTTATTCTTTTTGTTGCAATGGTAAATGGGAGCCTAACACTCTATTCTTATTTCATGTGTACAATATCTTCTCCTCTCTGAGAATATTACTTATATCTTTTAAAGATTTCTTATCTTTCTTGCATTACATATATTTTAATCTCACTTCCTTTTGTCTTTCATTTTGCAGTGTCTTCTTGAACATTATCTGTTTCTATTTCAGACCAAGGTATTAAAAGCTAAATGGAAGTTATGTCAGCTGATAAAATTATTTGTGTAGACTGATCACATTAGGATCAGGGCTTTTGACTGGGACAGTCCCCAATATTAGAATTTACAAGTATTTTTTTCTGTGACTTCTTTATTTGTTCAGAGAGGAACCTTCTGCTCTCCTGCTTAGGGGGATATATGCCTGAATGACAACCCTCTTGGGTCAGAGTTACATAAAGGGGCAAGAAGCCTACATATTCAGTACACAGACTTCCACTTATTCCCACTGTTTTTAATAGAGCATATCTCCCTCACTCTTCCCTTTCCTCTTCCTGAGTCTGGAACCTGTAGATTAATTTCTCCAAAGAATACATTTATAGTCTCTTAAGGATGGTCACCTGGCCAACAGATGTAGAGGAGAAGGTCTGACTGGTTTAACTTCTTGCATGCACTTTGTTCACCAGCATCTTTTAAGCTCAGAAGTTCATCCTCAAGAGATTCTGCAGTGAGGTGCAGCTTGCTCCTGGCTGGATTCCTTCTCAGCAAGCATTTTTAAATTTTCTCAGCTCTGCTAAAGATTCCATCCACCTTTTCCCCTTCTTTTACTTCTATTTCATCATCTGCAATACACGAAGAATAGCACCCAACTGGAATTCTTCCAGGAGGGTTATGGACATGAAATAACAATGAACTTGAAAGCATCTTCTAACCTCTTCAGCCCATTCTGGTCCCTCCTCTCTCTGCTCCTGGCTGTCCAGTTGCCTTCTTCTAATTCCTTTTTTTTTTTTTTTTTTTTTTTGCGGTACGCGGGCCTCTCACTGTTGTGGCCTCTCCCGTTGCAGAGCACAGGCTCCGGACGCGCAGGCTCAGCAGCCATGGCTCACGGGCCCAGCCGCTCCGTGGCATGTGGGATCCTCCTGGACCGGGGCATGAGCCCACGTCCCCTGCATCGGCAGGTGGACTCTCAACCACTGCGCCACCAGGGAAGCCCCCTTTAATTATTTTGAGCTTGTTTTCCATATTTTTATTGACCATTTGTATATATCTTTTGGCAAGTGTATGTTCAAGTCTTCAGCCCATTTTTATATTGAATTTTCTGTATTTTCCTTTGGATTCGTAAGAGTTTCTCAAAATTATATATTCTGGATACAAATTCTTTGTCAGTTGTTTATTGCAAATATCCTCTTCCAATGTGTGGCTTACCTCTTCACTCCTCCAAAGGAATATTTTCATGGACTTTCAGTGTAGCCCTATTTATCTATTTTTGCCATATGGCTAGGGCATTTTTAGTATATCTGAGAGCTCTTTTCCTAATTCAATTTTATGAAGTTATTCTCCTGTGTTATCTTCTAGAAATTGTTTTGACTCTCACATCAGTTGGGTTATAATTTTTGGTATGATATGAAGTCATACAACATTTTTTCCCCATATCTAATGTCCAGTTGCCCAGAAACAGCTTTACCATATGTTTGTGTACCTTCTTTTTCATAAATTAACCATTTTTGTATATAGGCTTTCTATTCTTTTCCATTTGTCTCTTTATATATCTTTACATCTTTACACTGCCTTTACTTCTAAATTTTTTTAAAAGTGCTGATTTCCCTGAAGCAAGGTTGAGCAGACCTTAGCCAGTGGATCAAATTCATCTGATAGGAAAGTTTTCCTGGAACAATACATGTTTGGTAAGATTGAGAGCCACCAAGAAACCAAAATTATAGTGATGGGACCATGAAATACTGCCCTTAGGGAGTGAGACATGTAAACCCAGGAGAACTATAGAAATCACATATAAAGAAGAGACAGATATCAATTGTGCTCGTCTTTCCATGTGAAGTTAATGCTCCCATTTATCAAGACACAGACTTTGTGTTGAAATATGGACTTGGGCTAATGTACCCTTGGAACCTTGCTGCTTCCACTTTGCATACCCTTGGAAAGGGGCTGGTTGTGGTTCCAGTGAACCCTATAGCCATGAAATAGAGACAGTCTAATTGCCTCCAGCTGCCATTTGTTCCTCAGTAGCAGAGAGTTCTAACAGTATGAGCTAACTGCAAGAGTGAGTCCATCTTGGTTCACTGGACTATGTACTTTACAAAGAACCTCTAGAGCTGATGATTTAAGGTACAGATGACTGTGGATATGTGTATTGCAATTACAGATGCAACTTTTTTCCTGAGCATTTTCACTTGGTCTATTAGATGTCTTAGGGGAAATTCCTGGTGCTGAGCTCCTGTGCTGCTGCTAGGTGTTGAATTTAGAAATAGTAGTGGTGACCTTGACCTTGATTCAACATTGTTGGAAAGTGCCAACATCAAAGAGTTCAGTTTCAGACTTCCCTGGTGGCGCAGTGGTTAAGAATCCACCTGCCAGTGCAGGGGACATGGGTTCAAGCCCTGGTCCGGAAGATCCCACATGCCACGGAGCAACTAAGCCCGTGCACCACAACTACTGAGCCCACACACCACAACTACTGAAGCCTGTGCGCCTAGAGCCCGTGCTCCACAACAAGAGAAGCCACCAAAATGAGAAGCCCACGCACCACAATGAAGAGTAGCCCCCGCTTGCCGCAACTAGAGAAAGCCTGTGCGCAGCAACAAAGACCCAACGCAGTCAAAAAATAAATAAATGAATTAAAAAAAAAAAAAAGAGTTCAGTTTCAGGTGATTTTTTCCAACCATCCTTTACCCTGGTAGGCAGGACCAAGGGTAGGCTCTGTATATGAGACAGCAGTGCCCCAGCAATCCTTTGAAGTCTTTTGGCAGCTGAAAACTAGATCTAGAATTAAGAATTCTCGTTAGTCAAACAGGGAGCTTTCAAAGTTAAAATTTGCAATGTAATTTAAGGAAAAAATCACCTTCAATCTGGTTCACAGGATATAATCTCTCCCATGCTTTTGAATTTATTTGTTAATGATATGGCATATCAAGACTAATAACATCAATAAAAATAGAGTATACTTAATATCAATTTGAATCATAAAATTAAAATACAATTTCAGGTCCGATGTTCAAAAGTCATTTTATTTTTAAACATTTAAGGAGAATATGGACATCAGAGTGAGAAAACAGGGATACCTCTTGGGAATAGTCACTCTGCAATACTTTTTCTGGAGAATCATTGCTGAAAATTCTATTTTTATAATGTGATTAAATGCATGTTCGTGAATGTGGCTCAGAATTAAGACTGCTTGACTTTTTCATTTTTCTTGTTGGCTACCTTTTGGGTAGTGGTTTCCTCTTCTCGTCACTGGGGGGTCATTTTACAGTAACCATATATAGAAGTGAAAATATTATAACCAAATAGTATATAGTAATGGTCTCATTATATTGATATAAGTTTGGCAATGGCAAAGTGTAATTGGTTTCTCAAATTGCTTGACCATAGATCAGCCGTGTGCCTTTATTCTCTAGTTCTCCCTGTAGAGTGCTGTTAAGTCTATATTGGTTCCCTCACCACCCCAACTCAAAGCCTTCTATATTAAACCTGGAGAGAAGGTGTAGTGGTGTTTGTCATGCTCTTTGACCACCCCAAATCTTTTTCTTTTATTGGATATGATACATAAAGAAAAACAACACAGTAAGTATACAACTCAATAAATTACCACGTGAAAATGCCTGTGTGATCACCACTGTTGGCAGCAAAGTGAACATTGTAAATAGTCAAAGAGCCCCTAACATACTTCCTCCCAGTTATTAAACTCACTGTTCCACCAGCAATGTATGAAATTTCTGATTGCTCTACATCTTCAGCAGTATTGTTGTCAATCTTTTTTATGTTAGCCATTCCAGTGGGTATGTGATGGCATGATATTATGATATTAATTTAGAGAAATTCCATAGTGAAATTAAACTTCACAACTACCTAGGTACTGCAAGCCTAATTCTCCGGATATCCCAGAGGTTTTGAGAACGAGCAAATATCATGAATATATTTAATTTATACTTAAACTATTTAAAGTGATTCTTTTGTTTGCAGCTAAGAATCCTGCTGATATCGAGGAGAAATATAACATATGATGCTGGGAGTTAATTGATTAATAAAGAAAGATATTTACAGAGAAAAGATGGCAGAGAAAGAGGAGATATACAAGGAGAAATAAACAGTTGTGTGATGGGTTATTGAAAGTAGATAAGTCTAGGCAGGTCTATTTTCTATGCCACACTGCCCTTTCACAGTGATTAAAATAGAACTATTAAATACCATTCTATATGCTGGGATTTTGAGAAATACATAGAGACAATTTTGGAAAAGTGAGTAATGGATGCAACAGTTGGAAAATGGACAGAGTTTGCTCAAAATATAGTATTATAGTATTACAATATAGTAAAATGGACAGAGTTTGCTCAAAATATAGTATATATCACTGACCAACTGAAAGCAGAAAGAAATTGTAAGGATAATTTTTAAAACTCAGCTCCGCCTCACGAAATACAGGTGCTTCTTGGTACCTTACATAATCTTTTGCATTTTCGTAAGTAGTGCTCATATCATCAGCATGCTTCCCGTTTAATTTTGTCAACCAAACCTAGCTTATCATCAAAATCACCAATTCTGACCCCAAACCCAGGTATAGTAAATCAGAATTTCTATAGATGGCATCTGGAGAAGATGTTTTTTGAATGCTTAGGTGGTTTATTTTGGTGATCATAAAGCTTTGAAAGTTATTGGTATAAACTTTAGTTCACAGAAATTAGGTATTTTATTTCCTAACGAAGTTTGGGGAATTTAATATACTTACCTTATCTAAAGCCTTAAGGCAAATCCCATTTATGTATAAAGAGTGTTTAACAAACTAGCTGGATTCAAATGATTATCGAGTATTAGTATTAACCTGCCCTTCTTCATTTCTCTCAGAATTTTTATTATATATGACTTTTCCAAGTTCAAGTTTAAAGTCAAAATTAAAAACTGGAAATGAAGCAAGAGGCATTGGACTTGGGTATTATCTCATCTAGTTTTTAGCTTTGGGAAATTATTTAATATCTTAAGCATCGTTTTTACTTAATGTATTAAACAAAAATATTGCCAGACTTTGTGTGAACTTTATTTGAGGGATGTGGTGTGTGTGTGTGTCTGTGTGTGTATGTATGTATGTGCCTACTCAGTTTTAGCTGCACAGAAGTCATACACTAAGTGTTTTACTTTCTTAGTTGACATTTTAATAAAAGAATGATTAGCATCATACTTCTTTTACTTCTCAGTACGCTCTTTGCATGACAGGTTGCCTGGTGGCACTGTGTTTAGTATTTAATTAGTGGTGCATAACTGTTTACAATTTCTTTCTATAAACTAATAAAATACTTTTGTTAATGTATCTTGAGTTTCTATCAGATTATCCATACAATGGTAGCACTTTCTTGAATTCTTCTAAAAAACATACCTAGATGTGTAATGGTGTTCATTCATTTGACAAATACTCATTAAATGTGTACTGTGTCTCAGGCACCGTTCTTGTTTCTGGAGAGTATAGTAGTAAATAAAAGAGCCAAGTCCCTGATTTTTGAGAGATTAAATTCCAGTAGTTGGAGATAGTGTGAATAGAAAACTTATTCACATAAGACTCATGGAATCTAAGCTCAAACCTACTACAAGTATCTTAAATTTGGCCATTGACTTGCCTTTTTATTAAACTAATATTTCTAGCATCAGAAAAGAATTATGTAAATGTATTCACTTTGGTTCTGTTCAGCACAGCACTGGATAAACAAATAGAAAATAAATCTGTCCAATCAGGCTACATTGACTTTGAAGGTGTATTGTTTACAAAATAGTAGGTGGGAGAAAGAGCAAAGCTTTTTAGGGGGCACTGCTTGAAATAATGGGAAGAGGTAGAAAGATTTTACAGTCTCCTAGAGAAACCCTAGAGCCGAAGGTGAGGAGGGGGGGTTAGATTCTGTGAAGGTCCAGCATTACTATGAAGGATCCTATGGGGACAAGACCATTATAA
Source organism: Globicephala melas (assembly GCF_963455315.2). Classification (NCBI taxonomy): domain Eukaryota; kingdom Metazoa; phylum Chordata; class Mammalia; order Artiodactyla; family Delphinidae; genus Globicephala; species Globicephala melas. Next base: position 42,518,890 of record NC_083325.1, read on the forward strand.
CATGGGAATAATATCTAAGTTGTCACCAAAGGAGACCTACTACAGCAAGTCAGAAAAACAGTCATGAAATGAGAAATAAATTGCCAAGCTTTTTAGCTGAAAATACAAATAAACCAAAATTTAACAAATGAAGAAGTGAGGCCTAGAAGAAAAGCAGAGAATTAGATTTAGGCATGAAATGTGGTGGCTAGGAATAACTCTGGCAAATATTGCTTCAGATTGCTGTGTCATTTTGAGCCACTCATGCCTGACTGGGGCAAGGCTTTAAGAAGAATTTCTAGCTGGGTAAGGAAGGGGAAGGGAATTGCTATTGAAGGCTGTTCAGTAATATGTGTTTTTATACATGTCATTTTAGTCAATCTGTATCCCTTATTTTAAGTGGAAAACCAAGTTTATAAAGACTGTGACTTAGCCAAAGTCCTACCAAGTTAGTAGTAGAAACTATTAACAAAATGATCTTCTGACTTGCAGCCAAGTATTATTTTACAGCCTCCTCTATAAGTCACCTAGCTCCCTTTCAGAAGGATTCCACCATCCACTGTATTCTTCTTCCAAGTGAGGCCATGAATCATTTCAATTCCATTTTATTTTATTTTTATTTTATTTTATTTTTCTTTTCTATGCTAACACCAAGTCCTGCTTAGAAAAAAAATGCAAAAAATACATGACTCATCTATACCCAGTGTGTAACTGTATTATTACAAATGTAAGCTTTTCATCTATATTAAAATACTTATTAACAAACCGCTAGAGTCAAAGCAAAATATTTGTATCTAATAAGATGTGCAGTTATGCGCAAGAACAGACACATTTCCTAAGCTTAATTTTCGGAACTGGAAAAACTAAACTCATAATGGCAATGTGTTGAATATAAGTATGGCAATCTTTATTTCTCACCCTTGTTTCAGCAAAGAATTTGATGGTGTTTCTGCCTTATGAAAAGAAAGACTTCTCTGATAGGATTATTAATGAGTTGATATATGAGGGAAGAACATGGTGGGGGCGGGTGGGAGGAGAATTCTAGGAAAAGTGAACAAAGGTCAGTGCGTGTGCAAAGATTCTGTGGTGTAAGGCAGCGGTCCCCAACCTTTTTGGCATCAGGGACCGGTTTTGTAGAAGATAGTTTTTCCACGGCCGGGGAGGGGGAAGGGTGGGTGATGATTCAAGCAGTAATGCGGGTGATGGGGGGGATGGTTCAGGCGGCAATGCGAGCGATGGGGAGTGATGGGAGTGGCAGATGAAGCTTCGCTTGCTCGCCTCCTGCTGTGCGGCCCAGTTCCTAACAGTCTGCGGACTGCTACCGGTCCGCAGCCTGGGGGTTGGGGACCCCTGGTGTAAGGGACATCAGTTATTTAAGAACTTAAAATAGCCAGAGTGACTAGAATGCAGAGAACTGAGAGGACCATAATGTTAAGATGAGGAATGGTAGCATGACCTTATAGGACCTGGAAGACCATGGAAAGACTTGTGGTCTTCCTTGGAAACTCAGTAGGAAGCCAGTGGATTATTTTAATAAAGAGGTGATTGTAAGATCTCATAAAGTTAGGTTCATAATTTTTAAATAACTGTCTATAGGTGGAACTGTCTATAGTTTCTGGAAGGGGATAAGAGGAGACATAGGAAGGCCAGTTAAATGTAAATTGGTCCAAAAAAATGTTTAACTTAAAAAAAATAAAAAATAAAAGGCTGTGCAGTAGGGTAGGTGAGGGATTGTGGTGGCTTTCAATAGGGTGGTAGAAGTGGAAGAAGAAAGGAACAGAGGTGGCATAAATTCTGGAGCAAGAGCCATCAGGATGGGCTACTGGATTGGACTTGAAGGGGAAAAAGAACTCCAAAATACCTCGTGGGTTTCTGACTTGTATAATTGCTAGTTGTTGATTGAAGTTGATAGTATTCACTGATGTGGAGAACACTAAGAAAGAGAAGAGCAGTTTTGGATGTGGGTCATTAACTTACCCCAGAGATTGGAATGTATAGTCCTAGAGTTCTGAAGAATGGTCTAGCATGGAGATAAAATTTTGAGACTCATCAGTGCATGAGTGGTAATCAGAGCCTTCAGTGAGGATGAGATTCCATGGAGAGAAAAGTTTTGAATGGTAAAAGAGGAGGGCTGAGTTTTTAATTACCCAGAGAGTACAAGGGGACGAGTTTGTAAAACTGACAAAGGAGAGCATAACATCATCTATATCAATGAAAGAGAATCTTACAAGTGACAAAGGTTAGCAGTATGGAATCCTACCGAGAAGTCAAGAAAAATAAAGACTAAAATGGCAACTTCCTACAAATAGTGTATGTAATTAAGCAGGCAGCCAAAATGATCTGTCGTTCATGTCAGAGTGTTAGGGTGCTTTATTCCACACTTGTTTAATGGTAAAGAGAGGGTAAGTATATTTGTGTGCAGAACATTCTGAAGCGTCATCAATTTTCTGGGGCAAATGTGGGGACACAACTGGTGACCCTGAGAAACAATTCCAAGGAAAAGAGACTCTTTTCCAAGGAAAAGAGACTTGGTTGCCATGGTTTTCCATGGCAACCAAGTTTAAATGGTTCTGTTAGGTGAACAGGTCAATACCATTATAGCCATTTGTCTTATTACTCTTATTTGTCACTTTAGAAAGCCCACATTTTTGTTTGGGAGCCTATTAAGATTTGTTCAAACTTCTTCTAATTGTTTCAATTCAAAGCTTTTAAAAGTTCTTTTGCAAGCAAGGAAAAAAATATATCTTAAAACTAAATTTAAATGACGAACAATTTTCACTATATATTGATAAGTTAGTGATCAAGTTTTGAATAGAAGAATATAATGAATTTTAAGCATAAAAACATATTATATCCTGCTGGAGAATACAAAGGGCTCGATTAAAAAGCTTTACAAATCAAATAATAATTAGAAGTAAAATACATGACTTTTTGAAGCTCAGCACACTCTTCTAAGTTTATTTTTCTTATTGAAGACAGTAGATATAAAATAATCAATGAATCATTAAACTCAAAATGTAAACATGATTTTTTTTATTTATGAAAGATAGTAGTGCATTGATTTTAATCTTCACATGTACTACCTAATGCTTAAGAAAAAAACCCCGAAGTAATACTTAGACAATGTGGAGGTGGTTTTCCTAAAGTGACTTTAAACAATGGAGATGCAAATTACATGATTGTTCATGCAAGCCTATAATAGGGCACTAAAAACTGGCACAGGTCCTTTTTAGCCCATGTTCTTTGCTTTGTGTTCTGTGATGTGAGACGTATTTTTTGCTGTCACTATTCACGTGCCAACAATTTGGGCTGAGTATTAAAATGATTTGGTTTTGAATTCTAGGTACGAAATAATTGTAAGGGTCCAAAAGTTGTTAATTTATAGTTGGAAAAAAATGCCTTTTTGACATCGTTTATAGTTCTATTTGAAATGAAAATGTCAATTTCAAAACCTCAGTTTAATTTTTAGTCTCAAGAAAAAAAACAGGCTGAAATTACAACCTTTAGAAATCACATGCAATTAATACATCACAAAACTGAAAAATAATTAAAGCCTAATGATTCATTAAATATTTACTTCAGTTCAGGGTTTCCTTTGATTAGCTTATGTTGATTTCTGGGAAAGATTATACAATTTGGATTTATCTGTGCCCTGAGCTACTGATTATTGTGGATCACTTGTTCTGAGCATCATCTGAATTTGCAGATGATGCTCTTCTAGCATTTATGCTTAAAACTGCTCTTCTAGCATTTATGACTAAACAAGGTAGGATTGCTTGCTCACAGAAGCAAGCAATTTGGCACAAAATTTCTATTTTAAGCTAATGAATTCCACTTGGGACAACAGTGCTCTAAGTTTTACGGAGACCCAAACACTTGACCCATGAAAGATGTTTACATATTTTTTTGGTATATAAAATTTTATTCAATGAAAGATTCATTAAGTTCTGTAGTGCTTTACAATTTTCAAAAGTATGACACACATGATTTCTATAATCCCATAATAACCCCTATTCCCTCTACCTCAGTATTTCCGCTCCCCCTCCCCTCTTCCCACTGGTAACCACTAGTTTGTTCTCAATATCTGTGAGTCGGCTTCAATTTTTTTTTAATGTTTATTTTTTATTTATTTTTTTCTTATTAGTCATCAACTTTATACACATCAGTGTATACATCTCAATCTCAATCTCCCAATTCATCCCACCACCACCCGCCACTTTCCCCCCGTAGTGTCCATACGTTTTTTCTCTACTTCTCTTTCTCAATTTCTGCTCTAGAAACCAGTTCATCTGAACCACATCTAAGTTCCACATATATGCATTAATAGACAATATTTGTTTTTCTCTTTCTGACTTACTTCACTCTGTATGACAGTCTCCAGATCCAGCCACGTCTCTACAAATGATGCAATTTCGTTTCTTTTTATGGCTGAGTAATATTCCATTGTATATATGTACCACATCTTCTTTATTCATTCGTCTGTCGGTGGGCATTTAGGTTGCTTCCATGACCTGGCTGTTGTAAATAGTGCTGCAGTGAACTTTGGCATGCTTGTGTCTTTTTGAATTATGGTTTTCTCAGGGTATATGCCCAGTAGTGGGATTGCTGGGTCATGTGGTAATTCTATTTTTGGTTCTTTAAGGAACCTCCATACTGTTCTCCATAGTGGCTGTATCAATTTACATTCCCACCAACAGTGCAAGAGGGTTCCCTTTTCTCCACATCCTCTCCAGCATTTGTTGTTTGTATATTTTCTGATGATGCCCATTCTAACTGGTGTGAGGTGAGACCTCATTGTAGTTTTGATTTACATTTCTCTGATAATTAGTGATGTTGAGCAGGTTTTCATGTGCTTCTTGGCCATCTGTATGTCTTCTTTGGACGAATGTCTATTTAGGTCTTCTGCCCATTTTTTGATTGGGTTGTTTGCTTTTTTAATACTGAGCTGCCTGAGCTGTTTATATATTTTGGAGATTAATCCTTTGTCCGATGATTCATTTGCAAATATTTTCTCCCATTCTAAGGGCTGTCCTTTCATCTTGCTTATGGTTCCCTTTGCTGTGCAAAAGCTTTTAATCTTCATTAGGTCCCATTTGTTTGTTTTTATTTCCATTACTCTAGGAGGTGGATCAAAAAACATCTTGCTGTGATTTATGTCAAAGAGTGTTCTTCCTATACTTTCCTTTAAGAGTTTTATAGTGCCCAGTCTTACATTTAGGTCTCTAATCCATTTTGAGTTTATTTTTGTGTATGTTAGGGAGTGTTCTAATTTCATTCTTTTACATGTAGCTGTCCAGTTTTCCCAGCACCACTTATTGAAGAGACTGTCTTTTCTCCATTGTATATCTTTGCCTCCTTTGTCATAGATTAGTTGACCATAGGTGAGTGGGTTTATCTCTGGACTTTCTATACTGTTCCATTGATCTATATTTCTGTTTTTGTGCCAGTACCATATTGTCTTGAATACTGTAGTTTTGTAGTATAGTCTGGAGTCAGGGAGTCTGATTCCTCCAGTTCCGTTTTTTTCCCTCAACACTGCTTTGGCTATTCGGAGTCTTTTGTGTCTCCATACATATTTTAAGATTTTTTGTTCTAGTTCTGTAAAAAAATGCCCTTGGTAATAGGATAAGGATTGCATTGAATCTGTAGATTGCTTTAGGTAGTATAGTCATTTTCACAATACTGATTCTTCCAATCTAAGAACATGGTATATCTCTCCATCTGTTGGTATCATCTTTAATTTCTTTCATCAGTGTCTTATAGTTTTCTGCACACAGGTTTTTTGTCTCCCTAGGTAGGTTTATTCCTAGGTATTTTATTCCTTTTGTTGCAATGGTAAATGGGAGTGTTTCCTTACTTTCTCTTTCAGACATTTCATCATTAGTGTATAGGAATGCAAGATATTTCTGTGCATTAATTTTGTATCCTGCAACTTTACCAAATTCATTGATTAGCTCTAGTAGTTTTCTGGTGGCATCTTTAGGATTCTCTATGTATAATATCATGTCATCTGCAAACAGTGACAGTTTTACTTCTTCTTTTCCAGTTTGTATTCCTTTTATTTCTTTTTCTTCTCTGATTGTCGTGGCTAGGACTTCCAAAACTATGTTGAATAATAGTGGTGAGAGTGGACATCCTTGTCTTTTTCCTGATGTTAGAGGAAAAGCTTTCAGTTTTTCACCATTGAGAATGATGTTTGCTGTGGATTTGTCATATATGGCCTTTATTATGTTGACGTAGGTTCCCTCTAAGCCCACTTTCTGGAGTGTTTTTTTATCATAAATGGGTGTTGAATGTTGTCAAAAGCTTTTTCTGCATCTATGGATATGATCCTATGGTTTTTATTCTTCACTTTGTTAACATGGTGTATCACATTGATTGATTTGCGTATATTGAAGAATCCTTGCATCTCTGGGATAAATCCCATTTGATCATGGTATATGATCCTTTTAATGTGTTGTTGGATTCTGTTTGCTAGTATTTTGTTGAGGATTTTTGCATCTATATTCATCAGTGATACTTGTCTCTAATTTTCTGTTTTTGTAGTATCTTTGTTTGGTTTTGGTATCAGGGTGATGGTGGCCTCATAGAATGAGTTTGGGAGTTTTCCTTCCTCTGCAATTTTTTGGAAGACTTTGAGAAGAATGGGTGTTAGATCTTCTCTAAATGTTTTATAGAATTTCCCTGTGAAACCATCTGGTCCTGGACTTCTCTTTGTTTTGGAAGATTTTTTAATCACAGTTTCAATTTCATCACTTGTGATTGGTCTGTTTATATTTTCTATTTCTTCCTGATTCAGTCTTGGAAGGTTATATCTTTCTAAGAATTTCTCCATTTCTTCCATGTTGTCCATTTTATTGGCATAAAGTTGCTTGTAGTAGTCTCTTAATGATGCTTTGTATTTCTGCGGTGTCTGTTTGTAACTTTTCCTTTTTCATTTCTAATTTTATTGATTTGAGTCCTCTCCCTCTTTTTCTTGATGAATCTGGCTAATGGTTTATCAATTTTATTTGTCTTCTCAAAGAACCAGCTTTTAGTTTTATTGCTCTTTGCTATTGTTTTCTTTGTGTCTATTTCATTTATTTCTGCTCTGATCTTTATGATTTCTTTCCTTCTGCTAACTTTGGGTTTTGCTTGTTCTTCTTTCTCTCGTTCCTTTAGGTGTAAGGTTAGATTGTTTATTTGAGATGTTTCTTGTTTCTTGAGGTGGGCTTGTATAGCTATAAACTTCCCTCTTAGAACTGCTTTTGCTGCATCCATAGGTTGTGGATCGTCGTGTTTTCATTGTCATTTGTGTCTAGGTATTTATTGACTTCCTCTTTGATTTCTTCAGTGATCTCTTGGTTATTTAGTAACATATTGTTTAGCCTCCATGTGTTTGTGTTTCTTACGTTTTTTGCCCTGTAATTCACTTCTAACCTCATAGCGTGTGGTCAGAAAAGATGTTTGTTATGATTTCAATTTTCTTAAATTTACTCTGGCTTGATTTGTGACCCAAGATGTGATCTATCCTGGAGAATGTTCCATGCGCACTTGAGAAGAAAGTGTAATCTGCTCTTTTTGGTTGGAATGTTCTATGAATATCAGTTAAAGCTATCTTGTCTATTGTGTCATTTAAAGCTGTGTTTCCTTATTAATTTTCTGTTTGGATGATCTGTCCATTGGTGTAAGTGAGGTGTTAAAGTCCCCCACTATTATTGTGTCACTGTCGATTTCCTCTTTTAGAGCTGTTAACAGTTGCCTTATGTATTGAGGTGCTCCTATGTTGGGTGCATATATATTTATAATTTTTATATATTCTTCTTGGATTGATCTCTTGATCATTATGTAGTGTCCTTCCTTGTCCCTTGTAACAGTCTTTATTTTAAAGTCTATTTTATCTGATATGAGTATTGCTATTCTAGCTTTGTTTTGATTTTCATTTTCATGGAATATCTTTTTCCATCCCCTCACTTTCAGTCTGTATGTGTCCCTAGGTCTGAAGTGGGTCTCTTGTAGACAGCATATATATGGGTCTTGTTTTTGTATCCATTCAGCAAGCCTGTGTCTTTTGGTTGGAGCATTTAATCCATTCACGTTTAAGGTAATTATCGATATGTATGTTCCTATTACCATTTTCTTAATTGTTTTGGGTTTGTTTTTATAAGTCCTCTTCTTCTGTTGTGTTTCCCACTTAGAGAAGTTCCTTTAGCATTTGTTGTAGAGCTGGTTTGGTGGTGCTGAATTCTCTTAGCTTTTGCTTGTCTGTAAAGTTTTTGATTTCTCCATGGAATCTGAATGAGATCCTTGCTGGGTAGAGTAATCTTGGTTGTAGGTTCTTCCCTTTCATCACTTTAAGTATACCATGCCACTCCCTTCTGGCTTGTAGAGTTTCTGCTGAGAAATCAGCTGTTAACCTTATGGTAGTTCCCTTGTATGTTATTTTTTGTTTTTCCCTTGCTACTTTCAATAATTTTTCTTTGTCTTTAATTTTTGCCAATTTGATTACTACGTGTCTTGGTGTGTTTCTCCTTGGGTTCATCCTGCCGTTGACTCTGTGGGCTTCCTGGACTTGGGTGGCTATTTCCTTTCCCATGTTAGGGAAGTTTTCGACTATAATCTCTTCAGATATTTTCTCGGTTCCTTTCTCTTTCTCTTCTCCTTTTGGGACCCCTGTAATGTGAATGTTGTTGCATTTAATGTTGTCCCAGAGGTATCTTAGGCTGTCTTCATTTCTTTTCATTCTTTTTTCTTTATTCTGTTCCTCAGCAGTGAATTCCACCATTCTGTCTTCCAGGTCACTTATCCATTCTTCTGCCTCAGTTATTCTGCTATTGATTCCTTCTTTTGTATTTTTCATTTCAGTTATTGTATTGCTCATCTCTGTTTGTTTGTTCTTTAATTCTTCTAGATCTTTGTTAAACGTTTCTTGCATCTTCTCGATCTTTGCCTCCATTCTTTTTCAGAGGTCCTGGGTCATATTCACTATCATTATTTGAATCCTTTTTCTGGAAGATTGCCCATCTCCATTTCATTTAGTTGTTTTTCTGGGGTTTTATCTTGTTCCTTCATCTGGTACATAGCCCTCTGCCTTTTCATCTTGTCTGTATTTCTGTGAATGTGGGTTTTTGTTCCACAGGCTGCAGGATTGTAGTTCTTCTTGCTTCTCCTGTCTGCCCTCTGGTGGATGAGGCTATGTTCCATTTTTGTTTTATTCACTAGTTTGTTGAGTTTTTTAGATTCCACATATAAGCGATATCATGCAGTATATCCGAAAAAAACAAAAACAGTAATTCGAGAAAATATGTGTACCCCAATGTTCATTGCACCGTTATTTACAATTGTCAAGGTATGAACAGAACCTAAAGGTCCATCAACAGGTGAATGAATAAAGAATATGTGGTGTGTATGTGTATATATATATATATATATATATATATATATATATATATATATATAATGGAATACTACTCAGCCATAAAAAAGAATGAAAATTTGTCATTTGCAGTAACATGGATGGACTTGGAGGGCATTATGCTAAGTGAAATAAGTCAAAGAAAGACAGATACTGTAAGATGTTAATATTTTGCAAATCCTACCAGGGAGGGATTTCAGTGTTTCTGGAAGACTGTGAAGATGGCCAGCCAGCCTTAATAGCTACTCCTTTATTTCATTACATCCCACTGTTTCAAAGCATGCTGTTAACACAAACCAAAAACTCACAACATCATGACTTGGTGAAAGTTTTTTTGGTTGTGAAGTATCTCTCTCTCTCTGCCTCTCTCTCTTTCTGTCACATACACACACACACATACACAGGCACTGTGCATGTGTGCCAAAAATTCTTTGAGTTTTATTCTACCACCAATTTGGGCACGTTAACACAAAGTAGTTTTGCTATACCCTTTCATGTACAGAATAAACAAAAGTTAGAACGCTTGGAACTAACAATAGCAAGTGAAGAGAGAAGGGGTAGAACCTTGTTCATCTTGTATGTTTTCTTTTTATATTTCTTCATGGTCTATAATTAGGCAAAGCAGAATGAAATATATTTGATAAATTGAATCATTTGATAAAATTTACATGCTTTAATCCACAAGGCAATATAATGGTATTAATTTTAATAATTCTAATTACATTATGGAACATGAAAGTGAGGCTCTTGATAGGGTGGATGAAAGGGTTACTCTCCACCCAGCAAACATTTTTTGCACATATTGTCCATAGGCAGGTTTTCATCATGAAGATGTTTTGAAATAGCTGGAAAACCATTATTTTAATGTTTTGCTTGGCTTTTCCTCTTCCTGCATTCAACATTTCACAGCAAGTTTTATGCTTCTGAAAAATTTTAATAATTATGTTAACTCATGTTTTAATTTTGGCAACTAGGAAAAGAGCTGGAAAACAAAGGAACAAAAGGGGACTCTTGCTATTTGCGTGTCAGGAAGATTGACAGTCTGTTTGTGTCTACTTTGCTGGTTATAACCTAATGCAACATAGGTCATAGGGCAGAGTAAGTTAGCTGTTCCCAATAATGGAATTGAGTCTCACTGTCCAACTCTGTATTACAAGAAATAAATTACTTATAACATATAAACTACTAAAAATGCACAATCAAATCAAACTGTAATAATTTACTAGATTATTGTTCTAATTTTACCATTTTCCCTTGCATTCCGATATCAGTTTTTGAGTTGGAAACATTGTATTGAAATAGTAGTGCAAACACAAGGAATTGGTCATAATCCTGGGTAAGCACTTGAGCGAAAGTGTTGTATAGTTAATATCATATGTGTGTGTTCTGGTGTAAAATTATAGAATCACTGATACAGGTTATGGGTCCGTGATTCTAAAATTATATATATGTGTGTGTATATGTATGTATATATCACAGAAAAAATAGAAAAATCAACATTTCTCTTGATCACAGTACTTTCACTACTGGCACTACTGACATACTGTATAAATCTTCTGTTAATGAATTTCTTATTAGTATAAGTAATCAGCTTGAAAGTAAGGGCTATGCATAAGTTTTCAGTGACTTGTGGAGTGGCTGGCATTTTGCAAGCTTGTTTAAGTAAATGAATAATGATTTGACACTTAGGTATTTATTTACTCAGTACCATAAGCAGATAATGCAAATTCTAATTGTATTTGATTGCTTGTATATGACACAACTATTCCATTTGTTCTTTTTTTAAATTTTTTTATTTATTTATTTAGTTTTGCCTGCATTGGGTCTTCACTGCTGTGCATGGGCTTTCTCTTGTTGTGGTACGTGGGCTTCTCATTGCGGTGGCTTCTCTTGCAGCAAGAGAGCACGGGCTCTAGGCACGCGGGCTTCAGTAATTGTGGCTTGTAGGCTCACTAGTTGTGGCTCGTGGGCTGTAGAGTGCAGGCTCAGTAGTTGTGGCACATGGACTTAGTTGCTCCGCGGCATGTGGGATCTTCTCGGACCGGGGCTCAAACCCATGTTCCCTACATTGGCAGGCGGATTCTTAACCACTATGCCACCAGAGAAGTCCCCCATTTGTTCTTCCAAACTCAGTCTCCACCTTTCTCCCCTCTGTGCTATGCTCCAAGACGTTGAGCTCTCTGGACTACGTCAGCTTTGGTCTGTGGGTGACTCTGGCAAGAGATCTGAAGGAAGAAGGGAGGAGAGTGAGGTCAGGACATTTATTCCCCCAGCTCACTCTAGTAGCTCTGTCATTGGCTGAATCCTTAAGTGAAGATCACAGCTCTGTCGGGTAGCCATCTACACAAAGAGCTTATTCTATCACTCCCCATCTCTCCCCAGCTGCCCAGGTTCCAATAGCAGGTCTCTCCTCCCCCTCATCAGGACTAAAGATGATGATGGTGTCCAGCTCCCTGATATGACTAGGCTGGGATTCTTCAGTCTCTTGAGGTCTCCCTTAACCCTACCCACACTTTTAAAAACAGTTCCTTTACTAAATGTCCCTTAAATTATGCAATCTGATGTGCCTTCTCTTTCCTGCTGGTGCCTTATCTGATACACTAATCTCAGTGGAGTAAATTCTGAAAATAGAAAATGTTCTTGACATCGCCAAATCATGTTGATTTAATTTTTAACTATTATTTTAATGTTATTCATGGAATTGTAACTTTTATTCCCACTAGAGAGTGATGCTTTTATAAAAACCCATTCCCTAATGCCATCCAAAATCAAAACTCTTTGAGAGATTTCACAGTTAACTTAAAGAAGCAAACAAGACATGATTTCAGCTGAACTACCATACTATGAAATGATACTGTTAAGCATTTAATATGACTTTTCACTCTTGGATATCTCTAATAAAAATGTTTGAGATGAACAAGGTATGCCTCCTCTGCCTACCTCCGTTTGTGATGTCCACGGCTTCATTCCTTCCCTTAACCCCAGGTGGTTCCCTGTGGTTCTTTGAGTGTATGCCAAGCTTATTTTGTACTCAGGGCCTTTATACATGTATGGACCACCTTCCTCCTACACCTTTCTATGTTTTACTCCTTCACGTTACTCAGGTCTTAATGCAATTGTGACCTTTCCAGGGGCTTCCTCTATCCTCTCTAAAATATCTGTCTACCACCCACCAAAGTCTGTACCTTTACTCTGATTCATTTGCTCTCTAGCATTTTTATTATCTAAAAACATATTATGTTTTGCTATGTAAGGTTATATTTGTATTTATTATTGGTCTTTACCCTCTCCCCACGTAAGCTCCATGGAAACAAAGATGGCATTTTCTTCAGGAATAGCATAAGCAATATTTTTAGCAGCTCTATTGATATATTTCATATCAAATATATGTATGTATCCAAAAAGTTTATAAAAGTATATATCAACAAATATAAATAATATAAATATATAATATAATATGAATATATAAAATATATAATATGAACATATATAAATATATCTACTATAAATATAGGTGTATATAAAATTATATAAAACATACATCAATAAACTTATGTAAAATTTCAATACATAGATAGTTTATTTAAAACACACCTTTTAAAGTGTGCAGCTTAGGGAATTCCCTGGCAGTCCAGTGGTTAAGACTCCGAGCTTTCACTGTCGAGGGCAAGGGTTCAGTCCCTGGTCAGGGAACTAAGATCCTACAAGTGGCGCAGTGAGGCCAAATAAATAATCAAGTGTGCAGCTTATTGCATAGAGTTGTACATCTGTCACCACAACCATTTTTAAAACATTTCATTACTCCAGAAAGAAAACCTGTGTCCTTAGCGATTCCCTCTCCCTCCATCTTCCCAGTCTCCTGACAACCACTAATCTTTATATCCTATAGATTTTCCACTTCTAGATATTTCATATAAATGGAGTCATACTATATGTGGTCTGGTGTTTTATGACTGGCTTCTTTCACTTAGCATAATGTTTTCAAGGTTCATTCATGTTGTAGCTCTTACTAGTACTTCATTCCTTTTGATGGCTGAAAAACATTCTACTGTATGGATAAACCACATTTTATTTATTCATTCATCAGTTGATGGACATTTAAGTTTTCCTCATCTTTTGGCTATTATGAAAAATGCAGCTATGAACATTCACATATAAGATTTTACATGGACGTATGTTTTCATTTCTCTTGAATATATATACCTGAAAGTGGGATTGCTGGATCATATGGTAGCTTTAGGTTTAATTTTTGGAGGAACTGCCAGACTCCTTTCCAAAGTGGCTGCAACATTTTACATTCCTGTTAGGAGGGTCAAAGTCTTCAATTTCTCCACTTCCTCCCCAGATAACACGTTGTATTATCTGTCTTTTTGATTAGAGCCATCCTGGTAGGTGTGAAGGCAATCATTATTTTTGATTGTATATATGACCCTGCTTATTCTAATTTGGGTCAAAGTTAAAGTCTTAAATATTAAATACAATCCTATAGTATTTTTTCTTATTTTTATTTTTAACTAGTGCCGTGAGTTTAGAGACTAATATTTTTTAAATGTTTGTGTAGATATTTTTTGCTTTATCCTATTATGGGGAATCTTCAGTGGACTTCTATGAATTGCATGTTTGTGTACACCCCAAATTCATATGTTGAAACCCTGATCCCCAGTATGATCATATTTGGAGATGGGATCTTTGGGAGATAATTAGGTCATAATGGTGGGCCCCTCATAATTGGATTAGAGCCTTTATAAGAAAGAGACACCAGAGTGCTCTCTCGGTCTCTCTCTCTTTCTCTCCCTCTCTCCCTCCCTCTCCACCATGTGAGGACATAGCCTGGAAGAGAGCTCTCCCCAGGAAACAAATCACCTGACCCCTTGATCTTGAATTTCCCAGCCTCCAGAACTGTGAGAAATAAATTTATGTGTTTAAGCCACCCAGTTGTTGATATTTTTTTATAGCAGCCTGAACCAACTGTGAAGACTACAGTGAACTTATTTTTTCTAGAATAATAGTAGTTATAGAATGGTGTTACTCCCCATGCTCTATATAACATGACAGTGGATCTCAATTTGACAATGGGTAAGATTTTACCCATTTTAGAATTTTAGAATCTCCTTAAAGTTTAAAAATAACAGTGGACTTAAAGACAGACAGAAGTTTACCTGGAGAAAGACTTGTGTATGTGTGTCTAGGGGTAAGGACAGGGTGAGTATTTTCTTGTTGTTAGGAATTATCCCCAAGAATAAATAAATATATCTATTGTAACACATTCTGCTTAGAACCCTATTTTTATCCATTCAAGTACATGCCCTTTGAAGGTGAGAGGAGACCAATTTCTTTCATAAAGCAATAAGGAGTGCAGATTGCATCCTGACAATAACAAATTGTCAAATAAGGAGAGGCGTAGGTTTAGAAGAGGGATTTCAACAACAGGCTGCAATCCCAGGTCCAACTCTTTTATGATAATATAAAAATAAATTTTAGTGAAGAATTCCAGTGAAGATCGATAATAAAAAATCTGACAGTTTCTAAGGAGGAAATAAGTTGGTATTTTTTCTTTTATACTTCACGTTTATCAAAAGGATGACAAATTTCAAATGCTAGTGATATTTTATAGTCAATTAAAACAACTATTTACCTTAAACTATTTTCTATAGCATGCACAGGAAATATGTATTGTCTTTTTCTCTTTTCTTCTGACAATGATCATAAACTACTTAAGAGATAACTTCTTTATGTGAAACAGCTCCCACAGTAACAAGAAAAATATGCTTTCCACTAAAGTTCAATATTTACTGATAATAATTAACACCAAAATGACCACAGAAAAACTTTACACATCGTTTATTTTACTTCCTCTTTAAAATCACCTTAGTAATTTCATCCACAGTATTTGAATTATAGTTGAGGCATATTAGAATATTTTAATGTAATTTACATTGCAAATGAATGAGAAATTCTGCTGTGTGGTCTTATGTGTAGATATCTAATAAATTAAAGGCAATTTTTCTACCCCACCTTCCCTTTCCTTTCCTGCATCCCAACTTTCCTTATTCCTATTGAGTTTATTCTAGTTGATAGAAAAGGTCATTAAAATATATAACAAATAAATATGAACATATAGATAAAATAAGGAAGGGGGTGAAGGCTGTGGGAAGATTTTTAACTGATTAATGACAACCTCTAATCTATGTTTGAAAGGTATCGCTGTAGCTGCTGTGTGCAACGTAGACTGTGTTGGGGGTAATTGTGGAAGCAAGGTGACTGCTAGGAGGCTATTGCAATAATCCAATTGAGAAATGATAGTGTTCGGGACTGGAATGTAGGCAGTAGGGTTAATGGGAACAGTATATAGAATAGTATATTTTGGATATAGGAAAAGAGAAAATGAGGAGTCAAAGATGGCCTACACATTGGTGAGGTGATGTTATGAGTTTTAGTGTGAGGGCAAACAAAACAAAACAAAACCAAAAACCTGATGCTGTATCTACTATGTGGACCAAGAAAGGAATATGGGTAATTTCCCAGTTGTAAAACATAATCACAAAAACTAATTCAATGGGTATGTGATAAATATCAGGTGATGGCCAATGGTTGTATGATTGTTGTCAAATCACATTAATTTTCACATTTCCCTGTATGTTTTCATAGTTTTCTGAAGGAAAAATAGAAAGCAGATGAAGCAGGAACTTTGTAGAAATTCTACTATTCTCTCTCATGTTTGGTATTTCTGTAGTAGACATTAGAACACCCTCTGCCAAGACCATAAAGGATCCAACACGTTGAGTTCAAGGTGTTGGAAACCATTTCATTATGTCCCAGAACAATAGCTTTCTGGAAACAGAATTGAATGGAAGTATCTTAAAATGACCTGTGTTTTTTAAAAAGTGAAAGAAATGTGCTATTACGTGTAACTGTGTCCCTCTTTTCAGTTTATAATATAATGAACTTTTAACTAATGGTTAAATTGTCAAATATAAAAACCTTCAAGATTTATACAAATTCCATCGTTCATGGAATATTTTACTGGAACAAAACTTTGCTTTTAATGAATTTTTAATTTAAAAATTAGTGCGAAATCCGGAGTGCTTTCCTTAAGCAATGTTGCTAAGTATAACAGAAATAGTCTTGCTTCTAGACATTTGCAGTCTCTTCCTGCTGACTACAGCATTATTTTGAAAGTTAGAAACTAGACTAATGACAGAAATAAGCAAAAATAAGCTATAAGGCCTAAGTTATCCTGCTTTGAGGAGTCAGATAACAAATGTCTGAGTTAACTGCCTTTTATTTTGAGTGAGGTACAAGATTTTAAAGCTTCCCCTCCTGAAGTATTTCTGATGTTTTCACACAATATCCCACATTCCACAGATATTGCTTCTCTATACCAGGGGTCAACAAAGTACAAAAACATTGCCTGTTTTTATAAATAAAGTTTTATTGGAACACAGCCACTGATATTCATTTAGAGTTTTAACAAAGATGTTATGACCCAGAAAGCCAGTAATGTTCCCTATCTGGCCCTTTACAGAATAAGTTTGCTGACCTATGGTCTATACAATGGCTCCAGGCTCCCCTGCTTTGCCTCTGGTGGTGTCCCCTCACCAGATCCTCCAGAACTGAGCAGTTGTCTGGACTTCACCCCATTGGAAGCATGATCCCCAGACCCAAGACCCAGAAATATGGCTAAGACCAAATAGTGATATTCAACAAAGATGCACGTAGCCAAGCTTAGGATGGTGGCTTACAGGAAGGACAGTGGTGGCAGCTAATGTTCTCTTCCCTGATCTGAGTGTTGGCTACACAGGTATGTTTGGTTTGTGAGAATTCATTGAGTTGCACAATTATAAGAGACACACATATCACAACTTAACAAAAAGTAAAAACCATGTGTTGAGAGCTTGTGCATAAGGTGAAGAATCATAGAACTGACAGAAATACAAACTTCAAGTAGGGTTCTATTTCACTTAGTCATGGGCCATGCATTTCTGGTTAGGATGCCCCTGCTACTTTTTTACTTAGAGGCACCTTTTTATACTTGGCATATTAAAATTTTGTTAATTTAAGTATGGTTTTGCCGATATAATAATCTCCTTAGGCACAGGCCGTGCTGCTCTGTCTGGGATGTCCTTCTTTCTCACTCTCCTTAGCTTAGAGCTGGGAGCCTCACTCAACTGTACAGATGTTCCCATGCATCTTTCCTTTACTCAAATCCAGAATCCTCACTCCCTGCTTTTTCCAAAGAAAGGAAGAAATGTTTTCACCTCCATTCAACCTCATAATAATCCCTATAATGATACAAGGGTAATCACAATGAAGCCAGGCTCTCACAGCATTATGCAGAATTTTCTGTTTGTCTTGAAGGTGCATTCTGAATAAAATGTACCTTTACCATGAAATAACTAAAACGCCGATAAAAGCGCTTCCCCCCACCCCAGGAAAGGAAAAAGCAAGAGTGTTACTTATCTTTATGACGATTTCTCACACATGCCCTGAGCATTTATTGTCTAATGCACACTTTGACAGCTTTAAAATACCAGTTTACTCCTCATGAGACGCTCACAGATCTTTTGAAAAATGGTCAGTGGGGTGCTAACACAAATTTAGAAATCAACATTCCATCTTTTACGATGCATGCTTCTTGCTTTGGGTGCGAACCTGTGCCTAGGTAGCTTATAGAAAAGTTATTCTAGGCAGGTACCTATTCTAGGGTACAGTACCTAAAACCATTTTTAACAAGTACCACTGTGTTTGGGTGTAAATTAGTTACTTAAAAGCATACACACCGATGAAAGCAACACTTGGCAACTATGTCCACAGTTTAAACTGAGATAGTTTTGCAGCTGCTACCAATGAAAAATGGAAATTAAATTACCCTGACAAAGAAACAAACACAAATACTTTGGGTTACTTAAAATGATAACTATTCACTTCCACGCTGTCTCCCTCAAGCATCTCCTGGTTCACCCAGACTTTAACCTGTGGAAATTGGATCCTGAACCTTCACTGACCCTTGGTCAGGAATTGCTCCAGGTAACTCTGTCTTTTCCCTCCTCCACAACTCCCTCCCCCAACGCATACTATTTATGAAGAACTTGTCCTCTCTTAATCCCTCCTAACTTTTCATCGGCCTGGCTTTGCGTGGGTTGTCCTGGATTTACAGGCTTTATCTGGGGTTATTCCCTGGGATGCTGCTTGCAGTAATTGTTAGCTGCCCTCACACTTGGGCCCACAGACCTGAGCTGAATCACAGGCCTAGAGTTTTTTTTGTGTGTGTGTGTTTTTTTTTTAAACCCCAAGTAGTGTTTTGTTTGTTTAATTGGTTGGTTTTGTTTTGTTTTATTTTTTAAGGGAGTTGGGAAAGCGGCATTGCTTCTGTAATCTTCATCTCATATCACCTCTAACAAAGCTGTTAATTGTTGCCTTTGTAAATGAGTTTTCTTCCAGGCAGGCAGTTTGAGAAGTAGAAATAATACTGTTAAATAAAACGCTTTTACATTTATGGATACGATCCTCATAATCTGAAGAGCCCTGTTCCATGGGGACTTAGATTCGGGGCCAGATCGGCAGATGATATATCATTCCATAATTGATATGAAGGCATTGCTGGAGTTCTCCTAATTATTAGCACCTGTGCTAGAGATAGGTGTGGGGATGCAACTAAAAGTATGCAGAAAACACAGTCTTCACTCACAAAGGTCTCAGGGTAAGTTGCTGCCTGGTTGGAATTCTAGGTGGGATGTCATAAAGCAAATAACTGTCCTGGTTTTCCCAGGACTGAGGGATTTCCTAGGACATGGACTTTCAATGGTAAAACCAGGAGTCCCAGGGAAACAGAAACAGTTGGTCACCCTACTGGAGAGATTTGTTTACTTTCTTGAAAACTTTCTGCAAAAGGAGGTTCTAAAATCCTTGGAAAAATGTAATATAGAGGATGTTTTAGCATGGAGTCAAACTAACTCTGGCTGTAATCACAATAGGGATCAACTTTTTCTATAAAGGACTTTGAGGGCAATATGGTTTTTATTGCAACCACTCAACTCTGACAAGGTAGTATGAAAGCAGCCATAAACAATTAAATTAATGCATGTGGCTCTGTTCAAAGAAAACGTTATTTACAAAAATAGGCCATGGCTGGATTGGGCCAACTGGCTATAGTTTGCTTACCCTGGAACCAAACTTTTCTTATTTTAAAATTGTTTTCTGTAGTCTCCATTTATGGTCATATATATTTAGATATATACAAACAAATGTTACCATTTGGTTCACAAGTTTTATCACAAGGTTTTTCCTATCTATTTATAGAAGATGTATCATAGAATTTAAATTATTGCAAAGGAAGTATAGGAAAATATAGAACATAGAGTTACTATATTAAAAATATGTTGTACTATTGTAATCCCTAGGATATTATTATTATTGTACTAGTCTAATCCCTAGGATAATTATTGTACTAGTCTAATCCCTAGGGTAATTTTAACGTCACCTCTTATAATATTCTAATATATTTATTGATATAGAAGTGTGAGAAGGAAGAACTCTAAATTGGAGGCTATATTTACAATATACAGTTGACCTTTGAACAACATGAGTTTGAACTGCATGGGTCCACTTATATGTGGATTTTTTTCAATAGTAAATACTACGGTACTATATGATCTGCAGTTGATTGAATCCACAGATGCAGAACCACGTATATGGAGGAAACATGGCTACAGAGGAACTGCATATATGGAAGGCCAACTATAAGTTTTACTTGCATTTTCCACTTCATGGAGGGTCAGTGTTCCTGTCCCCTGTAGGAACAGCTGTACTTCTACATAGTTTATAGCGTTTGACTGTTTTAATTGCACTCTGTAACTTTCACCTCCCTAATCAAAGTGTACATAATCATCGTGATAAACATTTCCCAAATCCAAGAAGCAGGTAGTGGCACCATTTAGAACAACAGCTTAGCTGCACACCATACTTCCTTCCCTCTTTGCTCCAGCCAGAGCCTCGGTGGTCCCATTCTGTTCCTCCTACCTGCAATGCTTCCTTCTGCCGTATTATCTTTGTCCAGGCTCTTCCCTCTACTTGGAATGTTCTTCTAGTTCCTTTTCATCAAGTTAAAATGGACCATCCTTGATGTAGTCCCACTTGTCTATTTATGCCTTTAGCGTCACATCCAATAAATCATCGCCAAGACCAATGTCAAAAACTATTTGTTAGTTTTCTTTTAAAAATGTCACAGTTTCACAGCTTATTGAGTTATTTTTTTGTATGGTGTAAGGTAGGGTCCAATTTCATGTTTCTTTGTGTGGCTATCCAGTTTTCCCAGTACCGTTTTATTGAAGAGACTATCCTCTACCCATTGGTTGTCTTCTTGGTACTCAATTGAGCATATATGTGTGGGTTTATTTCTGGGCTCTCTATTGTATTCCATTAATCATTAGATCTGTCTTTATGCTAGTACTATACTGTTTTAATTATTATAGTTATTAATATAGTTTTATATTTCAAAATCAGGATGTGTGATGCCTCCAGCTTTGTTTTTCTTGCTCAAAATTGCTTTGACTGTTTAGGGTCTTTTGTGGTTCCATATGAGTTTTAGAATTGTTTTTTTCTATTTCTCTAAGCATGCCTTTAATATCCTTACTCATTATTGAAATATCTGTTCAGATTTTCTGTTTCTTCATGACTCAGTCTTGGTAGGCAAAGGAAAAAACAAACAGAATGAAAAGGCAACCTCTGGAATGCAAGAATATATTTGTAAACCGTATATCTGATAACAGGTTAAATTTCCAACATATATAAGGAACTACTACAACTCAATAGCAATAAATAAATAGACAGACAGACAGATAGATAAAATGGCAAAGGACTTGAACAGACATTTCTCCAAAGAAGGCATACAAATGTCCAACAGGTATATGAAACGATGCTCAATGTCATTAATTATCAGGGAAATGCAAATAAAAGCTGCAATATCACCTCACACCTGTTAGATAACAAGTGCTGGTAAAGTTATGGAAAAATCAGAACCCTTGTACACTGCTGATGGGGATGCAAAATGGTGTAGCAGCTATGGAAAACAGTATGGAGTTTCCTCAAAAAATTAAAACAGTATTATCATACGATCAAGCAATCTTACTTCTGGGTATATATCCAAAATAATTGAAATAAAAATCTCAAAGATAGCTGTATTTGCATATTTTCTGCAGCACTAATCATAATAGTCAAGATGTGGAAATAACCTAAGTGTGCATTTACAGATATATGGATAAAGAAAAAAAGTGGTATATACATACAATGGAATATTATTCAGCCTTAAAAATGGAAATCCTGTCTTTGTAACAATCTGGATAAACCTTGAGGGTATTATGCTAAGTGAAATAAGCCAGTTACAGTAAGGCAAATACTGTATGATTCCACTTAGATTCCACTTACATGAGGTACCTAAAATAGTCAAACTCATAGAAGCAGAGAATGTAATAGTGGTTCCAAGGGCTGGAGGATGAGGAATTGAGGGGTTGTTATTCAAAGGGCACAAAGTTTCAGTTATGTCAGATAAGTTCTTGAGGTGGCCTGTACAACACAGTGCCTATAGTTGACAATACCATATTGTGCACTTCAAAATTTGTGAAGAGGGTAGATCTCATGTTAAGTGCTCTTACCACAAAACAAAACAAAATGAAACAAAACAAAATGACAAAACAAAGGGACAAAGGAAACTCTAGGAGGTGTTGGATATGTCTGTTACCTTGATTGTGGTGATAGTATCATAAATGTTTGCCCATGTTCAAATGCATCCAATTGTACACATTAAATTTGTGCAGTTTTATGTATATCAATTATACCTCAAGATAGTTTTTTTAAAAAGGTTAAAAAACTGACCATCTTTCAGATTACAGTTCAAATGTTGCTTCTTCAGGACATTCTTCCCTGACCTCCCTAAATAGGTCAAACTCTCTATTTTAGAGTCCCATATCACAGTGTTCCTTGCTTTTTTAAAAGCATTCGTCATAGCTGCAGTTTTAGGATTATATACTTGATTCTGTATTTGTTTTCTTTTTCATGAGCCTGTATGCTTCATACCTTTAAAAAAAAATTAAGTATAGTTGTTTTGCAATATTGTGTTAGTTTAAGGTGAACAACATAGTGGTTCAGTATTTTTGCAGATTCTGTTCCATTATAGGTTCTTGCAAGATAATGGGTATAATTCCCTATGTTATACAGTGAATCCATGTTGCTTATCTATTTTATACACAGTGGTTTGTGATACTGTAATTTTTTAAGAGATGTCTATCTGCCCTTCTATGTTATAAACTCTAACAAGACAGGGACTATATGTGGTTTTGCTCATCACCTTTTACCCACAGTGTAGCATAGTACACTAGCATTTAATTAGTCAGTTGAATAAAGGGATACTGAATGAAGGAATAAAGACATGAATTAAATTTTAATTTGAAAGAAATAAGAGACCAAATACTTAGGATATGGGAGGATTTCTTTTGGAACAATCAATATTAGGAGGAATTTTGAAAGAAGGGATTTTGACCTGTGGTTGATATGTAAACATTTAAAAATGTGTGTTGGAGACGCCACTGGTCAAGATTATCTTTACTTTATTAATTATCATATACATTTATAGAGGAATGTGCATTAGTATGTAAAATGTTTCAGATCCATAATGAGTTTTTATTGTGATAATGGTGTGGAGAATTTAAGCCCAACTGAAGTTTATTTCCATAGTACTGCATTACTTGCAGATCAAGATATTGACAACCAGTATCATAATTAAAACTTAATCTTGTTTTCATTTGCTGCAGCTACTATCAGCATATTTTTCCTTTACAGATATGGATGTTATATAAAGTATTACTTTTCTGTAATAATGGGGAGATTGAAGCTGTTTCCATATTCAGCATGAAGCTGAAGTTGGGATTCACTATGAATTATCAATCAATGTGTGCATGTGTGAATTAAAGACAATTTATATTCAGCAAGTTGTGTTTTTCCTTCCTTAAGGCTATAGCGAAATAGGACCAGCAAAATGTGCATCCAACTAAGAGAAAAGATGAGAGGGCATCTATGGACCTTATTCTAAAAAGTCCTCACAAATTTGCCTAAAGAACCCCAGTGGAAAATAATCAAAACAGCAAAGGGTTTTGCTTGATCTTCTCGTGTTGATGTTTTTAGCAATCATGACATCTGTTCAAGTGCTTGCTCACTGAGCTAAAGTTAGGAAGAGCTGAGCTTAAATTTTGTTTGTTAAGTCATTAAAAGTCAATCTAGGCCAATGTTTCTCACTCTTGGTTACACATTGGAATCACCTGGGGACCTTCAACAACCAGGGATGCTGGGCACTACCCCTCAAGATTCTGACTTAATTGATTTGGGATGTGACCTGGGCAGCAGGAGTTTTGAAATCTCCCCAGGTGATTCTAATGTGCAGCCGAGTTAAAAACCATTGATGTAGGATAGTTCAGACCAAGAGGGACTTTAGAGAAATCTGACAAAGCAAGCTCCTCTCTGTATGATGCTGGCTTACCTTTTTATTTCTTCGTAACCATTTTTCAAGGAGTGTTCCCCAGACTAGCAGCATAGATATCACGTGGTAACATTTAGAAATGTAGACTCTCAGACCTACCGAATCAGAATCTGCATTCTCATATGATGCTCAAGTGTTTAAAATGAACATTAAAGTTTGAGAAATGTGTGTTTATAGCACACTTATTTTTCTTTTGCTTTGCTCCTTCCAGTGTTTTCCCAGCCTGCTTGTCTTGTGCTATTAAATGGACATCAGATATCACTGGAATGGATGGCCATTCTCTTTTTCCAAAAATAGCTGATCATTTGTACAGTATTAAGTCCCCCAAACTGGAAGCTTCTAAGTCAGAAATTCATGTCCACTCTGCATATTCTTAATTTCTTTGAATGTGGAAATATACTTCTAATTATGAAAAAAATATCCCTTTATGTGTAATTTTTAAAAATACCTACTGGTTTTTCTTAGGCATAGTTGCCCTGCTGGTGAGTATTGGATCATTCTGGTCCGTTTTTTTGCTGAAAAATATTTTAGAAATTCAATAACTTTTTGTTCTGAAGACTGATGTTTAAAAGATAAGATGCTTTTGAATGCTTCTAAATTTTATCTTGTTTTGAACTTATGACAAAGAACATTCTCTAAGAGCTCAATGTTACCTGTGAAGAATGCTCTGGAGCTTTCAGTTACCCTCTGTTATAGAAATAGGGAAATTTGCATCTGTCTGAGTGGATGATTTTGTTATTGAAGTTAATCCTGTAGTGGAACCATTGTGATGCTGCTTTATCCAGCATTACAAATTCTAGTTTAATGGACTAGAAATACATTTACTACAGGAAAGAGTAGTTCTGTCTCTTTGATCCTGAATTAATCATAGAGCAGTTTCTTGTGTGCTGAATCGGCACTTGTTACTAGTACGGATCCCCATCTAAGTTGGCATTTCATCTACTCCACTCCCTTCCCTTGACAGAATACTATGACTGTACTCCATAGTGTAAATTGCTAAGAATAACGGGGAATGAGCTTGCCTGGTATGCTACAATGACAAAAATGAATTGGTTCATCATCAGGAATGATGATGTGGTGTCGAGTTCCCAACCATGTGTTTTTCTTGTGACATTTTGCAACAGTTGGCTTATCGCTAAGTTGTATTTTTTATAATGTAGTGCTACTGGAAATTATTTTCTGTAATTCAAATTTGCCATGCATGGTAAGGAGACAGAGGGACCTTTTGGAAAAGGGAAACTTTTGGCAGAAGTGGGAAACTTGTTTTGACTTTCACACTAAGCTTTTTTAGTGTGAAATAAAGTCAGCATGGACATGGTAAGATTGACTAGTCAGCATGGACATGCGTAAGGATCGAATCCCCTCATTAGAAGGGATTTTTCACATAACTGTGTAACACAATACCACATTTCCTGCCTGTGTTATGCCACACTGGAAACAAAACCCTCACTCAGTTTCATGATTTGTGAAACATGGTGTTCATGCTGCCCAACACTTTTAACAAGTCCCTTTTTATCATACTTTGGAACCTTCACTCTCTTCTGATTTCCACCTTTCACTCTCTTCTGATTTCCACCCTTAAAGTCACACATGAATTCTTGCTCTCTGCCTGGCCTGTTTGGACTGGTGATGCATTTGGATGTTGGACCTAGGCTTTTAAATTTTGGCATTCAGTTTATCTAAGTCAGCTTGTTGCATTACAACTCCTGACTGTAATGAATCCCCCAGGCTAGAACTTCTTGACCTCAGATTCCTGTTAGTCTTGGAGGAGGAATTGGACACAATCTGATCTCTACAGACCTCAGATTCCTGTTAGTCTTGGAGGAGGAATTGGACACAGTCTGATCTCTAGAGACTTTTGACCTTTTGCTTGTCTTGAGTTAATGGCTAAAGCTCAAGAAATGAAGCACTTACATTTGATCTTGGTATGATCTCTTTAGGTAGAGCTCTACCAGGAGCTTTAGGTTGCATTCCTGGCCCTACTGATGTGAAACCCAGTGAGATGAATTACTTTTCAGAGCCTGTCTAGGCCTCCTGAAAATGAAAAGCAATGTGTGTGATGAAAAGATGAGCATGACCTCTGGGGATTTTAAGCTTCATGATGATTTAATAGCAAATCATTGTAAATTCACCAGACTTGACTTTCCCAATAAACATTTACTTTAAAGGAGAGAACTGTTTCTAAATGTTGTAGGTAGCTGCTCTTTTCTAGTTGCTAAAGTCTTAGTTTACTATCTCACCCTGCCCCAGTCCAAACTTAGAGCTGGGGCAGGGATATAGGGTGTTCCTATTCAAGTGTGTGAACCTAGTGGGTCTCAAAGTCACGTCTACTTGGAAACTGGCTCTGGAAGCGACAGTGGGAAAGGGAATTCTTACTATCACATCCACCTTTAATTTTGGAGATGCTACCTCCAAAAAAGCCAGATACCTCATGAGAGTGAGATCTGGCCTAGAATAATCGCGGTGAGCCAAAAGCTTAGCTCACACCGGGTCCTGCTGCCTAGGCTTAAGCCAACAGAAGCACTTCATGTGGTTAGCAGGTACATCAGTGCCTATAATTATAGGACCTAAAAATTCACAGCACCTGAGGTCAATTTTCATTTGTTTGTTTTAAATCTAATATTTAACTGAGCACTTAACTAGGCCAGGTACTGTCTTAGTCTCTTTGCATATATTATCATGTTTAATCTTTACAGCTGAGTTGCTATGTTTGCTTTATCCTCTTTACATATGAGGAGATCCAGGCTTAGAAATGTCACATAACCAGTTAAAAGTTCATCTGAGTATTACCTGATGGAACTAGTATTTGATCCAAGGGTTGTCTGACTTCAGAGGCCAGGTTCTTAACCACTGTGTGATTCTGTACACCAGGAAGAGCTAAGGAGGCCTCCTCTAAAATGGCATGTGAAAAAAAAAGAGCTCACTTGGAAAAGCTGGCATCGAAGTATTTCAGTTATCCTTTAGAACATGTTTAAAACATTGAAGACCACCTTCAGAGATTTCTGGTGACAATATACCATCACCTGTGGTGTTGGTCCTTAGTCACAGTTGCAGGGAACTTGAGAGGCTGTGTCCCATCCTTTCATCCTTTACGTGTTCCTGGAATATTCTTCATCCAAACCTAATCTCCAAGCTATCTGGCTCAAATATTGGCAACATTGCCCTAGTGATGGTTGGCACTCCACTGAATATAGCACATTTTATCTTCTACATTGACCCACCAAACTCTGTCATTCTGTGGATCAATAAGACCTTCTCTTACCACATGCTATCAAGATATCAGGTATCTAGAGTCAGTTATTCTGGTTTTGACATTCTGAGTGATCAGTGACTGGAAGTATACAAACTGGGCACTTGCTAATGAGAGAGCCTTGGGTAATAGCATGGAGTTTCTATAAGATTTACTCATTATTTCTCACTGTGCCTCCATTCAGAAAACTTACTTTCAAGGAAATTCAACCTTTTATTCCTGATATCTCTCGATTGATACCTCATCAGCCTGTTAGTATGTGGGAAACTATTGCTTGATCAGAAGTTATTTCCAGTATGCCAAGAGGAAGCTGAAAGCGTAAACTAGCGGGTAAGGTGACTTGCGTCCATGGCTTCTCGGTGGGGTGCCCTGCAGCCAAGTAGAGACTGTCTCTGTTTTTAATGTGGGCACAGATACTGCCCACCCACGTAGAAAGCTGAAGGTCCCTTTGTCTCCATCACATATTCTCTCCTTGTTTAGGTAAGAGAACACAAACATTGGGCACATTTGTCATGGCTCCCTCTACTTATATCCTTGAGGGTGATGGCTAATCAATCGTAGTACTGTATCACCCTGAACTTGGCTGTAACCTCTCATTCTTCACCACCGTACATTCTTCATCTATCGCTTCTAGCAAGTGATAGGCATTAGCATGTAAGATGAAACCTCCTTGCCATTGCTTGCTGTGTTAGATCGACGACAGAGATGTGGCTGTCTGCCTTGGTCTTTATTTCAGTTTTGCTATCTCAGTCTAGCTCTTCTGTTTCACTTGCGGCAGCTCCATCTCGTTTCCCTTCCAGACTCCGGCTATACTCTTCATCAAGTGGATTTCAGTGGCCAGGCCCCTTTCTCCCAATTATCTGGAGTTGTAATCAGAGGTCTGGGAACCACTACATATGTCTCCCGGACCAAATAGATTTTATAGTAAAAAAAATCATTTTCATCAACTCATAGTGTGACTAAAACTATAAATAAAATGAAAGAGAAAAAGATATTTCATGAATTCAGAATGAGAGCAAAATAAGAGTGAACATCAAAGCTAATAAAGAGAAAAATGAATGAGAATGTCATGATGGGCTATTGCTAATGTGTCTTCTTTCTTTTATTCATAAAATAATAATTATTATATAGTATAATTAATCCCTAGCCAAAAAGAATCTTCCATTAAACAATAAACTTTTTCCCAAGTAGCTTTATTTCCTCTCTATCTCACTGGGAGAAATGGTTAGGAGAGAGAGTGTAAAGGCTGAAGTAATAAAAAGATTTAAATTTCCTTTAGTAAGTTACTCTGTGATTGTTTTCACTGTTTCGCTCAAATAAATAGGCTCAGGCATTCTATCCAAATCTTTTCACTATGCAGGTAGGCCCCCAAACATCTATGTTGCCTAAACTTTACTTTCAATATTTCTTGTTTTCATAGATACAAAGGAAATCAAAAGAAGTCTTTCACTGAATCTTTCGATGTATTTTTTTAGGAAATTTCCTTAGAAAAATATACTATCTCAATGATGTTTCATGTCTTGGCTGTTTGGATGAAAAGTCAACTGGAAAAAAAACTATTTTGTTGTGATCTTTTAGAAGTACATATTGTTGTGCACTCCTCCTGGCAGATTCTTTCTGTTTCAATGAATTTAATTTGTGCATTAGAAAATATTTCTCAAAATTAGGCTCAAAACCAGTCAGACCAAAATGATTGGATCTTAGACTTGAGACATGTGAAAATTTGCTTGAAAGAAACACTATAAAAATGTATGCCTATTTCAAATCTAATGGCTTTTACATAAACAGATATGTTATTTATCAAGTAAAATTTATCTAAATTCTTTTTTCATAAAGTGACTTTAAAAATGGTGTACATAGGTTATGATTTAGGTTACAGGAACTCAAGTCTGTTTTTTATTTCATTCTATCATTTTATTTATAGTCTATAAACAAAGACTAATTTGACTTTGATTAAATCTAAGAATGCTGAAAGTGTCAGATGAAGGCTACTCCTTAATCACTTGATTAAATTATTGAAGAAACATTCTGGTGTCTCTTTAATCACAGAAGAAACACATCACTCATTAAGAAGCAAAAGAAGGCAGAAACAAGGTTGGGAAGTAGAATAAATTTTTCTTGTGGCAATAACAATTTTAGCAGGTTAAAACTGCATTGTATAAATTTACTACTTGTATTGTGCCACTGATGTAATATTTGTGTATGTATATGTTCATGTTATGCATTATTTAGTTAACATATAAGGCTCTAATTGAGCCTATTTACAGGAACTTTTGTTCTTTTCATTACTTATTTTTATGGAAAAAGAACAGTAGTTTCAAAAGAAGTGAAAAATAGTATCATGGCTCTTAGTAACCTAAATATACCCATTTTTTCGGCTCTCTCTGCTTATTAGGATTCTAACAAGGTTAAAATGTAACCTGTTAAGCAACCAAGATGTCTTTCAGTAGATGAATGGATAGATAAACTGTGGTACTTCCAGACAACGGAATATTATTTGCACTAAAAGAAAATGAGCTAAATAAAAAGCCATGAAAAGTCATGGAAGAATCTTAAATGCATATTATTAAGTGAAAGAAGTCAATCTTTATAGGCTGCATACTGTGTGATTCCAACTATAGGACATTCTGCAAAAGGCAAAACTCTGGAGACAGTAAAAAGATCCGAGGTTGACAGAGGTCAGGAAGGAGGGAGAGATGAATAGACATAGCACAGAGGATTTTTAGAGCAGTGACACTATTCTGCATGATACGACAATGGTAGATGAATGTCATTATACTTTTGTCTAAAGCTATAGCGTGTACACCAAGAGTGAACCTTAATGTAAACTGTGGATTTTGAGTGATAATGATGTGTCAGTGTAGGTTCATCAATTGCAGCAGATGTACATTTCTTGTGGGTTATGTTGATAGTGGGGTGTGCTGTGCATGTGCAGGATCAGGGAGTATATGGGAACTCTCTGTACTTTCTGCTCAGTTTTTCTGGGAACCTAAAACTGTTCTAAAAAATGAAGTCTAAAAGAAAAAAATATACATAATCAGTTAATATTGTTATACTTAGGAAGACTAGGCATAGTTACATTGATTATATTTTTAGAAACAATTGTCTGGACCTGTGGTTCATCAAAGAATTGTTTCCTCATTTGTGAACTCATTTATGGACAAAGAATAAACATTGTTACATTATTTATAACTTAATAAGCCATTTATGTAGAAATGAATACTATTTCCAAAAATAGCTATACACCTATGTATAGTTATAGATCAGTTAACACAAAATTTCCATTATTATTTTATAATTCATATGCTATAAATATGGGTATATTGTCTTACTATTATCTGAAGAGCTCAATTTTCCCACAACTGTTATGCTTATTTTCTTCAATTTATATTTGTATTTCAGTTGAATTTCCTAGAGAGACTTTATAGTCTCAATGGCCATTGCCTTTTCTGATTCATCCAAACTGTTTTAGTTAATTAAATATAGGTTTTAAATTTCCATGATTGTACTTAAGCAAAAGTACAAGCATGATTGTAGTTAGAGAAAAATGTGTACATTTTTCACTATCAGTGAGATGGATTTTCATGATAATGAATAAAACACTTAAATACTTTCTACTATCTTTGATCTATAGATGAATTCTTTGACTTAATTGGTTACCAAGTTCTCATCAAGCTATCATTAAGGAAATTATAAATATTTTTACAGTATACAATGGTCACTTTGGAAAAAACATAATGTCTTGTTCATGTCATTCCATTAAGAATTTCTCCTCCATAACTCACCCTAAATCCATCCAAGATGATTAATCATTAACAATCAGGTTTTATCTCCTAAACATTAGTGTGTCCTGAAGTGTGTTCTGTGGGCCTCAGATGTTAATAGATAGTATATGGAAATATTTTGTCATCAAATATATCTAGGAAATGCTGAATTAGGTAGGTTTCCTTTTTGCAGAATTTTTCAGATCCTTTAATTTGCTAATGTGCAAAATGAATCTCCAAGCCAGAGTAGTACAATGTACTTTACTGCAGGATCATTCTTCTTTTTGGAAGAGCATTCTGCAGGATGAGTGTACCATGGATGCACTTTAGAAAATGTTCATCTAGAATATTGACAATTAATGCAGATGTCACTTAACTGTTGTACCATTTCTACGTTATAATCAACTATCTTTGACAATTTTCCATCTGTGATTCTGAGTAGTAATGTCCCAGAGAAGTTTTCTTCTTCTAAATCATAATACAAATAGAGTAGTTCCCAAATCACTTTTTTTTTTTTACTGATTTGTTCTGTACTTCTGTTTTATAAATTATGAATCATAATAGAAACCTGGCTTATGAAACATAACATATATTATACCCTAATGTTTCCAGAAATTTTCACAAGAGTTGGCATTCTCAACTGACAAAAAATAAACTCACAGAGGGTGGAACATTATAAGCATTCTCTCAGGAAGAGGCTATTAGCTTTAGAAATGACGTCCAATTCAACATAATTGGTTTGCCCTTTTCTTCTACAAAAGGGAGATTTTAGTGTCATCACCAATATCCTAAAAGCTTGAAAAATGTAAGTTTATGATAATTTTTAACTGAAACAATAGCAGATGCATTATTAATACTATTATGGGGAACTCTATCTAATCTTTTACATTCCAAATTTGGAAAAAGGGATTCTGAAGTTCAACTATTAAAATCT
Organism: Globicephala melas; assembly: GCF_963455315.2. NCBI lineage: Eukaryota > Metazoa > Chordata > Mammalia > Artiodactyla > Delphinidae > Globicephala > Globicephala melas. Next base: position 42,550,738 of record NC_083325.1, read on the forward strand.
ATCCACAAGTGATGTTATCAACTGTATATGAGAGGGAAATAGGAAAATTTAAATAAGTGATCACAGTGTCTAGAAACTATCAATACTTTTTATTACCACCAGTACCAAGGTGAGGTGACTTAGTTATAACCTCAGTAAAGACACACTGGCATACCATTTAAATGTACTATATGGGAAAATGTCCAATTTCTCACCAGTTTCTCTGGTGAAAAACTGTATGTTTGCATTTGGATTTTAGCCTAGAGAGTGGCCCACAGTAAACTACTTATCAGAGTGTTCTGGGAAGATTATGAAAGTTAAAAATACCAGTGCCCCACATTTGGAGATTCTATTTTAGTAGGTTTGGAATGGGTCCCCCAAATTTATATTTTTAACCAGATCCTTAATGGATCCTTATGTAGCCAGCCTTGTGCCTTGTTAATGAACCTGCATTTGGAGCCACTGATGTAGAGTATGAAAGCCCAAAGAGCCAGAAGTGAGCAGCATTATTCTATCAGTAACAGGAGGAGAGACCATGAGTCTGGTGAACATGGATATAGTCACAAGAAAATAATAATCTCTGTGGGTTGGGAATAATCAATCAGGTTGCCAGAGAATTCACCTCTCCTTTATTAAAGCCTTCAGTTTACTAATTCAATATACTAAATTGTCAGAAAACAGGAAAGTTTCATTCTGCTTCTATGATTTAGTACTTTTAGTTAAAGTCATATTATCCATTACAGATTAATAAACTTGGTTAACCTGATTCATCAACTCTAGGCCTCTCAACAGTAGAACCCTGCACAATCAGAGAGCCTAACCTGGGTGATAACAAATCCATCAAGAAAATGACACTTTGCGGGTAGATGTTGGATTTTCTCCTGCTCAGTCGTGAGGGGAGGAGAAATTTCAGCCCCCTCACCCCATCTTAATCCTTTGTCTGCTGCCCTCCCCTAGATATCCCGTCACAGCTTGGGTTCCCTGAAAAGCAGAATAAGATGAAGAAATTTGAGGAAAAAGTAATAATAATTGGAAAAATTATTTCTATTATTTGAGCAGTTATTATTATTATTATTACAGATTTTTCCTAATTGTTGATTAGGCACACCTTGGCCTTTTGTTCTTTGTAGCTGTACATAAGCACCGAAGGATATAGAATGCAGTAAAAAGTGGCCTATTTTATAAATTTTGTCATCTCCTTTTTGTATTAACCACTGGGCCAGATTATTGATCCTGAGTAATAAATCATAGCAGATTAGTTTGCTCTTGAATCTTAAGAGCCTTCTCTGGTGGTCTGTAGTATTTCACAGAGGCACATCACAAGCTGTGACGGACCTCCGAAGCCCTATTCCAATCCAGTGCTCATTTTTGTTGCCCTCTTCCTCTTTCTCCACATCTACTGCTAAGTCTCATTTCCCCAGTCTATTGCCATAGATTGTTTGTCTGTAATGAAGCCCTGCCTTAGAAATGTCAAACATAATGAAAAAAAGAGGAAAAAACATGGCCGAGTTGGCCATTGAAATTCCTGGGAGTCTCACATTCATAAAACACACCAGTTTTGCAAATCCATCAACTAAACTTTGAAGTGAAGGTACTATGGTCTTTTGGCTCTTATCTCTGGGCAACACTATGTCTTTTTTTCTGCCCATGAACTACAATGAGATATTTCACTGTAAAGTATAATAGTGAACATTTGGAGAGTTTCATATATTCCTGTAAGATAAACAATCCAAATCAAGTTTTAACTTTTAAAATTTTAGTTGGAAAATAGGAAATGAATCGTTAAGAGAGAATATTTTAAGGTAAATTTTTGTTGTTGTTGATATATTATCAGATTTCCTAGAAAATATTTTACGTCTTCTAAAAAATGGGTTAAATATGCTGACTACCCACCAAATGTTCTGCTTTATACTTGTCTCGTCATAATTCGATAATGAATAAATGTTGAGGCATTTAACCACATAATTAATAGATATATTTTATTTTTACTCCAATTCTATCATCTTATCAGAAGATAAAGTGAACAATATTCTTCATTCCAGACTTTTCCTGAGGAAAAAATTGGTGCCAGAATATGTTTGAAAGAAAAACAATGAAATAAAAGTAATCTGAAGACAAGAGTTCTGTTAACTGTCCACTTCTATCCCTGCATAAAGATGGTCTCTACTTATGTTTTTAGAAACATTATAAAACAAAAGCAAAACCAAAGAAAAAGACCACTCTGGATAATTTATTTTTAGCTTGTAAATGACTTGAGAAGAATACTATTGTTTTCATTTAAGTATCAATTAAGCATACTTCAACCACCTGCTTATGTGAATTACAAGGCATTGAATTAAATGTATGTTATCCCATTTAATCCTATGTTAAGTCAATATTTATAATATTCCTCTTAAAGGTAAGAAAATCAAAGACAAGAGATACTCAGTAAATTCCCCCTTTTTACACAGCTAGTTATGTAGCTGTGTAGACATACCCTTTTCTGCCCAGCTGTGGTGGATGAGGCCTCATGGCCAGAATTTTTTGCTTCCAGAATCCATGCTTTTTCCTCTGTACCACATCTTTCAATTATATTGTAATACAGTTGGTATGAAAGAGCAAATAATTCATTTATTCATCAAACATTTATGAATTATTCCCCCAAAGCTTAGCACTATGCTGGGTGATTTTGGGGAAATCACAAAATAAGACAATGAGGACCTGTCTCCAAGATATTTACAAAAATAGAAGGAGCAATGAAATATAAGTAAATAGGTCCTATTTTATTTACCAGTGATACCCAACTGCTTTTGATATCTTCCTGATGATTGTTTCCCAGAATGTTAAGAGATCCATCTCACCTCTTTCCACTTGCCCCTAATTTTTTTAGTTTTGTTGGCAATAACCAAGTACAGTACTTGATTAGTCAGGGTGGCTAACTGTTGTAACAAACAACTCCAAACTCTTTTGGTTTAACACAACACAATACAAATTCCTTTCTTACTTGTGGCACATGTAAAACAAGTTGAGGGGATTATGGGGAGAGGAGAGCATGGGAAACACTGCTTCAATCACTCAGGGACTCAGTATCTTTCTATTTGTGGTGTTGTCTTCTATATATAACCCATAAGATTAAACCTGAATGAGGAGAAAGGATGATGCAAAAAAGATTTTTATGGGACCACTTTTTATCCACATACCATTTGTTGGAATGTAGTTGCATGACCCTGAAATAAATGTACCAGGGTTGGAAAATGTACATTAACTGTGTTCCCAGTTGGAAAATAGGATAATTCTGTGAATAAAAAATAGTGTCTCTGCCACACTTTTGACCCATTGTTAATTTAAGAGGCTTGATTATCAGAAAATAATACCTAAAATGACCAAAAATTAGTTTTCTAGGGTGTATATGGGCATGGAGAAATCCTGGGCTTCTGATCTGTAAAAAATCCATACACCCCAATTCTAATGTCTCATATCCCCCAGTCCTCTGATACTTCATTTCTCACATAATCTGAGCAGGTATGGAGGAGAATTTGCATCTATGTTCAGCCTTTCATCATTCCCTGAAATTCACTTCAAGACTGAGGTTCAGAATTCTTCAGGGATCCTCTTTCATCTCTGTCTCAGAGAAAGTGACAGATCTGTCCAGTGATACTGTCTCTGTGTCATGTACTCATTCATTTTTTTCAAAAGTATGTGTTCAGTGTCTACTATGTACTAAGAATTAAGGCTGAAGAGAGTATATACACATACACACACGCATACACACACACAGATATTTCTCTTTAGAGGCAATACTCTCCTCATTCCCATTCCCAGTACAAATGGCACCTCCACGTAGAACCTTCTGAGAAGCCACCGAGCAATTGTGTGTCTAGATTTTCTACCAGTTTCACAGGATAGAGAAAATCATATGACCTCTCTCTGAAGTCTCTGGGGAGAGAAAAAATATCTGTTGATGAATAGGAATCTTTTTTTTCTCCTCTGCGTCTAACACTTTTACTGTCTTGATCAGAAAGTTAAATCCTTTTAGGTTGGGCTTCCGCATGGCTTTTCTGATGACATAAATCTCTAGTGGCCCTTTCTATTCATTCCTAAATAAAACTTATCCATCTTGTAAGAGATGGCTTGAGTAAAAGTAATATAGTTCTGTTGACATTCAACTATGAAATCATTCTAGAAATAAATGGGTATGTGTTCATTTAAGTGTCCTAAGGTGTTTCAAACAATGAAGAAGGAAATAAACGGCAGATTAAGTACATCAATCCTATAGTAACCAAGGCCAGCACTTTACAGAGAAAATTATAATTATGTTTCAGGAGAGCTATAGCCAATTGGTGTGGAGCTGGCTATACTGATGCCAACTGGAAGTCAAGTATTGATTAGCAGTTTGAAGAATTACTTTTATTTTTTGTTTTGTGCCTAGAAAATTAAAAGTTTATATTCTTCAAGCAATGGTTAACTTGATTAAGGTATTAATAGCCAAAATACCACATTAATTTTATTTTTACCTCTGAAATATAAGAATGTAATTTTCTAGCAGACTTATGAATTATGAAATTCAAGCACAGTTGAAGTTATAATGGACACTAATGATATGTAATCAAGGCTGAGCCTGTTAGCTAAATAAACAATTTTAATTCGTGCTTGAAGTGTAAACACAGTGTAAGTCATGAATTTAATTTGGTCTGTACTTGGATTCTAGCTGACATTTTGTCTTTATCCTAGACATTAGCATGGTGAAAATGTTTCCAAATTTTTTGAATTTTGTTTTGTTTGGAGTTTTTTTTTTTTTTTTTGGTTGTTGAAGGGATCTTTCTTTAAAATTATTCACAAGTCATTGAAGTATTTTATTTGACAGGATAGTTGTGACCCACATTCCAAGCAGTGTTTTTAAAACCTTCAAAGTCAAAGATGTTCCATTCAGCAAATTTGACATCAAACACGGAGATTAGAAAAATCTGCTTCACCCACTGTGTTTTGGGGTAGAGCATGAATAACCCATCGTTCAAGAGATTTAAAAAACATATTTTCGGGCTTCCCTGGTGGCGCAGTGGTTGAGAGTCCGCCTGCCGATGCAGGGGACACGGGTTCGTGCCCCGGTCCGGGAAGATCCCACATGCCACGGAGCGGCTGGGCCCGTGAGCCATGACTGCTGAGTCTGCGCGTCCGGAGCCTGTGCTCCACAACGGGAGAGGCCACAACAGTGGGAGACCCGCGTAAAAAAACAAAACAAAACAAAAAACATATTTTCCTCTGGAATGACTGTCTTTTTCTATCACAGTATATTAAATCTTTCCTGCAACTGCAACACCAGATGAACTTCCTTTGTTGTACCAAATATCAAGAATTTGATTTACTGTCCTTCTAAGGAATATTCTGTATGAATATGATTCTTTATCTTGTAAATAATAAAAAAAAACCCTACCCAAGGTGGCGTAAACAATAACTATTTTATTGGCTCACATAACTGAACCATCCAGAGATAAATCATTGGTTTTAATTTGTTTAACATGTTTGCAAGCCTGAGACCCCATTTTTCTATGCTCTTTCCTCCTAGGGGTACTGGCTTTGTCCTATAGGGGGTTTGTGTCAAAGTACCTAGATGGCTACTGCTAGTTTTAGGGCAACAGGATTTTGTGTTTATATTCACTGGGAGAGAGAGGGGTTCTTTCACTCAACCACCCAATTTGGACCAAATTAAGAAACTTCCATGAATGTAGGCTCCAATTTATTATCCATCCCTAAAAGCAGTAACTGTTAAGAGGAGTAATTGGGTCACCTTGAGTTCTGGGTGATCGGTTCTTAAATGGTGAAAGAGGGGCTAGACTGAGTAGAATGTCAAGAAGACAAGCAAACTATCTAACAAGTGCTTCTTTTTTCTTGCTAGTCCTGAATTTGATACATTCAGTTCTTATAATAGCATTGCTAGACTTCTGCCCGTAATGTTGAAAGTAATTTTAGTATAAATCCTAACCTGCACAGAGCCTCCAGATTAGTCTGGTATCCCCTAAACTTCACTAACTTTATTACTTTTCAAGGTACACAGTTTGTGTGGCTTTCAGGTTGAAGAATGATACCATAACACCAAAGATACACATCTTTCCTCTTTATAAAGTAAGAGAAATTAAAGGAAATCGGATGTTGAATGAAACTTTGGAAATTTTTAGAAGCCTATGTTCTTGTCCCTCAGGGGAGTACAGTGGGAAGAGCCAGAAGTATTTGTTTGCTGGAAAGCAAACCCATCCTAGTATTAAAGTGGCATAACTTTCTCATTGTATTTTTGGAATTTATTTTATCTTGCCTTGAGAAATAAGGTCTTTTAAATTTTTATGCACTTTTAAACTTTCATATTGTGGGTATGCTAGAAACAAATCTTCAGAGGCATTTAAAAGAAAATTAGTTAAAGTTTATGGAAAACTATCAAAATTATAGCATTTGATCCTATTTAAGACTCTGCAACACATAGAGAACAGGGGATAAATGTAAAAAGAAAAGTGTGATTTCTGGCAAACAAAATGCGAGGCCATAATAATCATGAGGAAAACATGAATGTGCTGTTACCATGTAAATCACAGACATTCCCCAAATACTTACATTTTGCAAGGACTACATGAAAGTCCAGAGAAGCAAACATTCCTTGGAGTACAATTAATCACATATGACATGACTTCTTTGTTGGTATTCCCTAAGTATAGGTACACACAGTGAATTTATACTACCCACTTCTATATTCCTTACTTATCATGTAGATAAATATGTAAAATATTGCTAATATTCAAAGTGTTTAGGAGGTATAGGAAACATGCATCATTATAAATTGCTAGTGTGAGTATAACTCTATACAAATTTTCCTGGGAATAATTTTAATACTTATAAAGGTTTAAAAATGCCTGTACCATGCGTTTTCACTTCCAGAGATTCCTGGAGTGGTAATTGGAAAATGAGTATGAAAAATATAGGGAAGATGTTCAGGAAAGCATGGCTTATAAGCATGAAGAACTGAAAATAACCCATGTAATAAAATACTATGATACAGTTAAAGATGATATAGTTCAATATTTATTAGAATAGAAAGGTGTTAAGTGTTTTATCTACATTTATGAATAAATTTAATGGGATTTCCAACCAAAAATGCCAACAAAAGTAAAAATATGAAGTGAGCTAATTTTTTTTAAATGAAGAATAATTAGAAGGTACTAATTTTTCTACATGTAAGTACAGGAAAGAAAGAGACAGAAAGGGAAAAGGGAAAGAGGAAGGGAGGGAAGAAAGAAAGAAAAAGAGAAAAAAGGAAGAAAGGAAGAAAGGAAGGGAAGGGAACAAAAGAGTGCTGAAACATTGAGGACTTATTTGACCATTGAGTTAGTTTCATGTTGCTGCATAACTAACCACCCCGAGATTCGGAGGGTTAAAACCACAATCATTTATTATGGCTCTTGGGTCATGAAAATGGGCTCGTCTCCATGGTCTCTCTAAAGAGACTATAGGTTGGATGGTTCTAGAATTATATAGACTGACTTCATCTGAGACATCTGGGTTGGTTTGGGTGTATTTCGTCTGACATTCATCCTCTGCTGGGACTGGTGGGCTAGTCTGGCCATGTCCTTCTTGTGACAATAATAGAGTACAGTACAACAACAGAAACACAGAAGTCCTTTTGAGACCAAGATGCAGAATTTGCACACCATAGCTTCTGCCACTTACTAATAGCCAAAGCAAGTCACAAAGGCTGCTCAGATTTAGGAAATGAGGAAATAATATAGGATTACAGAGTTACAAGATGAAAGACATGGATAAAGGTGAAGATAAAGGGGTCTTAATACAATCTATGAAAATACCCATTTAATAAATTACACATTTTTTAATGTATGGCGAGTTCTTACACATCAATCAAGGATTAATTATTCAAAAGGAAAAAATGTGCAAAGAATAAGAAAATACAGTTCACACAAAAAGGAATACAAAAGTCTTATAAACATCACTAATAAATCTCAACCTCATTTATAATTAAAATAATACATATTAAGATAGTGAAATACTTTTTCTTACATCCAGGGGACTGACAAAGTTTAAAATTTTGGTAGTAGATTACAGTGGTCAGAGTGTAGTAGATTACAGTGTTCAGGGTGTGAAGGTGCATACACATTCCTCTTTATAGAAACCTAATTGTTTAGCCTTCATTGAAAGATAATTTGGTAATATCCATCATAATATGAAATGAGTGTGTTTTTTAAAAAAAACAGTTTTACTTCTACTAACATGACCTCTGAATATACATGTCTATATGAATAGATACATGAAGGGGAACATTAATTGCCTAAGAGCAAAACACTTGAAACAATTCAAATATCCATCAATATGCGTATTTTTACATAATTTATGGTGCATTCATTTAGTAGTATATTTTGCAAGCATTGAAAAAACAAAGTGAATCTATATATTGTTTTCTGTATTTTTTGTGTGTTTTAAAAAACAATTTCAATTTGAATAGTACAAGATGTCTGAAGTTGGAAATAGTTTCCATTTTATTATGTAAATGTTTATACTGTTGATGTTTTACCATGCATGATTACAAATGACCATAAAGAAGCAAAGTGTGCATGGCATATTACTTAGTAAAGCTGTGAGTGAACAAAACATTATTTAACTATCAGCCTTTTTCTACAAAATTATACACACAAAGACATATGCACATAGAAAAAGCTGGAAGGTTGTTCACCAAATTATTAAAAGCAGTTTTAATGAAATGTCACATGGTATTTATATTTATTTTCATATATCATGTTTTTTTTTTTAATTTTTGAAGTAGCATGTCTTATCCTTCTAGTGAAAAGCTACTTTTATTTTTTAAGGACATCTTCTTAATCTAAATCCACAAATGGGCAACCTTTTAATATATTCCTTTAACGATCATTTAGCAAATTTTCAGTGCCTGATCACTCTGTACCAGGAAGTGTTCTGTATGTTGCCACTGCATCCATATTAAGGAACTAATAGTCTAGTAAGGGAGTTGGACAGTGAACAACGGTTAAGAAAATGAATGACAAATGGAGTTTCATATAGTGATTAATATATTTAAACACTTAAGAAACCACCCAGTTTGCTTCCTGCTCAGAGGAGCTTCATTCTGCCTTCACCCAGATTTTGGAGACAAATGTCTGCTTCTCTCAGCCACTTGAACATACTGCTTTAACATAATTTTTTTAATTGACTGTCTATTTCGTGAAAGGCATTGTGCTGAATGCTGAGGATATGATATTTAATGAAATATGTATTACCTCATTGTGTTTATAGTCCTTGATAGAACAGGCTGTTTTTTCTGTTATACTTGTATTTCTCAAAAGAGGAATTTGACCAGATCAGTGGTTCTCAAGTTGGGGAAATAGGAGTATTTAAGCATAATTTGGGACTTTTACCAAAGTACACATGACAGACTTATACCTCCTTACTTCTCTGAACCCACAGCATTCTTTTGGGTCTTTATCTATGGAGGAGTATGTGTGGGTGGTTCCTGAATTTTAAACACTCCCCTGATGACCGTGATAGACGTCCCTAATTGTGAATCAATGAGTGTGATCATCAGTATGGCCAATTCCAGCTCTAAAACAGAGCATCGCTTTAGCTTATTTAGGCAGCCAGTGGGGGGAAAAAAGGAAGAAAATAAGTATAAAATTTATGTCTATGTCTCGGTTAGATAATAAATAATTTCTGTGAAAATACTAGTTGGAATTACTCCCCCCGCAAGAATTGTCAGGCATGTTTCTTTATGTTCAGAAATGATGCTACTGACTGCTGTAAGCAAATGTGATTTCAAAGTCCTTGAGCACAGGGAACATGACTGTCTCCCACTTATAAAGCTAATGCCCAAACAACTTCCTGAGTCAGAAGAGTCAGTGGGAAGACAAGTCATTTTCATCATTTGTGTCAAGAAGATAAAGCTACCAATTGAGTTACTGGTTTACTGAAGCACAGTTTTGGTAACAACTGTGGAAAGTTTTGGAGTTTCACTTTTCCAGACATGGGGGTTGGGGAAGGGAGAGGGAGAGGAAAGAAATGGGGGTGGGGAGGGGAATGGGAGGAAGAGAGAAGAGGGGAGTCATGGACTAAACACACTTCTTTGTCTAATTTCATGGGTTGTCTTCCATCCATCTGCAAACATTGAATATCTATTGTGTATTCAATGTTTAATTCACTCCTTTGCCCCTTTTGCTTTGCCCTTCCTCCATCCTGCTGCCTGAATCTGGCAGCACCTTGGATCCTGAGTCCTAGGCCACCTTGGTGATGTCAGGGAGAGTGGTGACCTGAAAGATGCCTGGGACCCTGAAAACTGTGTAGCCATGTCTAATTCCAGAGTACTCATCGTTGGGCTTTCGTTTTTTTTCTTTTATTTTCTTTTCTTTTTTTTACATCTTTATTGGAGTATAATTGATTTACAACGGTGTGTTAGTTTCTGCTTTATAACAAAGTGAATCAGTTATACATATACATATGTTCCCATATTTCTTCGCTCTTGCGTCTCACTCCCTCCCACCCTCCATATCCCACACCTCCAGGTGGTCACAAAGCACCGAGCTTATATCCCTGTGCTATGCGCCTGCTTCCCACTAGCAATCTACCTTAGGTTTGGTAGTGTATATATGTCCATGCCTCTCTCTCGCTTTGTCACAGCGTACCCTTCCCCCTCCCATATCCTCAAGTCCATTCTCTAGTAGGTCTGTGTCTTTATTTCTGTCTTACCCCTAGGTTCTTCATGACATTTCTTTTTCTTAAATTCCATATATATGTGTTAGCATATGGTATTTGTCTTTCTCTTTCTGACTTACTTCACTCTGTATGACAGACTCTAGGTCTATCCACCTCATTACAAATAGCTCACTTTCGTTTCTTTTTATGGCTGAGTAATATTCCATTGTATATATGTGCCACATCTTTTTTATACATTCATCTGATAATGGACACTTATGTTGTTTCCATCTCTGGGCTATTGTAAATAGAGCTACAATGAACATTTTGGTACATGACTCTTTTTGAATTATGGTTTTCTCAGGGTATATGCCCAGTAGTGGGATTGCTGGGTCATATGGTAGTTCTATTTGTAGTTTTTTAAGGAACCTCTATACTGTTCTCCACAGTGGCTGTATCAATTTACATTCCCACCAGCAGTGCAAGAGGGTTCCCTTTTCTCCACACCCTCTCCAGCATTTATTGTTTCTAGATTTTTTTGATGATGGCCATTCTAACTGCTGTGAGATGATATCTCATTGTAGTTTTGATTTCCATTTCTCTAATGATTAATGATGTTGAGCATTCTTTCATGTGTTTGCTGGCAGTCTGTATATCTTCTTTGGAGAAATGTCTATTTAGGTCTTCTGCCCATTTTTGGATTAGGTTGGTTTTTTGTTATTGAGCTGCATGAGCTGCTTATAAATTTTGGAGATTAATCCTTTGTCAGTTGCTTCATTTGCAAATATTTTCTCGCATTCTGAGGGTTGTCTTTTGGTCTTGTTTATGGTTTCCTTTGCTGTGCAAAAGCTTTGAAGTTTCATTAGGTCCCATTTGTTTATTTTTGTTTTTATTTCCATTTCTCTAGGAGGTGGGTCAAAAAGGATCTTGCTGTGATTTATGTCATAGAGTGTTCTGCCTATGTTTTCCTCTAAGAGTGATAGTTTCTGGCCTTACATTTAGGTCTTTAATCCATTTTGAGCTTATTTTTGTGTATGGTGTTAGGGAGTTTTCTAATCTCATACTTTAACATGTACCTGTCCAGTTTTCCCATCACCACTTATTGAATAGGCTGTCCTTTCTCCACTGTACATTCCTGCCTCCTTTATCAAAGGTAAGGTGACCATATGTGCATGGGTTTATCTCTGGGCTTTCTATCCTGTTCCATTGATCTATCTTTCCGTTTTTGTGCCAGTACCATACTGTCTTGATTACTGTAGCTTTGTAGTATAGTCTGAAGTCAGGGAGCCTGATTCCTCCAGCTCCGTTTTTGGTTCTCAAGATTGCTCTGGCTATTCGGGGTCTTTTGTGTTTCCATACAAATTGTGAAAGTTTTGGTTCTAGTTCTGTGAAAAATGCCAGTGGTAGTTTGATAGGGATTGCATTGAACCTGTAGATTGCTTTGGGTAGTAGAGTCATTTTCACAATGTTGATTCTTCCAATCCAAGAACATGGTATATCTCTCCATCTATTTGTATCATCTTTAATTTCTTTCATCAGTGTCTTATAATTTTCTGCATGCAGGTCTTTTGTCTCCTAAGGTAGGTTTATTCCTAGCTATTTTATTCTTTTTGTTGCAGTGCTAAATGGGAGTGTTTTCTTGATTTCACTTTCAGATTTTTCATCATTAGTGTATAGGAATGCAAGAGATTACTGTGCATTAATTTTGTATCCTGCTACTTTAACAAATTCATTGATTAGCTCTAGTAGTTTTCTGGTAGCATCTTTAGGATTCTCTATGTAGAGTATCATGTCATCTGCAAACAGTGACAGCTTTATTTCTTCTTTTCCGATTTGCATTCCTTTTATTTCCTTTTCTTCTCTGATTGCTGTGGCTAAAACTTCCAAAACTATGTTGAATATCAGTGCTGTGAGTGAGCAACCTTGTCTTGTTCCTGATCTTAGTTGAAATGCTTTCAGTTTTTCACCATTGAGGACGATGTTGGCTGTGGGTTTGTCATATATAGCCTTCACTATGTTGAGGAAAGTTCCCTCTATGCCTACTTTCTGCAGGGTTTTTTATCGTAAATGGGTGTTGAATTTTGTCAAAAGCTTTCTCTGCATCTATTGAGATGATCATATGGTTTTTCTCCTTCAGTTTGTTAATATGGTTTATCACATTGATTGATTTGCGTATATTGAAGAATCCTTGCATTCCTGGAATAAACCCCACTTGATCATGGTGCATGATCCGTTTAATGTGCTGTTGGATTCTGTTTGCTAGTATTTTGTTGAGAATTTTTGCATCATGTTCGTCAGTGATATTGGCCTGTAGTTTTCTTTCTTTGTGACGTCTTTGTCTGGTTTTGGTATCAGGGTGATGGTGGCGTCGTAGAATGAGTTTGTGAGTGTTCCTCCCTCTGCTATATTCTGGAAGACTTTGAGAAGGATAGGTGTTAGCTCTTCTGTAAATGTTTGATAGAATTCGCCTGTGAAGCCATCTGGTCCTGGGGTTCTGTTTGTTGGAAGATTTTTAATCACAGTTTCAATTTCAGTGCTTGTGATTGGTCTGTTCATATTTTCTATTTCTTCCTGATTCAGTCTTGGCAGGTTGTGCATTTCTAAGAATTTGTCCATTTCTTCCAGGTTGTCCACTCTATTGGCATAGAGTTGCTTGTAGTAATCTCTCATGATCTTTTGTATTTCTGCAGTGTCAGTTGTTACTTCTCCTTTTTCATTTCTAATTCTATTGATTTGAGTCTTCTCCCTTTTTTTCTTGATGAGTCTGGCTAATGGTTTATCAATTTTGTTTATCTTCTCAAAGAACCAGCTTTTAGTTTTATTGATCTTTGCTATCGTTTCCTTCATTTCTTTTTCATTTATTTCTGATCTGATTTTTATGATTTCTTTCCTTCTGCTAACTTTGGGGTTTTTTTTTTTTTGTTGTTCTTCTTTCTCTAATTGCTTTAGGTGTAAGGTTAGGTTGTTTATTCAAGATGTTTCCTGTTTTGTAAGGTAGCTTGTATTGCTATAAACTTCCCTCTTAGAACTGCTTTTGCTGCATCCCATAGATTTTGGGTCGTCGTGTCTCCATTGTCATTTGTTTCTAGGTATTTTTTTATTTCCTCTTTGACTTCTTCAGTGATCACTTTGTTGTTAAGTAGTGTATTGTTTAGCCTCCATGTGTTTGTATTTTTTACAGATCTTTTCCTGTAATTGATATCTAGTCTCATAGCGTTGTGGTCGGAAAAGATACTTGATACAGTTTCAGTTTTCTTAAATTTACCAAGGCTTGATTTGTGACCCAAGATATGATCTATCCTGGAGAATGTTCCATGAGCACTTGAGATAAATGTGTATTCTGTTGTTTTTGGATGGAATGTCCTATAAATATCTTTTAAGTACATCTTGTTTAATGTATCATTTAAAGCTTGTGTCTCCTTATTTATTTTCAATTTGGATGATCTGTCCATTGGTGAAAGTGAGGTGTTAATGTCCCCTACTATGAATGTGTTACTGTTGATTTCCCCTTTTATGGCTGTTAGTGTTTGCCTTACGTATTGAGGTGCTCCTATTTTGGGTGAATAAATATTTACAATTGTTATATCTTCTTCTTGGATTGATCTCTTGATCATTATGTAGTGTCCTTCTTTGTGTCTTCTAATACTCTTTATTTTAAAGTCTATTTTGTCTGATATGAGAATTGCTACTCCAGCTTTCTTTTGGTTTCCATTTGCATGAAATATCTTTTTCCATCCCCTCACTTTCAGTCTGTATGTGTCTCTAGGTCTGAAGTGGGTCTCGTGTAGACAGCATATAAATGGGTCTTGTTTTTGTATCCATTCAGCCAATCTGTGTCTTTTGGTGGGAGCATTTAGTCCATTTACATTTAAGGTAATTATCGATAATGTATGTTCCTATTCCCATTTTCTTAATTGTTTTGGGTTCATTATTGTAGGTCTTTTCCTTCTCTTGTGTTTCTTGCCTAGAGAAGTTCCTTTAGCAGTTGTTGTAAAGCTGTTTTGGTGGTGCTGAACTCTCTCAGCTTTTGCTTGTCTGTAAAGGTTTTAATTTCTCCATCAAATCTGAATGAGATCCTTGCTAGGTAGAGTAATCTTGGTTGCAGGTTTTTCTCCTTCATCACTTTAAATATGTCCTGCCACTCCCTTCTGGCTTGCAGAGTTTCTGCTGTAAGATCAGCTGTTAACCTTATGGGTATTCCCTTGTGTGTTATTTGTTGTTTTTCCCTTGCTGCTTTTAATATGTTTTCTTTGTATTTAATTTTTGACAGTTTGATTAATATGTGTCTTGGCGTATTTCTCCTTGTATTTATCCTGTATGGTACTCTCTGTGCTTCCTGGACTTGATTAACTATTTCCTTTCCCATATTAGGGAAGTTTTCAACTATAATCTCTTCAAATATTTTCTCAGTCCCTTTCTTTTTCTCTTCTTCTTCTGGAACCCCTATAATTCGAATGTTGGTGCATTTAATGTTGTCCCAGAGGTCTCTGAGGCTGCCCTCAGTTCTTTTCATTCTTTTTTCTTTATTCTGCTCTGCAGTAGTCATTTCCACTATTTTATCTTCCAGGTCACTTATCCGTTCTTCTGCCTCAGTTATTCTGCTATTGATCCCATCTAGCGTCTTTTAAATTTCATTTATTGTGTTGTTCATCGTTGTTTATTTCATCTTTAGTTCTTCTAGGTCCTTGTTAAATGTTTCTTGCATTTTCTCTACTCTATTTCCAAGATTTTAGATCATCTTTACTATCATTATTCTGAATTCTTTTTCAGGTAGACTGCTTATTTCCTCTTCATTTGTTAGGTCTGGTGGGTTCTTATCTTGCTCCTTCATTTGCTGTGTGTTTTTCTGTCTTCTCATTTTGCTTATCTTACTGTGTTTGGGGTCTCCTTTTTGCAGGCTGCAGGTTCGTAGTTCCTGTTGGTTTTGGTGTCTGTACCCAGTGGCTAAGGTTGGTTCAGTGGGTTGTGTAGGCTTTCTGGTGGAGGGGACTAGTGCCTGTGTTCTGGTGGATGAGGCTGGATCTTGTCTTTCTGTTGGGCAGGTCCACGTCTGGTGGTGTGTTTTGGGGTGTCTGTGGACTTATTATGATTTTAGGCAGCCTCTCTGCTAATGGGTGGGGGGGTGTTCCTGTCTTGCTAGTTGTTTGGCATAGGGTGTCCAGCACTGTAGCTTGCTGGTCGTTGAGTGAAGCTGGGTGCTGGTGTTGAGATGGAGATCTCTGGGAGATTTTCACCATTTGATATTATGTGGAGCTGGGAGGTCTCTTGTGGACCAGTGTCCTGAAGTTGGCTCTCACTCCTCAGAGGCACAGCACTGACTCCTGGCTGCAGCACCAAGAGCCTTTTATCCACACAGCTCATAATAAAAGGGAGAAAAAGTAGAAAGAAAGAATTAGTAGAAGTAGGAAGAGAGAAAGAAAGAAAGAAAGAAAGTATGGAGGGAGGGAGGGAGGAACGAAGGAAGGAGGGAAGGAAGGAAAAAAGAAAGGAGATAAAGTAAAATAAAATAAAGTACGATTAAATATAATAAAGTTATTAAAATAAAAAAATTATTAAGAGAAAAAAAGAAAAAAAATTAAAAAAACAAACAAAAAAAACGGATGGATAGAACCGTAGGACAAATGGTGGAAGCAAAGCTATACTGACAAAATCCCACACAAACATACACACTCACAAAAAGAGGAAAAGGTGAAAAAATCATAAATCTTGCTCTCAAAGTCCACCTCCTCAGTTTGGGATGATTCGTTGTCTAAAGGAGGAAAGGAAGGAAGGAAGGAAGAGAGGGAGGGAGGGAGGGAGGGAGGGAGGGAGGAAAGAAGATAAAGTAAAATAAAGTTATTAAAATAAAAAGTAATTATTAAGAAAAGATTTTTTTTAAGAAAACGGATGGATAGAACCCTAGGACGAATGGTGGAAGCAAAGCTATACAGACAAAAATCTCACACAGAAGCATACACATGCACACTCACAAAAAGAGGAAAAGGGGAAAAAATAGTTATTCTTGCTCTCAAAGTCCACCTCCTTAATTTGGGATGATTTGTTGTCTATTCATGTATTCCACAGATGCGGGGTACATCAAGTTGATTGTGGAGCTTTAATCCACTGCTTCTGAGGCTGCTGGGAGAGATTTCCCTTTCTCTTCTTTGTTCTCACAGCTCCCAGGGGCTCAGCTTTGGATTTGGCCCCGCCTCTGCGTGTAGGTCGCTGGAGGGCGTCTGTTCTTCGCTTAGACAGGACGGGGTTAAAAGAGCCGCTGATCTGGGGGCTCTGGCTCACTCAGGCCGGGGGGGAGGAAGGGGCATGGAGTGCGGGACAAGCCTGCGGCGGCAGAGGCCAACATGACCTTGCCCCAGCCTGTGGCGCACCATGCGTTCTCCCGGAGGAGTTGACCCTGGATCCCTGGACCCTGGCAGTGGTGGGCTGCAGAGGCTCCCTGGAAGGGGGGGGATGTGGATAGTGACCTGTGCTCGCACACAGGCTTCTTGGTGGCGGCAGCAGCAGCCTTAGCGTCTCATGCCCGTCTCTGGGGTCCGCGCTGATAGCCGCGGCTCACGGCCGTCTCTGGAGCTCCTTTAAGCAGCGCTCTTAATCCCCTCTCCTCGTGCACCAGGAAACAAAGAGGGAAGAAAAAGTCTCTTGCCTCTTCGGCAGGTCCAGACTTTTCCTCAGACTCCCTCCCGGCTAGCCGTGGTGCACTAACCCCCTGCAGGCTGTGTTCACGCCACCAACCCTATTCCTCTCCCGGCGCTCTGACCGAGGCCCGAGCCTTAGATCCCAGCCCCGCCCGCCCCGGCGGGTGAGCAGACAAGCCTCTCGGGCTGGTGAGTGCCGGTTGGCCCTGATCCACTGTGCGGGAATCTCTCCGCTTTGCCCTCCGCACCCCTGTTGCTGTGCTCTCCTCCGCAGCTCCGAAGCTTCCGCCTCCGCCACCCGCAGTCTGCGCCCGCGAATGGGCTTCCTAGTGTGTGGAAACCTTTCCTCCTTCACAGCTCCCTCCCACTGGTGCAGGTCCCGTCCCTATTCTTTTGTCTCTGTTTATTCTTTTTTCTTTTGCCCTACCCAGGTACATGGCGGGTTTCTTGCCTTTTGGGAGGTCTGAGGTCTTCTCCCAGCATTCAGTAGGTGTTCTGTAGGAGTTGTTTCATGTGTAGATGTATTTCTGGAGTATTTGTGGGGAGGAAGGTGATCTCCGCATCTTACTCTTCTGCTATCTTTCTGGAAGCCCTGGGCTTTTATTTAAGAGAGAAATGCATTCCTATTTGCTAATTTGGTGTTATTCAGGTTTTCTTTTGTATATAATCGTACTGAATCCTCAGTGATAGGAGTGCTCATATGTGTACATGAAGGAACCATGACAGTTTTTGGTTTGTAAATCTAATCAGCATTTTCACAGGAAACTCTTCTTATCCAACAGAGCCTCTCAAATTTTATAGTTAAATTAAAAAAACCCCACACACCTTTAGTAATGATTAAACAATAACAAAAATATTTGCATATGGAGGTAAGGCTAAAGATATAAAATTCAAGACATAGAAAGGTCTATAAAACTTTATTATGTACTAATAAAAATAGCAATGGTAATTCTGATATTAAAATTATAAAGCAGAGTATTTACAGTTGAGTGTTAAATATTTGTATCACTAAAATAAACAATGCAGAGTTGCAGAAGTATATTAGCAACATTTGATTTCTGAATGATTTTAGTGGTGGATTAGGGAAGAGATTTTTCCACCTAATGTTGTTTGTCATCCTTAGGTAACTATTAGTAGGTCACCTTTCTAATAGAATGGTCCTGGTTGTCTACTAGGTATTTTAGTGTATTGTGATTAATTTGCTTGGACAGAGAAGTAGATAGAGTAAAAAAAAATCCCAGCCTTGAAATGGGATGAGATCCTGCAGAGACATGGTATTGTTAGTCAGATGCAGAGGTGTCTGTTATTTTGACACAAAACTTTTCTGTCTAAGAATTTTGAAGGGATGATAAAGCACAAAGCATGTGGCCTATAGAGTCCTTGACAGGAGAGACACCATTTGATTAATGAGATGTGATGTATAGTTGATTGATTTTAGAGCACATTTGCTGATTTTCACAAATGATCCATCTTAATTTTGGATATATTATCAATGTATTCAGCAGCTGTCATTGGTAATGCCTGTTAACAGCAGACATGGTTTTCTACGAAAAGTCTAATTTTTCCAGTAATTCATCATTTGTGTTTAGTTCAGGCCCAGTTTTATGTAGCTTCCCATAAATATTGATCCTGATGGAAAAACAGAGGAAAAGCTCTTTTACTACTATCCTATATTTTGTTAATATTAAATCTAAATACTGCTATATTATAACAGTACATCATTGAGTCCATCGCATACAATGTTAGATTAGTTACAAATTAATGTTTTTTGTATATCTGTGAGCTTGCTTCCAGACTTTTCTGTTCCTTTAGTCAATTCTTGCATCAATACAATACTAAGTTAATACAGTGTAATAATAATAATTGATATCTGATAAGACAAGGACCCTACTTGCTTTGCTTCCTGTTAAGCACTCAGACTCCTTTAGAAGGGTTGATTTCTCACATTAATTATACAACCAGCTTTTAAAATTCCTCCCCCAAAAGTGATTTGTTGAAAAATTAGAATAATCACTAATTTGTAGATCCATTTTGAGGGAGTGGTATCTTTGTAATCATAAATCTTCTAATCCACATATAAAATACCTAGATGCATTGATTTAGGTGTTCTTTAATGGTTTTCAATAAAATTTGATCTATAAAATCCTTGGGTATTTTTTTTCCAGATTTATTTCTAGGTATGTTATATTTTGGTTGCTAAAGTTATATTTTCTATTTATTCCTAGTGTAGAGGGTTACAATTATTTTTGTATTTTCATTTTATATTCAAAATTTGTTAATCTCTCTTACTAATTCTAATAATATATCTGTAAAATTTTGGGGGTCCACCTGTGTAGAGCAAGGGTTACAGACTCCAGCCTGTAGACCAAATTTGGCCTGCTCTTTTTTTTGTAAGTGAAGTTTTATTGAAACCCAGCCATGCTCATTTGTTTATGTATTGTGTGTGGCTGCCTTCATGATACAGATTTGAATAGTTGTAACAGAGACCACTAATTTTTTAAATTAATTAAAAAAAAAAGATTAGCGTTATTTCCTCCATGTTTGTTAAAATTGACTGTTAAACTGTCTGAGACTGGAGGTTTGTTTTTGGGGGGTTGTTTTTGTTTTTTGTTTTTTGTTTTTGTGGTAAGCAGGCCTCTCACTGTTGTGACCTCTCCCGTTGTGGAGCACAGGCTCCGGACACGCAGGCTCTGCGGCCATGGCTCATGGGCCCAGCCACTCTGCGGATGTGGGATCCTTCGGACCGGGGCACGAACCCGCGTCCCCTGCATCGGCAGGCGGACTCTCAACTACTGCGCCACCAGGGAAGCCCGTTTTTTTTTTTTTTAAGATAAGATGTTTTAACTACTTTTTCAATAATTCTAGTGACTACAGAACTATCTAGGATTTTTGTTAATTTTTTTCAAAAAATTATTCTGCTAAAAAGACAGTGTGAGATCTACCCTCTTAACAAATGTTTACGGGTACAATACAGTAGTGTTGAATGTAAGTATAATGTTGTACGGCAGATCTCTAAAACTTATTTATCTTGCTTAACTGAAACTTATGCCCATTGATTAGTAACTCCCCATTTGCCCTTCCCTCACAACCCCTGACAGCTAACATTTAACTCTGATTCTATGAATTTGACTATTTTAGATACCTCATATAAGTGGAATCATGCAGTATTTGTCTGTCTGTGATGGTTTATTTCACTTCGTATAATGTCCTCAAGGTTCATCCGTGTTGTCACATATTGTAAAACTTTCTTCTTTTTATAAGGCTGAATAATATTACATTTTATCATTTTCTTTATTCATCTGTCCATGGACTTTTAGGTTGTTTCCATATCTTGGCAATTGTGAATAGTGCTGCAATGAACATGGGTGTGCAAATATCTCTTTGAGATCTTGATCTCAGTACTTTTAGTTAAATACTTAGAAGTAGGATTGCTGGATCATATAATAGTTCTATTTTTAATTTCTTGAGGACCTTCATGCTGTTTTCCATCGCAGCTGTACCATTTTGCATTCCTACCACAATGTACAAGGGTTCTAAATCTTCCACATCCTCACCAGCATTTGTCATCTTTTATTTTTTGATAATATCCATCCTGACAGGTGTGAGGTAATATTTTGCAGTGGTTTAGATGTACAGTCCCCTGATGATTAGTTATGAGCATTTTTTCATATGCCTGTTGGCTATTTGTATATCTTCTTTGGAGAAATGTCAAGTCCTTAGCCCGTGTTTTAATTGGATTATTTGGATGCTCAGATGGATGACTTTAGTATTTTATCTTTAATTTGAAATAAATTTAGATTGAATTATTATTTTAGTTATACCCCACAATTCTAATATTTAGTATTTTTTATTATTTTATAATTCTTAATGTTTTCCTTGGTTTGCTTTCAATTTTGCTTTCTGTATTTTGAGATCATGTTTTATATACTTATATTAACAATTGTACTTCTATATTTCTGGTGAATTAAAATGTTGATCATTCTGAGTTACCTTCCTTTTTCCCTTGTAATGATTTTTTCCGTAATGTCTACTTTATCTAGTATTAATATAGCACGCTTCCCCCGCCTTCTCATTTATCTGTCAGACCAACTCTCAGTCATGGTTTCTTGCTATATCTTTTTTCCATTGCTTTACTTTCAATTGTTTTGTATCTTTATGTGGTAAACACGACTCTGAATTTTAAAAATAATATTTACTCCATTTCATTTACTGTAGTTATTGATATATGTGAGTTTCTACCATTTGTGTAAGTTTATTTTTGCCCTACCTGTATTATATATTTATTTTTCTTCATTTTTGTCTTTATTTTAACTGGTTATGATTCCTTTTTCACTGATTTTTCCCCCCTTTACTAGTAAAGCCATATACCCTTTTTCTTTTCCTCTAGTGTTCACATTGGAGGGCTTTTACAATGTGCATCATTGATTTATCAAAATCTAATGTCATTTGATTATTGTTACCTAACTCTCCTCATGGGAAATGCAAGGAACTTAGAAAATTTATTTTTAACCTCCTGCTGGCTGATATGCTTTTGTTTTTGTGCATTCGTATATATAAATGTATGTGTGCATATGCATATTTACCCCAAATCATTGTTTTATACAATACCTATTTATATTTATCTATATATTTACCATTAATTTGCTCTTCTTACCTTCTTGCTTCTTTAACCTTCTATCTGATATCATATTACCTTCAGCCTAAAGTACACATTTTATAATTTCTTTTAGTGCATATCTGCTGATTGGAAATTCTCCCAGTTTTATGGCTTTTATTTACCTTCATTCTTTAAAAGTATTTTGAGGCTTATAGAATTATGATTTCACAATTACTTTCTTTCAAACCATTTATGATGTCATTCCTCTAACTACTACTACCTTCCAATATTACAGTTAACAAACCTGCAGTCAGTCTTTCACTCTTTTGATTTTCTCTTTTTTTCTCTCTTCTTTATAGCTCTCCCATGACATTTGTAAGAGTAAATTCCTGTTTAACTAAACTAATTTGGATGTATTAATGTATTTCATTTGTTTTGAAAATCCCTAAGGCATTAATTACCTCTTCAGGCCTTCCTTTGCTTCATTTCTTCTCTCTTCATCTTCAATTAAATAAATGTTATATATTCTCACTTTACTCACTGTCTGCTATTCTCTCTGTTCGAATTTTTAACTTTTAATCTCTCTGAACTTTATTGTAAATAGTTTCTTATCTATATCTCAGTTTACTACTTTTCTCTCAGCTATTTTTAATACAGTGGTAAACTTATCTAAGGAATTCTGTTCATTTTTTCCAGACTATTATTTCTCTTTTTCAGATTCTATAAATTATGTATTAATCTCTCCTCAAGTTTACTGATTCCATTCTTTCTCATCTCCACTTGACTCTTGAAACAATTCAGTAAGTTTTTCATTTAGGTTATTATATTTTTCAGTTCTGTAATTTCAATTACACTTCATATTTTAGAATGGACTTATTAGATTTACCCAAAAAAATTGTGAAAATAGCACAGAGAGTCCTATATACCCTACATCCAGTCTCTCCTAATATTAACATTAAACATTAGTGTGGTACCTAAAAAATGAACCATTTAATGAACCAATATTGATACATTATTATTAACTAAATGCTATACCTCATTCAGAATTCCTTACTCTTTACCTAATTTCATGTTTCTGTTCTAGGATCCCCTCTAGGCTACTACTTTATTTTATTGCTTAGATTTTTCTAGCTTTGCATATTGGGAACTCTGTCAGTTCTCTGTGTCCCACTGACATAGTCTCATCATCAGAGAGTTATTTTTAAAACTTTACTATTTCCTGAAAGATTAACTCCATGTTCAGAACTGCTAGACACCACTCAGCAGATGACTCTTTGCCCCTAATGAAACCATGAACCACGGCAGGGTGTGTGTGTGTGTGTGTGTGTGTGTGTGTGTGTGTGTGTGTGTGTGTGTGTGTGTGTGTGTGTGTGTGTGTGTGTGTGTGTGTGTGTGTGTGTGTGTGTCTGCGTGTGTCTGCAGTTTTCCCATTGGTGTTTCACAGCAGTATAGCTGGTCTTTTCCAGTTTTGTTTTGTTTTTTTTGGGGGGGGGAGCAGGCAGTGGGTAGAACAGGCTTTTCATGGAGCTTCTTTTATCTATATCTCTTGGCTGTTCTGTGTCAAAGGCTTCTCTAGTGCCCTGTCTAGGATATATGTGGGACAGTGAGGAATCTCAGGATCTCAACAAGGAGGTGTATGTAGTTAGTTTATAGTCGTGTCTGATCATTTTAGTATCTGAAGGCCTATGTATGTGTTTGTCTGTTGTTTTTGCTATTTGAGTCATAGTGTTTTATCTTCTCGTGTCTTTTTCTTTGGTTTTGTACCATTTATTAGGTTTGAAAGGAATGTTTGTTTAAATATTTTGAAGACTAGGATGATGTTGCTCAAGTAGTTAAAGTGTTTTTTTGCTGAAATTTGTTGGCTTTGTTAGGAAAAAATATGCTTGGCCAAATTTATAAGTCAAAGACTGCTGTTGCTCTATATAGAAATAGAAAATACTACAAAAATTAAATTATCTTAACTTTATGCTAAACCCAGCACATTCAGCAGATAAATTTGAACATCTGAGTAAAAAGTCTGAAGTTCCAAAGGACAAATTCTAATATTTCTTATCTTCTGAATAGTTTGAGCACAAATCTTGCTATAGATATTATGAATTGTAGCTAAAGATAAGTTATCTAATTTTTACTCAATTATGCTCTTAAGGAAAAGTACTCTTTTTAATCGATTTCATAAGGCAAATCAAGTATTACATTCTTGTGTAGAATATGTATTCAAGCTTTAGTTTGACCTCATGTTTGAAAATATCCTTGGAAGCTTGGAAGAAATGTTTTTTTTTTTTACGATATTTAACAAAAGATTCTCAAGAGGAATTTAGGAACTAAAATGTGACTCAGTAGCCAAATGTAAGTTGCAAAATATATCACTTTGCACCATAGAGTATATTCCTTTTATCCCCAGTAAATGCACATGGTTTTTGTTTGTTTGTTTTGGCTATTATTCCCCCACCCATACCTTGTTTATGGTAACATGAAATAACAAAACTTCTTTTATGGATTTTTCACTTTGAAAACAAAGCAGACCTAGAAAGTTAACAGAGAAATTGACCCATTTAATATGAAATTAGGAGAGAAAACTTGAGTCACAATAATATCAAGACATTATTATCATATGATTGACATTTAAAGAAATAACTTGCCACATGAAAATGATCATTTCACTTTATTATTTTTATTTGTATTTAATCACAATATTTAATTCATTTTAAAATGCTTTTAAATGAGATTATGAGTTTTTTACATTTTTTTAAGAGGAGGCACAAGTTCTCAAATCTTAATTGCTTTGACTAAAACTTTTATAATTTTTAACTTAGTAGATACTGTAAGGCAATTCAATAGTTTTGAATTCTTGTAGAAAAATTAAGAATAAAAATTACCAAATGGGGTTTCCCTGGTGGCACAGTGGTTGAGAGTCCACCTGCCGATGTAGGGGACACGGGTTCGTGCCCCGGTCTGGGAAGATCCCACATGCCGCGGAGCAGCTGGGCCTGTGAGCCATGGCCTCTGAGCCTGCGCGTCCGGAGCCTGTGCTCCACAACAGGAGAGGCCACGACAGTGAGAGGCCTGCGTACCACAAAAAAAGAAAAAAAAAATCATTAAAGGAATGTAAGTTAAAACTATATGAGGTATTACTACTACAAACAAGAATTATTAGAAATAGACAGATGGCCAAAAACAAGTCTTTGAAACAATGTGGATCAATATATACAATGAAACATTAATTTGGTAGTTGAGTCTGTAGAAGAGAACAGTGACAAGCCATAAGTGAATTTGGAGGAAGATATCCAACTTGCATTCCCAGGAAAACTTTAGGAAGTAAGAATTTCAGGGCAGAAGCATCAACAGGGTAAAATGCTGTTGAGAGTTCAAGAAATATCAGGATGAAAATGTCCCCTGGGTTTAGCTCTGTAGAGATAGTTGTGGACAGCAGCAAGAGCTATATTGGAGGAATGACGAGGCTGAAGCCTCATTGGAGTAGGCCTTCGAATGAGGGTAAGATTTGGAAACAGGGAGGTGAGGAAACAGAATGTAGGTTACTTCTTTCAAGGTATTTTCTTATGGAAGTCAACATGTTACATCATAGCTAGGAAAATGTGACATCAAATTATTACTGGTTTGTTTAGTTTTATCTGTTATTATTTTTGAGAGAGAGGAAGTTGAACTTAAGCATGTTTAAAAGTCAGTGGGAATGTATTAGAGGTTGATTATACAAGAGAATTAGTATAGAATTTTTTTTTTAACTATAGGAAAGAACAGGACCTAATATATAGGTGGAAAGATTAGTCTTAGATGAAAGGTAGAAAGCTTTTTTATTTATGAGGGTTAAAGGACTTAGAATGAGTACAGATATGAGTAATTTTGTGATTTCATAGCAGAAAGATGAAAAGATGCAGTCAGAGATTGAAGTAAAAGACTAGGTCATCTGCTGAGAGTGAGAACACATCCAGTGGTTGACGGCCATAGCCATATATTTTTAATAATTGTGATAATACTTTTTGTACTCATTTGGGGTTTGTAATTATTGAAAGCTATTTTGGCCTCTTGGGTGACAGTTTCCATAATTTCTAATCTGATTGTAGTTTTTCCATGTGGAATGGGCAAAAAAACCAAAAGGACCAGAGATTTTATGTTATTAATAAAATAATATATTAATTAATGGACCATGAATTTTAAGAAAAAAGTGTGAAGAATAAGAGTCTGGTTCATTGGGAAAAGTAGGGATATTAATTGACTGAATAGTCTAAAACAATTAAAGCATACTCCTAGTAGGTGGAATAGAACCAGAAAGACTGATGGAGAGAAGATTGTGTGCAGACAGAAGGATGACCAAATTAGTAATCTCAGAGGCCATTAGAAATTCCAATAAGTGACAATGGAATTGACTGTCTGAAGTAGGGAAAACATTTCGGTAAAGATGAGAAGGTCAAGAAATGTAGTAGCTAGTGTGTTGGGAGAAGATATATTTTAGATGCTGAAGATAACAAGGAAGAAAACAAAGTGGAGAAGGATTGGAAATCTGTAAACCAGAAGCCAAGTCTTCAATAAATGAAAATTTACCCAAAAGTAATAGCAAGAGGAGCAATTGATATAGCCAAATACTTTAAACATTAAAGAGAAAGATATTTTCCAGAAGACAGGTGGAGAAAGCATCTGGAATAAGCAAAAGGGAGCAGAGAGAATGCCCATAATACCTCTTGAACCGGAGATGTTTTAGGATGGGAGAAGAAAGAAATCCTGCCAATTAAGAAGGCTGTCAGGAATAAAACAGGGAATCCTGTGTCAGCTCAGGAAAGAAGAGAATAAGGTTTTTGAGAGCAACTTGAGTATATAGACATGTACAATTTACAAGGTGAAAGTTCTAGAGGAAACCAGAGTAAAATGTTTGTGAAAGAGAGCTAAGGAAAATTAGGGCCAATCTAAGGAATTAAGGGAAGGAGAATGCAAAGATAAGGGTTGGCTGGATAGCCTGAGATTCTGTAGAGTAACTGAGGAGAATAAGGACATTAGGCTTAATGAAAAGCATTTTGATAATCTTGGAAAGGACAATAGAAATATAATGCATTACAGTCCCAAAAGCTTAGCTCAGGGATATGAGAGTTTGGAGTGGGCAATATTCTCCTCTCTTATCTGCAGCATATGGTGATACAGCAGGTAACTCCCATGCTTTACTTGCCTGTAGACTGTAATTTAGCCTTGGTATGTAAACATTAGGCATTCAGAGATTCTGTTAAAATATGCATTCTAGGCTTTAAAGATAAACATGCCTGGTAAGATCCATCTTTATTTTTTAACTTAAGTATGTATACTTAAAAGAATGTGTGTGTTGAGAACACAGAGATAGTGAAGTGGCTTGGAAAAGTAGTGTTTTAGACGATTTTTTGAAAGTCTGGTTTCTGAATGTTGCTCAATTAGAAGAAATGTCAGTGACCCTGGATACTCAATAATTGGCTCCTATGTGACCTTTACTGGAACAGAATATATATTTTTTCTCACTTTTCCAATTTAGAGCTCAACAAGAGTGGTAAGTGGCAAGTTTTAGACATTGACTTAATGAGATTAGACTTCTGAGTATAAATGATTTGGGCCTTATATGTGAAACCATTGTTTGTTTTCTATGATGTGGTGTTTGAACACCTATGATACGTCCCAATTATCATTGAAAATGGGATCCATAACACACTAAATTTAGCTGCCAGAATTGGTAGTTCTTTTCTGGTTCAGTTTTATTTCTTGCCTAATAACAAGAAGAAAACAGCTTAGGTCTTGCTTTTAACAATAACTTGATTTTTTATTTCATGTGCCTTTGAACAAGTTTAACATCACTGTATCACCTCTAAAAAGAAGGTAGTTATTCTTTTCTCAAAGTTCGTTTTAACAGTTTTAGATAAAAAATGTAAAGCACCCAGGAAAAGTGCTAGCTCGTATTGAAAACTCATTCAGTGTTAGTCTTTCTAACATGGATATTTCTATGCCAATTCCATAATTTTTAAATTAAAAGAGTTAAATCTATATGATAACGTATTTAATAAAGCAACAGGTAATTTTATGGTCCCATTTCCAGTGAGTTATGCCTTCCCCATACACAAATATTCCGATTTTGACCGTTCAACAATAATATTGTAGTAATGATATTCTGATTTTAGAATATATAAAGGGAGAAGCAGAGTAATATCTGTGGCTTTTCTCAGATTGCATAAACCAATAAAATTATTTTAATAGGCTAGTTAGAAATATAAAGGATTAACAAAAATCATTAGTATTATTTATTGTCATTGCCTCTATGAAAATTAGATACTATAGATTCTCATATTTTAATGTAGCAGTTTGTAGCATGGGTTAGTAATGAAAGATCATTCAGTTTAAGTATCATTGCTACTTGTATGATAATTAACCTCACAAGGACCAAAACTAATATGTAATATGCATAACAAACAGAAACATTAGGGTGATAAACAAATTTAAAAGGTCTTATTCATTAGTGTACATATTTTGACTTGGAAATGTCAAAGGTAACAATGGAATTACATTGTTAACTATCTTAATACCAGGTAGTAGAGTTCATTTCACACATGAACTCAGTGTTTCAAATAATTTTATTAGCAAACATTTGATTCCACATTGTCTATTTGTAAGGCGAGTTTGTTTTAAACAAAAAGCACCATTTTTTAAATTTTCCATCGCTTATTCTTTTAATCAAGAAGTATTTAATGAAGTGTATATATTTTGATAAAAACATTTTTAAATATAAGAAAAATAATTAAAACATTTAGAAGTAGAAGCTCAAATACATTTATTAAAACAAATATAACTAAAAAATGCAGTATAGGGGCTTCCCTGGTGGCTCAGTGGTTGAGAGTCCGCCTGCCGATGCAGGGGACACGGGTTCATGCCCCGGTCCGGGAAGATCCCACATGCCGCGGAGCGGCTGGGCCCGTGAACTGTGGCCTCTGAGCCTGCGCGTCCAGAATCTGTGCTCTGCAATGGGAGAGGCCACGGCAGTAAGAGGCCCACGTACCGCAAAAAAAAAAAGCAGTATAAAATGTAACAGAGTTATAGTCATTGCATAATAATGTAGAAGACAATCATCCCTTATTCCTAACAAAAGACAGTGGATCCAGACAGTAATATGGTGAGTTCTTTCCCATTATTTATCTCAATTATTTTTATAACTCCACAAAATTTACATTTGCAGTACATTCTTACTACTGCTATCTCTTGATGTATTCAGTAATTCACAAGTATTATGAGACATATGTAGTTTTAAATGTTGGGTAAGGAACTTCTGGTATTCACCCCTCTACACACACACACATTAAATATTTCTGTTTTTAAAGATGAGATTATTTACATTCCATATACTCTGTTACCAATATAAAATGATGGAAAACTTTCCAGTTCTTTTAAAAATTATTTCACAACATTAATAGTAAAAAACAAAAGAATTAATAGCAAGAATAAAAACAGTACAACAGAGATCAGTCTCACAAAGACAGGTGCAGAAATCCTAAATAAAATGTAACCCAAATTCTGCTTTATATTAAAAAATAAAAATGGTGCAACATAGTAATTGCATCTATATCAAGTAGTCTTAAGATATAAAAAAACAAAGTAAAACCTTCACATCTATTTAGATGTTTAAAAAGTATTTACAAATTCATCTGTTCTTAGTAAAATAAGCTTATTAAAATGATAAATCATATTTATCTAGAATAATAACAACCAAATATTAAATAGACTATGCTAGAAGCATTCTCATTAATGTCAGGATCAGAGTAAGTACATCACTAGTTAAAAGAATAGGTCATTTCTGTAGGCAAACACACTGTATGATCATCTGCCTGGAAAATCTACAAGATCAACTGAGAAACTCAGATCGTTTCCAAGAGAGCTTACTAAATTAGCTGATACAAAATTAACACACAATTATAGGATTTTTCTACATATCAGCAATGGTAAGTTAGAATTTTAATAAAATTAAAGTATTTAAATAAATTTGATTAAATAAATTTAAGTTAAAAAGTAGAATAAACTAAAAAAGAACAATTAGCTTACTAACACTATTCAATGATGGATGATAGTTTTTCAAATAGTTTTTTTTTGTTTTTTTTTTTTTTTTGGCGGTACGCGGGCCTCTCACTGTTTTGGCCTCTCCCAGTGCGAAGCACAGGCTCCGGACCTGCAGGCTCAGCGGCCATGGCTCACGGGCCCAGCCGCTCCACGGCATGTGGGATCTTCCCGGACCGGGGCACGAACCCATGTCCCCTGCATCGGCAGGCGGACTCTCAACCACTGCGCCACCAGGGAAGCCCTCAAATAATATTTTGATTATGCTTGATTTGACTATTTACAAATAGTCTCAGAAGTTTGGGATTAAATAAAATATGCTTATGTAGTAGAATCCTGGGTAAATTTTTAGCAGTAAAACTTATTTTGAAATTTAAAGGTTTCCAGAGTAATTATAAGAATTATTATGAAAATATAATTTAAAAGATTAAAAGCAAGAATCGTGCCTGGATAGATTGGTCAAAAAGCAACTAAATTTCAAATTAAATTCCACTGGACACATAAAAAGATCATGGAATATGCTAAAATCCTGATTTATAGATAGGTTGCTTTGGAGTAATTAATGGAGGTTCCAGAAATGGCAGAAGGATACCTGATGTTTGTACATGTGGGTATAAAACAGGAATTATCCAAAGACTGCTTTGCCTTGGACAGTCTCTGAGTCAGTTTGTTGTAAGAGATAGCAGTTAGTGAGACCACCATCTTTCTACTGTGAAAGCAGTACTAATCCAGAAAGATGTAAATTTCCAAGTACCCTGGTATCCTCAGAACAGTTTCTGGAAAAGAGAAAGAAACAGATATTCAAATCTTTATAACAACTCCAGAGAAGAAATTTTCCATATCCTTTTTGCCTTTTTCTTATTTCACAGTAGTTAGTTCAACTTCTAGTTAAGGGAATATTTTAAACCTCTAACTAGAAAAATTTGAGAGGCCTATTTTTTTTTTTTTCTGAAGTATGCCACGGTTGGCTGAGAAATCACAGAGAAATACTGCTTCTCAGCAGGTATTAAGAGAACTTAAAACTGCTTACTAGTTTGTAGAGGAATAAACTTTGTAGCAAAAATTCCAATCATGTCATACTCAGGAACATATTTTAATGAATTGAAAAAATGTGTATCATTTATTCTTCCACTTATTTTTTTCCTAAAATTTCACTCATCTGATCTAAAAAGGAACTTCTTCAAAGTATGTTAAGAATTCACAGGAAAAATATGTTTCTGGAATATGGATTTCTTAAATGAAGAATTCAATATATATTTTTTCAATATGGACTACTGTCCCAAATGAGTGTTTCTCCTGCATTTTTTTAAACTATTTATTTATTATTATTATTAGTTTTTGACTTTGTTGGGTCTTCATTGCTGTGTGCGGGCTTTCTCTAGTTGTGGCGAGCAGGGGCTACTCTTTTTGTGGTGTGAGGGCTTCTCATTGCGGTGGCTTCTCTTGTTGCAGAGCACGGGCTCTAGGCACACGGGCTTCAGTAGTTGCAGCACGTGGTCTCTAGGGCATTCAGGCTTCAGTAGTTGTGGCGCGCAGGCTCAGTAGCTGTGGCTCATGGTCTCTAGAGCGCAGGCGCAGTAGTTGTAGTGCACAGACTTAGTTGCTCCACGGCATGTGGGATCTCCCCGGACAAGGGTTAGAACCCGTGTCCCCTGCATTGACAGGCAGATTCTTAACCACTGCACCACCAGAGAAGTCCAAGAATTCAATATTTTTGAGTCTAGTAATTATACACGATAAGTCTCTTATGGGACAAGTCTCCCAGCAAGGACTTAGTCTGGTTACATATTCAGAGGAGGAGTGATGAGAGGTGGGCAGTGGGGGTGAAAGATAGAGGATGAGGGAAAAGCATTGGAATGAGATGGGTAGAAAATAACACTTTAGCTAATTTCATGGAAAAGGGAATTATAAAAGTAGTTGCCTTGCCATGACTATTTTTCCTTTTTAATCCTTTCATGGAAATTTTTTCCAAAAATAGTAAGATAAATTCTAAATACATGAATTTTTTTTTTCTGGCAATGGCTTTCATTTACTGGGCATTTAGTTTGCTTTTAAGTCTTAATTCAATAATATAGATTAACCCAATGAAAATGTTCTTAACTATTTTAACACTTTGATATTAAGTCAGAAGATTTTCTAATACTATAATTCAGAGTCAGAGACTATATTTTACTACTTTACCTTTTAACATTTCCATATGATTAATTGTCTTCAAAATTTGTAGTACCCACCAGTTATAAAGAGACAAATGAACCATAGGCCAGCTGCTTTAATTTGTTTCTCCCAAGCTCTTATCCAGTCTAGGACATATTAAAATATGTTTGAGAGTTTGAGAGTTTTCATTGAAAATGTTTTGTTCTTGTTGTTTTGTTAATAGAAAAACTTGGCCATGTAAATTTAGCATGTTTTAGTAAGTTAGATAATTTTATATTTATTGCATAAGTTGCTTATTTTGAGCTACATTATTCAGAATGCAGATGGAGAAAAATCAGTACACAAAAGGAAATATGGTATTAATTGCTGACAATAGATTTTAACACACCAAAACCACATGTTAATTTGAAATTAAAAATCCTTTTTAATGAGAAATTAATGTCTAATGATTTTGACCAGCAAATCTGGACAGGAATTATTTAATTACTCCTTCTGTTCTCAACTGTATCCCTTTCTGTTCAGGCAGATAAATTTTTGAAAAAAAACAGAAGTGTGAAAGGTACAAACTTCCTATTTTTTATCAATATGTTCATGCCAACTTAAACTTACAGTATACTCACTAGCATGAGATAGAGGGAAAAATGTCTTTGAAAACATGTTTTTATTGAGTTAGTTACATTTATTCATATTTTATACATAATTAGATGATTCCATATACTAAGATTTTTAAAAACTAAGTCTCTAATGTCTGGCTTTATTTTTATAATATTGTTGGAAAAATACTACCAGGCACAAAGAAACTAGATTAGTAAAATATGATTAAAATCTGCTATTGACTCTCTTATTCTCTTTATCACCATTTGAGGCATCTTCTCTCCTAAAACCCTTCCTGTGTGGATATTTATGGAATTTATAACTGTAGCTGTTTTCTTAGATATAAAAATTATCCTTTATAATTCAACTCTTTAAGACAAGTGTCTTCCTTCTTTCAAACTGGTAAATTCTGGGACCCTATTCTGTTTTCTGTTTTGTTCTTTTCAAATGAGACTTGGAAAAGTATTTTGACCTTTTTAACCAGATTATAATTAACTTCTGTTTTCTGTCTGGGATTCTTTCTATTCAGACATTTTGCCCTTCTGAATTTCTGTAATCAACCCACATCAAATGAACTTAAAATGTTGACAGTAGAAATTACTATGCGATTTTCTTCAAGATTCAACATTGTGATAAAAGACATCTGTCATTCTCTAGTAGGTCTGTGTCTTTATTCCTGTCTTACCCCTAGGTTCTTCATGACATTTTTTTTTCTTAGATTCCATATATATGTGTTAGCATACAGTATTTGTCTTTCTCTTTCTGACTTACTTCACTCTGTATGACAGACTCTAGGTCCATCCACCTCATTACAAATAGCTTAATTTTGTTTCTTTTTATGGCTGAGTAATATTCCATTGTATATATGTGCCACATCTTCTTTATCCATTCATCCGATGATGGACACTTACGTTGTTTCCATCTCCGGGCTATTGTAATGGGGAGGGGGAAGGGTAAGCTGTGACAAAGCGAGAGAGTGGCATGGACATATATACACTACCAAACGTAAGGTAGATAGGTAGTGGAAAGCAGCCGCATAGCACAGGGAGATCAGCTTGGTGCTTCGTGACCACCTGGAGGGGTGGGATAGGGAGGGTGGGAGGGAGGGAGATGCAAGAGGGAAGAGATATGGGAACATATGTATATGTATAACTGATTCACTTGTTATAAAGCAGAAACTAACACACCATTGTAAAACAATGATACTCCAATAAAGATGTGAAAAAAAAGACGTCTGTCAATGTGCCTCAGGCTTCCAGAAGGGATATAGACATAGGACAACATTATCTGAAGCAATTTAGGACTGAAGCCCTTTTTTTTTTTATCATAAAGAATAATATGCATGAAAGGATCTCAACGATTACCTAATCAAAATCTCTAATTCTGGGAAGAAGGAAATAGAGGTTCAGACAGATTTTGCAAGTTGTACAACATATCAGCTCTCTAGCGTCCTGTCCTGAAACTGCTGCTTTATAGAGTCTTAGTAAGTATTTAGCTTCCCATGGGAGACACAGATCCCCTAATTGTCTTCCTTGTCCCAAATAGATGTGGACATTCTCAGGGAAACTAGAGTATTTCCAATGATTTTTAATTAACTGTCTCTACAGATCCAAGTTACAGTTTCATACTGTAATATTTCCCAGGTAGGATGCCAGTATCAGAAAAATAAACAATGTCTTCATTATATATGACAGGGAACTACAGAAGTAACAATGACAGCTTAGAAAGAGTAAATACCTGCATACATAGAAGCAATGGCATGGAATACATTGAACATGTTTTTTTTTCTACAGTACATTTCAAACAATTACTTTTCAGAGTGGCATTTTGTCTTTTCTTCCTTAAAAAAAAGGAGATACAATTCTGAATGGCTCCCAGAAAGGTTTATGCCATTCAATTGTTATTGAACAGGTTAAATTTTATCCAGTGAGGAGTAATTCTACATAAGTATCAATTTTATTGCACAGATATATGACTACATCAGAAGAATTCAGACATTTTATTCAAGGCAAACATCTGGGGCTATTTGAATTCTCATTGTAAGAGTTATACATGCCAGACAACAGTTACAATATTAGAAATAATTCATTATAGTTAAACTTTTTCCTCTACTTTTCAATTTAACTTATAGGATAGAGCACAAAAATTAATATTGTTACAAATGTAGCATCTTCAATAAGTCAAAGGTTCAAAAAATATTGGCAATAAAAATAAACGTGCAAAATTGCAATAGGTAAAGAATCCCTCTCCAACTATATGTTTGCAGATCATGCTGTTTACCCTCGTGAAAAATAGCTATTTACTAATTTGAGGAGTACAATATCTGTCTAAAGCATAGAGAACGATACACTTTATAAAATAAATAACTGGTCAATCATTTAAGCCGCACATAATAGTTTTTTGTATCATAATATTTCTCCCAAATCATAAAACAAAAAATAGAGTGTTATAAAATGTTATTCAGAGACATAGTTCTTTCCAGGGCAATAATTTAATTTTCTTAAATCAGTTGCTGTGCTCTGAAACTATATTCTACATGAAAAAGTAAGATCATATAAACCTTAGAAGTAGATCATTGGTGTCCCCATTTATTTTTTCATGATTTCATTGTTGGAATGCATTTCACAGCTGTAATATGTAGTACATGTATATGTATTGAGCACTGCATTTGTTATTATTTCTTCCACTCTACATGACAGATTCATTTCTCCATTTTTCAACTAGTATAAGTGTTTTTATAAACTGTAAAAAACATTGAGTGAAAATAATTTTGAGAGTTTGAGCATGGTTTCCATGGCGATACAAAACACTTTACTGGTGTAGATTTACCATAATCTAGAAAAATTCAGTTGCTGACTTTTATGCACATTATTTATTTGACTTGAATTACCAAGAACAATACTCTCAATGTTTAACAGGACATGGTTTAATAAGTCCATGTAATCCAGGTATCATATCCTTTTGGATACTTTAAAATCTGTAAAATTTTTCTTTCTTTTCCTTTCTTTTCTCCTTCCTTCCTTCCTTCCCCCCTTCCTTCCTTCTTCCCTCCTTCCCTTCCTCCCATCCTTCCTTCCATCTGGCAATTGAATTGTGAAATGTTGGGGAAAGTCAGACATTAAATGCTTGGTTTCTACAACTGATGTCTTGAAAGTGTGGTAACAGTATTTCTGTTATAGATCTGGTCTGTTTATTACAAAACCATTTAGCAGTTGTATATGAAAAACTCTATTCTATCCTGAGATCATTTCCAGTCTTCTCTTTTTTTTTCACATATATTCTCAGAGATTTATGCGTATATGCTTGAAGAAAAAGAAAAGAGCACCTAAATTAGTATGGAATAAATGGTGTCTTACTGTTGCCAGTACCTCAGGAGCAGAGTGGCCAGTCTGGTACTACAGGTCAAGTTAAGGAAACAGAAAGAATAAAAGCTCATTGGTGCAAACTAATTTTGTTGGATATGTCAATAGTTCAACAAATATTTTCTTATCCAGGGCAAGGTGTGTGGATTGGGACAGGGGCCTTCCTTTGGTAGGATGTAGTACCCTGCAGCACCCTAACAAACTACTTGGCCTGGAGGAATTATATGTCTGCCAGTACTTAGGATATTGAGAAAAAGAGAAGCCACCATACTGCACAGTTACGAAGCATGTCACTGAACATGAAGAAGGTATCCTGAAGCCACAGTGGCTGAAACATTGCAGGAAAAAACAGATATGAGACTATCCAGTTGTTTCCTGGTAGAGACAGAAAGAGAGAACAGGAAAGTCAAAGGCAGTGGTTCTCAAACATTGTTACCTGTTAGCATCACCTGGGAAACTTTATACATATTCCCAAGTCTCACACCAGACCAATTCAGTTATAATTTCTGGGGTGAGTCACTGAAATTAGTCTTTTAAAAAGTCTACATAAATGATTGCAATGTGCAACAAAAGTAAAAGACACCTTTGAGGCCATTGGCCAAAAGTGATATCACATTGATTCATGGTATGGGATGTACACTTTGGTCATTAGTAAATTTGACATTGCTTAATAGTGCATTTCATTTGGTTTGTTATGCTGTGTTGTGTTTCTTCATGTGACTTGTTTTTTTTGATCAGGGTATATTTGA
The DNA here is from genome assembly GCF_963455315.2 of Globicephala melas. NCBI lineage: Eukaryota > Metazoa > Chordata > Mammalia > Artiodactyla > Delphinidae > Globicephala > Globicephala melas. Next base: position 42,587,537 of record NC_083325.1, read on the forward strand.
CTCTAAGTAACTAAACTTTATATAATTTGTTGACTTTGCTACCCTACTATAATAGTTGTATTTAATTGAATTACAGTGGTTTGATGATATCTTACAAGTATCATATGTCTGGATTACCCACAAGGTTTTCCTCACTATTATAATCTATGGAGTCCAGAAAAATAGTTTATTTAGGATGCAATGTAATTTCTGCCACTGAATAATTCAGATCTTCCTTATGGGGGTACCAGGAAGGGGTTGCAGGTATGTGACAAGACATTGATCCCCTCTGTTCCCATAGAGACAAGGTTGAGCTTAGGTACCTAGAGACGCCTTGTCTTATATCTCTCTCTGTAAATAATTAAATTTCTTTCAAAGACAGTCTTATCAGAGAAGTCTAAAAACAAAACCCATAGTCAACAACAGGTACAAAGAGAATGAATGAATTTGCTGCCCTCCTGTACTATTAGTGAGGCGAAAGAGAAGCTCTCCCATCTGAACATCTAATATAGCTGAAACTACCTAGGGCTCAACTGCCCAGTGAGTATAAGGGGCCTGATGAGATGCTGGAATAGCAATCCAAGAACCCAGGTAACACTGTGAGCAAGCCAAGCTAAGGCTGATGGGGGAGGTGACAGTGAGGCAGGGGGAGCTCCTGGCAGGTACAGATCTTGGCAGCAGCCAAATTTAATCTCACTTCACGCATGTTAAATGTGTGTGTGTGCATGTGTGTGTGTGTGTGTGTGTGTGTGTAAGAAAATATACTATTTTTCCCCCACTGGGGCCCCTATAGAAGCCTCCAAATTCCCTTCAGTTTGCATCAGTTTACCATAAGAATATTATCACTTTCTGTGTGCCATGGCAAGAAAAAAATTGGGAAGCACTAATAAAGTTTAATTTTGAATATATCAGAGGTACTATGAACAATACAAATTGGCACAGTCAAGGTGATAGGGTTATTGTATTCCTTGGCTATAATTCCAAAGAGTATGTTTCCAACTTACTTCATCTTCTTTCTCGTATGAAACCACTGCATCATTGACTTTTTGGAGGATCAATAAACTCAGCACCTTACAGATCCTTGGTTTTAATAGGGATCCAGTTTAAATGGAGCTTACTAAATTTATCTAGAGAGACATAGATTTAAGTATTATATGATAACATATATATTAATTATAATATAATATAGCATATAATATAAATGTAATAAATTATACAATGTATTGGAAAGAGTATTCTGCAGTGACTAGATATTTGAAGACAAGACAGTAAGCAACCAGAAATAAGACTACTACATGCAGTGATATTTGTGGATTCATTTACTCTCAACATCATCTAAGTTTTAAACGACAAGTATAGAAATCTTTTCTGAACCAACTTTGGAATAGACTAATGATCAATGTTTGTCTTAGAAGATTTTTGTAATAATCTGCAAAAAAAAAAAACTATAAAAGGAATAACTAAGAGAACTCCATTCACTGGAACAATTCAGTTCAAAACAACTGAACAGCTATTTATTGAGTGTCTATTAAGGGAACAGAGCATGAAATGTTCAAAAGCCTTGATAACCTCATTTGCCAAACATATTATGAATTGTATTATACAGGGAGTTGTACAGTAGGTAAGACAATGACTTATTTTTCCCAGATACGTTTCACTTGATAGGCAGAAATAAGTCTAGTAAAACAAAGTTGAAACCAGATAAAACCGTTTATTGCCTCCTAAATGTATTCTTGTGTGCATTTTATTTCTCTACAGAAATTGGCCTGTTATTGTTTACACAATCTAAGGTTTCCTCAGTTATGTCAGTTAAGACCTAGGCCTCCACAAAATGAATATATGTTTAAGTTTGGCTTTGCACTTGCTCTTTTTGTGTGTAATTTCCATCTTCTCGGACTCCTCCAACAATTATGAGCTGAGTAATATTCCATTGTATATACGTGCCACATCTTCTTGATCCATTCCTCTGTTGATGGACACTTAGGTTGCTTCCATGTCCTGGCTATTGTAAATAGTGCTGCAGTGAACAATGTGATACATGACTCTTTATGAATTATGGTTTTCTCAGGGTATATGACCAGTAGTGGGATTGCTGGATCATATGGTAGTTCTGTTTTTAATTTTTTAAGGAACCTCCATAATGTTCTACATAGTGGCTGTATCAATATACATTCCCACCAACAATGCAAGAGGGTTTTCTTTTCTCCACACCCTCTAGGCATTTATTGTTTGTAGATATTTTGATGATGGCCATCCTGACCAGTGTGAGGTGATACCTCATTGTGGTTTTGATTTGCATTTCTCTAATAATTAGTAATGTTGAGCATCCTTTCATGTGTTTGTTGGCAGTCTGTATATCTTCTTCGGAGAAATGTCTATTTAGGTCTTCCATCCATTTTTGGATTGGGTTGTTTTTTTCATACTGAGCTGCATGAGCTGCTTGTATATTTTGGATATTAATCCTTTGTCAGTTGCTTCATTTGCAAATATTTTCTCCCATTCTGAGAGTTGTCTTTTGGTCTTGTTTATGGTTTCCCTTGCTGTGTAAAAGCTTTTAAGTTTCATTAGGTCCCATTTGTTTATTTTTCTGTTTATTTCCATTTCTCAAGTAGGTGGGTGAGAAAGTATCTTGCGCTGATTTATGTCATAGAGTATTCTGCCTATGTTTTCCTCTAAGAGTTTTACAGTGTCTGGCCTTAGATTTATGTCTTTAATCCATTTTGAGTGTATTTTTGTGTACAGTTTTAGGAAGTGTCCTAATTTCATTCTTTTCCATGTAGCTGGCCAGTTTTCCCAGCACCACTTATTGAAGAGGCTGTCTTTTCTCCATCATATATTTTTGCCTCCTTTATCAAAGATAAGGTGACCATATGTGCGTGGGTTTATCTCTGGGCTTTCTATCCTGTTCCATTGATCTATATTTCTCTTCTTTTTGTGCCAGTACCATACTGTATTTATTACTGTAGCTTTATAGTATAGTCTGAAGTCCGGGAGCCTGATTCCTCCAGCTCCGTTTTTCTTTCTCAAGATGTCTTTGGCTATTCGGGATCTTTTGTGTTTCCATACAAATTGTAAAATTTTTTGTTCCAGTTCCGTGAAAATGTCATTGGTAGTTTCAGGGATTGCACTGAACCTGTAGATTGCTTTGGGTAACATAGTCATTTTCACAATTTAGATATCTCTCCATCTGTTTGTATTGTCTTTAATTTCTTTCCTCAGTGTCTTATAGTTTTCTGCATACAGGTCTTTTGTCTCCTTAGGTAGGTTTATTCCTCCGTATTTTATTCTTTTTGTTGCAATGGTAATTGGGAGTGTTTCCTTAATTTCTCTTTCAGATTTTTCATCATTAGTGTATAGGAATGCAAAAGATTTCTGTGCATTAATTTTGTATCCTGCTACTTTACGAAATTCATTGATTAGCTCTAGTAGTTTTCTGGTAGCATCTTTAGGATCTCTATGTATAGTATCATGTCATCTGCAAACAGTGACAGTTTTACTTCTTCTTTTCCGATTTGGATTCCTTTTATTTATTTTTCTTCTCTGACTGCCATGCTAAAACTTCCAAAACTATGTTGAATAATAGTGGTGAGAGTGGGCACCCTTGTCTTGTTCCTGATCTTAGTGGAAATGGTTTCAGTTTTTCACCATTGAGAGCGATGTTTGTTGTGGGTTTGTCATATATGGCCTTTATTATGTTGAGGTAGGTTCCCTCTATGCACACTTTCTGGAGAGTTTTTATCATAAATGGAAGTTGAATTTTGTCAAAAGCTTTTTCTCCATCTATTGAGATGATCATATGGTTTTTATTCTTCAGTTTGTTAGTATGGTGTATCACATTTATAGATTTGCATATACTGAAAAATCCTTGCATTCCTGGGATAAACCCCACTTGATCATGGTGTATGATCCTTTTAGTGTGCTGTTGAAGTCTCTTTGCTAGTATTTTATTGAGGATTTTTGCATCTGTGTTCATCAGTGATATTGGCCTGTAGTTTTCTTTTTTTGTGACATCTTTGTCTGGTTTGGGTATCAGTGTGATGGTGGCCTCGTAGAATGAGTTTGGGAGTGTTCCTTCCTCTGCAATATTTTGGAATAGTTTGAGAAGGATGGGTGTTAGCTCTTCTCTAAATGTTTGATAGAATTCACGTGTGAAGCCATCTGGTCCTGGGCTTTTATTTGTTGGAAGATTTTTAATCACAGTTACAATTTCATTACTTGTGATTGGTCTGTTCATATGTTCTATTTCTTCCTGGTTCAGTCTTGGAAGGTTGTGCTTTTCTAAGAATTTGTCCATTTCTTCCAGGATGTCCATTTTATTGGCATATATTTGCTCATAGTAGTCTCTCATGATCCTTGGTATTTCTGGAGTGTCAGTTGTTACTTCTCCTTTTTCATTTCTAATTCTGTTGATTTGAGGCTTCTCCCTTTTTTTCTTGATGAGTCTGGCTAATGATTTATCAATTTTGTTTATCTTCTCAAAGAACCAGCTATTTTATTTATTTATTTTTTATATTAAATTGTAATTATGGTTTGAATTTTTTTTAATTTTATTTATTTATTTATTTTTGGCTGCATTGTGTTTTCATTGCTGCATGCAGGCTTTCTCTAGTTGCAGCGAGTGGGGGCTACTCTTCGTTGCAGTGTGCGGGCTTCTCATTGCGGTGTCTTATCTTGTTGCCGAGCATGTGCTCTAGGCATGCGGGCTTCAGTAGTTGCGGCACATGGGCTCAGTCTTTGTGGCTCACGAGCTCTAGAGCGCCGGCTCAGTAGTTGTGGTGCACAGGCTTAGTTGCTCCATGGCATGTGGGATCTTCCCAGACCAGGGCTCAAACCCATGTCCCCTGCATTGGCAGGTGGATTCTTAACTACTGTGCTACCAGGGAAGCCCCCAGAACCAGCTTTTAGTTTTATTGATCTTTGCTTTTGTTTCCTTCATTTCTTTTTCATTTATTTCTGATCTGATCTTTATGATTTCTTTCCTTCTGCTAACTTTGGGGTTTTTTTGTTCTTCTTTCTCTAATTGCTTTAGGTGTAAGGTTAGGTTGTTTATTTGAGATTTTTCTTATTTCTTGAGGTAGGATCGTATTGCTATAAACTTCCCTCTTAGAACTGCTTTTGCTGCATCCCATAGGTTTTGGGTCATTGTGTTTTCATTGTCATTTTTTTCTAGGTATTTTTTTAATTTCCTCTTTGATTTCTACAGTGATTGATCATTTTAATATATATAGAAATATTGATTCACAGTGTTGTACACCAAGGACTAACATAGAATTGTAGGTCAATTTATAATTCATAAACAAACAAACTAACTCATGGAGATAGAGACCAGTTTTGTGGTTACCAGAAATGTTGGGTGGGGGAGGTGGAACTGAATGAAGGTAGTCAACAGATGCAAACTTCCAGTTAGAATATAAATAAATACTAGGGATGTAATACACAACATGATAAATATAATTAACACTGCTATATATATATGAAAGTTGTTAAGAGAATGACCCCTGGGAGTTCTCATCACAAGGAAAACATTTTTTTTCTTCTTTTTCTTCATATCTGTATGAGATCATGGATGTTCACTAAACTTATGTGGTGATCATTTCATGACGTATGTAACTCACATCATGATACTGTATATCTTAAACTTACACAGTGCTATATGTCAATTATATTGCAATAAAGCTAGAAGGAAAAAATTAAATAATGTAGTCTTTAAAGTACTTACACCTAGTCAAAACATTGAATTAAAAATTCTCATAAAGAGCTTTCTTTGAGTTTAAATTCATGGTTATCTTGGCTCAACAATTCAGAAAAATAGAAAAACATATATTTATCCAGATACCTGGTCACAAGTTATTATTTAAGAGTAAAATATTAGAATCTACACGTCTAAGCAGTATGTAACTTATAATCAGTTTAAATTACATATTTCAATTAATAGTATTTTGTAGTCTTCACAATTGGTAATTGATTTAGTTAAAAATAAAACATACTGCTCATTTAAAAACTCTTTATTTTGTAAAGAAGTGTCAAATGTTCTTCCTGCCAAAAATTATTTTAAAACAAGAACCATCCTTTTTCAAACTGCTTTAGAACAGTTCACATATTTTGCTAGTGCAAGGAAAATTATTCTTCCAGTAAATACATTTTGATGAGACAGACACCAGATGTAGACATTGTTACTTCCTAAAGCAAAATATTTCCAGACTCTTAAAAAGATCCATGAGTTCTTGATATATGGTAAGCCACTTATTTGTACTAAAGACCTCAAGAACATTATATAGTACTTCATAATTTTCAGCTTTGCAAATAAAATATACTTGCTAATAGTTACCTATTAATCGTGTTGTCTCTACAGAAGTGTTATACAGTGAATAGCATGTAAGTACTCTGCTTCTTGGTAGGAGAAATAAAAGATACAATTAGAGAATCTAAAAAGTAGCAGCACTATCATTCTATTAATTTGCTACTTTAAAAAAATCAAATGCAAAGTAAATCTTCAATATTACTGAAGACTCAGAAGTAGCTTTGATAATGTATAGAGTTTTTAGATTTGTTTTGTTTTTGTCTTCATAGTGATTATAAATCTAGTGATCTTTTAAATTCATATACAGTTGAGCCAGTCAGTAGTTCTCCTCAGATAGCTGGGAAATACTATTACTCATTGATCAAAGATCTCAGCAAATCTTAACTGCATGTCAACTATTCAACAAAGGATTTCATCAGTTACTTTTCATTTGAAGAGAAATGTGCATTCCATATGCATTAGTTATCCAGTTAAGAATACATTTTTTATTTCATTTTTAAAGTTCACTTTTTTAGATGTGAGATATACAATTCAGTCATTGAAGGTTTATTGCCTTTTCAATGCATTGGAAATAATAGCCTTTAATTATTTACAAATACTTTATCTACATTTCAAAATAATTTTCCCAATAGATTTTTAAGAAGATGCAAAAACATGATTTTCCTTAATGTTTTTTAAGATATTTATTCTGAGCACAATGGAGAGATTCAAAAATTATCCATGTGATTAAAATATGTAGAGCATTTTTTATTTGGATACTTGAGGCCAAAGTAGTATTTTGGCCTGAATTATCTAGATAGTAACATTAATTCTTTATTCTTATCTAGCTATATCTTCCCTCATGATGGGGATAAGTTATCTGTTACACAGATGAACATGTGCATATTTTTCTATACAGTTTGTCTAAATCTAACAAGTAGTATAGTCATTCTTTTCATAATGCCAAGCATGCTTTTAAAATGTTTATAGTTCCCCAACGCAATAAATGAATTAGTTCTTTTATCTGTAGCCACAGGGGTAAGACATATAGAGTAATGATGCTTTATGCAATATACATTCACACATACTCTCAAAATGAAGCAGATTAAGAAATAAAATTCCTGGGCTTCCCTGGTGGCGCAGTGGTAGAGAGTCCGGCTGCCGATGCAAGGGACACAGGTTAACCTGCTTTCTTGAGTAATCATTAACTTACAGGGGTCTCCCATATTTTTTCTACTTACAATCCCCCAGTGGGTTTAACTATTTAATCACCTACATTGTCCCTTTACTCTGTCCCTATCATCCCTATGACCCAGAATCTGTCTGTCCTAAACGTCTGAAAGGTATCTGGTTCTGGACCACATCATTCAATTAAATTTCATAATGTAAGCACCTTAATATGTGCCCATTTATATGAATCAGATGGAATCTTTGGCCTCAAACTGTCATAATCAAGAATGAGACAGAAAATTAATTTTACTTAGCAATTATACTTATGGCACATGCTATATGATTCACTCATTTAATTTTCAAATTAATGCCATAAGAAAGGTAATAACATTATAATTTTATAGGTTATTTTAAGTAAAAGTTATACTATAGAGACTGGTAAGTAGGACTTCCCTGGTGGCACAGTGGTTAAGAATCTGCCTGCCAATGCAGGGGACAGAGGTTTGAGCCCTGGTCCGGGAAAATCCCACATGCTGCGGAGCAACTAAGCCCGTGCACCACAACTACTGAGCCTGCGCTCTAGAACCCACGAGCCACAACTACTGAAGCCTGCGCGCCTAGAGCCTGTGCTCCACAACAAGAGAAGCCACTGCAATGAGAAGCCCGTGCACCACAACAAGAGTAGCCCCCGCTCACCGCCACTAGAGAAAGCCCACGCGCAGTAATAGAGACCCAGTGCAGCCAAAAATAAATAAATAAATAATTTTTTAAGAAAGACTGGTAAGTAGCAGAGCTAGAATGTGAATCCAGGTTGTGGCAACTCGAGTTCAGCTTGTAGCCACTGTGCTCTGCTACCTCAATGATATATACCAAGTGTGAAATAAGCCAGAGCTTACATGGAGCAACTTAATTTTGCTTGAATTGCCACAGGAGAGATGAGCATTTTCTTCTCAGAGAATGCTCACTCTCTCCTCCTCAGTGTAAGCACTTGGAAGAATCATTAAGGAGAGTGGAAGGCGGAGTAAAGATAACAATTCTAAAGGACGATCATATTCACTGTAATAAGGTGTTTATTTCCAATAGAGCATATTTACTTGTGTGAATTGCATTCTTATTGGCTACATTTAAAGCATATAGGCACAAGGTAAATTCTGACCACATGTGTGTTGTCCTCATATTCTTTTAGATACAGGCTGAAAATATTGAATGAGTCTGTACAGGTGATAAGAATTGCAATCTTCATTTGGACAAGGTATGACCCAGAGCCCTGAAGTATAAAGTAATAAAAGGTAAAGTATGTCTCTTTAACACATTTACAGTTGCAGGCACCCATCAATTTGACATATAATCCCAGTGTCGTTTAATCAACAAACTAGGAGTAGGATTTATGTATCCAGCACAAAGATACCTCAGGCCCTTCTACAAGTTCTTCAATTTCTTTTCCATCTGTAAAATAAAAAGTATATATGTAGCTATCTATTTTCCATAGACTCTGAGAAAATGAAATGAGACTCCAGATTTAAGATAGTGTGAATATACACCTGGTATGCTTCCTTACAACTGATTACCATAATAGCTTTTGACAAAAAACGAAAAGCTTATTTGCAAAGAGTACAGGTATGTCAGATTCTAGAAGAATCACTAAGTACAAACATAAATACATAAAGGAGGAAAAAACACTATTACAAAGCATGCCAACTCTATATTAATCTGTTCACAGTAGAAGAACTGAATTTTTTTGTTGTTAGTATATTGTATCTATGAACGTTGTGATTTATCTTCAATCATCAGTACTGAAAAAATTGAGAATGAAGTGGCCTGACTAGTATAGTTCAGGCTTACAGGAAATGTTCAAATTTTTATTTATTTGGGGACCAGAACCACATATAGTGGCCCTGTTATTTTGGTGTTTATCTTTTAATATGCTGTTGGATTTGCCTTTCTAGTATTTTGTTGAGGATTTTTGCATCTATATTCATAAGGGATATTGGTCTGTAGTTTTCTCTTAGAATAGTGTCATTGTCTGACTTTGGTATCAGAGTAATGCTGGCCACATAGAATGAATTAGGGAGTATTCCCTGCTCTTCTATTTTTTGGAAGAGTTTGAAAAGCATTAGTGTTCATTATTCTTTAATAATTTGTCAGAATTCACCAGTGAAGCCATCTGGTTCTGTTTTTTTGTTGTTGTTGGGAGGTTTTTGGTTACTGACTCAAACTCTTTACTTGGTATAGGTTTGTTGAGAGTTTCTATTTCTTCTTGAGTCTGCTCAGAGGACGTGTGTGTTTCTAGGATTTTCTCCAATCCATCTAGGTTATTTGTTGACATACAGTTATTTAATTGCTTACTAAAATATGCTACTGAACCCCTCTACTGAATTTCTCATTTCAATTATTATACTTTTCAGCTGCAGTATTTTACTTGGTTTCTTTTTATAATTCTATTTATTGATATTCTCATTTTGTTCACGCATTGGTTTCCTGACTTTAGTTCTTTGTCTATGGTTTCCTTCAACTCTTTGAGCATATTGTATATTTAAGATAATTGAGTTGAAGTCTTTGTCATGTAAGTCCAATGTCTGGGCTTTCATAGAGATGGTTTCTATCAATTTGCTTATTTCCTTTGAATTGACCATACTTTGTTATTATTTTGTATGTTTTGTATTTTTTTGTTGTTGTTGGAAACTGGCATTCAAGTATTACAGTTTGGTAACTTGTCAAATCAGATTCTCCCCTTCCTCAGGGTTAGCAGTTCTTGACTGCTGAATGTTTAGCTTGTGTTTTGCCAGTATTTTGAATGAGATTTCCTTGAATCCTGGGAGTCTTAAGCAATAGCAGCAATGACAACTAAACCACCTCTTCTACGTTTTGTGAGTAGACTTTGGGCTAGGACACTCCTTTAACACTTAGCCAGGCCATTTGCGATTCTGCCTCAGCCTTCACTTCTTTTTTCAGTAAGACTATAGATTAGCCAGTAGTGAGATCTTAGGGTCTTCTCAGTTCTTTCTAAGCTTGTACCTTATCCTGAGCATGCACTGTGGCTCTCTTTTTTTTCCCAGTGTACTCACGTACTTTGAATGTCCTCCCCAATTTCCCAAAGAAATTCTCCCCTGGACTCTTCCAGGATTTAGAAGGACTTTTGTGTATCTCCACCATAATCTTTTGCCAAGCAAATGTGGATATTTTGATGGCTTACAATGTTTTTGTGCAATACCCACAACATACCCTTCCTGAGTGGATATTCCTGAATATCCACTTAGTGGATTCCGAGATAGATGAAACAGTGACAAGCAACTTGCATCAATCCTTCAGGTCCCCAGACAGCTTATAACAAACACCATAATTTACAAATAAGATTTGTAATATAAACATGAGGTAAGACTTGGTAGCAGCTGTGATTTTAATGTTTAAGCGAAAACTGGTATAAAACAATGAACAGGAATAGAGTAGATAGAGTGACTCACAAAGACCATCCAATGGTTTGGGGGTTACAATGACCAATTGTCCCTGAAGCCCTTATTATTGTGCACTTATATGTGTTGATAATTCTCCCATTAGGCTAATTTTTTCTTATTTTAATTTCAAACATTTTGCAACAAAAGGTCCTGAACTACAAGTTGACTTACGTGTCTTTATTAAAATAGTTCAATTGGTCTTGTGATGTTTGACATTAGACAACCAAAACATATATAGCTTCTTGTGTGACTGTTTCATTAACCCTTTGTAAACAGTCTTTACCTACTCCTAAGACAAGCTTGAGACCTACACACACTCAAGATATGAATTAGGTACATTCATATCAAATATTTCAAGATTTCAAAAAAAATTATACCTTGTTGTTGGAAGAGTATAAAAAAAGACAGCTTCCTATTTGAATGAAAAAATATTAGAATCATGTATGCTGTCAAGAAATTTATAGAGTACATAAAGTGATGTACCAGATAAGAACACATCAGTACTTTTTCTCAGGAAGGAAAAGAAAGCTCAGGATTACCAGGATTTAAATAGTTTATTGGCAAACAATCCCTTTTTTTAGGCTTCTTTCTGAAACTTAAAGATTTGGTGGAATAACATATTTATTACTCTTAAAACTCCAGAAAGTAATCTCTGTTCTTGTAGACTCTCTGTGTAACTAGGGACTGGAAAAAGAATGTCCTCTCTGTTTATGTGAGTAATTCCTCAGAAGCATTAATTATTAGATCCCATTTACCAGAATTTTGCACTGAAAAAATGAGAGTGGAAACTGAGTAATTATCTTCTTCCCATATTGCATATTATATATTTTCTTTCTCCTTTTTATTTTTCACCAATATACCAGGTAAGATGCAATACTTTTTTTTTTAAAGATGTTTTTGATGTGGACCATTTTTCCAGTCTTTACTGAGTTTGTTACAATATTGCTTCTGTTTTATGTTTTTGGGGTCTGTTTTGGCCCCGTGGCATGTGGGATCTTAGCTCCCCAACCAGGGATCGAACCCACACCACCTGCGTTGGAAAGCGAAGTCTTAACCACTGGATGGCCAGGGAAGTCCAAGATGCAATACTTTTATGATATATTTTAAGTGTGGTTTTGGTACACATACCTGTTCAACAGAAGCAAACATTTTAAGGTTTTAATTATGTTTATTTTAAGTTAGATCAGATTATTTTTTGGTTTATATACTTTATAGTTTATGTCCCACTTTATTTTATATATTCATTCTAATTTATGTCCTTTATTTTAAAAAGGATACAAATGACTTACAAATACGTACAAAATGTAACAACATAAAGTAAGTTTAAATAAGTAGGAAAATGAATGAAGAATAAATTAGATTAAACAAGGGCCCAGGAACCAGAGCATGCCTAGTTCCCAATATCCATGCCATCAACTCAAATGCACTTACAGGGAGCAACTTGTATTTGACATACATTCTTGAAAATCCAATAGAAAGAGGAAAAAATAATTAATTATTAAATATTTAGTATCTATGTTCATGTTGTCCAATAAAGTAGCCACTAACCACATGTGACTTAGCCACTTGAAATGTGGCTAGTCTGAATTGAAAAGTCCTATGTATAAAATGCACTCTGAATTTCAGACCTAGAATAAAAAAAGAATGTAAATATCTCATTAATAAGTTTTATAGAGATTACATATTTAATGATAACATTTTTGATACATTGTGTTAAGTAAAATATATTATTAAAATTAATTTTACCTGTGTCTTTTCACTTTCAGAGTGGCTACTAAAGTATTTAAAATTACATAGGTGGCTTGCAATTGTAATTCATTATATTTCTTTAGGACACCACTGGTCCATATGGTAAAACAATTTCATTACTCTAGGAAATCACTACTATTCCTAATGCAGGCAGTTCTCACTTTGCATAGTTCTGATATGCATGGATTTCAGTTTCAATTAGTTTAATTAGCTAACACTAGTCCTCCAACACATGATCCAAATTTTAGTTACCATGGCATATTAACTCTGAGTTATTGTATAAAGTGTAAATTTCACTGCTAGCTATTCATTCCACAGATATCTAATACATCATGTTCAGTGACCAATCATGACACTTCCTTCTCAGTCTCTTGATGATTGGTTACTGCATATCTGTTTTCAGACAGCATGCACAGACAGTAAAGCATGTACTTGTATTGCCTTCTTATCTCCAAGTGATAACCCATGTGACACTTTACAAAATGAATAATCAAAAGAGAGTATAGGCCAACAAAGATAAAATGCAATAAATAAAAAATCATAACAATGGAACTGAAATTTTAATTAACTATATATGGAGTTATAAAAGAAATAGTTGATTTTGAAGATGTTGGCACTGCCATCATTTGAGAAACCTAGATATGCAGTCAGGGGAACTTAGTGAAAGCCAATTTATAGACATAAATGAGGAAAGTGGTTGTGTTAAAAAAGATGCAGAGGAAGTGATGCTGGCAAAACTTCACATTAATGGAACTTTCTGAAATTATTTTACATCACTGAAAGCATAAAGAGGAAAATGTGTTGGAAGCTGATGCAAACTTAGATAGTAATATATAACAATTTGTTAAGGCATGTAAAAGGTGCTTGCTCCCTATCCTAAGTTATAAGGCAAGAGGAAGGCAAGCACTGTTCAAACTACTCTTGATAAGTTTTTTTTTTTTTTTTTTTACTAAGAGATAAAACACTTTAATTCTCAATGTTTCTTATGGTTTAAATTATAGTACACTTAATCAATATTAGTTTTGCTATTTTTAATTCCCTATACATTTATCCCTAAGTCTAAGAGAATATTAATGTTTTGAGAATTTTTTTTTTTAATTTTACAGAATAGAAAAACATTTTCTATTGATTATTAAGAGAGCTTTGCACAGTTCTAGCTTTAATAGTCATTTTTACAATCCTGCATGGAGGCAAAGTGAGGACTACTTGTATTAAGATCAGGGAGAAATATTTTCTGAGGTTTCTCATAGAAAGGTTATTGTTTAATGTTATGGAAAGCATCTAAATTCCTTACAGCAAAGTCAGTGATGATATCTACTGGACTGTTTTTTGTAACCTCACCAAAGTACTTGATGGCCTCCATAGAACAAGGGAGTTCCGTGATGGGACAGTGTGATGAGATCCAGGGGTAACTGGCTTACTGATCACTTCTCTTTATTCACTGATAGATTTGAGAACGGGCTATCAATTCTTAAGGCAAATTTTTATGAACATAGTTTCTAATCTTAAAAACGGGAGCAGTGGACAGTTTGGGATTACATTCTAGAAGATATACCACTAATGGGTATATTCTATTATCAGTTAAGTACAAAGGGCCTTATGTTTAAACAAGCAGCAGAATAATATAATTATTAAATTAAATTAGCTATTAAATCAGTTCGAAGAATACTGATGTTTTTAAAAGATATGCATATTCTGAGAACTGACCTTTTATGTCAGTTTTTCTTTCTTGGTTTGAGATGCTGAGCCAGCCAAGTGAGATTTGTTATCAAGACCAAGGTGTAGATCTGTGGGTACTGCTCCTATTTGCCTTTGTTTGTTTGTTTGTTTGTTTCGGATCCTGGTGAGTATCTCTTAATACTGGTAAAACTGAGCACTGTCTGGAGTACTAATTGGTTTCATATCTCTTTTTTCCATAGAGAATTGCTTTACCACAGCATGTTAGATCATATCTGAAAGGTATCCCTTCTCCCTTTCCATTAATTCTTCCCTTTATTGACTATGGAACATTTTCCATTTTCAATATTTTGATGTGAATTCACTTGTAGGATCCTCACAGGGGCCCTGTGAGATAGGGTAGGTATTTTTATTTCCCTTTGTCAAATGAAAACAAAGAGACCACAGGGAGTTGGGTGACTATTTGTGAGACCATGAGAATGCACCTGGCATATTTCCAACTGCTGGGAGCTTAATTGACTGAGGACCCCAGCTGCTTCCTCTGAAATCCATCACGGGAACGTGAAGGAAGCCTCCTTCCTAGGTAACAGGAGACTCCTCAGAGTAGCTGGCTTGGTTTGAGGACTCTCAATGGCTATGTTTAATCTTTCCTGGACTAGGGCACTTTCACCCACCCTTACTTCCCTCTCCTTAACTCTGGTTCACAGTTGTGTCATGGTCTAATGACTTTCTCAGCCTTTCCAGTCCCTGCCCAATTTTCTTTCCTGCAGGTATTTCCACTAAGAAAATTAGATCAGGAAGAGCTACTGCTGACTTTCAGAAAGTGAACTATTGCTGGCCTTCCAAAACACAAAATATGCAAACAAAGAAACTTGATGCTGGAGATTACAGCTTGCTGTATCAGCACAATATAGCATTTGCAGGAGCTCACAGGGAAGCCACTGCAGCTATCATACTCTATCTACCAGCACATCTGCCTGCTGGAGGAGAATAAGGGCTTCTTTCCCTCTTGCACATTTCAAATTTCTTAAGAGTACCGCTCATTGTTATAACTTAACTAGAACCCATCAGGCAAAGGAGCCTAGGAAAGGGGTCCAGCTCCTGACATGTAGGAGAAGTATAGAAGGTGGGGACATATACATGATGTCTGTCATTGATAGTTAGAAACAATTCAAGGAACAAGGGCTGCTAAAGACTATTTTTTAGCTAACCATTTTTCTGAACCCATTCAATTTCTTCAGTGCCGTTTAATTGTAGATTTTGTTCTTTAAACTTGACTCTGGTTGGGTCACTGAAATTCCTTAAAATATGATTAATCTAAGGTTCACCATCACTTCTTCCATTACCCAGATGTTTATTTTTCAATAATTTACATACATTCTTTGCCAGCTTCCTTGTCCTCTGCAAGTGACTACTGTGCTAATATAGGAATAGATGGGGTTAGAGAGAGCAAAACATATCTCTGCTTCTTCAGCAATTTCAAGACAAGAGTTTCATTTATTTTTCTAACTTTTCTTTGTGTTTTATTAACCTTTTTGGGGATGTGTGAAATGGTGGTAATAAATACTTGAACATTTAATCTTCTACTGAGCTTACTTAACTTCTTCAAGGGCAAAAAAATCAGAGCATGGTCCTTATCTTTAAAGCTACAATATTTTGCATTTTCTCTTTTTATTAAATCCCCCACCTGACTCTCCTATTGAAGGATTCATTTAATTATAGAACATGTGCCATCTTAAGTCACTTATTATTCTAGACTCTGGAAATATAGTAGTGAATAAGACGAAAATGTCCCCTGCTCTTGTGGAACTTTCATTTCTAGTGACAAGAACTATCAATAGTTAAATCAACTGAATGAAAAAAGAAAGATGATTTCAGACAACAGTAAAGTCTGAGAATAAAATAAAACAATGCAACATGAAAGAGAGAACAGCTGAGTCTGAGCACAGCATAGTTAGGAATGTTTTGCTGAAGAATTGCGTTTATTTGGAAACTGGAAGAAAAGAAGTTTCCAACTACTAAGGGGCGGAACATTCTAGTCAAAGGAAACGATATATGCAAACATCTTAATGCAAATTTTCTGGCAGAAAAGAACATACATTCAGGAATGCAAAAGGTTAATATGGCTGTATCATAAAGGAACAAGAGGGAGTTAAGAGAGTTATGAAAAATGAATTTGGACAACCAAATCAGAACCTAGAGGGTTCTGTAGGCACATTAAATAATAAAATTCTAAGAGCAAGTTCACATCATTGTAACAGTGAAAACACAAGTGTTACATGTTCTGATTTGTAGTTTTAAATAAACAATAGGACTAAAATAAGTAAACCATGTTTTTATCAAGCCTTTATTCTATATAACTGCTACATTTAAAAACATTAATTAGTTATCTTTAAAGTAATATAATGAGCATTTTATAATGGGTTTTGGTTTCATTATTTTCACTAATACATACAATACTTTTACACATAAGTATTTTAAAAATCTGATAGTTGTTTTTTTTTCCTCTGATTTGCAAAACAGTGTGCTAAAATTAGAAGATTTTGACAACAATGACAATTTCATTGTTGCTTGTAAACTGCTTAAATATTAAAGATGTATTGATTACTTGTACTGGAAGTCTCAATAGAGATCCATACTGATACAAGTCCTGTATGAATAATCTTTGTAAGAAAAAAATTACAAAGTGATAAGAGGTAGAGAAAGGGGAAAGTGTTATAGCAGTGAAGGGAAGGGAGTAAGCATTTTGTGAAGAAATCCATCCGATAACATTACAGAGTTGAGCACCGGCTATTACTTGTATTAGCCTACTGGAGCATCCCCATAGAAGAAAGGAATGTAAGCTTTATTTTCAGCCTCACAATGCTAATGAAAGGCCCTCTCTTCCCCCTCAGAATGAACCCCAGCCCAGTGCATGAGACAAACTCTTCCAAAAGCCTTTGTGCCAGTGACTTAAGTGAAGGACTTTGATCTCTGTCCCCCACTATAGACAGCATAGTCTTGAACAGTTCATCTCACTGTACTTATGTCCACTCAGCAATACAGTTTCTGTGCTGAAAGTACTTCTTTCTAGCACATTATACAAAATAAATATTCAAGAAAATTGTTAAGTTCCTCTAGGGGAAGATAAATAACAACAAATATGAACATTCTTTTTTCCGGACTTGGGTTTAAGAAGCAAGGTTGACAGGCAGACCACTGCAATGCTGTGACTTCAGAAGCATTTTCTGCCTGAGCAGAATGAGACTTCCTTTTAATGACTTCATTTTCAAACTTCCTTTTCCTGTACTCCTTCAGAATATGTTTTAATTCATTCAGTCAGTCAGAATTGTTGAGTGTCTACTTTATGTGGGGCAATTTGTTTTCAACATTGAGTTGTGTATACAGTAAGCTGAAGTTAAGTGTGTGTGTGAGTTTCTGAGTGCCAGTATATGTTATCTACTAATTATTTTCTCTTCTGCAACAATTTATTTTTCTTTTCTACAACAGTTTGTTTAAAAAAGGTGAAATGTTGCATTACTAGAACTATTTTATGAGAAATAGTAAACAGCTTATACAAATTGCATTTTGATTTGGAGCAAGAATAAAATTCTACCTAAATAGTTTTATTTCTTTTTAAAATGATTATTATATGGACTAAAAAACTTACCTTTTTTACTTAGCATTTTATTAAAGGTAAGTGCACATTAAGTTTTTTCTTTCAAATGTGTAACTACCCCATTCCAGTATCATGTTTTATCTCATTGAATACCTAGAGAATAAATACGAGATTACCACTGATTTCATTACCAGAGACAGCATGTACACAAGTGGATAGAAACCTTAGATCATTAAACCATTTCTCACTGAAAACATAACTTAAAATCCTTACACTGCTTATAGCCCCTAAACATCTGTATGATGATCTTTCTATTCTTTATTGCCAAAAGTCATACTTCTGTTACTGAATATTTAACCATGGGTCATTTCTGCTTTTGAGATATAATCTCTCAGACTACTTATTTGATTTCCTGTGTCAGTCTTGCTTCTTCCTTTAGAATAGAAATCATAATGTTTGCCATCAATCTGTCTTAGCTGTGTAGGTTGTCTGATAAAAAAGAATTAAGAGCATACTTTACTTTGGGGATTAATAAAAAATTTTACCCCCCACCCATATCCAAATCCTGCTTGGAACCCTAGGTTTCTGCCAAAATTATGCTTGCTAAGTGCATTCATATTCTCCATGTCATGGAAGTGGTTCAGTCTTCATTCGCAGGCTGCATAGTCCAGCCACTAAATTGGGGGTCTTTGAAGCCCTCTCAGCAGCACACATGGATGGATACCATCTCACATTCTCTGATTGCAATCACTCTTCTCAGGAGGAAGTGTCTATCGGTGCCCTTCAAAATCTTAAACGTTTAAATGATGAGGGTCATCACTGACCCAGGTTCCTGGGGTCATAAGCATTAGGGCTATATGCTCATGACTTCCCCGTGATCTCTTCCCTCCTAGCATATTCACACGCACACTCTGGGCTTCCTACATATGCACTACTGGCTTCCGCTTGGGGCAAAATTCATATGTAAACTCTTTTAGCCATCCCATCATCCAGTTGTTCCTTCAGATAAACTCAAATAGCTATTTTTTTAGGACTTTTTTCCCCCTACTTAACTATAAGAAAGATAGTTGGCATTTGTTTAAAACATAGAACCTTAAAAAATTAGCATGACTTACTAATGAAAACAGGAGAACTCCATTTAAACATTTAAAATTTTTGGTGGCAGCATTGGTGTTTGAATTTTATCTCAAAAGACTAATCAGACTAAGCTTGAAAGCAGCTTTCATGGAGCGATGGATTAAAAGGCCCAATTCTGAGAGGAAAACATTGGCAACTTTTTAACGATGGCTATAAAAGAAAGTACAACAAATTTTTTCTAACCAAAATTTAAGATTCTTATTTATACACGTTCTACATATAGGCAGGATTTCTAGAATTTAGTGTGTGTGTACATGAAGCACACAAATATGATTTTTAAATGATTTTTAAAAACGATATGTATAACAGTTGTCAAACTTTAAATGACAAGCGTTGTTCTGGTGTCATTAAAAGAACTGCAGAGCCAGCGTGGGTAAAAAGCTTTTGATAGCTCCTGCAATGGTTTCATTTTAAATACATGTGCCATTAAATTAAGTTATGAAGAACAAGAGTAGGGTGTTAGTGGAGGGGGGTTTGGAATGGCGTGGTACGTTCATCTTTGATGCTCTCCTCTGATGCTCTCCTCTGATACAAATACAAAGCAATCTTGGATAGAAATAAAGGGGAACATTAAGAAAACATAGCTGAGCTCAAAACAAGGATAAACATCTCCAGAGATCAGAAATGGAAAAGAGAAACAAAGCAGTGTGTGACGCTGAAGCCACACCCAGCCTAGCAGGAGCTATCCTCTGTAGGAAATGGGGACTAAACGTGCTCTAGGTCAAGTCTGACACAGGACCAAGCTCCTTGCTTGCATCCAGAGCCAAGATCAATTTCCCCAGATGTATGAAATAATAAAAACAATAGTGTTTTTTTTTACCTAATTCCCTGATCTGCAAATTTAGAAGAAGCAGTAGGTCTAGGGAAGTGGAGGATAAGGATGCTTCTGGCAATCAGGAACAAAATCAAGCCACTCTCTGGCTCATCAGATTGACCAATGACTTCTTCAATGAAATGACAAGGATGAAGTTTTGAAATACCATCATAAGAATTGGGGATGCTGGGGACTGAATGTAGGGGTAGGCAACTCTGTAGTTACTAGGTAATGGTAGGTGAACATAGAAGAAGAGAAGAAGTCAAGGAAGAAAGACAGAGAGAACAATGAAATCTTACTACTCAGAATGAACCTGCACACCAAGGTTAGAGAGTGAATGAAAAATAAATAAATTTCAAAATGAAAGACCACCAGCAAAATCAACAATCTGAATTTGAATTTACTCAAGATTAATTTTAGGAGACAGCATGTTAAAAAAAAAAAACATACTTAAGATGTTCATGTATGAAGGAATAATCTCTAATTAAAATTTAAAAGGTAATAAAATAATATAACCATTAGACCAGTCACAGCTGAAGAATGAATAAATTACAAGATAATATGAGTTAATCACCCAGAATGAAGAAAATAAAGATAGAAATATGAAAGAGCAGTTCAGAAACATGCTAATAAGAGTAACAAGAGGCAGAATTGAATAAATAGAAAACGGTATTTGCCTAACATGAAGTCTCAATAGTATAAATACTAAAATTGAATAGTGACAATTCAAGAAAATAAATTACATCTGAACTTCATTTATAAGCATGGATTTAGCCCTTTAAGTAAACTACCATACCATTTTACTTTTAAGGGAGAAAGCAGTTTAGGAGAGAAAATGTATTGTCCGTCACAATTTATTCAAAGTTTGGAAACTTCAGATAGTATTGTATATAGGTTATATATAGATACATTTTATTGTTATAGTATAAAAACCTACATGGGATGGAGGCAGAGGAATGGGATGAGAGAGGTGGTTTACCTGTGTCTATAATGTTTTATTTCTTTTCAAATGATAAAAAGCCCATGTGACATATTATGATTTGAAAAAGCTCAGTGCCCCTTACATTGTCTTCTGTATTTTTCTGTATGATTGAATTATTTCATTTATTTTAAAGGTATGTGAGTTGAGGGAAAAAATCCGATTTTAATGAAAAATGAATAAAATGTAAAAATAAATGAAGACTGGAAAATCGATTTCTGCCAAGTTAGAGTAGCCTCATTCCTCCAGTTCCATGCTTTATAGCTGAATATCCTTTTTTTTTTTCTTCTTGCCTTATTGCGGTAGCTAGAAATTCTAGTCCTATGATGAATTAGAGTAGTGAGAGTACTCATTACTCTTGCATTGGTCCTGATGTTAGAAAGAAAGTATAATATGAATGTTAGCTCTTTTGTTATGGTCCCACAGGTCTCTGAGACTCTGTTGTTGGTGGTGGTTTTTTTTTTTTTTTTCTATTTTATTTTCTCTTTGTTCAAACTGGGTAAATTTTATTGATCTGTCCTTCAGGTCACTGATTCTGTCCTCTGTAATCTCTACTCTACTATATATTAAGCCCATCCATTGAGTTTTTATTTTGGTTATTGTATTTTTAAGTTTTATAATTTCCATTTGCCAAAAACTGGAAACTTCTTCAACAGGCAAGTGGTTAAACAGGCTGTGATACACCAATATCATGAAACATTAGTCATCAATTACAAAGAACAAACTATTGATACATGTAACAATTTGATGTATCGCCAGGGAATTATGCTGAGTGAAAAAAGCCAATCTCAAAAGGTAGTATGCTATATGTAGACATGAATATAGCATTGTTGAAAAGTATAGGCATGGAGAATAGATTCAGTGGTTGCCAGAGTTAGGGACGTGTGATGGTAAATATATGAATATATGCTCCCCACTTAATTTAAAGTTGTTTCCTGGCTCTCTACCCACTGACCCCCTACCCACCCTGCCCTGCCAGTGCCTCTTGCCTTTACTCTGCACTGAGTGACTAGTGTTTGGGGCAGGGGCAGGATCAAGAAAAGTAATCTAATCTATAAATGGGTTTATCCAGTATACTGAACAAAGAGGTCAGAAAACACACACACACACACACACACACACACTCTTCAGTGGAAGGAGTAAATCAACCAGACAACCAACCAGAGAATCTTCAAGTATTTTGGTTTCATTACGTATGTGTATCTAAGTGTGAAAAAAGAATTTTAGCAAGGAATTTTAATTTTAATATTATGGAGCAGGGTGATTCCAGTAGGCTGAAAGAATCCGTATATTTGATGATTCAATAGAGTCACATCCTGCAGATTTTCACAGGAATCTTCCAGTTCCAGCCCTCCCACTTCCCTCTCCCAGTGTACTGTTAACTAGCAGGACACATGCTGGAAAGATGGAAAAAACAGGGCTTTCCAGTGTGATTGACTCCAACTCAGCCTTGTGAATTCTAGTTAGCTTTTGAAATAGAATACACCACCATGAGCACTGAACCTTTTCTAGTGGATTCTGGCTTATTAGCTATCTGGACATCAAAAATATCACTTAAATCCTTATTTGTCATCTAGGAAAAAAGGTAAAGGTCAGCAGGAATTGGAAGTTTTACTAGGTGGCCCTGTTCAATAGATTTGCAAGTGCAAATCTCAAAAAACTCTCAGGATATTTTATGCTAGAGAATTAAAGGGAAAGGAGGATATGGCTCTATCTTGGTACTATATAAGTAAGGACCTACTGAAAATCTCCCTCTTTGGATCTAGTCTTTCCTCAGTGGAAATACTGGTTAAGGTATAGATGAAATAAAGGTGACAAGGAAGAATGACTTGTTTTTGAAAATTTTAGGGAAGCTGAAAGAGATAGCTTAAATAGTAGCTAAGTGAAAATTAGAATTGCTTGACATACACAGCATCTTTTACCTCTAACAGAAAAAGCCTTGTGTTACAAATATAAAACACTTGGGGGAAGGATGTTAAGACACTTGAAAGAATTCTTGTGTAAGGTGGATGTGTACTTCATGGTTTAAAAAGAATACTCTCAGTTTAGGTAGAAAGTCTCTCAGATGTCTTTAAGTTTCCCACTCTGCCTCTCATCCTCATTTTTGAGTCTCCAAAAGTTTGCTGCTGTATCATTTTTCTCTCTCTACTACTTAAAGACAATTAGCTTTAAAACTGTTCTTTGAAGAGCTCTAGGAATTCTATACAAGTTCCTCAATGGTGAGCACCCACAGCAAAAGAGAGAGATGGTAAGCATCATACCATTCTACCAGAGCAGGTCTGCTCTATTAGTTTTATTTGTTTATGCTTCTAGGCATCATTTTCTTTTGAGTAAAAAAAAAAAAAAAATAAAGTTTGAGAACAAATGTGTTGGCAAATCCCTAGATCTTTGACTGTAACGTTAGAAAAACTGTGTCAACACGCTTTGCTATAAAAATGGTATCCATCTATAATGTATCCTGCTGAAATCCATACAGTAAGATGAAAATCCACATTTTAAAATGTAAGGAGAAAAATGATTTTGTAAGTAAGCTGATATCAAATATTAGGTCTGAATCTTAGTGTAGAATTTGTGTTTCTTATTGCTTCTCAGATTTTGATTCAACTAATGGAAGACTAGAGAAATAACGCATTAGGTCCTATGTAACAGTTAATAAACCCTCAAATCCAATCAAGGCCCATACTGAAATAGTAGTTGTTTTATTAGTAATACTATAACAATACTAATTAATAATGTTTTAGGTATATTTAAAACTGCGTTAGCCTTCTTTTTTTTTTTTTTTTTTTCGCGGTACGCAGGCCTCTCACTGCCATGGCCTCTCCCATTGCGGAGCACAGGCTCCAGACACACAGGCTCAGTGGCCATGGCTCAGGGGCCCAGCCGCTCTGCGGCACGTGGGATCCTCCCAGACCAGGGCACAAACCTGTGTCCCCTGCATCGGCAGGCGGACTCCCAACCACTGCGCCACCAGGGAAGCCCTGCGTTAGTCTTCTTAACAGTATTCCTGTATATGAATATGAGGACCCCGTCAGGGCAAATGGTCTGCATCAGGGATGTTTATCATGATTGTAGCTTTGAATCCAGTGAAAGGAGCTCTAAAATTTGGATAGATCTTTTGAAGTGAATATTTTCAAGATGCCAAAGAAGAAGAATTGTTTCCAGAATATAAGGATTATAATCCCATTGTACTCCAGGCTAGCCAGAACACTACCGAAATATTGTATATTGGTTTTGATAACATAATTTAAGAAGATCATTGACAAACTGATGCAGGATCAGTGGGTATTGACAAGTTCATAAAGCATCTGAGTACAGTGGAATACCATGTCATCTGATGGGCATTAGAAAGGTTTCTGTGGAAAGTTTAGTCAAGAGAAGCCCTGCAAGATGGTGGTAGAAATTTTCTCTCTTTTCAGTCAAAATAGAAGACTATAAGACAACTGAAACATGTTAGCCGAAAGGCAAAGTAAGACTAACAATTGGAAGTTGTATGAAGCAAATTATACTGATAGAAACAAAATTTATGAACCGATATGTTAAAAAATAGAGTGTGCTTCCTTCTGAAGTCCTACATTTCTTTTCATAGATACACACAGAGTACTAAATTTGGGATTTTATCTGGCCAGAATGTTGGAGAGGAATTCCTATCTTGGAAATGTTTTGTCCTAGATAAACTCAAAGTCCTTTCTAACTCTAAATTGACATGAACTGTTACCGTCATCCTTTGGGAAGTGCTCTTTGAATATTTTGGGACTCTTTACAACTCAAGTATTTAAAAAGCCTTTGTTATGTTACATGCATTAAGCATACATTTTATATACATTATCCTATCTCATGACATTCATTTGTTCATTCATTCAGTAAATATTTCCCGAACACCATCTGCCTGATAACTATGCTAGGTACTTAGGCTGATACAGGTGGAGCTTAGGTTTCAGTTATTTGGGAAAGATTTGATGGGGAATAGTAATTTTGGACTAAGGAAGAGTGAAGTGAAAGAAGACTAGGCCTACACAGCATACACAGTGTGTTCTCCAGGTAGTCACCTGGGACTTGATCCACTGGGACCTTCTGCAGAACCCCAAAGAATGCATTTCAGAATCATCTGCCCAAGAGACAGAAGAGCAGAGACTTTATCCATGGGGTCCATTGGTCAGGTGTTGCTCCATGAAGTGTTCACTCTCATGCATATCCAGGCCATACCTGCATGAGAGCCTGGCAGGATTTCACAAGCATTTTAGTCAGGTAGTCAGAGAAACCTCATGGCAGAAAGCAAGGACTCCACAGTGCAGTTGAAGGGAGATGCTTTCAGGTACACCTATGTGAAGCTAGTTGCTATGGCCATGGCTGGATAAAATGCAGGCCCAGAAGACAGTGAGGTGATCTACAAGAGGAATCTGAGTCCGCTTTTATCCCTGATTCAGATCTTATCCATTATGAGAATTTAGTCCTTTTACTTTACTCTTTCTCTGCTCCGTCCTTCTCTCTTTCATATCTCTTAAGAGGAAAATATCCTCAAATTTTCTTTATGAAGAAAATTTTTATGAACTTTGTATATCCCCTGTCTACAAATGGAGCTCAGGACCACTTTTGCACATCTAAGGCCCAGGCAGAACTTTGAAATTACTACTTAAAGCCCACTACATTAAGCTTTAAGCAAGACATCTCGCTTCTTGGTTGTTATTTGGGGTGTGCAGCCCAGATGTGTGTGTGTGTGGTGGTGATGTTTGTTTTTTTATTTCCATGAAAATGAAATAAGAATACTGGAGGTTGGTAGAAGAAAAAACTTGACATTATAGATTCAGTATGGGTGGGCACTTCTAGATAGCTTGAAAGAAAATAGATCTTATTAGAAACATAAGCACATGTAGAAATTGCCAGTCCTTCTGTGCCATTGGAATGTTCTATTCCCAACTCTGACTCTTAAAAATATAAATAAACATTATCTTCTTTTGTTTTATTTTGGTTGAAGAGAAGTTTAGATGTCTTTGTGGAAACTATATGTGGATTCTGAGGGAGAAAAATGTGTACCCATTTGTCTCGCTGGTATTCTGCAGTTTGAAACAGTTTGCAATAATTAAAAAAGAAGGGGAGAAAAAACTAAATTACTATCACTTACTACCTGTTAGGGATTTGTTATTTTTTCAAAAAAATAAACTCTCAACTATATAATCAGAAATTCCCTTCATTCATGAAAAAAATTAAAACAAGATGACTTCTGGAATTTAAAAAAAATTTAGCTTCCATGTGTCATGTTAATCACGAATGACCTTTCAGAGCCTACAAATATATCAGTGACATTCATACAAACATTTCTCACGAAAGGTCAGGACAGAATTCCTTTTTCTGTTCACTTTTTAATAGAAGGATAATAATTTCTAAGAACCACTATCAGAACTGTTATTTCTAGCAAGATGCATTAAAGAATCACTCAGGTGTTTTCATTTTTAAAGTATATCTGAGTTGGTACAGGAAAGAAGCAAATGTTTTGTGAAATCAGGAGAGAGGTCCATGAGGTAAAGGAAGAAAGAGAGGAAAAGCATGAGTAGGAGTGAGCTTAAGAATGATGGAAAGTGCTGAATCTGCACAGAAAAAGGTCACTATCAGAAAGAGGAGAAATTAGAATTTAATTCAGGTATAGTTCTTGTGTGTGTTCATTGAGCTCCGTATCTGAATAGGCATCATATTCTTTTTAAATTCTTGGATTAATTTTCAGAATTTCAGACTGTATTGTCAACTGTGAGACACTGGAGGGAAGGGAAAACGGCTTATTCATTCCTCTGTCACAGTATATGGTAATTGTCTGTTGGACATAAGTAAACTGAGATGCCTTTGGCTATTTTTGAGGCATGAAGAATAAGCATGAAGTCATCAAACGTATTTTAAAAAGCCTCCCAAAATAGAGTATGGAAAAATAATAAAGCCAATTTTCAACACTGCCTGGAAGATCACTTATGTCTCAAATGAATAATGTCAGACTGATCTGTTTCCATTTTGTGAAAAAGGAAAAAAATCTTGCTTTTTAATGTGGAAAAAAACTTGTTGAAAGTTTGTTATTATGGACAGAATTCTTTTCTAGACATTTGGGTTTTTATGGAGGAGGGGGAGTGCAGCATATGTGGTGAGAGTAGTATTGGGTGGTGTTATCTAAATGTTATTTTTATAAACTGGTTATGTTTTTTTTTAATCAAAAGCACTAATAATTCAATAGAAAGCATACATATTAAATATATTGATAACACCAGGTGAAGAAGCCTAAGTTAAGTCCTAGAAAAAAAAAATAAGATATTTAATTGACATTGGCAGAAGTATATAAAGAGGTTATGTTTCAATAGAATAAAGCACAGGGGAGTGAGACTATTTGCCTAAGGAAAAATAGACAAATAAAAAATGAAAACTAATTCCTACAGCCTGGTACAGCAAGAACAGTTTCTATGGAAATAGAACAAAAGGTGAAACATCACAAACACAGAACCTTGTATGCCAAGATAAGTAAAGAGGGTGCAGAAGTCCATTTGACCTGGCATATTAAATACCTTTAAATATCCTTCTTCTCACAGCAGCCAGAGGGATAATATTAAAATCCTCTAATAAATGTCTATGGAACTTAAAGTAACACCTTCACGTCACAGGCTGCCCTACCAAGCCCTGCAAGATCTGGTCCTGCCAGCCTGTCTCATAAACACCTTCACCTTCGTTGCTTATACAGCTCCAGTCTCACCAGCCTCTTGGCTGTTTAGAAAACAAAGTCTTTTCAACTTAGGGCTTTTCCTCTTGATACTTCCTCTCCTTGATAAGCTCTTTATCTAGATTTTTGCTCCTTCTCTGTGTCCTGGTCTGTGTCTAAATGTTACCGTCTTAGAAAACCTTTCCTAACCATGTGTTTGACCACCCTCCCCACTCCTACCCCATCCCACCCCCAGCCGATTACCCTGTTTTATTTTCTTCATTATATGTATCAGTATCTAATGCTATATTAAGTGGTTTATGTAGTTGTTTATGGCTTGAATTTTCCAGTGAAATCTAAGCTCCATAAACACCAAGAACTTTACCGTCTTGTTCTCCTCTCTTTTTCTATCCTTGCGAATGTGATTGACATCATTATAGGACAAAATAAATATTTGTTGAAGGCATAAACATTTGTAAACTAGCCATTTCGAGAAAAAGAAAGCTAAAGAAGAGAAATCTCCCTTCCTGCCATGAAACTATCTCTATGGGTTTTAATGTACTAAAATAACTTCTTGAGGGACGTTAAGGAAACATAATGAACACTGAGTTTATTTAAGGAGGTTTATTAAATGTTAAGGTATAGATTAGGTGCACATTGAAGAAATATACACTGTGCAGTTAGTAAATTGGAAAAAGCTTCTTTTCAGTATCAGGATACCAAGAATTCTAGCTCTCTATTGATTACACTATTTGTTGGAAAATAACATTAAAAAAAAGCATCCCTACACTGTTATACCACTGTGAATATGGACATTCTTGGTATGCCAGAATTTGTTAAAGCTAATTTAGTCCAGAATGTATTCTGTTTGAGGGCAAGACTGTACCTTCTACTGGTGGAATCTGCATGAAACTTAGTAAATCTATTCTGTAATTTATTTATGTAAGGATATATGTTTCAATATATTGATTGCTTAAAAATCTAATAAATGTTCCTTAAACAGAATTTATGTTCTGGATTAAAGTAGGTATTACTTGCTCTTGCAACCTTTACTACTAGTAAAAGTGAATATGAGTGACACATCATAGTTCATTTTAGTATGGTAGTAATTTACACTTCAATTCTCAGTAAGCTTGTATGTAATAACCACCAACGACATTTAAAATAATGAGAGATTCCATGAAATCATATATAAGAATTATTATTGAAGGGTCTGAAAAGCTTCTCATCCCATCAGTGATGTATAAAGGAGATGTCTGCCTGCCTTTTACAATTTCAAAGTGGAATCTTTTACGTAATGTTTCTTTCATCCTTTTAGGCCTTGCAACCTTCATGCATTTATTTTTCAACTTTTACATGAATATAAACCATCTCTTCCATAATACATGGCTTTGGTACCGTTTGACTTTAGCTTATTTTGTTCTTTCTTTTTTTCTTTTCTTTCTTTTCTTTTTTTTTTTTTTTTCTAATGGCAAAGTACCTTCAAAAACAGCAAGCATGCCTTGATTATTTCCAGCTATCCATGCAGATTTCTCTGGTCACACACTGAGAAAACCCCATAGTTACAGGATATTTATGATAGCAGCACTGCTATTTCAGGGAATTACATTATAGTTCACACTAAAAATAAAAGGGCAACACATTTTACATGCTGGTAGCTGGTTTCCCTTGATACACACAGTTGCTTTTTCTATAGAATTAAATTTATCCTTCACCATCTGCTCTTCAAGTATTCCAGAAAATACAATATTGCATCTGAATTCCCCTGAAAATAAGTTATTCTTCCTCCCTACAGACTTCCTTGTCAGATTCATAGTCTTACCTGCAAACAAATGCCCAATATTTGGGGAGCTCCACTAATTTTGTACTTCAGTTTAGAGATAACTTGGGAGAGCATTGTCAGTCACTCCCGTAATATATGGGTGTGATTGACGAGATGACAGAGGCATTTTTTTTTTAACATCTTTATTGGAGTATCATTGCTTTACAGTGGTGTGTTAATTTCTGCTTTATAACAAAGTGAATCAGCTGTACATATACATATATCCCCATATTTCTTCCCTTTTGCATCTTCCTCCCTCCCACCCTCCCTAACCCACCCCTCTAGGTGGTCACAAAGCACCAAGCAAATCTCCCTTTACTATGGGGCTGCTTTTCTCTAGCTATCTGTTTTACATTTGGTAGTGTATATATGTCCATGCCAGTCTCTCACTTTGTCCCAGATTACCCCTCCCCCTCCGCAGTGTCGTCAAGTCCATTCTCTACTAGGTCTGCTTTTTTATTCCCATCCTGTGCCTAGGTTCTTCATGACCTTTTTTTTTTTTTTAGATTCCATATATATGTGTTAGCATACGGTATTTGTTTTTCTCTTTCTGACTTACTTCACACCTTATGACAGTCTCTAGGTCCATCCACCTCACTAGAAATAACTCAATTTCGTTTCTTTTTATGGCTGAGTAATATTCCATTGTATATATGTGCCACATCCTCTTTATCCATTCATCTGTTGATGGACACTTAGGTTGCTTCCATGTCCTGACTATTGTAAATAGAGCTGCAATGAACATTGTGGAACATGACACTTTTTGAATTATGGTTTTCTCAGGGTATATGCCCAGTAGTGGGATTGCTGGGTCATATGGTAGTTCTATTTTTAGTTTTTAAAGGAACCTCCATACTGTTCTCCATAGTGGCTGTATCAATTGACATTCCCACCAACACTGCAAGAGGGTTCCCTTTTCTCCAGACCCTCTCCAGCATTTATTGTTTCTAGATTTTTTGATGATGGCCATTCTGATTGGTGTGAGATGATATCTCATTGTAGTTTTGATTTGCATTTCTCAAATGATTAGTGATGTTGAGCATCCTTTCATGTGTTTGTTGGCAATCCATATATCTTTGTTGGAGAAATGTCTATTTAGGTCTTCTGCCCATTTTTGGATTGGGTTCTTTGTGTTTTTGATATTGAGCTGCATGAGCTGCTTGTAAATTTTGGATATTAATCCTTTGTCAGTTGCTTCATTTGCAAATATTTTCTCGCATTCTGAGGGTTGTCTTTTCATCTTGTTTATGGTTTCCTTTGCTGTGCAAAAGCTTTTAAGTTTTATTAGGTCCCATTTGTTTTTATTTCCATTTCTCTAGGAGGTGGGTCAAAAAGGATCTTGCTGTGATTTATGTCATAGAGTGTTCTGCCGATGTTTTTCTCTAAGATTTTCATAGTGTCTAGGATTACATTTAGGCCTTTAATCCATTTTGAATTTATTTTTGTGTATGGTGTTAGGGAGTGTTCTAATTTCATTCTTTTACATGTAGCTATCCAGTTTTCCCAGCAACACTTATTGAACAGACTGTCTTTTCTCCATGGTATATCCTTGCCTCCTTTATCAAAGAAAAGGTGACCATATGTGTGTGGGTCTCTGGGCTTTATATCCTGTTCCATTGATCTCTATTTCTGTTTTTGTGCCAGTCCCATGCTGTCTTGATTACTGTACCTTTGTAGTATAGTCTTAAGTCAGGGATTCTGATTCCTTCAGCTCCATTTTTTCCCCTCAAGATTGCTTTGGCTATTTGGGGTCTTTTGTGTCTCTATACAAATTTTAAGACGTTTTGTTCTAGTTCTGTAAAAAAAAAAAAAAAAACACTGTCATTGGTAATTTGATAGGGCTTGCATTGATTCTGTAGATTGCTTTGGGTAGTAGCGTCATTTTCACAATTTAGATTCTTCCAATCCAAGAACATGGTATATCTCTCCATCTATTTGTATCATCTTTAATTTCTTTCATCAGTGTCTTATACTTCTCTGCATACAGGTCTTTTGTCTCCCTAGGTAGGTTTATTCCTAGGTATTTTATTCTTTTTTGTTGCAAAGGTAAATGGGAGTGTTTCCTTAATTTCACTTTCAGATTTTTCATCATTAGTATATAGGAATGCAAGAGATTTCTGTGCATTAATTTTGTTTCCTGCTACTTTACCAAATTACTTGATTAGCACTAGTACTTTTCTGGTAGCATGTTTAGGATTCTCTATGTATAGTATCATGTCATCTGCAAACAGTGACAGTTTTACTCCTTCTTTTCTGATTTGGATCCCTTTTATTTCTTTTCTTCTCTGATTGCTGTGGCTAAAATTTCCTAAACTATGTTGAACAATAGTGGTGAGAGTGGTCAACCTTGTCTTGCTCCTGATCTTAGTGGAAATGGTTTCAGTTTTTCACCATTGAGGACGATGTTGGCTGTGGGTTTTTCATATATGGCCTTTATTATGTTAAGTTCCCTCTATGCCTACTTTCTGCAGGGTTTTTATCATAAATAGGTGTTGAATTTTGTTGAAAGCTTTTTCTGCATCTATTGAGATGATCATATGGTTTTTCTCCTTCAATTTGTTAAGATGGTGTATCACAGTGATTGATATGCATATATTGAAGAATCCTTGCATTCCTGGGATAAACGCCACTTGATCATGGTGTAGGACCCTTTTACTGTGCTGTTGGATTCTGTTTGCTAGTATTTTGTTGAGGATTTTTGCATCTGTGTTCATCAGTGATATTAGCCTATAGTTTTCTTTCTTTGTGATATCTTTGTCTGGTTTTGGCATCAGAGTGATGGTGGCCTCGTAGAATGAGTTTGGGAGTGTTCCTCCCTCTGCTATATTTTGGAAGAGTTTGAGAAGGATATGTATTAACTCTTCTCTAAATGTTTGATAGAATTCGCCTGTGAAGACATCTGATCCTGGGCTTTTGTTTGTTGCAAGACTTTTAATCACACTTTTAATTTCAGTGCTTGTGATGGGTCTGTTTATAGTTTCTATTTCTTCCTGGTTCAGTCTTGGAAGGTTGTGCTTTTTAAGAATTTCTCCATTTCTTCCAGGTTGTCCATTTTATTGACATAGAGTTGTTTGTAGTAATCTCTCACGATCTTTTGTATTTCTGCAGTGTCAGTTATTACTTCACCTTTTTCATTTCTAATTCTGTTGATTTGAGTCTTCTCCCTTTTTTCTTGATGAGTCTGGCTAATGGTGTACCAATTTTGTTTATCTTCTCAAAGAACAAGCTTTTAGTTTTATTGATCTTTGCTATCATTTTCTTTGTTTCTCTTTCATTTATTTCTGCTCTGCTCTTTATGATTTCTTTCCTTCTGCTAACTGGGTTTTGTTTGTTCTTCTTTCTCTAATTGTTTTAGGTGTAAGGTTAGGTTGTTTATATGAAATGTTTCTTGTTTCTTAAGGTACGAGTGTATTGCTATAAACTTTCCTCTTAGAACTGCTTTTGCTGCATCCTATAGGTTTTGGGTTGTCGTGTTTTCATTGTCATTTGTTTCTAGGTATTTTTTGATTTCCTCTTTGATTTCTACAGTGATCTCTTGGTTATTAAATAGTGTATTGTTTAGCCTCCATGTGTTTGTATTTTTTACAGATCTTTTCCTGTAATTGATATCTAGTCTCATAGTGTTGTGGTCAGAAAAGATACTTGATAAAATTTCAATTTTCGTAAATTTACTGAGGCTTGATTTGTGACCCAAGATATGATCTATCCTGGAGAATGTTCCATGAGCACTTGAGAAGAAAGTGTATTCTGTTATTTTTGGATGGAATGTCCTATAAATATCAATTAAGTCCATCTTATTTAATATATCATTTAAAACTTGTGTTTCCATGTTTATTTTCATTTTGGATGATCTGTCCATTGGTGCAAGTGGGGAGTTAAAGTCCCCTATTATAAATGTGTTACTGTTGATTTCCCCTTTTATGGCTCTTAGTGTTTGCCTTATGTATTGAGGTACTCCTATGTTGGTGCATAAATATTTACAATTGTTATAGCTTCTTCTTGGATTGATCCCTTGATCATTATGTGGTGTCCTTCTTTGTCTCTTGTAATATTCTTTGTTTTAAAGTTTATTTTGTCTGATATGAGAATTGCTACTGCAGCTTTCTTTCGATTTCCATTTGCATGGAATATCTTTTTCCATCCCCTCACTTTCAGTCTGTATGTGTCTCTAGGTCTGAAGTGAGTTTCTTACAGACCGCTTATGTATGGGTCTTGTTTTTGTATCCATTCAGGCAATCTATGTCTTTTGGTTGGAGCATTTATTCCATTTACATTTAAGGTAGTTATCAATATGTGTGTTCCTATTACCATTTTCTTAATTGGTTTGGGTTTGTTATTGTAGGTCTTTTCCTTCTCTTGTGTTTCCTGCCCAGAGAAGTTCCTTTAGCATTTATTGTAAAGCTGGTTTGGTGGTGCTGAATTCTCTTAGCTTTTGCTTGTCTCTAAAGGTTTTAATTGCCCTGTCTAATCTGAATGAGATCCTTCCTGGGTAGAGTAATCTTGGTTGTAGGTTTTTCCCTTTCATCACTTTAAATATGTCCTGCTACTCCCTCATGGCTTGCAGAGGTTCTGCTGAAAGATCAGCTGTTAATCTTATGGGGATTCCCTTGTATGTTATTTGTTGTTTTTCCCTTGCTGCTTTTAATATTTTTTCTTTGCATTTAATTTTTGATAGTTTGATTAATATA
The DNA here is from genome assembly GCF_963455315.2 of Globicephala melas. Taxonomy (NCBI): domain Eukaryota; kingdom Metazoa; phylum Chordata; class Mammalia; order Artiodactyla; family Delphinidae; genus Globicephala; species Globicephala melas. The sequence goes on from NC_083325.1 coordinate 42,621,549, forward strand.
TTTCTTGGCATGTTTCTCCTTGGATTTATCCTGCATGGGAGTCTCTGTGCTTGCTGGACTTGGGTGGCTATTTCCTTTCCCATATTAGGGAAGTTTTCAGCTATAATCTCTTCAAATATGTTCTCAGTCCCTGTTTTTTTCTCTTCTTCTTCTGGGACCCCTATAATTCCAATGTTGGTGTGTTTAATGTTGTCCCAGCGGTCTCTGAGACTGTCCTCCATTCTTTTCATTTTTTTTTCTTTATTCTGCTCTGCTGTAGTTATTTCCACTATTTTATCTTCCAGGTCACTTATCCGTTCTTCTGCCTCAGTTATTCTGCTATTGATTCCTTCTAGAGAATTTTTAATTTCATATATTGTGTTGTTCATCATGGTTTGTTTGCTCTTTAGTTCTTCTAGCTCCTTGTTAAACATTTCTTGTATTTTCTGCATTCTATTTCTAAGATTTTGGATCATCTTTACTATCATTACTTTGAATTCTTTTTCAGGTGGACTGTCTGTTTCCTCTTCATTTGTTTGGTCTGGTGGGTTTTTTATCTTGTTCCTTAATCTGCTGTGTGTTTCTCTGTTTTCTCATTTTGCTTAACTTACTGTGTTTGGGGTCTCCTTTTTGCAGGCTGCAGGTTTGTATTTCCTGGGTTTTTTTTCGTGTCTGACCCCAGTGTATAAGGTTAGTTCAGTGGGTTGTGTAGGCTTCCTGGTGGAGGCGACTGGTGCCTGTGTTCTGGTGGATGAGACTGGATCTTGTCTTTCTGGTGGTCAGGTTCACGTCTGGTGCTGTGTTTTGGGATGTCTCTGACTGTATTATGATTTTAGGCAGCCTCTGTGCTAATGGTTGGGATTGTGTTCCTGTCTTGCTAGTTGTTTGGCATAGGGTGTCCAGCACTGTAGCTTGCTGGTCGTTGAGTGGAGCTGGATCTTGGTGTTGAGATGGAGATCTCTGGGAGATCTTCGCCTTTTGATATTATGTGGAGCTGGGAGGCTGGTGGTCCAATGTCCTGAAGTTGACTCTCCCATGTCAGAAGCACAGGCCTGACACCCAGCCGGAGCACCAAGAGCAAAAAGAGAAAAAGGGAAAAACTATATATATATCGTTGCTCCCAAAGTCCACCTCCTCAGTTTGGGATGATTCGTTGTCTATTCTGGTATTCCACAGATGCAAGGAACATCAAGTTGATTGTGGAGATCTGCTGCCCCTGAGGCTGCTGGGAGAGATTTCCCATTCTCTTCTTTGTTTGCACAGCCCAGGGGTTCAGCTTTGGATTTGGCCCCGCCTCTGCGTGTAATTCTCCTGAGGGCGTCTGTTCCCGCCCAGACAGGACAGGGTTAAAGGAACAGCTGATTCGGGGGCTCTGGTTCACTCAGGCCGGGGGGAGGGAGGGGTACGGGTGCGGGGCGAGTCTGTGGCGGCAGAGGCCGGCGTGATGTTGCACCAGCCTGCGGCGTGCCGTGCGTTCTCCCGGGTAATTTGTACCTGGATCATGGGACCCTGGCAGTGGCGGGCTGCACAGGCTCCCGGGAGGGGAGGTGTGGATAGTGACCTGTGCTTGCACACCGGCTTCTTGGTGCCTGCAGCAGCAGCCTTAGCATCTCATGCCCGTCTCTGGGGTCCGCACTGGTAGCCGCAGCTTGTGCCTGTCTCTCGTTTAGGTGGCGCTTTTAATATTCTCTCTTCACACGCCGCCAGATAAAGTCTCTTGCCTCTTAGGCAGCTCCAGACTTTTTCCCGGACTCTCTCCCAGACTCCCTCCCAGCTAGCCATGGTGCACTAACCCCCTGCAGGCTGTGTTCACGCCACCAACACCAGTCCTCTCTTGGCGCTCTGACCAAAGCCCGAGCCTCAGCTCCCAGCCCCGCCCGCCCCGGCGGGTGAGCAGACGAGCCTCTCGGGCTGGTGAGTGCCGGTCGGCCCTGACCCTCTGTGCGGGAATCTCTCTGCTTTGCCCTCCACACCCCTGTGGCTGCGCTCTCCTCCGAGGCTCCGAAGCTTCCCCCTCCGTCATCCACTGTCTCTGCCCGCGAAGGGGCTTCTTGTGTGTGGAAACCTTTCCTCCTTCACAGCTCCCTCCCACTGGTGCAGGTCTGTCCCTATTCTTTTGTCTCTGTTTTTTCTTTTTTCTTTTGCGCTACCCAGGTACGTTGGGAGCTTCTTGCCTTTTGGGAGGTCTGAGCTCTTCTGTCAGCGTTCAATAGGTGTTCCTTAGGAGCTGTTCCACATGTAGATGTATTTCTGATGTACTTGTGGGGAGGAAGGTGATCTCTGCATCTCACTCTTCCACCATCTTGAAGCTCCTCTCCATTTTTGTTTTAATGATGGTTTTAAGAAAAAGTTATTGCTGAAGAAGCTATATGGTTTTTGTTTGTTTTTCTTTATTCATTCTTTCAACAAAAATTTATTAAAGTAACTTTTCTTAAAACAGTTTTGGAAAGAATTGTACTAACCCTATTTATACAGAATAAGTCAGAGCTGTATGTTGCCATCATTTAGGGGAGTCTGAAAGGACACTTATACCCTCTCGACCTAATACAGTTTACCAGTACAGGTAGTACAAACTAAAACTTAGGCCCTTTGGTGTCTTTTGGAAGCGTCCTTTAAGAAAAATCCAAACCTGCAAGTAGCCATGTTAATTATTTCTGTGTGACTAATTTCTTAAACAGCAGGGCTTTAGGGAAATCTCGAGGTCCTTGTCTTTGGACAGGAAGAGAAAGGCAGAATTAGGTTCTGAATACTGGGAGGACTTGGCCTTTTATGTAGTCTATAGTCAATAGATATTTGTTGAGTGAATATGAGAGGGTGAATAGAAAACCCTAAAATAAATCTGCCCTATTGTAAAATATTGCCCTGAGCCAGTCTTTTTTCTAGGCTTTCAGATTTTGCCTTTGACTTTCAAATTCAACTGAAGTCCTACTTCTCTTCAGCCACTGGATTCTATCTTATAACAGGGAAAGAAGATGCTTCATCCACATTTGATATTGTTAGTTTCCCAGAGGTCTCAAAGCATTATCATATCAATCTTGATGTGAACACAACCAAGGAATTCCTTGGCTATAATTAATTAGTCCTAAAACACTCTCACATTAAAAAATTTAACCAGAGGTCCCTGAAAAGTTTGTAGCCACTTAGAAATGGTGCGATTGATGTGTCACAAATTGGTGAATGGCTGAGAAAGTGAAGAATATATGAAAGTTTGTACATGAGCTGATTATCTAGGGATCAGATGAACCTGTTAAACTTCCCTGATTGTTCATTTGTGAAATAGTAAGTTCAGAATTGATGTTGCTGTAGTCACCTTTCTTGCACTGTGACTGATTGCACCTCTCTTCTCTGTGGGCATAGAACAGGCAAGTGTGCAGCGCCAGAAGAGATCACGATGCATGAGCTCCCCACCATGACTTTTGGCCTAAACTCATGTGAGAGAGATTCCAAGTGACCCTTATTGTTGACATCACTTCCTTGAAAGTACATCACAGAGAGAATCTTACTTTGCCAAGGGCATTGTTTTAGTTGAGAACAATTGCCATGTTTGGCACTTAGTGTTTTTCTTTTCTTTGCTTGTTTTTGTATAGCAAATTAGGAAAAACACACACACACACACAATTTCATTTTCACATTATTATTTTTTTAAAGGATCTCTTCAGAATCATATAATTTTAAGGCTGAAAGAGACCTCAAAAGCAATCTAGTTTTTCTCTAATGCATAAATCCCTTTATTTCATCCACTAAAATGATTTATAAGCTCAAACACTTTAAATGACTTGCAACTTACTGCTTCATCAAACATCTTATTCCACTTTAGCAGCTTTGAGTGTGAGAAAGTTTTTTTTTTTTTTTATATTGAGTTGAAATCCGTACCCCTCACCTGTCTGTAACCTGAACCCATTAGTCCTAATTTTGCTTTCTAGAAGTACACAGAAACAATAAGCTCTCATTTATTTGGTAACCTCTCACATATTTTAAACTATCTACTGTATACTCACAAGGTCCTTTTAAAATAATGAATCACTCCAAGTTTCTGCAAGCATTTTTTTTTAATTCACAGATATGCAGGTTTTTAAGAAATGGAAGAAATTTTGGAGATCATCTAGTCTATTTTTTTTTTTCTACAAAGACATTTCTACAAAATACTTATGCTGGAGATAGTAATAGTAAAAAGTACACAGTAAGATCCTGATCTTTCGTCTCCTTATGCCTGTGATTCTTGAACTTGGGACTCCTCTTCCTGGAGTTATATGAAGGGAGCCCCAGGGTAATCTTACTTTTCCTTAAAGAGTTTATCAAAAGAATCCTCATTTTTATGTTAGAAAGAAACATTGACAGAATAAGAATTTTAATATCAACTTGACATGAAATACAAGGTTTCAAATACTTTCAAACTTTCCAGGGGTAGTTGCTATGGACTGAATTATGTCCCCTCAAATTTATATATGTTGAAGCCCTAACATACAATGTGATAGTATTAGTATTCGAAGATGGGGACTTTGTAAGGTAAGTATGTTGTGATGATGTCATGAGAGTGAGCACATTGTACGATTATTTTCCTCATTAGAAGACACACCAGAACTTTCTTTCTCTCATATTCTCTTCCTCTCTCTCTCTCTCTCTCTCTCTCTCTCTCGCTCTCACTCTTGCTCTCTCTCTCTCTCTCTTTCTCTCTCTCTCTCGCTCTCTTTCTCCACCATGTGAGAACAACCAGAAACTGACCATACTGGCACCCTGATCTAGGACTTCAAGCATCCAGAACTATGAGAATATTCATTTCTGTTGTCTATGCCACCCACACTGTGGTATTTGTTTTTGGAAGCCTGAGCAGACTAAGATAGCAGCTTTGGTGTAGGCCTGTTCCTCTCAGCCAAAGGCAATTTGTCAATATCTGAACACATTTTTTATTATCACAATTTGGAAATGCTACTGGGATCTATTGGTGAGGGGCCAGGGATGCTGTTAAACATTCTATAATGCACGGGAGGGGTACCCACAACAAAGAATTATCTGGTCCAAATGTCAAGTTGGGGTTGAAAAACTCTGGACTTGGTTACCAGTAGGGTACCATTGGGTAACTTAGTGGAATGTTTATTATTCATCACTATTTGTTATTCATCTTTTAAGTGCAGAATATTAAAAACTGTCATAAGAGGAATGGTTTTTCTAAAATAAAGGACGCTAGATGATTTTTCTCTTTTCACCAGCTCTGGATGAATTTATAATGATCTCCAAGCAGATTTCTTGTTCTTATTTCAACAGGATCTTTGTTGTCCTGTGAAGAATGTTGATTACCTCATATCTCAAATAACCTCAAATAACAGGGCCCTTAATGTTGAGGCTGCATTTCAGATATAGCTTTTATTACTCAGGGTTATTCAGAAGCAGAACCAATAGGCCATGTGTGTGTGTGTGTGTGTGTCTGTGTGTGTCTGTGTGTGTAAAGAGATTTATTTTAAAGGAAGTAGCTCATAACAGTTATGGAGGCTGGCAAGTCTAACAAATTATGGAGATCCAGCCAAGAGCTGATGTTGCAGTTCAAGTCTAAAGGCTATCAAGCTGCAGAATTCCTTCTCGCTGAGGTCCAGTCTTTTGTTCTATTCAGGGCTTCGACTGGCTGCCCACATTATGGAGAGCAGTCTGCTTTACTTAAAGCCTACCCATTTTAATGTGAATCTTATCCAAATCACCCTCACAGAATTATCCAGAATAATGTTTGAATAAATATCTGGGCACTGTGGCCCAGCCAAGTTGACACACAAAATTAACCATCACAGTGCTTCTTTCCTAATCATGTTGTGGGTTAAACCCCATATTTTCTCACTCTACACCTCTTTAAAAGTGCATAGAATATTGTTTTAAAGTTATCATATGTAATAGTGAAAAAGTAGTAACTTTAACAAATGTAAGTAAATCTCGTTATATTTATTTATGTATTTTTCATTTTAAGCCTACCTTACTATGAGTTTAATTTGGAGTATTCCAAAATTGAAAGCAATTTATTTGAGTAAATGTAAGAAGCACAGCCCATAAGTAAAAATTGGACTATCTCCTCTGCTTAGAACTGGATGTCCTTCAAATCCAGCTTAGTAAAAATTGGTTTATTCCCTGTGTAAATGAGAAAGAAAATAAACGGTATCAAAACAGTTTCAGAAACTTCCTAGCACCGAGGACATGCCATATTTATGTAACAGTTTAAAAATAATTTACCAGTATAGTCAGAAGTCATATACCAGAGTAATTCCTTTTTAAACACTGGACATCATCTTTTCTTGAACATCACTTTCATAGCATCCAGTCTTGGTGCTGTGCAGTATTTGTTTTGCAAAGTTGCCAAAGTTCTCAGGCATTTCAGTGGATTTTTAATTTTTTAAAACAAATTTGCTTGTTCTCAACTTGCTTCTGTACTTAAGAGAGCCACAGTAGTTTATCTGGAGAAGTCATAAGTATTATTTATTACTCATTTTAGCATTGGAAGTCTTTTTCCATTAACACCATTAGTGTTTGAATAATATGCATAAAGCACCATAGAAATCTAGAAAAATTCTATGAGTGTTTAATGTTTTTTTCAAATAAATTTATTTATTTTTTTTGGCTGCCTTGGGTCTTCATTGCTGTATGCGGGCTTTCTCTAGTTGCAGCGAGTGAGGGGCTCCTCTTGGTTGCAGTGCGTGGGCTTCTCATTGCGGTGGCTTCTCTTGTTGCAGAGCATGGACTCTAGGTGCGCGGGCTTCAGTAGTTGTGGCTCACGGGCTCTAGAGCACAGGCTCAGTAGTTGTGGTGCACGGGCTTAGTTGCTCCACGGCATGTGGGATCTTCCTGGACCAGGGCTCGAACCCGTGTCCCCTGCATTGGCAGGTGGATACTTAAACCAGTGCACCACCAGGGAAGCCCGAGTATTTAATGCTTAATGTGTGTGTGTTGGTATTATGAAATCACTTGTTTACTGCAAGGCATTTGATGTTAAGATAAGACTTTGGTACTGCCCTGCCCTCCTCCCTCTCTCCCTTCCTCCCTCCCACATATTAGCCCAGAGGTGATATGACTCTCTATACTTTTCTGGGTTCAGGATTTATGTACATCATTTTCCTTTCATGGAAATGTAATCTGTCCTATAAATCACCACAAGGCCTTCAGAATTAACAAATCTGAGGAACAGATCTGTGCTGAAGATAGTCCTCTGTTTGGATACAATGAGTCATCTACAATTCTCTTTTGGTTGTCCTAACTGGGAAAGTTCATATGAATTTTCATTCTATCTTCATGGAATAGAATGGGTTAATTGACCTACGTTCCAGTTTTGTTCAATGAAACATGTCAGGAGAGAGTTTCTGTTCTCACTAACTGTATGGAGAACTGCCTTTTCATAAAGTTTCAAACTGAGAAAAATCTCAAGGATATTTTCGAACTAGACACAAAATTGTCTTTAGTGCTCTATAATTTGAATGAATTTTTAAAAACTAATAAATGGATTCTAATATATTAGTGAAAACCAAGGTAAGTAATTCCTCAAATTCTCATGTGGCATTTGCTATGATACTAATTATCATGAGGAAATAGAAGTGATTAAGATATGGGGCTGCTCTCAAGAAACTTACATTCTAGACATCTAGAGAAGATAAGTTCATAAATAATGAGACTTCAAAGCAATATTTGAAACATGGTACAGTAGAGGTAAACTGTATGAACAAAGTTTAGAGAAGGTTGTGATCATTTTTAACTCACATGGGTAGGTCTTGGGGGAATGATGAAAATATTGAGAAATAGGGTAGGTTTGCTCTCAGAGGCACTTGGTTGAGACAGGATGTATTTTCAGGACTACAGCTGCTCCCCTTGAAGGTAGTAACTTTCTCAGGCAGATCTTCACTGACTTATTCAGAATCTACTTGCTCCTTTGTTTGTTGAACAGTTGGACACACCTGACTTCAGGGGTTTCCTAGTCAGGCTAAAGCTTCATTTTGAAAGCATTAATTTTTGACCAGTAATATAAAATGATTTTGTTCTCTAGAGAATAACAAATTCCAGCAGCTTTACAGCCATTTCATTTTATGTGTGTGTGGAGAGGGTCAGTGAGGAGAGGGTAGGGGGTGGGGAACTCAAGGATGTTACAAAGGTGTCGTGTTTTAGAGGTAGAAGTCTGAGATATTTATCAGTCTGAGGAGCAGCTTATGCTTCCAAAGTAGGATCAGCAATAGAGCAACAGGTAAAGCTTTCTGCTTCTCAGAAAAATAAGATTGGCCATTCTTCCATTCTACAAATGCTGCATAGTTTTAGAATGGGAAATAGGGAAATACTAAATTGAAGGATGAGCTGGGAAAAAGATGTGATGTAAATGCTTTGAGGATCCAGAGGGGAGATTGTTTGATCCTAGATCGTTCTGTTATTGTTACAAAAAATTTTTTTGGAAATAATTGTTTTTACTCTTTTTTTTAAATTAGTTTTTATTGCTTTACAATGTTGTGTTTAGTTTCTACCGTACAGCAAAGTGAATCAGCTATACGTATGCATATATCCCCTCTTTTTTGGATTTCCTTCCCATTTAGGTCACCGCAGAGCACTGAGTAGAGTTCTCTGAGCTATACAGTAGTTTCTCATTAGTTATCTATTTAATACACAGCATCATAGTGTATATATGTCAATCCCACTCTCCCAATTCATCCCATCCACCCCCTCCCCCCTTGGTATCCATGCATTTGTTCTCTACGTCTGTGTCTCGTTTTCTGCTTTGCAAATAAGATCATCTGTACCATTTTTCTGGATTCCACATATATATGTTAATGTGCAATATTTGTTTTTCTCTTTCTGACTTACTTCACTCTGTATGACAGTCTCTAGGTCCATCCACATCTCTAAAACTGACCCAATTTGTTTCCTTTTTATGGTTGAGTAATATTCCATTGTATATATGTACAGCATCTTCTTTATCCATTTCTCTTTTGATGGACATTTAGGTTAGTTCCGTGTCCTGGCTATTGTAAATAGTGCTGCAGTGAACACTGGGGTACATGTGTCTTTTTGAATTATGGTCTTCTTTGGGTATATGCCCAGTAGTGGGATTGCTGGGTCATATGATAGTTATATTTTTAGTTTTTTTAAGGATGGAAATAAATTTACAGAAATTTCACAAAAATAGTTCAGAGCATTCATGTATATATACCCTTCACCCAGTTTCTTCCAAATGTTAACAACTTACTTAACCATGTTACAAATATTACAATCAGGAAATTAACATTGATACAATATTATTAACTATTAACTAAACATTGATACAACATTATTAACTTAAAAGACCTTATTAGCATTTCACTAATGACATCCCATAAGGCTGTTTTTCTGTTCTAAGATCCAATCAAAAATCCTGCATTGTATTTAGTTGTGGCACCTTAGTCTCCCCGAATCTGTGAAAGTTCTTCAGCCTTTTAATTTCATTAAAATGGAATCATACAATATATACTCTTTTTGTCTGCTTTTGCTCAGCATAAATTTTATATTCATCTGTGTTACTGCAAATAACACTAATTCTTCCCTTTTTAGTTTTGGATATTATTCTATTTTAAGAAAATAGCTCTATTTTTTATATTCATTCTTCTGTTCATGGACATTTGAGTTGTATCCATCTTGGGCCTATTATGAATAGTCTCTATGGACATTCAAATCTAAATTTGTTTATTTGTTTTTGTCTTTATGGACACAATTTTTAGTTTTCTTAGGAATGGAATTTTGGGGTCATATTGTAGGTGTATGTTTAAAATGACAAGAAACTGCCAAACACCCTGACAAAGTGATTTTACTCTATTTTTACATATTTGCAATCGTATCAGAGTTCCAATTGCTACACTTTTTGCCAACATACATAATTGACAGTCATTTTAAATTTAGCTTTTCTTTCTGATGTGTAATGGTATCACACTGTGGTTTAATTTGCATTTCCCTGATAACTAAAGAGATTATGCATCTTTATGTGCTTTTTGACTATTCATATGTCTTCTTTTGAATTGTCTATTTAATTCTTTGCCCATTTTTATCTTTTTTTTTTTCAGTTGTAGGAGTCCTTTATATATTCTTGATTCAAGTTCTTTGTCAGATGTATTTTTTCCAAACGTTTTCCTCCCAGTTAGTGATTTACACATTTATGTTCTTGTTTTTTTCTCTAGATCATGTTAAAAATTCAGACTTATTTGGAATCATATAACAGAACTCTACTTGAGCTCTTTGAAGCAAAAGTAGGTGAGTTTGGGGGATTTACTGTAAGAATATAACAATATATCACAAATTAGAAAAGAGAGATACTATCAGACCTCAGAAAAGAATTAGAACAATAGACTTTATGCCAAATAGAAAATTGTTCTCCCTGTTTCTGTCATCACATTCTATTTTTCAGCCTCCCTCTTCCACTTTTAAGAATCATTGTGATTACCTTGGGCATACCCAGATATTCTAGGTTAACATTTTTTACTTAAAGTTAGCTGGTTACACCCTTAATTCTATCTGCAAACATAATTCCCTTTTGCTGTGTAACGTAACATATTCATATGTTCCAGGAATTAAGATATGGACATCTTTGGGGGAGCCATTATTCTACATATCTCAAATGAATTTCTCTTCTTTAAGACAAGAGTGCTAATAATTAAATGCCTCGAAGTTATGTAGTTGACAGTAGTAATATTTGTATTTGGTCTTAATGAATTTTGATACTGCCTTTAGATCAGTGTACATATGAAAATCGAATAGATTCTAGAAGAGTTTTGGTTGATCTTCATGGTACTTTTGAAATCTTATTCCCTGATAAGTTACAAGAGGCCACTAATGAGGACCTATTTCACATACAATGCCTTGAGACATCCTTTATGTGTGAACATGGACTTTTATCATTTTTCTATTTAATTTTGCCATTGAATGAGTTGGAAGACTAATATATTTGTATGATCCATGGTTCCTCAGTTTGTGGCAAATGAGCAGAGTACTGAAGGAATATTAGGGTTTATTTAGAAAAGAGGGATTAGGGTGATGATATTTCTAGAAGAGAAAACTCTGCCTGCTCCAGGAAATATGAGTGATTCAGTGTCATTAAGTGTAAGCTATAAACTTAGGTACCCAGAGATGAAGATACAAAGGTAAATAAGGTCTAGATAGGGGTCATAAAAAATAATTTTAATTTTATCCTAAAGTAACTGTGAGTATTAATAATTTTAAACAAGGAAATATTTGACTAGGATTTGTATGGTAGATCGATTTATAAACCCCTTAAATTATATTATTTTTTCTCTTTTTTTCCACCCAAATTTGTGGTGGAGATTTTAAGATGTGGTTGGATACAGGGTATATCTAAGATATAGCCAAAAGCATCCCTCAGTGTCCTGAATGTGGTATGAGAGAAAAAGAAGTGTCAGTGATGATTCCATGGGTTTGGACCTAAGCAATTTGAATACTGAACTTAAAATTCACTGAGTTGAGGAATAGAGAAAACATATTGAGAACTGAGATAACTAAGACATTGCTTTTGGTCCGTTTATTAATTAATGCTTTTTAGAAAGAAATCTAAATGAAGATGGTAAGTGGAAGCAAGATATAAGAATCTGGATTTCAAGAGAAAGGTCAAAAATAGAGGCATCTATTTGGGAGTCATCAACATATAGAGAATCTTTAAAACCATGACATCAGATGAAGTATTTAAGAACATGAGTGCAGGGCTTCCCTGGTGGCGCAGTGGTTGAGAGTCCGCCTGCCGATGCAGGGGACACGGATTCGTGCCCCGGTCTGGGAGGATCCCACATGCCGCGGAGCGGCTGGGCCCGTGAGCCATGGCCGCTGAGCCTGTGTGTCCAGAGCCTGTGCTCCGCAATGGGAGAGGCCACAACAGTGAGGCCTGTGTACCGCAAAAAAAAAACAAAAACCAAAACAAGAACATGAGTGCAGATTAGAAGGACAAGACCCAGAGTTATTGTAACATTTAAGGGTTTTGTGGAGAGAATGAAGAACCAGTCAAGAGAATGAGGAGGAACACTTAGTGAGATAGGAGGAAAGCCAGGAGAATGTGATGCCTTGAAATCTAAATGAAGAAAGTGTTTCAAGAAGGAGAACATGATTAAATAGGTCAAATGCTGAAGATAAGTAAAGTAAAATGAGGATTCAGCTGACCAATAGAATTAGTAGCATGAATATCATAGATAACTCTTACAGGAGTCAATTTAATGGAGTGGTATGGATGAAAGCCTATTTAGAGAGGAGTCAAGGCTAAGTGAATTGGTGACAAATCAATTGGTATAGACCAATCCTTAAAAGAATTTTACGTCAAACGTGTGGTAGATAAAATTCAGAAATCATCCTTGGAACATCTGAGTTCACCCACGCTCAGTGTACATGCCCTGTGTCACCTCTCCTTGAGTGTAGATGTAACTGCATCTGGATTTCACCCCATGATTCGTTTATATTACAAAGGTGAACAAATTTTTGCATTTGCAATTAAGGTACCAAATCAGTTGACTTTGAGATAATCAAAAAGAAAATTATTCAGGTGGCCCTGGCATAATCAAATGAGCTCTAAAAGGGACAAGGCATCTCCAGAAATCAGAGATTCAACGTGTGAGGTCAGTTCGTCTCCCATCCTTGAAAAAAAAGCAAACCGCTATGTTCTGAGAGAGTCTGTGAGCTGGAGTCTTATCTAGGAGCTTAGAGGGACCTCCAGCAAATAGCCAGCAAGAAAACATGGAACTCAGTCCTACAACTCCATGGAAATGAATTCTGACAGGAGCTAGTAAGCTTAGAAGAGGATCCCTAAGGAACCCTCATTTGAAATCACAGTCTCAGCTGACTTTTTTTTTTTGTGGTACGCGGCCCTCTCAGTGTTGTGGCCTCTGCCGCTGCGGAGCACAGGCTCTGGACGCGCAGGCTCAGCGGCCATGGCTCACGGGCCCAGCCGCTCCGCGGCATGTGGGATCTTCCCGGACCGGGGCATGAACCCACGTCCCCTGCATCAGCAGGCGGACTCTCAACCACTGCACCACCAGGGAAGCCCCCCAGCTGACTTCTTGATTCAACCCACTGAGCGCCTGAGTAGAGAACCCAGCTAACCTATGCTTGACTCCTGACCCATAGAAATTGTGAGATAATTATTTGTCTTGTTTTACACCACTAAGTTTATGGTATTTTAAGGCACACTTTTAAAATAGGCAATTATGTTTTAACAGACAATTAATACAAAAGGAGTTCAGGAAAATAAAGCATTAGCTAAAGGAGATGTAGAGGTCATGAGGGCTTTTCTTTTTAAGATGTCTGTATGCTGATGGGAAAAAATGATGCAGGAAAAAAATGATTGGATATAGTGCATGAATGGATGAGTTGGCTTTACATGGACAACTTATACAGTAGCAGAAGAGAAGGCAGAGTATATTGGTACAAATGATGGCAAATTGGTTGATGTGATAAGGATATGATAAAGTTCTTTGCAGATTTTATTATTTCTCAGTGAAATAGGGGCTAAAGTAATGAGCTGAGTGTGAAAATAGTTGAAGCTTGGGGAGAGGGAATAAAGTGTGAAAATATCCTTTAGGAGAGTAAGCAATTAATTGGAATACAGATACATAGCAGAATTGCTACTAATTGATTAACAGAATTGCAGTGAGAATTGGTAAGTGAATTTAAATTAACTAGTCGCAAAGATTGCATGTTTTCTCTAGTCAGATTGAGTGGCCTTAGTGAAGGGAGAATAGAGGGAGAGTGGGGCTTTCGCGTATGAGTGCTAAGGAGGGATAGACTGGCAAGGGAGGTGAAGGTGGATGAAAGGGAATTATTGCAGTGATGGAACATTTTCCAGGTTGACATGTGTAGCTCAGATTTATTTTTTAACTGATGTATCATTCCATTTTGAGGTATACCACTATTTATCTCTTCAAGTGGACATTTAGATTGCTACCACGTTTTTTGTTACAGCAAATAATGCCACAGTGAGCATACTTGTGCCAATTTATTGTGCATATGTGTAAATATACTTCTAATGTATGTATCTAGAAGAAAACTGTATGGGAAATAGGTAATTTTCCGTTTTAGTAGTACTGCAAATTATTCTCAGGAGTAGCTGTAATTTACATATTCCCACCAATGATATATTGATACTAGCCTATTCTACCTTTCCTCACGCCCTGGCCAACTGGTTTTTTTTAATTATTAAAATTTTTTATTTATTTAATTTTATTTTTTATTTTTGGCTGTGTTGGGTCTCCGTTGCTGTGCGTGGGCTTTCTCTAGTTACGGTGAGCCAGGGCTACTCTTCATTGCAGTGCGCAGGCTTCTCATTGTCGTGGCTTCTCTTGTTGCAGAGCACGGGCTCTAGGCACACAGGCTTCAGTAGTTGTGGCACGTGGGCTCAGTAGTTGTGGCGCATGGGCTTAGTTGCTCCGCAGCATGTGGGATCTTCCCGGGCGAGGGCTCGAACCCGTGTCCCTTGCATTGACAGGCAGATTCTTAACCACTGTGCCACCAGGGAAGCCCCCTGGCCAACTCTTGATAATGTGGAACGTTTTAGCCAACATATTTGTATTTTCTGTTTAATTTATTGCTTTTACCTTAACGTTTTTCCTACTTTATTTCTATTTTTTAAAAATAACATTTTTAATGCATATAAATTTTCAGTAATATAATCATGTTGCCCACTTAATGTGGAAGTTGAGCATTGCAAAATTTAAAATCTTCTGCAATGTGTCTTTTCCCGGTTTTGTTTTCACGTGAACACTTCTTATAGCCTTAGCACATAACTATCACTACTGGCTTATTGTTTATCCTTCCAGGTAATTATATTCATTTCAAACTAATGCAAATATATGTTACTTTTATTTTTGCTTTTTTACGTAATGGGTTACATATACATACTATTATTCACTGTTTTCATGTAGCAATATATCTTGGAAATCTTTATGTCAGTTCATAAAGGACTTCTTATCTTTTACGTCCATATTCCATTGTCTGAATATAATATAATTTCTTCACTGAATTCTTTTTTCTTTTTCATTTAGATTGTTTCCATTCTTTTGCTCTTCCAAAGAATGTGACAGTAAATAACTTTGAGCATAAATCATTTCATATAGTATGGATGTGTCTGTAGGGGAATTTATTACAAGTGGAATAGCTGGGTTAAATATACATGAAATTGCTTGCACACAGATTCTCCAATGGAATTTGATTATGTTACCAAATTTAAGAATTTTGCTGATTTGATAAATGCAAAGGATAATTTATATATAGTTTAATTGTGTTTCTTATTTTATGAGCTAAATTAGAAATATTTCATATGTTTAAGAGCCATTTAAGCAGAAACTAACACACCATTGTAAAGCAATTGTACCCCAATAAAGATGTTAAAAAAAAAAAAAAAAAAAAAAAAGAGCCATTTATATTTCTCTTTCTTTGAAATGAGTGTGTTCATATCCTTTGCCCATTTTTTTGGTAGTTGATCTTTTTTTAACTTTAGGTAGATTAGCCTTTTTGAAAGATGAATTAAGGCATTTTTCCTAGGTCATAATTTTTGAATTTATCATTATTATTACTATAATTTTTATGTTTTAAGAGATTGAATTTTTCATATTTGATTTTGTTAGGATTTCTGAATTATGCTATAGTTTAGAAAGATTGCCTCACTCTTAGATTATAAAAATACCCCCATGTTTTCATATAGGTTATTAAAAGTTAGATTATTTTTTATTTATGTATTTTATACATATAGAATTCTTCTTGGTGTATGGGAAGAGATATAAACAGGTTTTTTTAAATTATTTTTATAATGTTTTTCCAACACCATTTACTGTCTAGTTCATCTTTTCAACCACTGTTTAATTGCTCAACATTCTTTCCTATTTCATTGATTTTTTGCCTTTTTTACTTTTTCTCCTCAATTTTCTTTAGTTGTTTTGCTTTTTCTATCTTTTTGAGTTTAATATTTAGCTGATTTATTCTAATTTTCCACATTTTGAAAGAATTTTTCCCTGCTACTGCTTTGGCTATATCCACAATTTTAGATATGTAATGTTCTTGTTGTCATTCAGTCATAAATAATTTATATTTTCTACTTTTATTTTCTCTTAAACCATTGTAGCATGAAGCCTCTAAGATGGGCCCAAAGACTCTTGCCTCCTAGTATTACGCCCATGTGTATTCTCCTTTCATTGAGTGACATCCTTCAAATAAATAGTAATTCTGACATTATAGATGCCACTTCTGAGATTATGTTACAAAGAGACTGGCCTATGTCTCACTCTCTCTCGTTGCCTTATTCTGTGGGAAAGCTAGCTGCCATGTTGTGAGCTTGCCCATATAGAAACCCCCATGGCAGGGGCAGGAACTGATGTCTCTGGCAAACAGTGAGAAGCTAAGGATTGCCGTAGTCACCTGAATGGACTTGAAAGTGGATTCTCTGAGGACTGGGAACAACCACTTGTGTGAACTTGAAAGTAGATTCTTCCTAAATTGAGCCTTCAGATAACTATAACCCCAGATGATACCTTGATTATAGCCTTATGGGAGACTCCAACCCAGAGGCACCCAGCTAAGAAGCACCTGAATGCTGGACCCAGAGAAACCATAATATAACAAGTATTTATTTTTTGAGCTATTAAATCTTGGGGTAATTTGTTACACAGCAGTATATAACTAATATAATCATGAATTAAAGAAACATATGTATTCCAATATCTCAAATAAGTGGGGCAGATGAATTTATGTGATTTCTAATTTTATTTAATTTTAGTTAGGGAATATGTTTTGTGTAATATTGATTGAAGATTATTTTATGTTCTAGTAGCTGGTCAGTATTGATATAGGATTGATAATATTTAATATGGGATTGAAGATAAGAAGTGTTTTCTCTTTGTATGGTACAGATATGCAGCTTATTTGTTTTGTTTATTCCCATGGTTGATATTCAGCTGATTCAGACTTTGCACTTCAAACTGATTGTTAAAGTCCAACATCTCTTCTACTTTGTTGACACCTTCATGTGATTAATCAGTGCCTTTGTTACTTTGGCTATTAAATATTTTTTAGTAACAAACCTGGTTATTTCAGTCCTATATGTTCTTATTTATTTTTTGTTGCTTGAAATGTAAGTATATGAGAACACCATATTAAAGTTCCCCACTAGGAACTTGGAATTTTTCAACTTCTCCTTGTTTTTCATTATTTGGATTGATTTATTTTAAGACTCTATTGTTAGCTACATCCAAGTTCAAGAGTATTATTGTCTTTGTGGATCAATCCTTTTATAAGCGAGGAATAGGCACTTTATCTGCTTTAATATCTCATAGTATGTATTGGTTATAAGAATATTTAGCAGCATCCAGTGATGAAAATGAAATAAAACAATAATAACTGTGGCTTAAGCAAGACACATTTATTTCTCTCTCTTCAAAACCTAGGCCATCTAGGGCTGGGAGGGTCTTCACAGCCGTCAGACACTCAGGCTCCTTTAAAGTAATTACTGAGCCATTTTCAAATCATTACATGTTTATATTCTTTTGTTGCAACTTTTTTTTTCTTTTAAGCTTCTCCTGTATGAACAGATACTAGCTACATTTTAAAAATCCATTTATAACTTATGCTTTCTAATAATAGTTTCAACTCAAATATGCCTATTTTGATTAATGGTATACTTTAAATTATTTCTGCCATCTTAGCACGTTTTTTTTTTTTTAATGTTTATCAAACTTTTTTTTTCCTGTCCCTCCCTTTTTTTTAAAGTATAATTTCTTTGATCTTGTTTATTTATTCCATTTTTTTCTCTATAGGTTTATAAGTTTTACAGTCTAATTCTTTTTTTTTTTTTTTTTGCCGTATGCGGGCCTCTCACTGCTGTGGCCCCTCCCGCTACGGAGCACAGGCTCTGGACGCACAGGCCCAGCGGCCACGGCTCACGGGCCCAGCCGATGCGCGGCACGTGGGATCCTCCTGGACTGGGGCATGAACACACGTCCCCTGCATCGGCAGGCGGACTCTCAACCACTGCGCCACCAGGGAAGCCCTACAGTCTAATTCTTAATATTTCTTCCTCTTCCTCCTCCTCCTCCTGGGCCGTCTCTTTTCATTCCCCTTTCTCTTCTCCTTCCCCTTCTTCCTCATCTTCTTCTTCTTGTTTGGGATTTCTTTAAATATTTATTCACAAAACATCAACTTTTTTTTTAAACAAGTATATCACGTAGTTCTGCCTTTCTTTGGGACAAGACAAAGTTTTTTAGCATACTTATACTTTCCTTTGTACCATTTCACCTCTCAACTGTTACTACTGTTTCCAATTTATTTATTTTATTAAACTCCTATCTTTAATGTATTTCAACTTTGTTTTATATTTTGTATTTTTTTTTTAATCCTTTGCTCTATATTCAAGGAAGTTTTCACTGATTTTACAACTCACTATTTCGTTTTTCAAGTCTCTCCAGTTGGCTGGGTAGTAAACCTATTCAAGTATTTCTCATTTAATAACCATCAACTTCTGTGTCATAATTTTTTATTCTTGTTTTGGTTGCTTTCACTTTTATTTTTCTGTAGAAAACATTAAATTGATTACTTTAAAGTTCTTTTCAGATTGCTGTACTTTTCTCTATGTTCTGAGTTATAACTCTGTTTTGCTCAATTGTGCAACCCTTTCATTGTTTTGGTTTTCCTCTAGCACTTCGTGATTCTTATTTGTAAGGCTATCTTTGGACAGATACTACTTTATTACACATCCAGGGAATACATAACTGTCTTTAAGATGCTTAGTCTTGGCCTTCCATGACACAAGCCTCCCACGACAGGCTTTGCATGTTTCACCTATTATTGGATTCGGATCCCATGTGGTTAGTTTATTTCTGGATTTATTTCATTAAATACATTACAGAACTCTAGATTGGCTTCACATGTATAAGAGATCCTGCTTGAGTTTTCAGTCAATAAAAATGTATTCCTCTTCTTGTATTATGTTATATTTTCTGATTCTTTACTGTTATGCATGTTTTATGAGCACCACCCAAGTAAGTCACAGGTTCTGTTACACTGACCCTCCTCCCCAGACCTTTGATGTTCTTGACTTAGCCCAGAATGTTTAGTAAATATATGCTTCATTTCTAGTCTATGAAGAAAATCTCTTTTTTAATTATGGCAGTTTTGTTTGGCAGTGCTTGTTCTTTCATTTATATGTGTTCAGATGACATTGTGGGAGGTTTGAGCAGTTGTAAATTTGCAAAATTGATCAGGAGTTGTGAATGTGCAAAATTGATCCGCTATAATTTTAGAGAGCTCTTCTTTCTGTATTTTAAAGTATTACTGTTTCCTCCATTGCTCCCAGGCTGTTAACTTCCTTCTGTCATCACTGTGACTAACTCTAGAGCTCCTTAGTTCTGATTAATTTTAATTCATTGATAGTCAGAAAGCTAGGTGGGCTTTATAAAAGTATTACTATAGCAGTAAAAAAAAAATTGTATATCAAGTGCTTTCTTGGTGAATGGCCAAATCAAGTGTTTTGTTAAATCAAGTCAAATCAAAAAATGTACAGACATCTCTTTCTTTTCTCTTGGGCCTTTCTTCATTATTACCAAGTTCTCATTGATGTTCCAAACTGCTGATTTGTAGGATAAGTGACCTTCAGATAAATGACATGTTACTGCTTTATTTTCTCTTCATAGGACACTTGAGACATGATCAAGCCATGAATGAAAAGTCAGTGTATTTTCTAATATAGAAAAAAAAAAAGCTGGCATCTTTCCGTTTTAGTTTTTATTCTGGTTATATAAAATGAAGGTTGTTTTCAATTCATGTATATGTACTTATATTTTTACATAACACACCAAAAAACAAAGTTTATTTTATTTCAGGCACTGCATTGCAGCCAAATTCATCCAAGTTGCTTGAAATTCTCCTGAGCTAACTCAAATATTGGCTGAGATGATAATATGTCCTCATTTGTTCAGTACAAATTAAATCATAATGTGGCAGTTTCACTATTAAAAAGCTATTTGCAAAGGTATGCAATGACTACAGAAATATTTGAGGACCAGTTCAAGCACTTCATTTTAGTCACTTTTTTACTGAATCAATCCCAAATGATGCAAGGACCTTGAGGCCTGGTGATGAATGCTTAAGTGAGAACTGTGGAGTACATTTTGTCCTTAAAGTGAGGAAACATTACCACTTAGTTACATGAGTTTAAATCAGTAAAGGAATAGAAATAAAGAGTAGCTATCTTCTGCTTTTTTGCCATTTGTGAGCAATAATAGTCAACTATTATTGCATCGTTCTATTTTAAGTTGCTCGGGATCCTTTTATAGCCATAAACTAATACGATATAAGTTGAACATTGGAAGAAAATAGCTTACCTGGCTAAGATAAAATATAGAATGCATTGTTTGCCAGAGAAGAAGGCAGGGGAATCTCTTGGTGGAAAAAAGGAACTCCTCAATTGGTCTCCTTAAGTCCTTTTCTCTTTTCTTGGTCTATTTATTTCCTAGGGCTGCAATAATAAACTACTACCAACTTGGTGGTTACAAGACAACAGAAATCTATTCTCTCACAGTTCATGAAGGCAGAAGTGTGAAATCAAGGAATCAACAGGGCTGGCTCCCTCTGTCATTATTTCATACTGCCAGAATGTTGTAATTTTGCCATTACATGCTCTTTGTCTTGCCATCTCTGAGGGGAACTTTCCCATGCCTCTCTCCTAACTTCTGGAGGTTACACAATATCCTTAACATTTTTTGGCTTATGGACACAGACACATCACTAATCTCTGCTTCCATCTTCATATCGCTTTCTTCTCTGTGTTTCTCTCCTTGTGTCCTTTCTGTTTCTTAAAAAGAAGGTTACTATCATTGGGTTGGTTTTTAATTTTAGCAATATTTATCATTTATTTATTTACAAGTCATTTCTTTAAATTAATTACGTTATTTATTTTTGGCTGCGTTGGGTCTTTGTTGCTGTGCGCGAGCTTCATTCTAGTTGCAGCAAGCGGGGGCTACTCTTCTTTGCGATGCACAGTCTTCTCATTGTGGTGGCTTCTCTTGTTGTGGAGCACGGGCTCTAAGCGTGCGGGCTTCAGTAGTTGTGGCACGTGGGCTCTAGAGTGCAGGTGCAGTAGTTGCTCCGCAGCATGTGGGATCTTCCCGGACCAGGGCTCAAACCCGTGTCCCCTGCATTGGCAGGCGGATTCTTAACCACTGTGCCACCAGGGAAGCCCTATCATTGGGTTTTGATCTAAGCCTAATTCAGCATAATTTCTTATCTTGTTCCTTACGATAATTACACTTGGAAAGAACGTATTTCCAAATAAGGTCACATTCTGAGGTTTCCAGTAGATTTGGATATTGAGGGTGACATTATAAAACTCACTATACTTGAGATTCTATCATTGCTGTTATCATCAAAATCAGATACATATTGTGTGTGTGTGCGTGTGTGTGTGTGTGTGTGTGTGTGTGTGTGTGTGTGAATCTAGCCATGCTGTCTTAGCATAACTCTGCCTCCTTAACCATAATTGATTGACTGGCTTATTTTGAGAATCTAGTCTCTGCCAATAAGCCATCCCTCTCAAATTTAAAATTGGGAATTTAAAATTGAATTTAGAAACCCCAACTCCATTGTAAGTGGAGTTGTAAGTAAAACTATGAATGATTACTTTCTGCCTTGTGGACTAAAGTAAAGAAAACTTGACACACAAAAAGAAGAATGAAGCCAAGAATCATGAGAGGGCAAGAGTAAAAGAAGGAAGAAGGATAATTATTTTGTGTAGACTTGATTATTCTGATTCTTCCCCTAGGCCCGATAGTATCTTCCTTTTTTAAGTCTCTAAAATATATTGTTATATTCTTAAAATCAACCCATGAAACCACCATCTTTTGTTATGGAGAGCTCAAATGGAGTTCTCTTTTATGACCCTGAATGAGTCTGAACTTTGATACAACCTTTGTATAGACATGAGCAAATATTTTATGCAGGAAGCTTATGCCCTGTAGCCAGGGGTGGAGAAAATCAAAGTGAGTGAAATGTAAAGGAAGATGCAAACTGAGAACAGGGTCTGATTCACTTAGACTGGTGACGTCTCATTCAGAACTCTTCTTTGCTTGATGTCTGGACGGTTTTGTCCTTTTGTCATTCTTTGTAAAAAGAGGTCATTCTTTGAGACATACGTACCAGTAAGTCCAGAGACAGCTAGTGGAACTCTGGGGAAATGGGTACTAACTCGTTTGATATAACATTCAAAGAACTTAGAAATATCAATAGAGCTATAATGAAAATGACGTTGAGCATAACTAAAATACTTGTTAATATTTAAGCCCCCTCAAATTTGTCGAGAGGCTCATAATCATTATCATAAGTCTGTATTAAACAATTGGCTAATAAAGGGATTCAATTCAAATCGTGAAATACTGAGTACCTCACATATGCCAGGTGCTGTACATGGTGCAAGGCCTACAGGATATAGTAAAGACAAAATTGGGAATCTTAGGGAACTTAGCAGTGGCCGAATTGTGGAACACTAAAAGCTGTGATTCAAAAATAATGTTTAAGATTTAATGAGGAGGAGCTTCAAGATGGCGGAAGAGTAAGACGCGGAGATCACCTTCCTCCCCACAGATACACCAGAAATACATCTGCATGTGGAACAACTCCTGTAGAACACCTACTGAACGCTGGCAGAAGACCTCAGACCTCCCAAAAGGCAAGGAACTCCCCCACGTACCTGGGCAGGGCAAAAGAAAAAAGAATAAACAGAGACAAAAGGATAGGGAACGGACCGGCACCAGTGGGAGGGAGCGGTGAAGGAGGAAAGGTTTCCACACACTAGAAGCCCCTTCACGGGTGGAGACTGCGGGTGGCGGAGGGGGAAAGCTTCGGAGCCACAGAGGAGAGCGCAGCAACAGCGGTGCAGAAGGCAAAGTGGAGAGATTCCCGCACAGAGGATCGGTGCCGACCAGCAGTCCCCAGCCCGAGAGGCTTGTCTGCTCACCCACCAGGACGGGCAGGGGCTGGGAGCTGAGGCTTGGGCTTCGGTTGGAGCGCAGGGAAAGGACTGAGGTTGGCGGCGTGAACGTAGCCTGCAGGGGCTTAGTGCACCATGGCTAGCCGGGAGTGAGTCCGGGAAAAGGTCTGGACCTGCGGAAGAGACAAGAGACTTTTTCTTGCCTCTTTGTTTCCTGATGCGTGAGGAGAGGGGATTAAGAGTGCCGCTTAGGGGAGCTGCAGAGACGGGCGCGAGCCGCGGCTATCAGCGCGGACCCCATAGACGGGCATGAGATGCTAGGGCTGCTGCTGCCACCACCAAGAAGCCTGTGTGCGAGCACAGGTCACTCTCCACACCTCCCCTCCCGGGAGCCTGTGCAGCCTGCCACTGCCAGGGTCCCGTGATCCAGGGACAACTTCCCCAGGAGAACACAAGGCGCGCCTCAGGCTGGTGCAACGTCACTCCGGCCTCTGCCGCTGCAGGCTCACCCCACATCCGTACCCCTCCCTCCCCTGGCCTGAGTGAGCCAGAGCCCCCTAATCAGCTGCTTCTTTAACCCCGTCCTCTCTGAGCAAAGAACAGATGCCCTCAGGTGACCTGTTATCAGAGGCGGGTCCAAATCCAAAGCTGAAACCCAGGAGCTATGCGGAAAAAAGAAGAGAAAGGGAAATTTCTCCCAGCAGCCTCAGGAGCAGTGGATTAAATCTCAAAAATCAACATGAGGTACCCTGCATCTGTGGAATACCTGAATACACAACGAATCATCCCAAATTGAGGAGGTGGACTTTGGGAGCAAGATATATATTATTTTTTCCCCTTTTCCTCTTTTTGTGAGTGTGTATGTGTATGCTTCTGTGTGTAATTTTGTCTCTGTAGCTTTGCTTTTACCATTTATCCTAAGGTTCTGTCTGTCCTTTTTTTATTATTACTTAAAAGAAAATTTTCTTAATAATTATATTTTATTTTTTACTTTAATAACTTTATTTTATTTTATCTTCTTCTTTCTTTCTTTTTTCTCTCCCTTTTATTCTGAGCCGTGTGAATGACAGACTCTTGATGCTCCAGCCAGGCATCAGGGCTGTGCCTCTGAGGTGGGACAGCCAAGTTCAGGACACTGGTCCACAAGAGACCTCCCAGTTCCATGTAATATCACACGGCGAAAATCTCCCAGACATCTCCATCTCAATGCCAAGACCCAGCTCCACTCAACGACCAGCAAGCTACAGTGCTGAACACCATGCCAAACAACTAGCAAGAGAGGAACACAACCCCATCCATTAGCAGAGAGGCTACCTAAAATCATAATAAGGCCACAGACACCCCAAAACACGCAACCAGACGTGGACCTGCCCACCAGAAAGACAAGATCCAGCCTCATCCACCAGAACACAGGCACTAGTACCCTCCACCAGGAAGCCTACAAAACCCACTAAACTAACCGTAGCCACTGGGGACAGACACCAAAACCAACGGGAACTACGAACCTGCAGCCGGCGAAAAGGAGACCCCAGACACAGTAAGTTGAGCAAAATGAGAAGACAGAAAAATGCACAGCAGATGAAGGAGCAAGGCAAAAACCCACCAGACCTAACAAATGAAGAAGAAATAATTTCGGCAGTCTACCTGAAAAAGAATTCAGAATAATGATAATAAGGATGATCCAAAATCTTGGAAATAGAATAGAGAAATTACAAGAAATGTTTAACAAGGACCTAGAAGAACTAAAGAGCAAAGAAACAGTGATGAACAACACAATAAATGAAATTAAAAATTCTCTAGAACTGATCAATAGTAGAATAACTGAGGCAGAAGAATGCATAAGTGACCTGGAAGATAAATAGTGGAAATAACTATAGCAGAGCAGAATAAAAAAAAAAGAATGAAAATAATTGAGGACAGTCTCAGAGACTTCTGGGACAACATTAAATGCACAAGTTTTCGAATTATAGGGGTCCCAGAAGAAAAAGAGAAAAAGAAAGGGACTGAGAAAATATTTGAAGAGGTTATAGTTGAAATTTTCCCTAATATGGGAAAGGAAATAGTTAATCAAGTCCAGGGAGCACAGAGAGTCCCATACAGTATAAACACACCAAGACACATATGAATCAAACTATCAAAAATTAAAAACAAAGAAAAAATATTAAAAGCAGCAAGGGAAAAACAACAAATAACACACAAGGGAATCCCCATAAGGTTAACAGCTGATCTTTCAGCAGAAACACTGCAAGCCAGAAGGGAGTGGCAGGACATATTTAAAGTGATGAAGGAGGAAAACCTAAAACCAAGATTACTCTACCCAGCAAGGATCTCATTCAGATTTGATGGAGAAATTAGAACCTTTACAGACAAGCAAAAGTTAAGAGAATTCAGCACCACCAAACCAGCTTTACAACAAATGCTAAAGGAACTTCTCTAGGCAGGAAACACAAGAGAAGGAAAAGACATACAATAACAAACCCAAAACAATTACGAAAATGGTAATAGGAACATACATATCTGTAATTACCTTAAATGTAAGTGGATTAAATTTTCCAACCAAAAGACAAAGACTGGCTGAATGGATACAAAAACAAGACCCATATATATGCTGTCTACAAGAGACCCACTTCAGACCTAGGGATACATACAGACTGAAAGTGAGGGGATGGAAAAAGATATTCCATGAAAATGGAAAACCAAAAGAAAGCTGGAGTAGCAATTCTCATATCAGATAAAATAGACTTTAAAACAAAGACTATTACAAGAGACAAAGAAGGACACTACATAATGATCAAGGGATCGATCCAAGAAGAAGATATAACAATTGTAAATATTTATGCACCCAACATAGGAGCATCTCAATACATAAGGCAAACACTAAGAGCCATAAAAGGGGAAATTGACAGTAACACAATTATACTAGGGGACTTTAACACCCCACTTTCACCAATGGACAGATCATCCAAAATGAAAATAAATAAGGAAACACAAGCTTTAAATGATACATTAAACAAGATGGACTTAATTGATATTTATAGGACATTCCATCCAAAAACAACAGAATACACTTTCTTCTCAAGTGCTCAAGGAACATTCTCCAGGATAGATCATATCTTGGGTCACAAATCAAGCCTTGGTAAATTTAAGAAAATTGAAACTGTATCAAGTATCTTTTTTAACCACAATGCTCTGAGGCTATCAATTACAGGGAAAAAATCTGTAAAAAATACAAACACATGGAGGCTAAACACTACACTACTTAATAACCAAGAGATCACTGAAGAATCAAAGAGGAAATCAAAAAATACCTAGAACCAAATGACAATGAAAACACGACGACCCAAAACCTAAGGGATGCAGCAAAAGCAGTTCTAAGAGGGAAGTTTATAACAATAAAATCCTACGTTAAGAAACCAGAAACATCTCAAATTAACAAACTAACCTTACACCATAGCAATGGAGAAAGAAGAAAAAAAAGAACCCAAAGTTAGCAGAAGGAAAGAAATCATAAATATCAGATCAGAAATAAATGAAAAAGAAATAAAGGAAATGATAGCAAAGATCAATAAAACTGAAAGCTTGTTCGTTGAGAAGATAAACACAATTGATAAACCATTAGCCAGACTCATCAAGAAAAATGGGAGGAGACTCATGTCAGTAGAATTAGAAATGAAAACGGCGAAGTAACACCTGACACTGCAGAAATACAAAGGATCATGAGAGATTACTACAAGCAACTATATGCCAATAAAATGGACAACCTGGAAGAAATGGACAGATTCTTAGAAATGCACAACCTTCCGAGACTGAACCAGGAAGAAATAGAAAATATGAACAGACCAATCATAAGCACTGAAATTGAAACTGTGATTAAAAATCTTCCAACAAACGAAAGCCCAGGAACAGATGGCTTCACAGGTGAATTCTGTCAAACATTTAGAGAAGAGCTAACACCTATCCTTCTCAAACTCTTCCAAATTATACCAGAGGGTGGAACACTCCCAAACTCATTCTACGAGGCCACCATCACCCTGATACCAAAACCAGAGAAAGATGTCACAAAGAAAGAAAACTATAGGCCAATATCACTGATGAACATAGATGCAAAAATCCTCAACAAAATACTAGCAAACAGAATCCAACAGCACATTAAAAGGATCATACACCATGATCAAGTGGTGTTTATCCCAGGAATGTAAGGATTCTTCAATATATGCAAATCAATCAATGTGATACACCATATTAACAAATTGAAGGAGAAAAACCATATGATCATCTCAATAGATGCAGAGAAAGGTTTCAAAAAAATTCAACACCCATCTATGATAAAAACCCTGCAGAAAATAGGCACAGAGGGAACTTTCCTCAACATAATAAAGGCCATATATGACAAACCCACAGCCAACATCATCCTCAGTGGTGAAAAACTGAAAGCATTTCCACTAAGATCAGGAAGAAGACAAGGTTGCCCACTCTCACCACTCTTATTCAACATAGTTATGGAAGTTTTAGCCACAGCAATCAGAGAAGAAAAAGAAATAAAAGGAATCTAAATTGGAAAAGAAGTAAAACTGTCACTCTTTGCAGATGACATGATACTATACATAGAGAATCCTGATGATGCTACCAGAAAACTACTAGAGCTAATCAATGAATTTGGTAAAGTAGCAGGATACTACTAATTAATGCACAAATATCTCTTGCATTCCTCTACACTAATGAAAAATCTGAAAATGAAATTAAGAAAACACTCCCATTTACCATTGAAACAAAAAGAATAAAATATCTACGAATAAACCTACTTGAGGAGACAAAAGACCTGTATGCAGAAAATTATAAGACACTGATGAAAGAAATTAAAGATGATACAAAAAGATGGAGATATATACCATGTTGGCATTTTTCACAGAACTAGAACAAAAAACTTCACAATTTGTATGAAAACATAGATGATCCTGAATAGCCAAAGCAATCTTGAGAAAGAAAAACTGAGCTGGAGGAATCAAGCTCCCTGACTCCAGACTATACTACAGACCTACAGAATTCAAGACAGTATGGTACTGGCACAAAAACTGAAATATAGATCAATGGAAGATGATAGAAAGCCCAGAGATGAACCCATGTACATATGGTCACCTTAACTTTGATAAAGGATGCAAGAATATACTGTGGAGAAAAGACAGCCTCTTCAGTAAGTGGTGCTGGGAAAACTGGATAGCTACATGTAAAAGAATGAAATTAGAACACTCCCTAACATATACACAAAAATAAACTCAAAATGGATTAAAGACCTAAATGTAAGGCCAGACACTATCAAACTTTTAGAGGAAAACATAGACAGAACACTCTGACATAAATCACAGCAAGATCCTTTTTGACCCACCTCCTAGAGAAATGGAAATAAAAACAAAAATAAACAAATGGCACCTAATGAAACGCAAAAACTTCTGCACAGCAAAGGAAACCATAAACAAGATGAAAAATCAACCCTCAGAATGGGAGAAAATATTTCCAAATGAAGCAACTGACACAGGATTAATCTCCGGAGTATACAAGCAGCTCATGCAGCTCAATATCAAAAAAACCAACAACCCAATCCAAAAATGGGCAGAAGACCTAAAGAGATATTTCTCCAAAGAAGATATACAGATTGCCAACAAACACATAAAAGAATGCTTAACATCATTAATCATTAGAGAAATGCAAATCAAAACTACAATGAGATATCATCTCACAGCGGTCAGAATGGCCATCATCAAACTGTCTACAAACAATAAATGCTGGAGAGGGTGTGGAGGAAAGGGAATCCTCATACACTGTTGGTGGGAATGTGAATTGATACAGCCACTATGGAGAACAGTATGGAGGTTCCTTAGAAAACTAAAAATAGAACTACCATACAACCCTGCAATCCCACTACTGGGCATACACCCTGAGATAACCATAATTCAAAACGAGTCATGTACCACAATGTTCATTGCAGCTCTATTTACAATTCCCAGGACATGGAAGCAAGCTAAGTGTCCATCAACAGATGAGTGGGTAAACAAGATGTGGCACATATATACAATGGAATATTACTCAGCCATAATAAGAAACAAAATTGAGTTACTTGTAGTGAGGTGGATGGACCTAGAGTCTGTCATACAGAGTGAAGTAAGTCAGAAAGCGGAAAACAAATACCGAATGCTAACACATATGTATGGAATCTAAAAAAAAAAAAAAAAAAGAAAGAAAAAATGGCCATGAAGAACCCAGGGGCAAGATGGGAATAAAGACGCAGACCTATTAGAGAATGGACTTGAGGATACAGGGAGAGGGAAGGGTAAGCTGGGACAAGGTGAGCGAGTGGCATGGACATATATACACTACCAAATGTAAAATAGGTAGCTACTGGGAAGCAGCCGCATAGTACAGGGAGATCAGCTTGGTGCTTTGTGACCACCTTGAGGAGTGGGATAAGGAGGGTGGGAGGGAGACGCAAGAGGATGGAGATATGGGGATATATGTATATGTATGGCTGATTCAGTTTGTTACAAAACAGAAACTAACACAGCATTGTAAAGCAATTATACTCCAATAAAGATGTTTAAAAAAATTTAATGAACACATAGTATGTGTCAGATACTATGCTATGAATTTGTGCTTTAATTTATTTAATCATTAAAACAATCCTAAGAAGAAGGTTGTATTTTATTCTCATTTTACTGACAAGAAAACTGAAACATGGAGAGGTTAGATGAATCATCAGTATCATAAAATCAGCAAGTAGTGGGAAAGATGTTAGAACCCAGGCAGTATCTCTCCTAAACCTGAGTGTATAACTTGTCTAATGATATCACATGTCTGAGAAGAGGTTCTAAAATGACAGCTAACACTGGTCATAGGCAAGAGATGAGACTTCCCAGAGAAGGTAGCAGTCCAACTTAGTCTTTTTTTAAGCAGCTTTATTGAAGTATAGTTTATAATAAAATAAACAGTGCATGTTTAATGTATACAATTTGATGAGTTTGGACCTATGCATACACCATCCATGAAACCATCCCAACTTAGTTTATAAGGAAGGAATTTATCAAGTTTAAAAATTTGAGTGAGAATATTCTGAGAAGAGAAAATAGCAAATGCAAAGGTGCAAATAAGTGAAGAAAAAAATAGCATATTTTGAATAAGAAAACAATGGGTAAGAACATTTAAACCAGAAGTCAGGAAAGACTTTTTGCATGTTTTTGCACTTTTTATAATTGGAATCATACATTATATACTCTTGTAAGTGGTTTATTTTGTTCATCATTGTGTCTGAGATTAATCCATACTGTTGTATATTGTATTTATCACTTTTAATTTATGATCATCCCTCATTTATCTCTTTTAGCAACTTAAACATATTTATTTTAAAATTTCTGTCAGGCTATTCCATAGCATTCATTTTATCAGGAATGAGTACATAATTCTGTTATCAATTTGATTAAATTGCTTAACATTATATTTCTTCATGTGTTTGAGAATTCTGTTTCATGGTTATCTTGAGAGAGAAATTTTCTAAGTGTGTTCTTCTTTCCTTTCCTATTTAAGGGTGAGTTGGTTATAAGGGGTCCTTAACCTCCTCAGATCTTTAGGCCTCCAGTCTGAACCTAAATCTCCCATAATGTTTCAACACTCCTACTCAGTGGAGTGGTGGTTTTTTATTAGTGATTTTGATCGTACAAAAATAATTGTTTCATAACTTTGCATAAGCTTATCGGTCTCTAAGTGCTTTTGGTCTCAGTTAATAGCATTGTTTTCCAGGCATGCAGTCATTTTATGAAACCAAACAATAACTCCAAATAGATTTTCTAATCAAGTAAAACTAAAACATAAATGATTTTTTTTCAATTCTGATTCCTTGGTGCTATCTCGGTAAAGGGGATGAGGTAGACGTTCCAAGTAAATAATACCTTGTGCTTTGAGTTGTCTATGTTATTTTAGTGGGCAGGAAATAATTATCAGAAGAGCTAAAAAAATGTACTTGGGGCAGAGTGCATTCCTGCCAAATTGATTTCTAGTAGTATAGAGCCAAGAGTTTAAATACTAAGCACTAAGGTGAACAGCTGTTTGATCTATTGTCAGGTAAACCCAATCAATTTTACCCATCACTGTGACTGCAAATAATTATAACTCTAGGGAAGTCCCCATTTTCAATTCACAAAATACTCAAGGCTCTGAAGTGATATATTCTAACTCAGCCCAGGGGAATTGACTCTCTTATCATTAGAAGGTCTGAGTCAAAACACCATAGGCATTGTGCCTTCTGGCTAGAGGGGCTTCCTCATTCAGTGCATCATCCCAAAGCTGACTTCTTCCAGAAATTGAACATAAATCTTAGCAGAGTGGATCTCAAGTCAGAGGGTCCTGAATTATTAGGGTTCATTTGTTTGGGGTTCACTTGGAGGTGAATGCTCACCCACATCTTTCATGTCCATATTAGCAGTATCTTCATTATGAGAGGATTTGTGATGAGTGGGAACCACAGTAAGATTTCCCTCTAGGTCCAGGATTTTTTATTATTATTTGCATTATATCTCTAAGAAAGAAGCTTCTTTTATATAGTCAAACTTCTTACGAGAAGCCAAATGATGTACGTGAAGATTTACATTTAAAAAGAGAATTTTGTGGGGTGGCAACCAACCTCAGACACATACGGTTCAGTGCTCCATTATTCTACCTGAGTCCGGTGCCTAAAACAATGCTTGCCAATGAACATTTTGAAAGACAAAAACAATTATACTGTGGGCAACAGCTGTGGATATTAGAAAGTTTCTAAGACTGGAGAATTTTATGTAGCCTTTGAATATGATTGTTTTTAGCACGTGACAATATGATATTAAAAATTATTCTAGTAGACTCAAATATAAGAGTATAACGAAAGGAAAAAGAGAAGTTAGCAAACACCTTCATGTAGCCAGGTATGTCTGTATAGCTCTCAGGTAAGCAATTTGGATACAACACATCCAAAATAAAATTTTCTTTTATTTCAAATATGCTCCTCTCCTATGTTTCCCATTTCTGAGAACACATCGTGCACAATTCACCAAGTGAAACAGCAGAGTATTATTAGATATTTCCCTTTCTTTCACCCCATCCATAAACTAACTCCTGTCCATTCTAATCTTGAAGGAGCTCTCAAATTCATTTCTTCCCCCTCTATCCTCACTGCTGCTCTCTCAGATCAGAACCGAATCCTTTCAGGCAAGCGTCTCAGCCTCCCAACTGGCTTCCCTGTCCCCTCCTCTTTTCTCCCATGCATCACCCATACCATCATCAGAGGTGTTTCTAAAGCCCACCTTGATCACCTAAACGTTCAGTGGCTTCTCCATGCCTACAGAATGCATGCTCTTCTTAGAACACATATTATCTTTCATAGTGAGACCCCACATATTTCTCTTTCAACCACATTTCATACATTCCCCAAAAGCCCTCTATGTTAAGTCATACCAAATTAGTCTATAATTTCTTGAATTCTCCATAGTCTTTCATGTAGGTTGATGTGTCTATTCTCTGTGTAGACCATCTATCCATAGCATCCTACTGATTAGCTCTTAGTGTCCATTAAAACCTCTTACTGTCTACCTTTTTTCACATACCTCTATTATAACACAAGTAATGCTGAATTTAGTTGTATGTTTACTCTTCTCTTGCTCTCCCATTAGACAGTGAACTATTAAAAACAGCCTTTTTTAAACTTTTATCCTCCCATTGTTCCCACCACCCTCAGGATTCTAGCACAATCTATGGTAAATTATATATGTTAATATATATTTAAATGAAAAAAATGACTAAACTTAGACATATAGAAAGAGAAAAAAAGCAAAGATGGAGAAAAGTTTTTATAGCAATAGAATTTAAATGTTGAGTGAGATGATAGCTCAGTTGATTTTAAATGGTTAAGGAAAAATAATTTTAGGATATTTGTGATTGCTTTTAATGTAAACATATATTATTCCATATTTAAAACAACCCATGGTAAATTAGTGCCACTCAATTGGACAAAGCAGCAAGGGAGATATTAAAAGATAATTGTTATCATCTCTCCTCTACATCTTTTAAGCTTGCTATATCTCAAAGAATTCATGGACGAAATTGCCCAACAAATTAAGAGGTTGATAATTTAAATAAATTATCAATTAAATTATGTATAATTTATAATTAAATAAATTATCAAATTAAATAAATTATCAATTAAATATGTATATTTAAATAAAAATGCTCAACTATACTTAGTTTTCCCCCTTTGTGTTAGAAAAGACCTCAAGATGAACAAGCACAAGTAGGAAATGGTGAGTTTCAATATCACACTAAAAAGATAAACAGCCTTCCTAACCTGTGTGATTAGCTCAGTTAGTAGGACATAAATATCTGCAAGGCATTCATATTTATCATTAATTATTTTTTTATTTTCTTTTTTTGCGGTACGTGGGCCTCTCGCTGTTGTGGCCTCTCACGTTGCGGAGCACAGGCTCTGGGCGCTCAGGCTCAGCGGCCATGGCTCACGGGCCCAGCCGCTCCGTGGCATGTGGGATCTTCCCGGACCGGGGCACGAACCCGTGTCCCCTGCATCGGTGGGCGGACTCTCAACCACTGCTCCACCAGGGAAGCCCTATCATTAATTTTTAAATGCACTGGGTGGGAGGGTAATATTTCCAAAGATTTTGGCCCTGATCTATCTATCTGTCTATCTATATATATCTTAATTTTATTCATCTAATATTGTTCTTTTGAATCAAATAAATAATCAAAATTAATGAGCAACTAATTTCATGTTTATGAACAGAATTCTCATTTTTTTCCTCAAGTTAAAATCCCTAGCCATTTGATTCTTTTTTTCTTGCCTAATTAGTGTCGAGCAGTAGAGTAGTGGCAGAGGGGGTAAGACACAAGTTTACACATGACTGTTCAGGATTTTTCACCCTCTTATTACAATATCAACTCATCTTTTATGTATCTAGGCTGAAATTGTATTGGTATGCAGCATTTCTGGCTGTGTCATTGTTCCCACATTATTTGTGAGGTACACGTTTGTCTTATCAGCTAGAATGTATATTCCCCTATAGTTACAGTATTTTTCTGCTTCAGATGATTATCATATGGCTGGTAGTAATGAGTATGTATGCATGTGTTTGCACTTTTATGTGTGCTTCATGTAAACTTTAATTAATTAACTTTTAATGTTTTAATGGGAAAAGATAAACTGGGGTAGAAAGAGTTCAGTTGAATGCTGTCTTGATTTTCCAAAAACTGCAGAATCTGCACTTAGGAAACTTGGTCATTGAGAGGCATTGCAAAATGGGATAGGATGTATGTTCAGCCAGACTCTGTCCAGAAAAGTGAATAGAAAGATTATCACAAGTTTATTTTATTTCTAGTTTCTGTGTTGCTGGAGAGCTCAGTCAAGGAGAAACACCATGTGCATGGAAGGCAAATCCTTCCCTCTTAAGTCCATCTCACCTGTGCCATGAAGAAGAGGTTGTGGTACCTCCATGGATGGGCTTATCCTCTTTCCATCCACAGTTCCATAGCTAGCAGATGAATGTAGTAAAAAAGGTAAAGACCAGATCATTGGTTTCTCCCATTTCCAGCAGAGTACGAAGGGACATTCGGATTTTAGAGGATGGAACTGAGTAAATTCAAGACACATCTGTTTTTATATTTAACTCTACTTGTCTTGGTGGATAAGTTCTTAATTAAATCAAAGTAGGTGATAATGAAATGTAGAGGTGGCCTTGAGATAGAATGAATTCACCAAGTGAAATACTCGGGGAATTCACTGAAAGCCAAATCTCTCCCCTATTATGATTACATTTTTCTAAAATTAAAAGCAAAGCTTATAATTAAAGCAAGGTTTGAGACTCAAATAATTTCAAAAGTATTGCTTCTTGAATCACTTTTGTAAATTTCCATTTCTAAAAGCAAAGCAGTAAAATTCAATAATTTAAAATTTGTAACTGTTCAGATCATACTGTGTACCACAAACTGTCACTGCTATACCCTAACCTGATACTTACTTCTCTTCATACTTATTTTAAATTTACCTTAACTTTTTCTTTTTTCATTTTTATATTCCCACAATTGTTCTATCTTTTCGAATAAATTTTGCTTTTAATTAAACAGTAATGAGAAGTCTAACTAAATTTTTTTTAAAAAAACTTTTCTTGACTGATGACAGCTTGTAACATTATTTCTCCCTTTTCCTCTTCTGATCTACATCTAAGCAAGCAGGTAAGAAAGCCAGGTGTATGCTGACCTTTGATACCAGCAACGAGTTCAAACAACTTGCAGCAACCTTCAGCTAGGTCTTATTCCCTAACCACCATAAAAACCCAAGCCATTTTCACTTCAGTTTGGGAAATCTACCCTGCTCTCCCCCCCAAAATCTCATAGCATGTGTGTGTCATCCTCACTCTCAATATCCGAACGCATTTTTGGAGAGGAGTCAATTTTGCTTCTTCAGGGGTAGCCATAAAATAACCAACCCGTATATCAGACCCTCTGTGCTCACTGCTATGTATGTGATAAATTATCACTAAATGGGAAAAAATGCTTCTTTTCTTATTCGGGAGCATATAATTTTGGTCTAGTGAGTTCAGAAATAAATTTAGTTATTTAATTAATTCATACCAAACACTTTAATGGGAGGGGAGGTGTTACGTGCTTTCAGCCACACTGCCCTGATACTGAATATTTTTTAAAATGTTATTTGATTGTGGTGAGAACACTTAACATGAGATCAACCCTCTTAACATATTTTTAACTGTACAAGGCAGTATTTTTGACTATAGATACAATGCTTTACGGTAGATCACTGGAGCTTATTTATCTTGCTAACTGAAACTTTATGCCCATTGATTAGTAACTCCCCATTTCTCCCACCTGTCAGCCCCCAGCAACCACCATTCCACAATCTGATTCTATAAAATTTATTATTTAATTATCTTACATAAGTAGAATCATGTGCAGTCTTTGTCTTTCTGTTATTGGCTTGTTTCACTTAGCGTAATGTCTTCAAGTTTCATTTGTGTTGTTGCATATGGCAGAATGTTCCTTTTTTTTAAAGGTTGACTAGTATTCTATTGTATGTATATACCACATTTTCTTTATCATTCCATCTATCAATGGACATTTAGGTTGTTTCCACATTTTAACTATTGTAAATAGTGCTTCAGTGAACATGAGAGTGTTAATATCTCTTTGAGATCCCAATTTCAATTATTTTGGATAAATACCCGGAAGTGGGATTGTTGGATCACATGGTGGTTCTGTTTTTAATTTTTTGAGTGAACTTCATACTGTTTTCTGTAGCTGCTGCGCCATTTTGCATTCCCATCAACAGTGAAAAAGATTTCTAATTTTTTCACATACTCATCAACACTTGTTATTTTCTGTACTTTTAAAATAATGACCATCCTAACAGGTATGAGGTGATATCTCCTTGTTGTTTTGATTTGCATTTCCCTGATGATTAGTGGTGTTGAGAATCTGTTCCTATACCAGTTGGCCATTTGTATGTCTTCCTTGGAGAAGTGTCTATCCAAGTGCTTAGTCCATTTTTAAAATGGGTTATTAGGTTTTGTGGTGTTGAGTTGTAGCAGTTCCTTATATATTTCGGGGACTAACCCCTTATCAGATATATGGTTTGCAAATATTTTCTTCCATTCCATAGGTTCCCTTTTCATGTGGTGTTTTCTTAGCTGTGCAGAAGCTTTGTGGTTTGATGTAGTTCCACTTACTTATTTTTGTTTTTGTTGCCTATGTTTTTTGGTGTCATATCTATCAAATTATTGCTAAGATCAATGTCATGAAGCTTTTCCCCTATATTTTCTTCTAGGAGTTTTAAGTGTTTAATCCACTTTGTGTTGATTTTTGTGGTT
This sequence comes from Globicephala melas, assembly GCF_963455315.2. Classification (NCBI taxonomy): domain Eukaryota; kingdom Metazoa; phylum Chordata; class Mammalia; order Artiodactyla; family Delphinidae; genus Globicephala; species Globicephala melas. The sequence goes on from NC_083325.1 coordinate 42,658,362, forward strand.
AGTGTATAATAAGGTTCCAATTTCATTCTTTTGCATGTTGATATCCACTTTTCCCAGCACCATTTGTCAAAGAGACTATCCTTTCCCAAGAACTGTATATTCTTGGCAATGAATGTGAATATTTATATACCTAGTTCTAGCTCTGGCTTTGAAAAGGTTTTGACTCTCAGCATTCTTGTCTATCAAATGGAGATAGTAATATCCCTCTCAAAGGTTCCTGGGAGGATTCAGTGGCCAAATATAAGTAAATCACCCAGGATAGGACGGTGCATATAGACAACACAAATGTTGTTTTGCTACCCCACTGTTCCCTTCTGGCTACAAAGGATGTATAAGATATGGTGCTTAACTATTAGCTAAGAAATAATATTTGCAATCATAAGATAAATACTTAGTTAAGAGATAACATTTGCAATCATAAAATAAGATTCAGGTGTGTATATATATATATATATATATATATATATACACACACACACACACACACACCAAAATGTGTTTAACCTTTTTATGCACAGTGTTGGAGACAAGACTCAAACATGCATAAAATAAGGACAGAACCAACTCCTTTATCAAGTCAGCCAAACAGACCCTTTCCCCAATAGACCAAACCATATATAGGCACATTTAATATGCCAGACACTGGGTTAAATAGTTTATATTCCTTTTGTCATTTAATTATCACAGCTTTGTGAAGTTGATGATGATGATCATAATGATAATATCATTCACTGACATGTTCAGGGTACTTTTACATATTTTTTCATATCCTCATGATTTTCATGATTTTTGGGGTTAGTGATGTTATTCATCTTACTTTGTGGTTGTGAAAACTGAGACACAGTTAAATTACTTTTATAAGCTGGCATAAATAGTAACTGCCCAACAGGAGTGGGATTTGAGCCCAGGTTGCGTTATCTCTTGGGCCCATAAGCAGCAAGATAGTTCAGAAATTCATTCGGTTCATCTTCTGAATCACTTGAGAAATTAAAATTCCAACAAGTGTTTAAATAAAATGAAACTAGAAGTGTAAGACATACGTGAAAAAAAGGTGTGAATTGGCTATGCTGTGACTTTGTGGGAAGAGCTAGTCTTACACAGTGGGGAAATATTATGGCTGCTGCTCTTGTGTCTGGACTCTGGTAAGATCTTCCACCTTTAAATTTTCTCCTATAAGAAGCAAAGTCTGTGAGGACAGAGAAAGTTTAAAATGTAAACCACCTGGGAAGGAGAAAAAAATCCATGTTCTAGAATAGAAATGCCTCATTCCAAACCTCTTCTGACAGCTATTGTGGAAAGCCTCAGGCTGGAATCAGGTTCCTGGTTAGGAGCTGGATGGAAATCCCTTGAGGGGTACGAAGGTGATGACTGGTAAGTTCATCAAAACTCAAAGAAAATGTCACATGTTTTACGTTTTTTTGCTATTGTTGAATATATATATATGTTTTATCTAATGGATCATTTAAGATCTTCTGCCTTTTATTTAGAATAGATATAAAAGATTTGATAATATTTACTCAATGTAAAATGGCACTAAAATTCTTCAAGCTGTATGAACCATTTCTTTTTTTTTTTTTTAACATCTTTATTGGACTATAGTTGCTTTACAATGTTGTGTTAGTTGTGGCTGTATAACAAAGTGAGTCAGCTATATGTTTACATACATCCCCCATCTCCTCCCTCTTGCGTCTCCCTCCCATCCTCCCTATCCCACCACTGTAAGTGGACAGAAAGCACCGAGCTCATCTCCCTGTGCTATGCTGCTGTTTCCCACTAGCTATTTTACATTTGGTAGTGTATATATGTCCATGCCACTCTCTCACTTCATCCCAGCTTACCCTTCCCCCTCCCCCTGTCCTCAAGTCCATTCTCTACATCTGCGTCTTTATTCCTGTCCTGCCCCTAGGTTCTTCAGAACCCTTTTTTTTTTTTTTTTAGATACTATATATATGTGTTAGCATACGGTATTTGTTTTTTCTCTTTCTGACTTCACTCTGTATGACAGTCTCTAGGTCCATCCAACTCACTACAAATAACTCAATTTCATTTCATTTTAATGCTGAGTAATATTCCATTGTATATATGTGCCACATCTTGATCCATTCATCTGTCGATGGACACGTAGGTTGCTTCCATGTCCTGGCTATTGTAACCAGAGCCGCAATGAACATTTTGGTACATGACTCTTTTTGAATTATGGTTTTCTCAGGGTATATGCCCAGTAGTAGGATTGCTGGGTCATATGGTAGTTCTATTTTTAGCTTTTTAAAGAATCTCCATACTGTTCTCCATAGTAGCTGTATCAATTTACATTCCCACCAACAGTGCAAGAGGGTTCCCTTTTCTCCACACCCTCTCCAGCATTTACTGTTTGCAGCTTTATTGATGACAGCCATTCTGACCAGTGTGAGGTGATACCTCTTTGTGGTTTTGATTTGCATTTCTCTAATGATTAGTGATGTTGAGCATCCTTTCATGTGTTTGTTGGCAATCTGTATATCTTCTTTGGAAAAATGCCTATTTAGATCTTCTGCCCATTTTTGGATTGGGTTCTTTGTGTTGTTGATATTGAGCTGCATGATCTGCTTGTATATTTTGGAGATTAATCCTTTGTCAGTTGCTTTGTTTGCAAATATTTTCTCCCATTCTGAGGGTTGTCTTTTCTTCTTATTTATAGTTTCCTTTGCTGTTCAAAAGCTTTTAAGTTTCATTAGGTCGCATGTGTTTATCCTTGTTGTTATGTGCATTTCTCTAGGAGGTGGGTCAAAAAGGGTCTTGCTGTGATTTTTGTCATAGAGTGTTTTGCCTACGTTTTCCTCGAAGAGTTTGATAGTGTCTGGCCTTACATTTAGGTCTTTAATCCATTTTGAGTTTATTTTTGTGTATGGTCTTAGGGCGTGTTCTAATTTCATTCTTTTATATGTAGCTGTCCAGTTTTCCCAGCACCACTTATTGAAGATATTGTCTTTTCTCCATTGTATCTTCTTGCCCCATTTATCAAAGATAAGGTGACCATATGTGTGTGGGTTTATCTCTGAGCTTTCTTTCCTGTTCAATTGATCTGTCTTGCTGTTTTTATGCCAGTAACATACTGTCTTGATTACTGTAGGTCTGTAGTATAGTCTGAAGTCAGGGAGCCTGATTCCTCCAGCTCCATTTTTCTTTCTTAAGATTGCTTTGGCTATTCGGGGTCTTTTGTGTTTCCATACAAATTGTGAATTTTTTTGTTCTAGTTCTGTGAAAAATGTCATTGGTAGTTTGATAGGGATTGCATTGAATCTGTAGATTGCTTTGGGTAGCATAGTCATTTTCACAATGTTGATTCTTCCAATTCAAGAATATGGTATATCTCTCCATCTGTTTGTATCATCTTTAATTTCTTTCATCAGTGTCTTGTAGTTTTCTGCATACAGGTCTTTTGTCTCCTTAGGTAGGTTTATTCCTAGGTATATTGTTCTTTTTGTTGCAGTGGTAAATGGGAGTGTTTCTTTAATTTCTCTTTCAGATTTTTCATCATTAGTGTATAGGAATGCAAGAGATTTCTATGCATTAATTTTGTATCCTGCTACTTTACCAAATCCATCGATTAGCTCTATTAGTTTTCTGGTAGCACTCTGTAGGATTCTCTATGTATAGTATCGTGTCATCTGCAAACAGTGACAGTTTTACTTCTTCTTTTCTGATTTGGATTGCTTTTATTTCTTTTTCTTCTCTGATTGCTGTGGCTAAAACTTCCTAAACTATGTTGAATAATAGTGGTAGAGTGGGCAACCTTGTCTTGTTCCTGATCTTAGTGGAAATGGTTTCAGTTTTTCACCATTGAGAATGATTTTGGCTGTGGGTTTGTCATATATGGCCTTTATTATGTTGAGGTAAGTTCCCTCTATGCCTACTTTCTGGAGGATTTTTATCATTAATGGTGTGGAATTTTGTCAAAAGCTTTTTCTACATCTATTGAGATGATCATATGGTTTTTCTCTTTCAATTTGTTAATATGGTTTATCACATTGCTAATTTCCATATATCAAAGAATCCTTGCATTCCTGGGTTAAACCCCACTTGATCATGGTGTATGATCCCTTTAATGTGCTGTTGGATTCTGTTTGCTAGTATTCTGTTGAGGATTTTTGCATCTATGTTCATCAGTGATATTGGCCTGTAGTTTTCTTTCTTTGTGACATATTTTTCTGGTTTTGGTATCAGGGTGATAGTGGCCTCGTAGAATGAGTTTGGGAGTGTTCCTCCCTCTGCTATATTTTGGAAGAGTTTGAGAAGGATAGGTGTTAGCTCTTCTCTAAATGTTTGATAGAATTCACCTGTGAAGCCATCTGGTCCTGGGCTTTTGTTTGTTGGAAGATTTTTAATCACAGTTTCAATTTCAGTGCCTGTGATTGGTCTGTTTATACTTTCTATTTCTTTGTGGTTCAGTCTTGGAAGGTTGTGCTTTTCTAAGAATTTGTCCATTTGTTCCAGGTTGTCCATTTTATTGGCATATTGTTTCTTGTAGTAATCTCTCATGATCCTTTGTATTTCTGCAGTAACAGTTGTAACTTGTATTTCATTTCTAATTCTATTGATTTGAGTCTTCTCCCTTTTTTTCTTGATGATTCTGGCTTATGGTTTATCAATTTTGTTTATCTTCTCAAAGAACCAGCTTTTAGAAACCCTATCTTTTTAAAAAGTCATGAAGATCAAATTTCTCTGACACATGCCCAATGATATAAAAATCACGAAATGATTCAAAAGATAGTAAGTTTTTATTTTTATCCAAAAATGTTCTCCTTGTGAAGCAAGACTGTAAAACAATTTTAAATCTAGATTTCAACAATCCATTTAATTTTATTTAGACTTGTATTTACTATAGGTGTTTTTCATATGGTACATTTATCTTAGTTCAGTCTTTAAATTTGTGCAACTCAGGATATCCCTTTATATTGACACTACAATGTCATATATCTTTTATTCACAATTTCCTTAAGTGTTTTAATCACAGTACATTCACTGTAATGTAAAGAAGTGTTCTGATCTGAAGGTTTTAGAAAACATAAGACATACAGAAGATATATTCACTTTATTATAGTTACTCATCACTATCATATGTGCCTTCTGGGTCACTTTGGTAGTTCATGATACATTTTTCCACATGTAAATTATTTTTATCATTTTACATGATGGAGAAGAAAATACACAGATGTGTATCCATTCAGAAAAATAATTCATAATGCACAGATTATAAGAGCAGGCAGAACTGAAATTAAAATTCCTTATACAATACAGATATAGATTTCCTTTTTAAGTGATGTCTAATTATAATAAAATATGTCAACAAAAGTAAGATTAATCCAAATTTCTTTTCCAGAGGCAACTCTTGATAGTTTTTCTAAATATCTGTCTCCTTGTCTAGTATTTTAATTTAAATCTCCAAACATCCCATTATTTAGCTTTTAAATAAGGTCTCTTCTGCTACTGAGTCAGCTCTGCCTCCTTCAAAATTAGATCTGATTAGTTTGCCATTTTTTATTTTGGGGTCATAGTAGGAACTTTAAACTGAATTTTAACCTTATTCTGAATTATTCAGAGCTTGCTTTGAGAATTTGGGTAAAGGCATTTTCACAGGATAATTCTGGAAATAGTGTTTCTGTGTGATGTTAATATTTTAGAATATAAATTGGACTTCAGAGGACCCTCTTGAATGTTTGGTAGCTTGAATTTGCATTTTTCTTTCACAGAGATGGATAACCACACCAATATCATAAACCATCTCAGAGGCAATAACATTATTTAGCTGGAAGTGGCAGTCTTTTTACATTTTACATATATTTTGTGTCTCATTATGAGGTAGGCAGGTTTTTAGTTGTAAGTTGTGACAGTCATCATGTTTGTCTCCATGATATGTCAGGATTTCAAAAAATAGAGCTTTAAAATAAGAATGAATTACATTTATTTTGATAAATGTACACAGATTGGAGATAGCCAGACCTGAGGACTCTACATTCTGGATATAATGGCAGGATTTGCTTTTGCCAAGGCAGATTATATTTCACAGAGAAGCCTAAACGTTTTAATAAATTGATGTTTGAACCTCACTCTTAAATTTTCTGTGAAGATAATTGAATTAATATTTTAGTACCCAAACAGGCAAATGCTAATGCAAGTCTCTCCTGTTCAAACAGGATTGTATGCAGAATAAGCGTATAAGGTAACAGTTTTTGCTTCTATTGAGAGAAGATAAAGAACTCTATCTGAGAGTGGATAAGGAACTTAAATGGTCACAAGCCCAACCTATCTCTTTATTGAGATAGGGCAATAAGTACCCACCAAAGACCATTTTTCTTTTTAAATCAAAATAGAGCAATAGCCAAGGTTCTTGACCGACCTTACTGGGAATCCTTGCCTACCGGGCATGTAACTTTTCATACAGATTCCATCCAACTGTAGACTCTGCATCTGAATCTGCTCTAGAGCCCTAGGAACAGTGACTCACTAGTTCCATGGGCTGCTAGCCTAAGTGTTGTCTGACTTGATATTTACTGGCTTTCCAATTTCAGGCTTATATATTCATGTTTATTAACTCTTTTCCTGAGCGAAGAACACTTTTGGAAGAGAAACATAGGAATCAAGTGTATATTTAAAGTACAAGACAAGCAGAAATTATTAGTACCAGCTAGACAAGTGAGAAACCCAAGAGTAGGGAAATTTAAAGAACTTGCTCAAAATCACAGATTATGGAAATATGAACTTAAATTCAGTTGTATATATCATCAAGGAACAGATATTCCTTACACACCAGCGTACCCAGAGAAACTTAATTGTGACCCTGAAAAAACCATAACCTGCTCAAATCTTCAGTTTATGTCATTCACCATGCAATTTTGTTATGTGATCAAATTTCAGAAACATATGGACTAAAAGAGAAAGGTACTTTAAGTTCACATCAGCACCCTATGGTTTTCTATGAAGAAAAGCAATGCTGTGTTACTGAGGGTAATGTAAGTTTGTGAATAACAGATGATAGTAATGGTTTTAGAAGACTGTGAATTCTTTGAAATCTCCCCTGCAACCCAATAGTAAGCCTAAATTCTTCAGTGACTGAATAAAAAAATTTTTAAAGCATTCATATTTTAATAAAATAGTATAAGGTTTTCATTGCGATTTACTCATAACATCATCCAATTGATATGCGTGTGCAAGATAGCAAATTTTTATTAATTCAATATGTAAGGTGATGAATAAGCCACTGAACTATTTCCAAAGACTCCCCTTTGAAGGCATATCAACCTACAATATATTTTCCCATTAGTGGTCATATTATGTTAAGTCAATCATTAATACATCTATGAAAGTAACATGAAGATTATATTACTACTATGGATAAATTACAATATATAAAACTCTTCTCAAGGGTTTTAGTCGTATTAAAATTTTCAGGTTTTGTTCTCATGAACCAATGTATGTAAATGCATTTTTGTTAGTGATTCTTGCATTTAGTCCTGTTGAGAACTGACCTAAGCTAATTTGGGCAGTCATGGTTATCTGGTTCTTCTTTATAGGTATTGGTAGCCTCTTATGATTTGAGACAGAACCACTTGTCCACAGTGTATCCATGAAATTATGTCTTATGCTGAATTTTACCTCACATATAAATATTTACTAGCAAAAAGGTGTTAAATAGTTTCTTGTTAGTTTGTTACATTTCCAACTCTACTTCGAATAGTTTTCAGCTGTTAGAATTGCCATATCTGTATGCCTTCTTTGTGTCTCTGCATCCCTGGAAAATCCTCATATTTTTTAACACACTTTCCCCCAGTAAAATCATTTTTATCATCCTTGTGCATTTATTCAGTTATCTACGGTTGATATTTATTTTGGGTGTCCATAGACTCCTAACTATGCTCTTTAAACTACTCTTCACCCTTGAAGTGTGTGTTTTGAGTAGGTTACCTCAAATGTTAACTAGCCAGCAGTAAGGCGTTCATTAAAGTGGATTCATAAAGGCGCATACATATACACACCCCAAAATGTCCATGCTTAAAATATTACAGGTAATATAAAACACCTTGTGAAGAAGTCTTTTCTTTTAAAATGAGAAAAAGTTGTGGGTATCCTTTTAAGCTACATATTTTGGAAATGTCTAGGTTTCAAAAATAAGTATGCAGCTTTCTCTGGTTTCCTGATGTGCTACAAGTTTTTTCTATCATATACCTTTGGATATTTCAAGTTATACTGTTACATAATTTCAATTTCCTTGATCTTTGAAGATAACCTACTAATATTGAGTATCTACTGTGTGTCTATGAGTTTACATTCATGTCACTATGCACATTTTCAAAACGATTAAATTTAGATTAATTTAAAATTTCTACATCAAAGCATTTATTTTGAACCATCTTATTCCTACAAAGATGATGCACATGCACACACATATATATACACACAAAATGATAACTAATGAAATATTTATAAAATGTCTTAGGGACATTTATGTCATACTTAAAATTTTAGATATATATTTACATATTTTGTATAATCATAAATTATATCCTTACAAATTATATATGTACTTTAAATATTCAAAAATGCTAAAATTCAGGAACCTCCATACTGTTCTCCATAGTGGCTGTATCAATTTGCATTCCCACCAACAGTGCAAGAGGGTTCCCTTTTCTCCACACCCTCTCCAGCATTTAATGTTTGTAGATTTTTTGATCATGGCCATTCTGACAGATGTGAGATGATATCTCATTGTAGTTTTGATTTGCATTTCTCTAATGATTAATGATGTTGAGCATTCTTTCATGTGTTTGTTGGCAATCTGTATATCTTCTTTGGAGAAATGTCTATTTAGGTCTTCTGCCCATTTTGGGATTGGGTTGTTTGTTCCTTAAAAAACTAAAAATAGAGCTACCATACGACCAGCAATCCCACTACTGGGCATATACCCTGAGAAAACCATAATTCAAAAAGAGTCATGTACCAAACTGTTCATTGTAGCTCTGTTTACAATAGCCAGGACATGGAAACACCCTAAGTGTCCATCAACAGATGAATGGATAAAGAAGATGTGGCACATATATACAATGGAATATTACTCAGCCATAAAAAGAAACGAAATTGAATTATTTGTAGTGAGGTGGATGGACCTAGAGTCTGTCATACAGAGTGAAGTAAGTCAGAAAGAGAAAAACAAATACCGTATGCTAACACATATATATGGAATCCAAAAAAAAAGAAAAATGGTCATGAAGAACCTAGGGGCAAGACGGGAATAAAGACACAGACCTACTAGAGAATGGACTTGAGGATACGGGGAGGGGGAAGGGTAAGCTGGGACAAAGTGAGAGAGTGACATGGACATATATACACTACCAAATGTAAAATAGATAGCTAGTGGGAAGCAGCCGCGTAGCACAGGGAGATCGGCTCGGTGCTTTGTGACCACCTAGAGGGGTGAGATAAGGAGGGTGGGAGGGAGGGAGACGCAAGAGGGAAGAGATATGGGGACATATGTATATGTATAACTGATTCACTTTGTTATAAAGCAGAAACTAACACACCATTGTAAAGCAATTATACTCCAATAAAGGTGTTAAAAATGTTAAAATTCAATTAGGCTTATATAATGTTTTATAATTACATATAACCATTTTTTTAAATGCCTGTGTGATTTTTTTAATTTAATAAACAAATGTGAATACTAAGTCTGTCCAACTTAAAGTCTGTGTGATAGAAAAGTAATGTAGTATATATTGTCTAATTTATAAAAACAGTATTGCTGCTGTAATGGTCCACAGTGAAAAGATAATTCAAAATATTGAGGAGAAAGCAGAATGATATTTTTGTCTCACATAGAAAATATTAAAGCAGATATAATCCATACGTGTCCATATGTATATATGTATGTAGATATGCATGTATGTATGTATCTATCATGTCTGTCTCTCAGTCATTTCTGTTAATGGATAATTCACTGACTGCTCCTTAACCCTTTCTCCATTTCCCATATTTCACTGAAGGTGCTGAGTGAGATGTTTTTTTTCCCAGTTATGGGTGACCATGTAATTCAGTTCTAGCTGATGTGACATAGAAGATTTCCAAGGAGCATCTGGAAAACCTTTTGCTTATTTGATAAAAAATAATAGATGGATCTTGTACTGCCCTTCCTCCTTTTTACTCACCAACTTTAATGAATGTGTTATATTAGAGGCTACACCAGGCATCTTACTAAAATGAAGAGAAAAAGCATAGGGCAAGAAAAAGTCAATATGCTAGTAACAGTGGTACAGAAAGATAGGAGCCAAGACCTTGATGATGTTAAGTAGCTGAACAGATGCCAGTAACTCCCTGCCTCTGGGCTTCTTGCTTTGAGTTTGTCATTCTCAGTTGGTTTCTTTAATTAAAACTTAGTTTTCATTGAGCAGGCTTATGTTCGGAGAAAAATTGAACAGAAGTACAGAGATTTCCCACATACCACCTGCCCCCATCCATGCATAGACTCTCCAATTCTCCAAATCCCCTACCAGAGTGGTACATTTGTTACAAGCAATGAATCTACACTGACACATCATAATAACCCAACGTCCATATTTTACGTTATGGTTCACCTTTAGTATTGAACATTCTATGGTTTTGGACAACTGTTTAATGACATTTATCTACCATTATATCATACAGAGTATTTTCACTGCCCTAAAAATACTCTGTGCTCTGCCTAATCATCTCTCTCCCCCAATATCAATGTTTGGGAATCACTGATATTTTTATTATATCCACAGTTTTGCCTTTTCCAGAATGTTATATAATTGGAATCACAGTGTATGTTGCCTTTTCAGATTGGCTTCTTTCACTTAGTTATATACATTTAAGGTTCTTCTATGTCTTTTCACAGCTTGATATCTCATTTCTTTTCAGCACTGAATAATATTCCATTGTCTGGAGGTATAGTTTATTAATCCATTCATCTACTGAAGAACATCATAGTTGCTTTTAAGTATTGATAATTATGAGTAAAGCTGCTATAAACATCCATGTGTAAGTTTTTATGTGGACATAACGTTTCAACTCCTTTGGGTAAATACTAAGGAGCATGATTTCTGGATCGTATGGTAAGAGTAAATTTAGTTTTGTTAAAAACTGCCAAACTGTTTTACACCGTGGCTGTAATAATTTTGCATTCCCATCAGCAATGTTTCACAGTTCATGTTGCTGTACATCCTCATCAGCATTTGGTGTTATCAGTGCTCCATAGTTTAGAGATTCTAATAAGTGTACATGTGAAGCATGCTTATTTGCCATGTGTATATCTTCTTTGATGATGTGTGTTAAGGTCTTTGGCCTATTTTTAATATGATTAGTTGTTTTCTTATTGTTGAGTTTTAAAAGTTCTTTGTATATTTTATCTAACAGTCATTTATCAGCTGTGTCTTCTGCAAATACTTTTTTTCCAGTCTGTCACTTGTCTTCTCATTCTCTTTTCTTTTGTATAGCAGAGATTTTTATTTTAATGAAGTCTAGCTTGTCAATTCTTTCATGGAATGTGTCTTTGGTGTTGCATCTAAAAAATCATCACCATGCATCATGTCATCTAGGTTTTCTCCTATGTTATAGTCTAGGAGTTTTATAGTTATGCAATCTACATTTAGGTCTATGATGCACTTTGAGATAATTTTAGTGAAGGGTATAAGGTCTGTGTCTAGATTTATTTATTTTTGCATGTGAAGGTCCAGTTCTTCCAGCACCTTCTGTTAAAAAGACTATTTTTGCTCCATTGTATTGCCTTTGCTTCTTTGTCAAAGATCAGTTCACTTTATTTATGGAGGTCTTTTTATGGGTCCTCTTTTCTGTTTCATTGATCTATTTGTCTTTTCTTTCACCAATACCCCACTGTCTTGATTACTGTAGCTTTATAGTGAGTCTTGAAGTCAAGTAGTGTCAGCCCTCCAACTTTGTTCTCATCCTTCTACATTGTGTGGCCTATTCTGAGTGTTTTGCCTTTCTCTATGAACTTTAGAATTAGTTTGTCAATATCCGCAAAATAATTTGCTGGGCTCTTTTGATTGGAATTGCATTGAATCTATAAATTAAATTGGGAAGAATTCACATCTCGACAATATTAGTTTTTCTATCTATGGACATGGAATAGCTCTGTTAATTGAGTTCTTTGATTACATACATCAGAGTTTGTAGATTTCTTCATTTTGATCTTGTACATATTTTGTTAGATTTATAGCTAGTATTTTATTTTGGGGGGTGCTAATGCAAATGGTACTCTGTTTTTAATTTTTAATTTCATTTGTTCATTATTGGTATATAGGAAAGCAATTGACCTTTGTATATTTATCTTATATTCTGCAACCTTGCTATAATTGCTGATTAATTCCAGAAGTTCTTTTGTCAGCTCATTCAGATTTTCTACAGACACTCATGTCATCTATGAATGAAGACAGTTTTATGTCTTCATTCCCAATCTCTAAACATTTTCCTTTCTTTTCTCTTTTCTTTTCTTTTCTTTCCTTATTGCATTAACAAGAACTTCCAGTACAATATTGAAAAGGAATGGTGAGAGGAGACATCCTTGTCTTGTATTTGATCTTAGTGGGAAAACTTCGAGTTTCTCACCATTAAGTGTGATATTAGTTGTAGATAGTCTTTATCAAGCTGAGGCAGTTCCTCTCTATTTCTAGTTTACTGAGAGATTTTATCATGAATGGGTGTTGGATTTTGTCAAATGTTTTAGCTGCACCTTGATATGATCATGTGATTTTTTTTTTATATTTTGGTGTGATGGGTTACATTAATTGATATTTGAATATTGAATCAGCCTTACATATCTGGGATAAATCCCAGTTGGTCATGGTGTATAATTCTTTCTTATACTTTTTAAATTCAATTTTCTAATATTCTGTTAAGGATTTTTGCATCTATGTTCATGAGAGATACTGGTCTCTATTTTTCTTTTCTTGTAATGTCTTTATCTTGTTTTGGTATTAGGGTAATGCTGTTTCATAGAATGAGTTAGGAAATATTCTCTCTGCTTCTGTCTTTTGTAGAGATTGTAGATAATTGCCATAATTTCGTCTTTAAACATTTGGTAGAATTCACCAGTGAACTTATCTGGGCCTGGTGCTTTCTGTTTGGAAGGTCTGTTCAGACTTTTACTTGTTGTTAGGATGGAGTGGAGACCTCAGGTTTATTTCTAGTGGATCTGGAAACTGAAAATCATAAATTTGGTTTTAATATCATTAGTTTTTGGAAGGGTTTTGATTGACATTTGAATGACCATGAGACTAATTTATACTGGGTATTATAGCTTAATATTATCTCATGGTTTTGTTCTATTTCTGGACGTAAGTCCTTTTCATTAAATTTCTGACAACTGGTGCCTAAGTAGTAATTGCAAAGCTGTCCCTCTACTCCAAATTTAAATATCTGTTTGGCTGCATAAGTTGAATCAAATTTTGGTTTTACTGAAAGAACAAATTAGCCCACTAAAGAATTAGTCTTGGACAGAAAAAAAGTAATGAGGATATTTTTTTTTCCCCAACAATCATAGAATTTTTGTACTCTTCTGTAAAACTTATCAGTGGGCATCATTAGATAACTTCAGTTGGCTTAGATATACAGACTAATGAGGAAATACCTGTATTGACTATATCCATTAAAAAAACTTAAAATCAGAGCATGCAAAATGATGTCCAGTGAGTGATTCTTCTGGACTTAATGTATGGGCTTTTTTTTCACTGAAAGAGTTGGAGAAACATTCTTTTCCACTGTTCTTCATGTTCTTTCAAACCCTTTCACCTCCTCTTTATTGTAAATATCCATCCAGCTAGGAAACAAAAGTTTACATAGGCTCACAAACATCAAAATCAACGGGACTGTAAAATTCCCAGCTACCTTTTCAACTCTCCTGATGATGCACTAAGAAATAAATAGAGCTTCTAATGTACAATTTCTATTTTAACTTTCATCTCTCTAACAAAAGTTATAGATGACTGAATGAAAAATATTAAATGGCCTTTGAGTTCTTTGCCAAGATCCTTTGTATCATTGATTAAACCCTTTGGGAAGGTTGATCCTAACAGAGCTTTGTACTCAATATTTAAGGGAGTAAAGTGCAGAACAGTGATTAGTTTTCTAATGTTCTATAAAAAATCACCATAAGTTACACTAGAAACAGTTATTGCTTCTGTCTCACCCTAAAGGGACAAATTACTGGTTGTAATAAGTAGTTCAGTTCTCTATTTGAGACACATTGTAAATTGGTACTTATGATTTTTTAAAATTATCATCAGTTGAAATTGTCTCAACAGCTGTCTTCAGAGACTTGGCTATTGCAAAGGCAATGATTCATGCTCAGTTACGAAGCTCAAACACATTTCATTTACTACCTAAAATACTTCTTTGCCAAACAGAGGCTGATGTATTGAGGCTGATGTTATTGTCAGGGTAATAACAGTCAAATAAAACATGAGTAAGGAATGGAGGAGTTCTGTTTGTTTGTTTGCTTTGACTTAAAAATCATTTAGCTTCTTTTTTTTTTTCTCATAGAAAAGCCCTTCTGTTGTCTTTACCTTGCAGTCATCTTTTCCAGGATTATCATAAAACAAACCCTAATGTATTATTGATTACCTGCTTCCTTTTTTTGTTGGCATGCATTGGCCGCAAAAATGAACCTTAATTCCATGTAGTGCAGTCACTAACTTAATTAAGGCACTAATTAAGGATTCTGAGGAGGAATTAAAGTATTACATTTTAGTAATATGTGTTCCTGTTTTTAGGTTCATGTTTATGTCAATGTTAGAAGCTGAAAAAGAAATATATATGTATATATTTATGATAAGTTTATTTTAGCCACAGACTCATATTAATTATCAATTGGTATTGTAAATTATAAAAGTAAATCACTTTAACTGCATGCCTACAATAGCAATTTCATGGATTCACATTGTGAATATAGACAGCCTTGCAAATCAGTATGATATGCTTTGGAATTCCATATATTCATCCAACAGAGCAGCTTACTTCTAATTGAATTACAAGCTCCTTATTTATACTTCTTGTTATCCTATGAAGTATTTTTAGATAAGTGCATGGATTAATCGATTAACACAGTTTTTCTCTTATTTCAAATGCATCATTAGTTCTTTAGCTTAGTTTAAGAAGCACTATCAAAGTAAATCCATAGAATTAACATGACTTTACATAACTAAGCAAACTGAATCATGTTCGATGAATTCAGTTATGTAGCTACCTAATGATGAGAACTGGGCCAAGTCCTATGGTGGAAATTAAGAAAAGTGAAACCTGTTCTTGGTTTTATTTGTTAATTGAAGAGAGAAGAAATGCACCAAAATTATCTAAGAAACTGTATGATAAGTAGTACAATATAGTGCCAAATGAGAAGAGATATTTAGCAGCACTGATCTCCAGCTATTGTTGTAGGAATAACCTCTCTGTTGACAAGGAAGGCACCATTTGTCTTGAAGGTTTTAATTTTCAATTAGTGCCCCTCACCAGGCACGATCAGAGGCAGCTTGGAGATTATATTATAAACTTTTCACCTCTCTCCAATCTTTAAAAATCAACACACAAACACACATAAGCTGTATATACAGCACAGATAGGAAATGAATCACATGGGCATAAAGAATTTGTTTACTAAAGTGATGGCCTAATAATAACTGGGCCAGCTCAAGGCAGGTCAAAAAGGAATAGAGAGGGAAGCTCATAAATATGGATTTGTGTTACCTGTCCAGTGCTAGCCAAGTTTCTAGTATATGCTCCCCTAGACCCTCTAACAGCATTTGTTTTTGTTTTCAAAAAGACTAGCAGTAACTGATTTTCACATCCCTTCAATCAAGAATTTCCTGTTCTGTTTCGATGACTGTATCACATCTGACTTTTTACAATATGATGTTCTCTTTCCCTAAGAACTTCTGCTTCTAGTCATTTAATCAACAGTTATGCATATACTATCTATTGTTTGAAATGTATTATATTATGTACCGCAAACATTTATGAAAGATCTATGTACCAGGAAATACACAACAAATGGAGATCTTGTAAGATAGAAGATGTAAGATAGAACAAAATAAAAATTAATAGAAGGTATCAGTATGTTGCAACACATATTTACTTAAAGTGCTAAGTGAGCACCTAATTTCTGGCAGGGAGAAGGTCCAAAGGAGGAAGTGGGGTTGGAGTTGAATTCTGAAAAATCAGCAGTGTGTTAGGCAGAATAGAGGTGCTGGCCACTCTAAGTAGAGACATACAGTTCAGTATCAATGACTATAACATAAACTGCGAGTGCGGTAGGAAATGAGCCTTCATATCATGATAAGTAGCCAGCTCTATAACTCTTAGAAAATGCAGAATCACTGAAATGTTTTATAAATGAGAGTGATATGATAGATATGCATTTTAGTAAGATAGGCCTATAAAAACTGGATAGGAAATGAAAAAATGCAGGGCACATATAGGGACCAGTGGATATTTGAGTTGAATAGCAGCATCAGGTTGGAATAAGTTAACTTCATCCAGGTAGGTTGGACAGAATAATGTGGGTCTTTGCCATATTTTTATATGGAGTTGATGCATCACTGAAGAATTTAAAGCAGGGGACAGAGGGTATTAATACCTGGATTAGTATTTAGAGAGACATCTCTAGCAAATCTATGCAGGACTAATTGGAAAATACTGAGAGTGGAGATGGGAAACTGTTTAGGAGCCACCTACAATAGACTGAATCATAAAAGAACATGTGGCTAAAGTTGGGTAAAGTCAGTGCTTATGTAGAAAAGAGAATAACTAACAGATTTCCAACTCAAAGACTGTCTTCCTTCCTTATTTAGAATTTCTCACTTATGACTCACTTATGACTCTCGTATATACTATACAGATTTACTAATTTATTTTGCTTACTGTGTCTCTCTAGAACTGGAATATTAACTCTGCAAAGACAATTTGTCTATTTTTTGCTCAGTGTTGTATCCCAAGAACAGTACTTAATGCAAATTTGTTGATTGAATGGAAAAAAAAGTATCAAGTTACAGAGATTTAAAGAGCTTTATATCCTATTACATATCACATATAGTACCCTCTTAAAATCTCTGAAAATTAGGAAAAAACTCTCATAGTTGCTGGTCTGATTCTTATGGGGATATTTTTGTAGTTTAAAAAAATAGTAACTTTTAATTATTATTTTTTTTAAATCCAGTTGATTATCTTTATTTGCAGTAGTTATGTTCTATCAATATAAAGTCACTATAAATACTGTATTAGCAAATTCTGAACCATTTCTCTAAGGGGAAATACGTATACATATCTCACATAATTTATAATCATAAAAGTACCTCATTCTGGTAGATTCCTCTTTTTTCTTTCACGAGGTTCAGAACTGTTAACTAAGTGACTTGCCTGAGGCTGCCCAACTAATAGGTACCAGAGATGAGATTTAAACACTGTGTAAATGGCCCCAAAACGGGAGCTTTTTACACTACCCTGCATTGCCCCTGCCGTCTCCATCCTCTGGTCATCTCTGTGTGAGAGCTAAAACAAGAAGGCCTACCACTGTCCTCTTCAACCTTAGCTAGGAACATGCATCAAGCAACTCGAATTTTTCACACCTCTGAGCATGCCCACGAATGACCATGAAAATGCACTAGGACTATTGATTTTGGGGTTATAAATATATTTTAGTGAGTAGGAGAATTTATAAATATGGACTCTCCAAATACTGAATCTATGAATAAAGAGAACAGGCTGTACTTAATAATCAGATTATTTTGTGTTCTAGAATATTGTGTCTCAAACTCAGGTATTTGGTCTTATTAATATAAAAATCAAATGTGAGCCCTAGTTATTACTATACATTACCTGATATTTGATCGACTTAACTTGTGATTTGGGTTGCATATAGAAGCATCTAAAGTGTTCTAATCTTCTAACTTTATTTTCTTAACGGATTCACTGTTTAAAAAAATATCTCTGTGCCTGTCCTTGTATAAATTTGCCTTAGACTCTTTAATATATGGTCTCAAGTGTAATCCATAACACTTGCCCTCAATTATTATCTTTTTAAAGTTCATATATTTACCACATTATTAAAGTACCAGGTAATTATGAAATTTCAAATGTAATTTCAGCTGTCAGAACTTTTGATGTTAAAACATACTCTAAGGTAATCACTCTATAGTCTACACAAAATCAAATACAAGACACATGTGCAGGGACTACTCAGAATCTTTTCTAGTGCTTTTTAAAATACTCTTCTGGAAAATCTTGATTTTGGAGAAGTATTCCACTTTCCTATAAAGAATAATCAGAATTTTACGCATTTTTTTAAAATTTACCTTTAACAACACATTACAGGTAATTTTCAACACTGGGAATTAGGAGAGAAAATTTGGGGTAGGTAGTGGTATGTACCATTCATTGACATGAAGCCAAGATTAATTGTATTTAAAATTTAACCTTGTCTGCCATGGATCAGCTGGAGCTTTTAGGGACAGGTACAGTGTCTGTCAATAGCACATCACTCTTAATCCTCAATTGTTGTTTTCAGAGAAAATAATGAGGATACGTTGCCTTTTATGCAAGACAGATGAACTGAGGGATAATAAAATTGAACCTAACTTTCCTGTTTCCTTGATACCTCTGGGTCTCCTGCAACAGAAGTCTCTTTTGAAACAAACAGAAGCCCACCTGCTGCTGATATACACAGGGTCAAAAAGAGGGGTATTAACAGTATACCTCTTTAGTTTGTAATAGCTGACTTTCTTGTTGCTTAACATAAAAATGTTTTTCATCTTCTTGTGTTCAGCTTACAATTAGAATAAAAGAACAATGGGATTCATCACCACCATCTTTACTGTGATAAATTTATAACCTATGTTGGTCCACCCCAGGTTCAATCGGTAATTGTGGTTTTCTAACCTCCACACATCCTTTGTCTGGTTTCAAGTTGGGAAACATCTTGGCAGTAAAAAAAGACTGGCCTTAAAATTGTGGCAGTAACTGATCTGTCATGACCTATTACAGACTGAACATTTGTGTCCTCCCAAATTTATATGTTGAAACCTCCCAGTGTAACTATATTTGGACATACGGCCTGTGAGGATGTGATGAAGGCTAAATGAGATCACAAGAGGAGAGCTCTAATCTGATAGGCCTGCTGACATTATAAGAAGGGAAAATACACCAGAGTCCTTTCTCTCAGAGCACATGAAAGAAGGGCCATGTGAAGAAAGGGTGGCCATCCACAAGCCAGGAAGAGAGTTCTTACCAGAAACGGAATCCTACTGGAACCGTGATCTTGGAATTTCCAGCTCCCAGAAGTGTAAGAAAATAAATTTCTGTTGTTTAAACAATCCAGTCTATGGTATTTTGTTATGGCAGCCCAAGTGGACCACTGTGATCCTCTTCATATTCCCAGCTCGATTATGAAATTCAATTACTTCTTATATTTCCTCTCAATTTAGAATCACATAGGTTATATGTGTGTCTTCCTTTCATCCTTTCCTTCCTCCCTTCCTCCCTCTCTGCTCTTTCTCTCTCCCTCCTCTCTTTCTTTCTTTCCCCCAAATGACTTTTTAGACTCTCTTTCAAAGAGAAAAATCAACATTTCCTTCCAGTGTCTTCTTTTTATAATATTTTTATGTTAAAATATTCTTGTTGTAAATATGTCAAATAGTGCAAAAAAATATGAAGTATGAAAGTTCTCCTTCGTCGTATGTCATTCTCATTACTCTCAACAGATATAATAAGTGATACATTTTTCCAGACCCATATTTATACATTTATACACATAAGTCATACCTAAAACACTTATATATGTTCAAGTTAAAATTAGGTCACTAGAGCCGGCCACAATCCAGTATGACTGGTGCTTTTATATAAAGGGGAATTTGGACACACAGATGTGCACAGAAGGAAGACTATGTGAAGACACACAGGGAGAATACCATGTGAAGACGGAGGATTAGAGTGATGTATCTACAAGCCAAGGTGTGCCAGAGATGCTGACAAACCACCAGAAGCTAGGAAGATACAAGGAAGGATTCCCTTTAGGTCTCAAAGGGAGCATGGCCCTGCGACATCTTGATTTCAGACTGCCAGCCTCCAGAACTGTGAGACAGTAAATTTCTGTTGTTTTAAGCCACTCACTTTGTGGTATTTTGATATAGCAGTCCTAGGAATCTAAAATAATGACATATTTGAATAAAATTTTTTTTTGAAAAGAAAACATAATTTTATAGATATCTGTTATTTCCTGCTCAATCCTGGCTACTGAGAAGAAATAGTGAAATGAAATTAAATATTTCAGTTTAAGAAGTAAACCACACCATATATATTTTGAAGACCCACATTTATAATATACCTTTTATTGATAATTTCTTTCTTATTAAAATTCTTTACTTTCAAAATCACTTGGGATTTCCTTAAAAGAAAAACAAACAGTATACTATGATACTTTCAGTTCTTTAATTTCTTGAAAGGAAAAGTTGAGAAATGGCAGTGGAGGAACGTTCCAATGTTCCGTTAAATATTAAAGATTATCTACCAATCAAAAGTAACAAGAAATTAAGATAAAGCATCTCTACAGTGAAAGTGGATATCAAAAGTAAACCAAGATGGTAGTGCATTGGCTTATATATTTGTTGTTTACATGGAGAATTTCAGTAAGCACTCTGTTTCATAAATAAGTTACATCTATTTTCAGCTGACATTTCACATTCTCATGGATAGATTTGTTTTTCCTTGAGAAACCATTAAGGATATTTACAGTGTTGTTTTTATCGATCAATGAATTATTATACACCAGGTATGTCCCAAACAGTATTCTGGATACCACAACAGAATTTTTCAAAGAAATGCTATTTTCTAAGAAATGGTATTTTTTAAGTTAATACTACTATTCTACTTATGAACTAATAGGAAATACAATAAAGAATTATGACTTTGCCCATAATTTAACCATTCAATTATTTTATCCTTCATCTCACCTACAGTTCTATGATATTGATATGTTCAATTGACAAAGAAATTCCTTGCTTCCTCCTAAATGCCTGCTTCCTCATTTTGACACCTTGTCAACAAATGTCTGTTTTTCACAGCATATATAGTTACATATATATTTTTATATTTACTAGTATAGTTGCTTGTTCCACATGCAGTTTTGTAGGTTCCACTCTTAAGTCACAGCTTTGCACACCCTCCCTCACCTGTGAAATGGCACCACTGACAACTGTGAGATATACCTTGTTTATAAATGTATCAGAGAGAAAAGCATACATTTATTTTCTGAGTGTCCTTTAAAGTATTGGATTCAGAGCCTCAACTCATCAGTAGTTTTTCTTGGTATTAAAAGTAGCAAGTATTCAAAGGGCTACATATGTGTCAGTCCAAGAGCAGGAATATGGGAGTGAGCCTTCCAGAATGAAGGCAATGATTTAAATCTGAAGAGAATAATAATATTAATGAAACTGATCGAGATTAGTCAGCCTTTTATCACCATGACCCTGCTATATTAGCTTTTATTAATGATAAAATATTCCACCCTCAAAAAAATGGGGGGTCTAAATTCTAAACAGTTGTGGTTACTGTTATACACACACACATACACACAAACACATTTTTTGTTATCCTTTAGTAAATATTTTTTTCTACATAGAAATTCATTTGAGGAATTTCTAGTTAAACAGGTGGCTGTGCTACATACATGGCTTTGGAAATTAGGATCAGGCTCTGGGCAAAGTTCTTTTCGCTGACTTCTGTGGAACTACACGTTTCTTTGTTTAAACAGCCAATCTGAAATAAACAGTGATAACACAGAGATTGCATGATGAAGAGAAAATACTGCATATTATTTTATGTGAGCACTTGGACAGTTTTATTTTTAAAACTTAAAAGATTGAAACATAGATAGCCTCATCCACCAGAGGGCAGACAGCAGAAGCAAGAAGAACTACAGTCCTGCAGCCTGTGGAATAAAAACCACATTCACAGAAAGATAGACAAGATGAAAAGGCAGAGGGCTCTGTACCAGATGAAGGAACAAGGTAAAACCCCAGAAAAACAGCTAAATGAAGTGCAGATAGGCAACCTTCCAGAAAAAGAATTCAGAATAATGATAGTGAAGATGATCCAGGACCTTGGAAAAAGAATGGAGGCAAAGATCAAGAAGGTGCAAGAAATGTTTAACAAAGACCTAGAAGAATTAAAGAACAAACAAACAGAGATGAACAATACAATAACTGAAATGAAAAGTACACTAGAAGGAATCAATAGCAGAATAACTGAGGCAGAAGAACGGATAAGTGACCTGGAAGACAGAATGGTGGAGTTCACTGCTGCAGAACAGAATAAAGAAAAAAGAATGAAAACAAGTGAAGACAGCCTAAGAGACCTCTAGGACAACATTAAACACAACAACATCCACATTATACGGGTCCCAGAAGGAAAAGAGAGAGAGAAACGACCAGAGAAAATATTTGAAGAGATTATAGTCAAGAATTTCCCTAACATGGGAAAGGAAATAGCCACCCAAGTCCAGGAAGTGCAGGGAGTCCCATACAGGATAAACCCAAGGAGAAACAGGCCGAGACACATAGTAATCAAATTGGCAAAAAATAAAGACAAAGAAAAATTATTGAAAGCAGCAAGGGAAAAACAAAAAATAACATACAAGGGAACTACCATAAGGTTAAGAGCTGATTTCTCAGCAGAAACTCTACAAGCCAGAAGGGAGTGGCATGATATACTTAAAGTGATGAAAGGGAAGAACGTACAACCAAGATTACTCTACCCAGCAAAGATTTCATTCAGATTCGAAGGAGAAATCAAAAGATTTACAGACAAGCAAAAGCTAAGAGAATTCAGCACCACCAAAGCAGCTCTACAACAAATGCTAAAGTAACTTCTCTAAGTAGGAAACACAAGAGAAGAAAAGGACCTACAAAAACAAACCCAAAACAATTTAAGAAAATGGTCTTAGGAACATACATATCGATAATTACCTTAAACGTGAATGGATTTAATGCTCCAACCAAAAGACACTGGCTTGCTGAATGGATACAAAAACAAGACCCATATATATGCTGTCTACAAGAGACCCACTTCAGACCTAGGGACGCATACAGACTGAAAGTGAGGGGATGGAAAAAGATATTCCATGCAAATGGAAATCAAAAGAAAGTTGGAGTAGCAATACTCATATCAGATAAAATAGACTTTAGAATAAAGAATGTTACAAGAGACAAGGAAGGACCACTACATTATGATCAAGGGATCAATCCAAAAAGAAGATATAACAATTATAAATATATATGCACCCAACATAGGAGCACCTCAATACATAAAGGAACTGCTAATAGCTAAAAAACAGGAAATCGACAGTAACACAATAATAGTGGGGGACTTTAACACCTCACTTACACCAATGGACAGATCATCCACAATTAAAATAAATAAGGAAACAGAAACTTTAAATGACACAATAGACCAGATAGACACTGTGACAATGTCAGAATAACCATGGTAATACAGTGTAGAGCCATGATTTTAGATGGTCATAAGGGTTTGGTATTGGATTCTAGCTGAAAACTGGAGGTAAAAACAGAATCAAAATTTACAAGGATAATAATAAATTAGAGCTATACAGTGGGTCCTGGTGAAGTGGGTAGGGTTCAGGACAAATAAAAGATCCTGGGACCTAAAATTAAACTAAGAAAACTCATTCTATGGACTGGGAAAATATGTTGAAGGTTAGCAAACAAAACAACAAATCCTTTGGCACACAGATACTAAAGGCACACAGCAGCTAGTTTGGATAACTGCCTTAGGGCAGCAAGATTAATTTTGGGCTGCTGATTAATTTTGGCTAGTGAGTCTGAGTTCTTGGAAATAATTGTTCACCTTTGTGCCAGGACTGTGCACAGTGACCCTATTGATGGTTCCATGTCTCCACTGTTAAACGTACCTTGGGGAAGGCAGGGTTACATATTATGAAAAGGAAAGAATCAGTGAAAACAAGATACATAAATGATAGCTGGATTCAATGCACTGAAATAAAGTGTCTATATTTTTAGTTCAGATTTTCTGAGTTGCTGAACCTAAACATTAAATTTTTCACTTACTTACCCTGTTAAAATCACAGATTTTGAATCCAGTGGGCAAGTGCCCTGACTGGTTAAGAATTCAGAAAGATTAATAAGAGAGACGGATATTCAGAATGAGGATGTTTGTATGGTGTCCTGAGGGAAGAAGAGACCACATTGTGTTGTAAAGGGCAAAGAGGCTGTTTGTAATTATAGAAGGAATATGGTGTGAATGGAAGGCTTCTATGCAAATAGTTATAGTTGCATAAAAGGAGTGCTTGTGACATAAATAAATAAATAACCCTACAAATGCTGTAACAATGTAAAGCAAGAGAATAAAAAGAAGTGGAGGGGGCTTACATACAATCATTTCTCTAGGCATTGCTCCTTTTATGTTTGGTATCTTTTCTGCACTCTAAAATACTATCAAACTAGGAAAGAGCTCAAAGGTGAATTAGTGAAAAGACCTCTTAATTTCAGCCACGCCTATCTTATTTTACAGATGAAGGGACTGAAGCTATAGACATGGATTAACCTGCTAAATGTCACAACCCCTATCTCCAAGTACAATATTGTTTTCACTGGAAGGTATGATCTCACTGCCCCAATTACTCACAGGTTTCTTCTCTAGGTTTTTTCACATTTCAAGTGTCAACTGCCATTTTTACAGGTTACGAAGAAAAAGTCACAGTAGCTGCTGGCTTTTGGTTTGTAAATTTCCACAAACCCAGTCCGACTC
This sequence comes from Globicephala melas, assembly GCF_963455315.2. Taxonomy (NCBI): domain Eukaryota; kingdom Metazoa; phylum Chordata; class Mammalia; order Artiodactyla; family Delphinidae; genus Globicephala; species Globicephala melas. Next base: position 42,683,196 of record NC_083325.1, read on the forward strand.
CTTCTTTAATTCACTGGTCTCCCTCGTTGCCATATGTCTTTGACTTTGATCCATGATTTTTGCTTTCCTGTCTGAACCCAGTGCTACCTAGCTTTGTTGGCATCACTTGGGACATGGTAACTTAGTGTACTTGGCTCTTCTTTCAACTAACCCTTTGAATGTGGCAATTGAGATTTTTTTTAATTGATTCTAGCCATTGAGTACTCCTGCCTTTGGTATATATCTCTTGGATCATTTATGATAATGGGAGTCCTGTCCCCACATTGAATTTGAAAGATCTCAATGGCAAAGATTGGGATCAGGTTGGAGTGTGGAGCCAGGGCCTAGATGGGGCAACGTTCAAGGGTGGGGTGCGGCCTCTGTTTAGGACCTGCGCAGAAGGGGAGAGGCCGCACGTCGAAAGGAGGGCCTCTGGAGTGTGGAGTTCCAGAGTTTGGAGGTATTTTGATGTTGGACTGCATGATTTCTTAGCCACGTGGCTGACAGGGTCTTGGTACTCCAGCTGGGTGTCAGGGCTGAGCCTCTGAGGTGGGAGAGCCGAGTTCAGGACATTGGTCCACCAGAGACCTCCTGGCCCTACATAATATCAAACAGCGAAAGCTCTCATAGAGATTTCCATCTCAATGCTAAGACACATCTCCACTCAATGACCAGCAGGCTCCAGTGCTGGACATCCTATGCCAAACAACTAGCAAGATGGGAACACAACCCCACCCATTAGCAGAGAGGCTGCCTAAAATAATAATAAGGTCACAGACACCCCAAAACACACCACTGAACATGGTCCTGCCCACCAGAAAGACAAGATCCAGCCTCATCCACCAGAACACAGACACCAGTCGCCTCCACCAGGAAACCTACACAACCCACTGAACCAACCTTAGTTACTGGGGACAGACACAAAAAACAACAGGAACTACGAACCTGCAGCCTGTGAAAAGGAGACCCCAAACACAGTCAGTTAAGCAAATGAGAAGACAGAGAAATACACAGCAGATGGAGCAAGGTAGAACCCCACCGGACCAAACAAATGAAGAGGAAATAGGCAGTCTACCTGAAAAAGAATTCAGAGTAATGATAGTAAAGATGATCCAAAATCTTGGAAACAGAATGGAGAAAATACAAGAACGTTTAATAAGGACCAAGAATAACCAAAGAGCAAACAAACCATGAAGAACAACACAATAAATGAAATTAAAACTTGTCTAGAAGGAATCAATAGCAGAATAACTGAGGCAGAAGAATGGATAAGTGACCTGGAAGATAAAATACTGGAAATAACTACTGCAGAGCAGAATAAAGAAAAAACAATGAAAAGAATTGAGGACAGTCTCAGAGACCTCTGAGACAACATTAAATACACCAACATTGGAATTGTAGGGGTCCAGGAGAAGAAGAGAAAAAAAAAGGGACTAAGAAAATATTTGAAGAGATTATAGTTGGAAACTTCCCTAATATGGGAAAAGAAATAGTCATTCAAGTCCAGGAAGCACAGAGAGTCCCATACAGGATAAATCCAAGGAGAAACATGCCAAGATATATATTAATCAAACTATCAAAAATTAAATACAAAAAAAATATTAAAGCAGTAAGGGAAAAGCAACAAATAACATACAAGTGTATCCCCATAAGGTTAACAACTGATCTTTCAGCAGAAACTCTGCAAGCCAGAAGGGAGTGGCAGGACATATTTAAAGTGATGGAAGGGAAAAACCTACAACCAAGATTACTCTACCCAGCAAGGATCTCCTTCAGATTAGACAGGGAAATTAAAACCTTTACAGATAAGCAAAAGCTAAGACAATTCAGCACCACCAAACCAGCTTTACAACAAATGCTAAAGGAACTTCTTTAGGCAGAAAATACAAGAAGGAAAAGACCTACAAAAACAAACCCAAAACATTTAAGAATATGGTAATAGGAACATGCACATCGATAACTACCTTAAATATAAATGGATTAAATTTTCCAACCAAAAGACATAGACTCGCTGAATGGATACAAAAATAAGACCTGTATATATGTTGTCTGCAAGAAACCCACTTCAGACCTAGGGACGCATACAGACTGAAAGTGAGGGGATGGAAAAACATATTCCATACAAATGGAAAGCAAAAAACAGCTGGAGTAGCAATTCTCATATCAGACAAAATAGACTTTAAAACAAAGACTATTAAAAGAGACAAAGAGGGGCTTCCCCAGCAGCGCAGTGGTTGAGGATCTGCTTGCCAATGCAGGGGACATGGGTTCGAGCCCTGGTCTGGGTTGATCCCACATGCCGCGGAGCAACTAGGCCCATGAGCCACAACTACTGAGCCTGCACGTCAGGAGCCTGTGCTCCGCAACAAGAGAGGCCGCGAGAGTGAGAGGTCCGGGCACCTCAATGAAGAGTGGCTCCCACTCACTGCAACTAGAGAAAGCCCTCGCACAGAAACAAAGACCCAACACAGCCAAAAATTAATTAATTAATTTTAAAAAAATAAGAGACAAAGAAGGACACTACATAATGATCAAGGAATCAAATCAATAAGAAGATATAACACTTGTAAATATTTATGCAGCGAACATAGGAGCACCTCAATACCTAAGGCAAATGCTCACAGCCACAAAGGGGAAATTGACAGTAACACAATCATAGTAGGGGACTTTAACACCCCACTTTCACCAATGAACAGATCATTCAAAATGAAAATAGGTAACAAAAAACAAGCTTTAAATGATACATTAAACAAGATGGACTTAATTGATATTTATAGGACATTCCATTCAAAAACAACAGATTACACTTTCTTCCCAAGTGCTCATGGAACATTCTCCAGGATAACACCACACACAAAAATAAACTCAATATGGATTAAAGACCTAAATGTAAGGCCAGTCACTATAAAATTCCTAGATGAAAACATAGGCAAAACACTCTATGACACAAATCACAGCAAGATCCTTTTTGACCCACCTTCTAGAGAAACGCACATAAAAACAAAAATAAACAAATGGGATCTAATGAAACTTAAAAGCTTTTACACAGCGAAGGAAACTGTAAACAAGACAAAAGGACAACCATCAGAATGGGAGAAAATATTTGCAAGTGAGGCAACTGACAAAGGATAAATCTCCAAAATATACAAGCAGCTCATGCAGCTCTGTATCAACAACACAAACAACCCAATACAAAAATGGGCAGAAGGCCTAAATAGACATTTCTCCAAAGAAGATATACTGATTGCCAACAAACACATGAAAGGATACTCAACATCAGTAATCATTAGAGAAATGCAAATCAAAACCACAAACAAGTATCACCTCACACTGGTCAGAATGGCCGTCCTCAATAAAGCTGCAAACAGTAAATGCTGGAGAGGGTCAGGAGAAAAGGGAACCCTCTTGCACTGTTGGTGGGAATGTAAATTGATACAGCCAATATGGAGAACAGTATGGAGGTTCCTTAAAAAACTGAAAAGAGACCTACCATATGACCCAGCAATCCCACTACTGGGCATATACCCTGCAAAAACCATAATTCAAAAAGAGTCACATACCACAATGCTCATTGCAGCTCTATTTACAATAGCCAGGACATGGAAGCAACCTACGTGTCCATCGACAGATGAATGGATAAAGAAGATGTGGCACATATATACAATGGAATATTACTCAGCCGCAAAAAGAGACGAAATTGAGTTATTTGTAGTGAGGTGGATGGACCTAGAGACTGTCATACAGAGTGAAGTAAGTCAGAAAGAGACAAACAAATACTGTATGCTAACACATATATATGGAATCTAAAAAAGATAAAATGGTTCTGAACAACCTAGGGGCAGAATAGGGATAAAGATGCAGATGTAGAGAATGGACTTGAGGACATGGGGAGGGGAAAGGATAAGCTGGGACAAAGTGAGAGAGTGGCATGGACATATATACACTACCAAATGTAAAATAGATAGCTAGTGAGAAGCAGCCGCATAGCATAGGGCGATCAGCTTGGTGCTTTGTGTCCCTGTAGAGGGGTGAGATAGGGAGGGTGGGAGGTAGGCACAAGAGGGAGGAGATATGGGGATATATGTATATGTATAGCTGATTCACTTTTATACAGCAGAAACTAACACACCATTGTAAAGCAATTATACTCCAATAAAGATGTTAAAAAAAACAAACAAACTATTGGGTTCAACCAAAAATGACCTATTCTTCTCAATTTGGATCTAGCTTTCCTACTCTGTGAAACATTGCAGTGCTGATATGTTCTTAAAAGAGCTGCATGTGATTGACCAAAATGACCAGCTAACATTATCCTATGATTTCTTTAGAACACTTTAGAAATGATCTAATTTATATAAATTGCTTGGTATTTAGCAGGTTTTCTCAACCTTAGCACTATTGACATTTGGGTCCATACAATCCTTTGATGTGGAATGATGCCCTGTGTTTAGCAGCCTCTCTAGCTTCTACCTGCTAGATGCCCATGGCACCCCAGCAATTCATGACAATAAACATGACTCCAGATTGTTAAATGACCCCTAGGGAGAAATTGTAGCCAGTTGAGAGCTGCTGGTGTAGAGTATGACACATAGCAAACAACTCAAAATAATTTGGTAAAATTTATATATACAGTGACATATAAAATGTGATATGCAGATTTTAAGAATATAATTTAATGAATTTTTTAAAATAAATTTATACAGCAGTGTAACCAGAATCTCAAGACAAAAACATTTTCATCTCCACAGAAAGGGCCCTTATTCCCATTCCAGTCCATTTCTACCCTTCATAGGTAACCATTTTTCTCATTTCTATTGCCAGAAATTGTTTTTGCCTCTTCTTGAGATTCATATAATTGGAATTTTTATATATAATATTATATATAAATATATAAATTATAAAATGTATATAATTATAATCATAAATTATATATATAAATATTCTAAATCACAGCTACCATTTTCAATTTCTTATTTGTCATTTGATGTGAAGACTATTTTACTTTTGATGAAGTCAGGTTTTTTTTCTTTTATGATTAGTGCTTTTTGTGTTCTAAGAAATACTTGCATTCCCAAGGCCCCAAATATATTCCCCTAAATATTATTCTAGAAGCTTTATAATTTTGACTCTAAGGTTTTGACTCTATGATACATCTCAAATTAATCTTGGTGTGAGGTAAATGTTCATTTTTCCCATATATTTGTCAAGTTGTTTTTTCAACATTTATTGAAAGGACATTTATACCTCCCATTTAATTTGATGCCTTTGTAGAAAATAAATTGACACTATATGTCTGTCTATCTCTAGATTCTCTATGCTACTCCCAGCTGCTGTTAAGCCCTTTCAGTAAATTTTTCATCTCAGATATTTTACTTTTCAGTTTTCAAATTTATTTTTGCTTTCTTCTTTTTAATCATTTTTAGTTCTCTGCTGAGATTTTCCATCTCACGATTATGTCCATATTTTCCTTCACATCTTTGAATATATTTACATATGTTTTAATCACCTTCTATAATTCTAGCATCTCAGTCATCTTGAGGTATTTTTCTATTTCTACTGACATTTTTAAAAATATGAGTTACATGTTTACCATTTTTTCAAGTGTCTAGTAAAGTTTATTGTATGTTTGGCATTTTGAGGTACTACATTTTAGGAATATGGGCTATTCTGTCTTCCTTTAAATGGTGTTGAGATTTATGCTGGCAAACAGTTAAGTTTATAGTGGTTCTGAATGGTCCTATCAGGCTTGGTTTTAGGAGGTGGTGTATTTTGTTTTTTCCATAGTTTTAGGGCTTGGCCCTTAATCTAGAGCATTATACTTAATCCTACAGGGTGTTTTTTTTCTGGGATTTCAGTAAGTTGTTCAAAGCATTTAGTAACACTTTTCCAGTCTAAGAAGACCAGAACTCCAAACTCTCCAATCACGGCATGATTTTTAGTATCTTCTTTAGCTCTCACACCTATTATACTTCCTCCTTACAAAGACTGTTGTATAGCCCAACCTTCCAACAAGGCCTCATGGAGCCCCTATGCAGATTTCTTATTCACCAGTACTGTGATCTGTAAATTCCAGTCACTTCAGCAGCCCCCAAATCCAATCTCTGCCTCTTCAACTTAGTGAGATCATCATGCTCTACTTGGGCTGAATATCACTGTGTTGCAGTTTATATAATATCCCAAAACAGAATTCCAGAGGAAATGTGAGATTCAATTCATGGGTTCCTCTTCTCTTAGGAATAATAGTCCTGCACTACCTGTTGACCAATTCTTGAAAATATTTGCCTCATATATCTTATGGTGGTTTATGGCATAAAGGTAAATCCAGTAGCAGTTGATCTGTCCTGGGCAGAAATGGAAGTCCCCTGATCTTTAAAAAATATGTTTTACTTATTCTGAAAACAATAAACATTTATTGTAGAATCACTAGAAAATATAGAAAATTGTAAGTCTATGATTTAAAATATTTATAGAAACACTACTTAGAAAACAGCAGTTTGCATTTTGGTATCCAAAGGTTTTTTTCCTTCTTCCTTCTTTTCTTTAAAAAAAATTTAAATAGTTTGGATCCCTAAGACTTTAGTTGTGGAGGTTGCTTCTTATATTAAGAATGCAATCTTATTGACTCAAAGTAGAAGTCATTCATTGCTTTTGCCTGTATATCTTACATTCCTGCATTTTTGTAGTATCTCAATTTTTGTTTTAGCAATTATCTCATTGATATCTTAATGGAATTGTCACTTAAGTAGCTCTATACTCCCTTGATCAAGTAAGCTTGTGATCTGAGTTTCATCAATAAGCTTTACTCTCTTGGGAAGTGATAAATACAGAAAATGCTTGGTGTGGCTTTATCCAATTTCAAAGTATAGACTACTGTTTATCAGTCCTGCTACCTAGATCCTGGAGCTGCTCCATTTTGATGTATGTTGCAATGTCAGTTTTTTTCCTTTGATTTTGTTTAACTGATCCATGCTTTTACTATAAAATAATTTTTGGCTTATTTTGGCCCAATTGTTATCATCTGTGTCTTGCAAGCAAAGAACCCTAACTATTACAAAAGTTGGCCCTGGAGTGGGCAAGAGGTCTTCAAGAAAATGGACTACTGGACTGCAACATGGTGAAAGGCACCATCTTGGATTGTAAGCCATAAGGAAGATAGCTTGTGATGGTGTAAAATAATGAGACGGGGTGAGAGAACAGCAAACTAAAACCACATAAATTCTTTTGTCAAGATCCATAGTGAAATTCGCACACTTTCTGAGGATTAATTTGAAAATACTGAATTTCTTGGGTTTTCTGACCCTTGGCTAAGATAAGTAAACAGTGACAACAACAGAAACAAATTAAAATAACAAACAAAACTTTCAGAGGATGATTTTTTGAGATCTGAATTGAATCTCATTTGAATTTATCAGAGCTGACATGAAAGTTAGTGCATCGGTCAGCAAAGAAGCAAATTCCAGCAATCAGATCTAGGGTTCTGGGGAGATCCATGGATTTGGATTACCTCAAACTCATAAACCTCAAAGAAAGCCTTGATGAGTACCCATCTGAATAAGTTGTTCCTCATTTTCAGGAGAAAACTGATGTGTTCTCTCTTACCCCAATTCTTGCTATTAAGTTAATAATCAGATTGCAAGATCAACATGTTCCGAAGGCTAAAATGCTAAGTGAGAATGAGAAATAGAGAAAACACATAGGAAGACTACAAGAATTTGATAATTCTATCACTCAAAGCATTCAGAATATTTGTAGAAATGGCTTTTCAGTTTGGTGAAATGTGGAAGTGAAAATTAAATTTTAACTCAGGCTGAATTAATTCATAATGGTGGACTAACCAGAAATTCTGGCCACCATATACTCATGCAAATCTTAATCCAAAATTGATGGATTTTATTTATCATGTGGGTCTATCCCACTTATGCCTTCACTACATCCCCCCAAGAGATTTCAGAAGTCTATCCCTTATAAAGGTTTTAGGGGGCAGATTAATTAGGATTAGGATTATTTGAAAAGAAGGGTAAAAGGATGAAAAAACCCCACTTTATTGGTTGTTCTCTTTACACTAAGAATGTACTTGGGAGGGAATTGAAATCTCAGTGTAGGTGGGAGGATCCTAGCTGGCTCATCTCAGGAGGTGAAAATAGTGGATGTGACTATAAGAGTAGGCAACAGGACAGGTGGGATAGTTATAACTCTGTTGAACCAGTAAAGATCTCTGCCCAGGTTAATTATTCATGGGGTTCCTAAGAATGAAATCGTTATATCTCTAAGGTCTTACCTGATTTACATAACCAGAACATTCCAGATATGGCAAACTACAGAATAGACCTGAGGTAGCAGAACTGAGAATTATGGACCCTCAGCCATTTTTAGACCTGAGGCAATTCATCAAGCGAGCCTTGTATGGAGACAGAACTACCTATTTTGGAAGATGGATCTCAATAGAGAGATACATACAAATGCATATGGTGAATTTCTCCCTAGGCTTCCTCAAAGGAGCCTAGAGCCATTTTCCTGGGAAACTGGGCCCCTGATAAGCTGTGCCTTGTTTTCTTCACAAGTAAAAGGAGTTAATTATTGTAACTGTCATACAAATTGCTTTGAGGAATAAGGCAAACATAATACCTGTGAAGTACATAGAATAGGACCTGCTTCATAATAAAAGCTTAATGATGTTGGCTATCATCATTATTAAAATACAACTTTTTACAACCCTTCTTCTCCCTAGGAGATGTGCCATATTTGTATTTTGTGGAATCTTTGCTGTTAGCTATAAAAAGAACGATTATTTAAAGGCAGTTTGAAGCACCAACATGGGCCAATGTGAAAGTTGTGTCATGGACATTTTTAAAAGTCCCTCAAGCTATCTCATGCTTAATTAGAAATCTGCTTTCCTTGAACTTGTGGTTGGCCCTGTAGGTAAAGCTTTGTCTCATATCCCTGACTCCCAGAGGATGTAATCTCCCTCCTCTAAAATCCGGTAGAGTAGCACATCTTTTGTATCTCTGATTGCTTTGCATTATTAGTTGCTTCTGTGTGTGTTTCCCCTGATGAGCTCCTTATGATCCAAAGGAAAATGTTATGTAAGCTTGGGGTCAGGAAATCAAAACTAAAGTCCACACTCCTCCATTTAATAGCCTTTATATTTTACTCCTAAAAGTGCCATTTTCCTTATTTTTCAAGTGGTAGTAACAATATAAGCCTAATTCCTATTAGCCTTACATTGTTATGTGGTGAAATGGTAAGAGCATGAGATACAGAGTCAGCCTTCCCGAGTTTGAACTCAGCTCCACCACCATCACCAGCAGGGTGACCTAGCTGAGTTATCCACACTCCCAGTGTTTCTGCTTCCTCCTCTCTAAAACAAAGTTGAGATGAGGATTAAGAGGGCCAACTCATACAAAGCACTGAGAGCAATGCCTAGCATGTAGTAATTGCTCAATATATGTTAAATTACTATTGAAAAAATCAATTAATATACACATAAATATTTCATAAACTGCTAATACAGATATTCATTACTAAGATGAATTGCTTTAAAATGTGAATAAATTAATGCGTTAATTAATGAACTTTTAAAACTATATGACATGTATTAATTTGTGAATATATATATATATAATTTTTTTAACCAGAGCAGATTGGTGTATTTAAACGTCAGTTCTGCTTTCAGGACTCTTTATTTTTAAGATGAAATGGTGAGCTACAACTTCACATTTGGAAAAAATTAAAGATTGTTACATCTAGCCTTTAAAGACTGCTACCCCTCAAGGTATCCTTGACTTGAGCATTCAGGGTCTATCTTTACAACAGGAGAGAACCGGTCCTCTCCTCACCATATGCTTTCTTGCCATAGTTGTTATAACAACCACTACTGCCCCTTCCCATCGTTCTGAGGTGGGAAACATTATCTCTCTGTGTTTTTATATAGTTGAATGCAATGGCTTTTCTTCTTAAAAAATAACATTTGTTTAACATGCCTGATGTTTTGAAAAGAAATTTAACATAACAGTAAAGCTGTCCTTACATGTTAATATGTAAAATTTTTAAAATCATTCCTTTATAAAAGCACAACATTTTTCTTTTCTTGAAGACTGCATAGTGTTTAAGTAATTTGTAGGATAACCCTGAAGTGGTGTTTTATATGCAACTTAAATAACTTTTTATGTTTTATTCCATGATTTTATATAGTGTCCTACTGACATTTTCTGTCCATATTTGAAATCCCATATTATTGCTGGTTTCATAGATTGCAGCTATAAAATAGTATGCAAGATTGAACATTTACCACAAATCTCAAAAAGCTGTAGCAGGAAATAGGCTCCAAAATATAATGTTTTAAATGACTCAGTAAAGCAGGGATTTCAGCAAATTTCTTTTGTTCGAAAACTACTGCTAAAATTGCCCAGCATTTAGAATAACAAGTAGAACTAGACTTGTAATTAATAGCCAATTTTGAAATAATTCAGAGCACCGTTGTTTTAGGTAAAGTCTTTTGAAATATAAATGTATCTTGTTCTAATGGAGCTTATTTTTTAAAAATCCAATTTAATTTTGATATTTACTTATATTAAAATTTTTCAGAAATGTAATGAATTACCTTATCAATTAACTTAATATAATCATGAGGCTGTATTATATATCTATATTCTCTATCTCTCTTAAATGCTTCCTTAACAATACTTTTTGTCAGTCTGCTGAAATATTCTTATGGGTCATACCAGTAAAACGCAGAAAGATCTCTAAAAATTCCATAAAGTGCAACAAGCTAAACTGAATTGATTTATTCTGAATCCTTCAGAAAGATGGTTTCTAGGTTTTCAGTTGGATTTGCATTTACTGCAAACGTTTATTTTGAATTTTAATAGTCTTTGTATATATTTTTTTTCTTGAATAGACCATTTTAAAAAACAAATTCCTATCTCCATAGCCAGAATATTAAGTTAAACAGAGGAATAAGAGGTCCTCAAGAGTAATAATGCGAAAGTTGCTTTTTGAGATAAGTGTTTTGTCTGGAATTATTTTTGGAGCAGGCAAAGTAAAAATAACTAAAGCATAGATGAAAGTAAATAACAAAAATATACAAGTGGTGTTTTAAACTAAATATGAGTCTTTATTTACTTGTTCTTACCTCCCCTCTGATGATAACTGGATCATATTCAAAGTGCCTTTCAATTTTAAAATAAAAAGCATCACAATAAAAAGCAGCTTGCATTACAGACTGTTTAAATTAGACTATGGGGCTTGGTGGTATTAAAGATCTAATTTGACTCATGTGTTAACCAGCTTCCAAGATGGCCCCCAGTGATTTACACTCCTTGGTAGTCACATCTTTGTGTATCCCTTACCACGTTGTATCAGCTTCAGTCTGTGTGACCAACAGAGTACAGCAGAAGTGATGGTATGGCACTTCTGAGATTAGATTATTAAAGCATGGTGCCGTCTATCTTTGGCATGCTCTCTGATTTTTTCTCTTAGATCACTCAGTCTGGAGGGAGTGAGCTAACAGACCATAAGTGATACTTAGAAGAGACCCATAAGGTGTGTAACTAAACTTCCCTGCCAAAGGCCACATGAGTGGATTTAGAAACAAATTCTCTAGCCCTAACCAACTATAGCCCTAGCTGTTAGTTGTCTATAACCTCATGAGAGCTTCTGGGCCAGAACCACTGACTTGAGCCATTTCCAGATTCCTGACCTTCAGAAAATTTGTGAGATAATAAATTTTTTTAAGTGGCTATGTTTAGGGTAATTTGTTATAAAGCAATAGGTAAGTAATACAACTCACAAAGAAAAGAACAAGGCCCCAAATTTCACAGCTTTCATAGCAAATCAGGATCAGTGAATTGGCCATAGATAATTAAATGGCTTGAGGCCCACAAGCAAATCCTTTTGGTCTAAAAGGAAATTTTTCTCTTACGCATATAAAAGTAACTGAATTATATTATTAATCTCATGCAACACTCCCCTGGGAAGGCCTCTCTGAGGGGCTCCCAGCCTCTCCTGCTTTCCCTAGTCCCATTATATACACATTTATCTCAATTATATTATAATTATTATTTGTTTATTTTCATTTCTAGATTGAGATTTCTTGAGGGTAGGGACTTTCTTTTTACTCATTGTAATTCCTGGTATTTGCTAGTTGCTTAATATACATCAGCCAAACACATGTCTAAATACTGTAGTTATCCTAAGATCCAAGCAAGAAAAAATATATATATTTTTAAAGTAAAAGGAAAGTGTCATCACAAGCACAGTTTAGACAAAAAGAAATTAGGCAGTCTTGAAGGATATTTTCCAGACCCAGTGTCTGTTGATAGTCACAGCCCCCAGGTTCCATGTCTCCCTGCTCCAGGTGGTCCTGAATGCATGCTGACAAAATTTACTTGTTTATTTCCTGTTTATCCCTCCCTGCCACTCTTCTTCTCCTGATATATTTCCTTAGCTCTAAACATGTGATTCAAGAATGCATTTAAAGGATCCCCCTTATGCCAATGCACCTTTTAAAAGGAAATACTTTAGAAGCAAAACCACATATACACATCCCTACCTGGGCCACCTAGCAGTGTTGCTGTGAACCATTCATAAATCACTTTTGCTTCTCACCCTGGAACACCTGGATTACACATCTGTTGCCAGGTACCTTGGTGTATGCCACATTCGAAGCCACTGCACCAGGAAATGGAACTATCCCAATTACCTTCCACATCTGCCAGATATGTGGCCAGAAAAATCATTTTGCTTGATATTCTAATGAAATGGCAGAAAAAATAGGTGGAAAGTTCAAAATAAATTGAAATTTTATTTTATTTAGATAGAAATGCCATTTCTGGTATCTCAGATTGAGTCATCATTGACTATTTACAAGACTGGGTATTAATATCTGTTTGATCTAATAATTGATCAAATACTTGGGTTTATATTCTTCCATCTTCTTTTCCTGAAGAGTTGTAGGTTTCCTAACTTAAACTGAGCAGATAACATTTGTGTCCCAGTTAATGGCTGATGTGTGTTAGATGCAAAGATTCCAGCAGTGATTGATTTCATTAATTTAATAATCATTTCAGCTGCAGTAATCTTCAATCACAGGCAGCAGTGATGATTTCTGAGAGAAGCAAATGCTAGAAGCCTCTAGCCATATTTGCAAATAAGTCCATGTATCATGACATTCAAAGATTGATCCAGGGAAGCACATTTGGTGATTTTTGTGGCATAGCTTGCAGATAGTAATTTTTAGAGAGCATAAAGATTGATTAAGAAGAAGAGAAACTAATCACAGCTTCCTCCAGTCTTATAGTTTTAAAAGACTTTGAAAGATGATGGTCTGCATACCATACAACTACAGTTATCCTAAATTAGCTCATCTAAAGTAGTAATATCAAGTATCAGGTTTTATTTTTATTTCCCATGATATCTAAAATCAGTATTGGGGAAGCAGGTCACTCATTCTGAAAGAAAAATGGAAGCCAGAAAATTATATAGAAATTATTTTCAAAGTATTTCAGACTCATTGGCATAATATGTATAAAAATTCCTCTCCAATCAATTAACTGATAATGACATGGATAAGCATTTGGCTAAAGGTAGAATGAGTGCCTTTTTAAAGAAACATGTAAATAAGCCTGCATTTTCCAGACTCTCTTTGCTTTAAATAATGACCAAAGTATGTTAGTACTTCTAAAAGTCACAAATATTTTCTTCATAGCTCAATTACTTATCAGCATCCTTTATTATTAATATCTTGAATACTATGATATTAAACACTTTTTCCCCTTAGTTTAACAAAAACCAAGGCTTGTAAATTAAGGAAAATGAAGGTCTGTTTCAGTGGATTTTTGAGATCAGCTTTGATGTCTCAGCCCGTTTTTGTGTTTGTCTCTATGTATGTTTTTATGATCATAGTTTTTCACTTAAAAGTGGAAAATTGCTTCATTTGAACACTTTTATAGCATTGAGAATGAATCCACGGTATTGAAAAAATGAGGGCATCTGGGTGCCAATGACCTGCAAATTCATATTTGTTCCAAAACTGTTCTCTGAGCTTCATACAAGAAAATACCTATTTGGCATTTCCACTCTGATGCTTAAAGCCATTTCAAACTCAAACTATCCAAAATAAAACACATGTTCTCCCTGCCCACCTCTCTCCTTCTCTCATCAATGCTGCCAGACAACTATTATGGCCTGTTAAATATTCCTTCAGCATATACTGATGCTCTCTTCCAATTTTTCTGCTTCTTGCTGCCTGAGCCATCTTTTAAAGATGCAAATCTGATGATGCAATTGGTTCTGAAAACTGTCACTCAAGTTTGAGATCTGTTTCTTGATTATTCTTAGGTTCTTTTAATTTTGATTGGTGCCTAGAGATAAAGAACTCAGGTATACAAGTTCAGGAAAGCAAGCTTACCTTTTATTCTCCTTCTTTCTTCATCCTTTAGTTCATAAAGGAGAGTCAGTGATGGGTGGGAAGGACCTTGCTCTTTGATGGCAGCAGGCCTCACAATCTCCCTCTCTGGCAGAGGCTAGTATATCTTAAGGAGGGTAAGGAAAATGAGAGCTAGCCTCATAGCGTGATGGTCCTCAAGACTTCGGGTTGTCTTCCAATCAAGGGGGAAATAACCTGGCTTTAACCTGGTCCTAGTGTTGTTAGCAGAGACCAGGGTACAATGGGACAAGGTTCTCCATAGATGAGGTACAGTGTCTCTTTGTATGTGAGGTAATTTGCTATAGCCAAAATTCAAGACGTTTTTGCTGAATATTCTCAACTTCTTCACTCTTTATCTTCATTATGAGTAATTAGTGATAATTCTCACTTCCTCAATTTTATGCCCAAAGGCTTCTATTAATTAGTTAATAATCTGGGGATAAGTTTAAGGGGGTCTTTTTACCTGATGTAAAAAAACAGCCAGTCAAGCCAGTACTGGTGTTTCCTCCATTGATCATTATTATACTCAATACCTCAAATTGCCTTTAGGACAAGGAGAAAAGAAAATCCTACTATGGCTTATAATTCCCCTGGCCTTTTAAAGTTTCCAAACAGTTTTATGTTTCCTTTAGTTTTAGAGCTT
The DNA here is from genome assembly GCF_963455315.2 of Globicephala melas. Taxonomy (NCBI): domain Eukaryota; kingdom Metazoa; phylum Chordata; class Mammalia; order Artiodactyla; family Delphinidae; genus Globicephala; species Globicephala melas. Next base: position 42,698,243 of record NC_083325.1, read on the forward strand.
GTAAATGTCATTGTACTATGCACGAGATAGCCCCCTCTGCCTGCATCTAGTTAATGCATTCTTCAGGTCTCAGGTTTAGTAACATTTCTTCATCGAAGATGAGGTCATATTTCCACATTGCCTGTGTCATTGCATTGTTCTACTGCAAATCATTCACTGCTATGTTTATACTTGTGATTTTTTAGTTGACATCCATCTCTATCGTTAGAATGTAAGCTCCATATGGCCAAAGGCCACATATATTATGTGTGTGGTGCCTTGTACAAAATGTGCTTACTGAGTATTTTTTATGTGGATCAATTCACTTAAATAAGAAAATGAAAAATAACTGGATCTTATAAATCTTTTTTTTTTTTTTTCGGTACGCGGGCCTCTCACTGTTGTGGCCTCTCCCGTTGCGGAGCACAGGCTCCGGACGCGCAGGCTCAGCGGCCATGGCTCACGGGCCCAGCCGCTCCGCAGCATGTGGGATCTTCCCGGACCGGGGCACGAACCCGTGTCCCCTGCATCAGCAGGCAGACTCAACCACTGCGCCACCAGGGAAGCCCTGGATCTTATAAGTCTTTAAACACACATATCAAATGCAAAAATATAATCTCTACCTAGGTATTCCTTATAGGTAGATACTGGAAAAATAAATGCCCTTGTTATATGCCATTTAAAAAATATAACTTAATAGAATATATGAAAAAAAGAAATGGGAATTATCAGAATTGTGCACCCTATCAGAATAGGTGCACAATTAATTAATATTTATTATTAATATTAATTAATATTATTAATTATTAATTATTGCACATGTTACACGTATTACACATAATTACACATATTACACAATTATTAATATTAATTAATATTAACCCTATTAATCTATAGGGTTAATATTAATTATTTTCATGTCTGGAAATTAAATATATTATAAGAATAAAACAAAATCAACTGTTTTCAAAATGTGTGTGATTACAGTGTCTCCATTACACAGGTTTCTCCAGGGACTGAAGTGAGTTAAGGCGTTTATGGCATTTCAAGTGTATTGATAGAGGACACCAGTCAGGACTCGTCTTCACATTAAAATATTGCTAAGAAAAATATTTTTTTAAAGTGCATACATCCATATTAGAGGGGCATATACTACTCACTATAAATAGTCCAGTTAAAGCATCCGTTAAAAGAAACAAAAACAAAGAGCTGTGCCCTTATGAAAGGCAGTTTTGAGCACTATTTCTCCTTCCCTCCAATGAGGAAAAAAATAAGTAAAGATATATAGAGTTTGGGGAAAGCTAATCCATTTGCATTGTTTCCATTGTATGATAGCTGAAAACAGAAGGGATTTTGACGAATAGCATGATTTCCCTGCTTTTCTCTGTTGTGTTAAGCAGAATTTTCTTTCACAACACAATTAAAGCCTATTTCACTACATAACCAAATGCTCACATGGATTCTGAGGTAAAATTTAATGTCAAAGAAAGCCATTGTCCAGTGCAAAATCAATGACCTGGTCAAGTTAGAGACATATTTTAAACCCGATTACGTTGGATGGCAAGTCTAATGAGAACATTCAACAACTATTATCATATTAGACATAAATTCAACCACCAAGTCAAACATCATTAGTTTTGATTGCTTGGGGATTTAGAAATTCATTTTTATGAAATATTGTTTTGTGGAACACTGGGAAGAGTTTTTCACTTCTTTTCCATAATTACCAATAGGAAGAGGATAACACTGTTTCATTTGCTAGATCATAGAAAATTTTTTAAAAACATGGCACAACTGTGCCAAGAAATTAAACTCTAAAAAGATATAAAATGAACTTGAAGAAGAAGTTGAGTGCTCTACTGTAGGTGAAGAAGTTATTCGGTGATCGTATAAATGAGAGAAAACATTTAGATTCAACAGTATAACCTGGATTAATAGATTTAGGATGATGCCTGTCTTTTGGCAGGTGTTCAGTCATAGATGAATGAAATGAACATTACAGGTTATAATATTTGTTTCTTTTAATCTTAAAACTATATTAATTCTGCCTAGCCTAAGCATAGCACCTTTGTGTTTTATCAAGAAAATAATTTCTTAGATTATTATATCATTTTAGAATCTGACCAAAACACTTAAACCTGGAATATCCTGGTAATTTAAAGGTATTTATTCTTTGCCTGTGTTACTTATTTTGCCTGTGATATACTATGCCTATATAAAGTTAGAGAACTTTGGATTTTTCATTTCTGACATTTTGAGTTTGCATAATACTCAAATCTACTGGTCTCTTCCCTCTTTTCTCTTACTCATTTCTAGGTACTTTATTGGTAATAGTATTCAATTTATTTTTAGGAAGAGCTATAAATTGTCTAGCAATTCGTGCCCATTTTATTTTTATTACTAAACTAGACCCTTTTTCACCTCAGCAGAAAAATATATTGTGTTATGACAAAGTGATGTGTGAAACAAAATATATGAATATTGATTTCTAAACTCAAAACCCTCCGTTTTAGAACGGTAAAGAGGTTGACATATGAACACAATATATTCCCTCATTGCGGGTGACCATTACCTCCCATTACGAAATGTGGTTGTCCCAGGTTCCATTATAAATATCCTTCAGTGTTTGTAACTGAGCTATAAAACAGGCTCTTAGACAGAAACTCAGCACATGGGGATTCAGTTTGGGGGTACTTTATTTTTTAATTCAAGTTTAGTTTAAATTGGTTCAGCTATTTCTAAATGACAGGAGAGTAGTAAAAATAAGTAAATATGGGAGTGCAGCATGTACGGTTTTGCATTACTGTAACTAGGAAATTAATTACTTTTCTAAAATAAAATTTTTGCATTGTTGGTTAGAGACACAATTGTATTGTTTAAGGGAGAAATATTAAAAATTGTTGAATAGGCAAGAAACTAACAGTTCAATACATTTTGATGAAAAATAAGAACTAGCATTTCCCTGTAGGCATTTTTTTTTTAAGATTAACAAGTCCTTATATGGCCACTGTCAGTTTATCAGGTAGATAAGTACTTTTTCTATTAAAATAATTTTGCATAAAGTTGGTGACAGACCTAGGAGGAGAAATGCAAAATGTTCATTTACATACATTTTCAGTTTTTTTAAAGATAATTTAAAGTCAATTCAGTATTTACTAAGATTATCCAAACTCTGTAACCCAGCACCAATTTCAGTAAATAATTAACTAGAAAATGCTATATATATAATAATACTATATACTAATATATAATATAATTTATATTTATGCATTTATTTCTCTCCAACTTTACATCTGTACTGGAGTTTGGAGAGAACAGTTATACAAATTACAAGAATAAAAATGCAAATCATAATATAATTTCTCTTTCATCATGAGGTTGCATACTGATAGGTCATTTAATCTCTTCTAGACCCAAGCTTAGTAGGGGAACTGTTTTGTACTATTTATCCAGCAGTTGGGGGCAGTTTAACTGTGCCATTCACTCTTTCCCTCCTATAGTTACTTGTGTCTAGTCCTGTTGGGTAAGATCGTAATCATTGACTCTGGAACACAGAAGAATTCAAGGACTAACATAAGAATCAGACTCATCTGTTTCGTCTCGAAACCCTTAATTTGCTACCTATAATCCCTGTAGACACCAACTTCAATACCTTTATAAGTCTGGGATTGAAAGCCTGTATGGGAGGAATGGAAGAAAGGGCGGCCAAACAAAATTCTCACACTTAGGTTTGACCTGGATCTTTGTGGATCCACACTTTTGCTGCCTTTGCTTTCCCTCTGCCAGTCTGTATCTGATTTTCTGGTATCTGATATTACACACAGCCTGCAATGTATTTAATTTGACTTGGATAACCTCTGCTACTTGATCATTGCCTCTGGTGCATTAGGTATAATCTCTGCCCTTGAACTTTCAGTCTCAGGAGTATCTCCTCACTTCCTTTCTTCCTTTTCATTCTTTTCTCCTTTGGTTCTGTACCTTTAACATCAACAAATACCAGTATAGCACCTGACCCAAACAGACTTTTGACTCTTGTCATTAAACCCAACTTCGGGTCTACCCAGTAAAGGTGATATGTTGAGAGAAAGCAGAAGAAAAATACTCACACTGGTGTTTCAGTTTTGGAGTACAAAAGTAAAGTCCTAGACCTTTTCAAACCTTGATTAATACTTTATATGGCATTTTTCATCTATGCTTTAGAGTGAAAGTGACCTGTAATTATTCTTTCCCATAATCTCTTTGTCCAATTTTGTAAGCAAGATAAATAAGTTGTAAGACAAGTTGTTGACTTTTTCCTTTCTATTCTCTTGAAAGAGTTTATGTAAGATTGATATTTATTCATAAGTGGTAAAACTTTTTGTAAAGCCATCTGCTTTGAAGTTTTCTTTGCACAGAGTTTTGTTTGTTTAATTGATTTGTTTCTTTGTTTTTATTAAGGATTCAGTTTCCTTAATGGTTAGGAGAGAATTAAGATGACCTACTTCCGCTGAATTTGTTAAATGTACTTTTGTTGGATTGATGGAAAAAAATTAACAAGGAGATTAATTAAATTGATTTTCGGTCAAGAAAATATTCCATTGTGAATCACAGTTTCAGCAGGCAAACATGTCCAATTAAATTGTGAGACACTATTCTCAGTGCCAACTAGGAATTATTACCCTAAATCAGTAATTTATAGTAAAGATTTGTGTAAGCAAAAAGAAATGTTTTGTGTAGACCTAAGATAACTATATAGAGGGAAGGAAGCTATGTAGAGACAAGTTGGTAGTTTATATGATTTCTTACAAGCCATATATTTTAGATATTATAAGTACTCTGTAATAAATATGATGTGTAGGTGTTTAAAATTCTTTATAAGTGATAACTGTAGATCAAAAGTTCTCATCCATAAATGAACAGTAGAGTCACCTATGGATACTTTTAAAAAATACTGATGCACAGTCCAAACCAAGTAAATGAGCAGCTTGGGAGTTGAGCCCTGCCATCTGTGTTTTGTAGAAGCTCCAAATGATAATAAAATAAAGCCAAGTCTGAGAACTACTGATATAGATGGATTGGTAAGTGATTGCTGTCAATACAACAAGTGGGTTTGAAGTATCATATTTTTGTTACTGAAGTATGATACATTCACAGTAAAGTATGGGGCTGAAATATGATTTTTATGTTTCATTAATACTGTTACTGAGTACCTTCTATTACCTGAGACTATTCAAGGCACTAGGAACAAAGCAGTAAACATTGTCTAACTCCCTGGTCTTACGGAGTATATATTTGGGATGCGGCAAAGGAGGAGTAACAAATAAACAAGAAAACTCAAGTACTGATAAGTGCTGTTTGGGTCAAGGGGTAGATATTGTAGATGGAAGATCAGGAGAGTCCTCTTTGGGAGTTAATAACTTACATTTAAGTAATGGGAAAGAGAAGGCTGTGATGGGATTGTAGCAAGGAAAGATGGCACAATAGTAGGTAGAAGTCACCTCATAGCAAGTCTTGTAGTTGAAGCCAATGTGTTTAGGTTGTGTTCAGAGCTTTTAACTCAGGGAAGTATATAGTTTGATTTACAGTAAAACAATGGGTCCATTCTGGGTATAATGTGAAGAAGAAACTGAAGAGGAATCAGAGAGGAAGCAAAGAGACTAGGTGAGAAGGTGGTCATGTGCTCACATGATAGGTGGTTTTGACTTGGGTTGGGGGTGAAAGCATGAGATAAGGTGGGTGGATACAGAATATATTTTGGAGTTTGACCTGACAGGACTTGGTGAAGAGAGTCTGAGAGAAAGAAAGGAATAAAGATGACTTCTAAATTTTTGGCTTCAGCAACAGGATAGGCACTAAGATGGTGAAAACTAAAGGGGAGGGGAATTATGTGAAGAAGATGAAGTCAGGAGTGGAATTTTGATTTACCAGGTGTCAAATCTGAGATTCCTAATAGAAATCCAAACAAAGGTGTCCAATGGGCATTAGAAATACAGGTCTAGAGTTCAAGTAGCAGAGACAAGCCTGAAGTAGAAGTTTTTGAATCAAATATTTTGTGATAATTGAGACAGACCCCCACTGAGTAAAAGAATGAAAGTCATGGGGAAACTGTGAGCCACAGGGACTGTACTGATAGGGTTGCTGCCCAGAGAATAAAAAGACAAGGGAAAACTGAGAGTCTGATTGGCCTAACAGAAAACCAGTTATTAGGAAGAGTTTGGGTATACATAGGAGTCAGAAGTCAGGAAAAGTGTGGAGAGAGTTATGAAGAAGAAAAAGATCACATAAAACACTGAGTCCTAACTCAGCAAACAGAAAAACTGAGTAACTCTGCATAGAGTCTGGACAGCATTTATTTTGCAGCGTCTTTCTTTCTGATGAGGCTAGGGTCAGTTCTGGAAGTGCATGGCCCAAAAGTGAGATAGGGAAGCTGAACAAATGGATTATTAACTAAATTAATGTAGCCAGAAATAAGGATAGATATTGACAAGATACTTAGGAACCTGAAAGATAATGGGCTGATCAGATATTCCCAATAAATATTTAACTTTCCACTTCACAAAATTCTGTAGACTTAGTTAAATCCATTAATATAGTTGATTTTGCTCACCAACCAAAAAAGTGCTTTCTTTGGAGGGAAAGTGTTTACTAAACTTAGAAACATACACGTACAATATATAGACACATACATATAGGTATATCAGCAAAGGTAGTGATCCTAGAACTAGTGAACAATGCATTAAAAAACAGAGGAATTAAGTAAAATTAAATTTTCTATGCTATTTGAAGTCATTGGTATGTAAAATCAATGTTCCTCAAGCTGTGTTTATTATGTCACTAAAGTGAACAAAGAAGATTATATTACAGAGTATGTTTGTGATACTAAAGGGAGTAAAACGTTTTATAAAAGTATATATGTGGATTGGTGCAATATGGCGGTTTAGAAGGACTTGAACTCACTCCCTCTTGCGAGAACACCAGAATAACAATTAACTGCTGAACAGTCATCAACAAGAAGACGCTGGAACTCACCAAAAAAGATACCCCACATCCAAAGATAAAGGAGAAGCCACAGTGAGATGGTAGGAGGGACACAATTACAATAAAATCAAATCCCATAACCACTGGGTGGGTGACTCACAAACTGGAGAATAATTATACCACAGAAGTCCACCCACTGGAGGGAAGTTTCTGAGCCCCACGTCAGGCTTCCCAACCTGGGGGTCCGGCAACAGGAGGAGGAATTCCCAGAGAACCAGACTTTGAAGGCTAGTGGAATTTGATTGCAGCACTTCAACAGGACTGGGAAGAACAGAGACTCTACTCTTGGAGGGCACAAACGAAGTAGTGTGCACATCAGGACCCAGGGGGAAGGAGCAGTGACCCCATAGGAGACTGAACCAGACCTACCTGCTACTGTTGGAGGGTCCTGCCGAGGCAGGGGGTGGCAGTGGCTCACCATGAGGACAGGGACACTGGAAGCAGAAGTTCTGGGAAGTACTCCTTGGCGTGAGCCCTCCCAGAGTCTGCCATTAGCCCCACCAAAGAGCCTGTAGCCTCCAGTGCTGGGTTGCATCAGGCCAAATAACCAACGTGGAGGGGACTCAGCCCCACCCATCAGCAGACAAGCGGATTAAAGTTTTACATAGCTCTGCCCACCAGAGCAACACCCAGCTCTACCCACCACCAATCTCTCCCATCAGGAAGCTTGCACAAGCCTCTTAGATAGCCTCATCCACCAGAGTGTAGACAGGAGAAGCAAGAAGAACTACAATCCTGCAGCCTGTGGAATGAAAACCACATTCACAGAAAGATAGACAAAATGAAAAGACAGAGGGCTCTGTACCAGATGAAGGAAAAAGAAAAAACCCCAGAAAAACAACTAAATGAAGTGGAGACAGGAAACGTTCCAGAAAAAGAATTCAGAATAATGGTAGTGAAGATGATCCAGGACTTCGGAAAAATAATGGAGGAAAAGATTGAGGAGATGCAAGAAATGTTTAACAAAAACCTAGAAGAATTAAGGAACAAACAAACAGAGATGAACAATACAATAACTGAAGTGAAAAAAACACTAAAAAGAATCAATAGCAGAATAACTATTGAGGCGGAGGAACGGATAAGTGACCTGGAAGACAGAATGGTGGAAATCACTACCATAGAACAGAATAAAGAAAAAAAAAATGAAAAGAAATGAAGACAACCTAAGAGACCCCTGGGACAACATTAAATGCACCAATATTCACATGATAGGGGTCCCAGAAGGAGAAGAGAGAGAGAAAGGACCTGAGAAAATATTTGAAGAGATTATAGTCGAAAACTTCCCTAATATGGGAAAGGAAACAGCCACCCAAGTCCAGGAAGCTCAGAGAGTCCCAGGCAGGATAAATCCAAGTAGAAACACACTGAGACAAATAGTAATCAAATTAACAAAAATTAAAGACAAAAATTATTTAAAACAACAAGAGAAAAATGACAAATAACATACAAGGGAACTCCCATAAGCTTAACAGCTAATTTCTCAGCAGAAACTCTACAAGCCAGAAGACAGTGGCACCATATATTTAAATTGGTGAAAGGGAAGACACTACAACCAACATTACTCTACCTGGCAAGGATCTCATTCAGACTTCTCTGGAGAAATCAAAAGCTTTACAGACAAGCAAAAGCTAAGAGACATCAGCACCACCAAACCAGCTCTACAGCAAATGCTAAAGGAAATTTTCTAAGTGGGAAACACAAGAGAAGAAAAGGACCTACAAAAACAGACACAAAACAATGAAGAAAATGGTAATAGTTACCTTAAATGTGAGTGGATTACATGTTCCAACCAAAAGACACAGGCTCGCTGAATGGATACAAAAACAAGACTCGGGCTTCCCTGGTGGTGCAGTGGTTGAGAGTCCACCTGCCGATGCAGGGGACGCGGGTTCGTGCCCTGGTCCAGGAAGATCCCACATGCCGCGGAGCGGCTGGGTCCGTGAGCCATGGCCGCTGAGCCTGCGCGTCCAGAGCCTGTGCTCCGCAACGGGAGAGGCCACAACAGTGAGAGGCCCGCGTACCGCAAAAAAAAAAAAAAAAAAAAAAAACAAGACTCATCTATATACTGTCTACAAGAGACCCACTTCAGACTTAGGGACACATACAGACTGAAAGTGAGGGGATGGAAAGAGAAATTCCATGCAAATGGAAATCGAAAGCTGGAATAGCAATACTCATATCAGGTAAAGTAGACTTTAAAATAAAAAATGTTACAGTAGACAGGGAAGGACACTATATAATGATCAAGGGATCAATCCAAGAAGAAGATATAACAATTATAAATATTTATTGCACCCAACATAGGAGCACCTCAATACATAAGGTAAATGCTAACAGCTATAAAATAGCAAATTGACAGTGACACAATAATAGTGGGGGACTTTAACACCTCACTTACACCATTGGACAGATCATCCAAACAGAAAATTAATAAGGAAACACAAGCTTTAAATGACACAATAGACCAGATAGATTAAAGTGATATTTATAGTACATTCCATCTGAAAAGAGCAGATTACACTTTCTTCTCAAGTGCACAGGGAACATTCTCCAGGATAGATCACATCTTGGGTCACAAATCAAGCCTTGGAAAATTTAAGGAAATTGAAATCATATCAAGCATGTGTTCTGACCACAATGCTATAAGCTTAGAAGTAAATTACAGGGGGAAAAAATGTAAAAAACACAAACACATGGAAGCTAAAGAATACGTTACTAAATAGCCAAGAGATCACTGAAGAAATCAAAGAGGAAATCAAAAAATACCTAGAGACAAATGAAAGTGAACATATGACAATCCAAAACCTATGGGATGCAGCAAAAGCACTTCTAAGAAGGAAGTTTATGGCAATACAATCCTACCTCAAGAAACAAGAAAAATCTCAAATAAACAATCTAACCTTACACCTAAAGGAACTAGAGAAAGAAGAACAAACAAAACCCAAAGTTAGTAGAAGGAAAGAAATCATAAAGATCAGGGCAGAAATAAATGAAATAGAAACAAAGAAAACAATAAGATCAATAAAAGTAAAAGCTAATTCTTTGAGAACATAAACAAAATTGATAAACCATTAGCCAGACTCATCAAGAAAAAGACGGAGAGGACTCAAATCAATAAAATTAGAAATGAAAAAGGAGAAGTTACAACAGACAGCGCAGAATACAAAGCATCATAAGAGACTACTACAAGCAACTCCATGCCAATAAAATAGAAAACGTGGAAGAAATAGGCAAATTCCTAGAAAGGTATAACCTTCCAAGACTGAACCAGGAAGAAATAGAAAATATGAACAGTCCAATCACAAGCACTGTAATTGGAACTGTGATTAAAAGTCTTCCAACAAACGAAAGTCCAGGACCAGATGGCTTCACAGGTGAATTCTATCAAACATTTAGAAAAGAGCTAACACCTATTCTTCTCAAACTCTTCCAAAAAATTGCAGACGAAGGAACACTCCCAAACTCATTCTACAAAGCCACCATCACCCTGATACCAGAACCAAAGATACTACAAAAACATAAAATTACAGACCAGTATCACTGATGAATATAGATGCAAAAATCTTCAACACAATACTAACAAAAAGAATCCAACAATACATTAAAGGGATCTTTCACCATGATCAAATGGGATTTATCTCAGGGATGCAAGGATTCTTCAATATATGCAAATCAATCAATGTGATACACCGTATTAACAAACTGAAGAATAAAGGTCATATGATCATCTCAACAGATGCAGAAAAAGCTTTGGACAAAATTCAACACAAATTTGGGCTTCACTGGTGGCGCAGTGGTTGAGAGTCCGCCTGCCGATAGAGGGGACACGGGTTCGTGTCCCGGTCTGGGAAGATCCCACATGCCGTGGAGCGGCTAGGCCCATGAGCCATGGCCGCTGAACCTGCGGTTCCGGAGCCTGTGCTCAGCAACGGGAGAGGCCACAACATTGAGAGACACACATACCGCAAAAAAAAAAAAAAAAATTCAACACAAATTTATGATAAAAACTCTCCATAAAGTGGGCATAGAGGGAACCTACCTCAAATTAATAAAGGCCATCTCTGACAAATTCACAGCAAACATCATTCTCAATGGCCAAAAACTGAAAACATTTCCTCTAAGATCAGTAAAAAGACAAGGACGTCTACTCTCGCCACTATTATACAACATAGTTTTGGAAGTCCTAGCCACAGCAATCAGAGAAGAAAAAGAAATAAAAAATATACAAATTGGAAAAGAAGAAGTAAAACTGTCACTGTTTGCAGATGACATGATACTATACATAGAAAATCCTAAAGGTGCCACCAGAAAACTACTAGAGCTAATCAATGAATTTGGTAAGGTTGCAAGTTACAAAATCAATGCACAAAAATCTCTTGCATCCCTATACACTAACAATGACAGATCAGAGAACTTAAGGAAACAATCCCATTCACCATTTCAACAAAAAGAATAAAATACCTAGGAATAAACCTACCTAAGGAGATAAAAGACCTGTATGCCAAAAACTATAAGACACTGATGAAAGAAATCAAAGATGACACAAACAGATGGAGATATATACCATCTTCTTGGATTGGAAGAATCAACATTGTGAAAATGACTATACTACCCAAAGCAATCTACAAATTTAATGCAATCCTTATCAAATTACCAATGGCAGGTTTTGCTTTTTTATTTTATATTTGTACAGAACTAGAACAAAAAATCTTAAAATTTGTATGGAGACACAAAAGACCCCAAATAGCCAAAGCAATCTTGAGGGGAAAAAATGGAGCTGGAGGAATCAGACTCCCTGACTTCAGACTATACTACAAAGCTACAGTAATCAAGACAGCATGGGACTGGCACAAAAACAGAAATATTGACCAATGGAAGAGGACAGAAAGCCCAGAGATAAACCCATGCACATACGGTCACCTTATCGTTGATAAAGGGGGCAAGGATATACAATGGAGAAAAGACAGTCTCTTCAATAAGTGGTGCTGGGAAAACTGGACAGCTACATGTAAAAGAATGAAATTAGAACACGCCCTAACACCATACACAAAAGTAAACTCAAAATGGATTAAAAACCTAAATGTAAGACTGGACACTATAAAACTCTTAGAGGAAAACATAGGAAGAACACTCTTTGACATAAATCACAGCAAGATCCTTTTTGATCCTCCTCCTAGAGAAATGGAAATAAAAGTAAAAATAAAGATGGGACCTAGTTAAATTTAAAAGCTTTTGCAGAGCAAAGGAAACTATAAACAAGATGAAAAGACAACCCTCAGAATGGGAGAAAATATTTGCAAACAAATTAATGGACAAAGGATTAATCTCCAAAATATATAAACAGCTCATGTAGCTCAATATTAAGAAAACAAACAACCCAATCCAAAATTGGGCAGACGACCTAAATGGACATTTCTCCAAAGAAGACATACAAATGTCCAAGAGGCACATGAAAAGATGCCCAACATCACTAATTATGAGAGAAATGCAAATCAAAACTACAATGAGGTATCACCTCACACTGGTTAGAATGGGCATCACCAGAAAATCTACAAACAACAAATGCTGGAGAGGGTGTTGAGAAAAGGGAACCCTCTTGCACTGTTGGTGGGAATGTAAGTTGATACAGCCATTATAAAGAACAGTATGGAGGTTCCTTAAAGAACCAAAAATAGAATTACCGTATGACCCAGCAATCCAACTACTGGGCATATACCCAGAGAAAATCATAATTCAAAAAGACGTGTGCACACCAATGTTCATTGCAGCACTATTTACAATAGCCAGGTCATGGAAGCAACCTAAATGCCCATTGACAGACGAATGGATAAAGAAGATATGGTACATATATACAATGTACTATTACTCAGCCATAAAAAGGAACAAAATTGGGTCATTTGTAGAGATGTGCATGGACCTAGAGACTGTCATACAGCGTGAACTAAGCCAGAAAGAGAAAAACACATATCGTATATTAACGCATATATGTGGAATCTAGAAAAATAGTACAGATCAACTGGTTTGCAAAGCAGAAATTGAGACACAGATGTAGAGAACAAACGTATGGACACCAAAGGGAGAAAGCTGGCAGGCGGGGGATGTGTTGGTGGGAAGAACTGGAAGATTGGGATTGACATATATATACTAATATGTATAAAATAGATAACTAATAAGAACCTGCTCTATAAATAAATTAATTAAATTTTTAAAAATACCCGAAGTAGTGAGACAAAAAAAAGCTTCCAGAATTAAAATAGGTAAGGGTTTACAGAAAAAAAGCAGTGTGATGAACACCAAAGCTATGATTTCTCAACCAGGCTTTCTCCAAAATGAGAATTTTTTTAAAAGACTTTATGTTTTTCAGCAGTTTTATGTTCACAGCAAAACTGAGAGAAAGGTAATGCAGAATTTTCCCATATCCCTCCTTCCTCCACATGTGCACAGCCTCCCTCATTATCAACATCCTTTTCCTTTTACCTATAGCACAAGAATCCAAACTATAACCCAAAGTTGGGAAGAGTTGAGGACGTGACGCTCTTTGATGGTATGTTGGGGAATGTCTTCCAACAAACATCATTCAAATTCCAATCCCCACACTTGAGAAATGGTTCCCCTTGTACAGACTTGATAATTTGCACTGTATAATACATGCTGAGCCATGTTCTTTGGAATCCCTTTATGAATTCCACAGACAACATTGCTACTGGACTCTCAGCCATAGTGTGAATTCCTAGACTTTGTCCTTTATTTTCCTACTGACCAGCTCCTATAGTTTTATCGAGGTTTTGTTTTTTGTTTTTGGAGTTTTTTCGGGGGGCCAGGGATGTTGTATTGTCTTTACTTATAAATAATTTCCCCAATTTTAGAAATATGATTCTGTTCACATAAATTTAACTTATCTGTACATCTTAATTGATTTTAAACCTTAATTGTATGTCTTTTTTAGACCATTCTGCTAAATTTTAATGTATAATTTCATATTTAAATTTTAATAAATACATTTAAAAATAAAATAATGTATAATTTCATATTTAAATTTTAATAAATACATTTAAAAATAAAATAAGTAAATATGTAAGGGAAATCCTTTGGATGTAAAATTTTGTATTGTTTCTGGCATGATTTCCTTATATAATGAAGCCATCTGTAGACATCTGGTTGATTTCTACATTTTTCTTAACAAAATAAAATCTTAAGAATATTTTTTGCACATCTGCAGAGTTCTTGTATTTCAGATTCAACTCTTCTGAATTGCAGAGAATTTGGTACATCATCAGAAAATATTCAAAGTGGGTAAAATTACTGCTTTGCAAGTAGGTGACTATAGTTTTGAAGAAATGTTGGTATTTGCATATGGGCCAGTTTGGAAGATCAAATTTTACCTGTTTTTTTTGTTTAATTTTTAGAAAATACAATATAAGTATTCAATTATTAGTTACATATTGTATGCACAGTTAAATAATTAAATTAATTGTTATGTGTCAGCATACACAAGAAAAGTAAAAAATAAGTGCTTATTTTGTGTAACATAACCTCAGCGGTCAGAGGATAGAGTGTCTATGTGGAAAATAGGTAAACTGTAAGTTTTCTTACCTTCTGCCTCTTGGTCATTAGGACTGCCATTACAGGCAAGGAAGAAGAAAATGAGATATGAAATTCATATTACTCAGCTTTTCTTCTAGCTCAGAGTTACAGTAAAAGGTGTAAGGGCCAAAAGAAAACTTGGTAAGAAAAACTTCCCATCTGAGATGAGAGTTGCCTTAGACTTCTCTTAGCCTGTTTCATGACCCCGTGTCTAACAATTCATCTGTATGATCTCTTGTATCCTATTACTAACATAATTTAAATATGGCTCTTTTGACAAATGGAGAAGTAGTATCTGTTTTCTTCATCCCAGTGTGAGTGAGTTCAAAAGTCAAATGTAACTGGCATAGCATCTGGTAAGAAACAGGGCTGCAAAGTAAGCAGTGTACTGAAAGGTGGGTACCAGATAACCATATGCAGGTTATAGGTAACCTGATTCAGGAAGTGACTGGAGACATTGTAGAAAGCTAATGGAGGACTGATCTGTGTGGGATATCCCATACCTACTCAAAAAGGAAGGAAGGAAAGAAGGGAAGAAGAAATAACTATTTCGATATTTTGGCTAGAGTATCTCCAGATCATTAGGGATTGTATTATTTCTTCAATAAGGACGTTTGAGTTGTGTGTAGTAAGCACTATTAGTCACTTTCCCTTTAGCTGCTACTCCATTACCTCCTTCTAACAGAACCTAATTATAATGTGTCCAGCCCCAGGCAATGTAAAACAGTTGGGCAAAGACAATCACGTTGCTCTGATCCTTTGACAGTCGATTTTCCAGGCTCCCTTTCTGCTATTGCTAGCCATGTGAACCATTCTCTGCAACGGGATGTTGCATGATCTCCTTGGATAGGGGTTTTCTTTAAGAAATGTTGTGTTCCTGAGAAAGAGACAGATAGGATAGGTACCTTTCTTCAATTTCTTACTGCTTTGATTGTAGAAATAATGCCTGTATATTCAGTAGCCATCCTGCACACACAAGGTAACAGATAGCAGACAAGTAGATAATGAGCTAAGTCCAGTGAAGCAGAAAAAGGAGCCCTGACACCTAAACTAGTGCTTGCAGCGTTTTATCTCAAGACTTTCATTGTAAGTGAAGTATTATTCAAGCACTGTGAGTTGCATATTCTGTCAACATATCCAGTTATACAACTGGATATGTTGTATATCATATATATTCTGGCATATATTCTGGCAGAATTATTTTTAAGTATGTATGTAGAACTCTTTGATTCCAAAATTTTACCCAGTTCTTCTTGGGTAATGTTGAGAGAACATAGTCATCCTCTATCTCTATTTGATTTACTTTGATTCATAATATCCAGTGAAATCATGAGATACTAATCAGTTTCTGGTCCTGTGCTTATGTCAAGTTCAGTTTAATTAAACATAGCTGTCTCCTCTGCACTATAAACTAGAATCTAGAATTCGTCTGTTTATTTGCCAAGAGAAACTTTTATGTTGATCTTTTTTATTAGAAAAAATAATAGTGTTTTGGTCTGTGAAAAATATTGAACATTACTTTTCTTGTGTCATGTGATTATAGTAATGCCTTTGTTAATACTGATGTAAATATTGCTTTGGAATTTTAAAAATATCAATTTTTTTTTCAGAAGAGGTATAATCAGGAATGCACCCTTAAATTTTGGCTGGCATCATAGCTAATCATAGAACCCCTTTAGAGATGAGCCCAGAAACATCATAAAACAAAGGAATAAACATGTATTCCAGCTCCATCCATGTTACCACAAGTGGTAGGATTTCCCCAAGGTTGAATAATATTCCACTGTATGTGTGTGTGTGTGTGTGTGTATATACATATATATACATACATATATATGTGTATGTACCATATACTGCATTTCTTCATTCATTCATTCGTTCATGGACACTTAGATTGTTTCCATACTTTAGCTATTGTAAGTAATGCTGCAGTGAATATGGGAGTACAAATACGTTTTTGAGGTAATGATTTTTTTTGTCCTTTGGGTGTATACCTAGAAGTGGGAATGCTGATTCATATGGTAGTTCTATTTTTAATTTCTTGAGGAACCTCCATACTCTTTCCTGAGGTAGCTATACCAGTTTACATTCCCACCAACAGTGTACAAAGTTTCTCTTTTCTCCAATCCTTGCCAGAATTTGATATCTCTTGTCTTTTTGATAATAGCCATTTTAACAGGTGTGAGGTGATATCTCACTGTGGTTTTGATTTGCATTCTCCTCATAATTAGTGAGGTTGAGCATCTTTTCATGTACCTCCTGGCCATTTGTATGTCTTCTTTGGGAAAATGTCTATTTAGATCTTTTGCCCATTTTTAATCAGGGTATTTGTTGGTTTGCTACTGAGTTAAATGTAATCATTGTGTATTTTGATTGTTAACCCCTTTTTGTATATGTGGTGTGCAAATATTTTTCCCATTCGATAGGCTGCTTTTTCATTTTGTTGATGGTTTCCTTCACTATGCAGAGGCCTTTTAGTTTGATGTAACTTCACGTGCTTATTTTTGCTTTTATTACCTTTGCTTTTGGTGTTAAATTCAAGACCAATGTCAAGGATTTATCCATAGGGTTTTTTTCTAGGAGATTTATGGTTTCAAATCCTCAGGAAGAAGTTGAGAGTTGGGGGTTCCCTCCCAGTCATATGGCACTACGCTGGGAGTGGGTTTTATGGCAAGAGTGTGTCTCAGCCTTTCCTACCTGTTTCAATGTGGATATTTTCTCATTCACCCTGTTAAAAGATCAACTGAAGTATATACAAAATTTTAAGAGTTTATTTGAGCAAACATTGATTCAAGTTAGCACCAAATGGGAAGTGATTAGGAACGCTCCACTTACAGGAGCTAGCTGCAAGACTTTTTATAGCGAAAACTCAGAAGCAAAACAAGGAAATTGATTGGCTGTAGCATAAGTGATCATCGTTTTTGTGTGAAAGCTTAGTTGGCTGTTTGTGAATGGTCGTCCTTAGGTTTTGATTTCTTAACCTTGTGGTATTTACAGGCTTAGGTTTTGTTGTGCTTAAGTAGGCTGCTAAGGCATTAAAGCCACCTCAGTCTAAATATCTCTTTGTTAATTAAACAACCCAGTGTGTAGAGTCCCTCAGCTAGCTTCTGGATCTCTTTCAGAGGGAATTACTCCTTGTGTGGCTGCATATTCCATGTGTCTGTGGGAACAGGGGAGCTCAGGAGCCTCCTAGGTCACCATTTTAGCTGACCTCCACTCTAATTATTTTTTTACTTATAATGTTGCTGGTTTTGGTTTGCTATACTTATTTGTTTCTGTTTTTGTCAATAATCATAAGAGATATTGGTCTACAGTTTTCTTGTGATATCTTTGTCTAAGTTTTATATCAGAATAATATTGACATAGAATGAATGAGTCATAATGTGTCCCCTCTTCTTCTATTTTTTGGAAGAGTTTGTAAGGAATAGATATTCGTTCTTCTTTATACTTTTTTTTTTTTTTAATATTTGGTAGAATTCAGTGGTGAAGCCATCTGGCCCTGAGGTTTTCTTTATGGGTAGCTGTTTTTTATTACTAATATATTTCCTTAATTGTTACACATCCATTCAGATTTTCTATATTTTTCTTGAGTCAGTTATAGTAGTTTGTGTCTTTCTAAGAATTCTTTTTGTTTGTTTCATTCAGGTTGTAGAACATATTGTAGACATATAATTGTTCTTAGTATTCCTTCATAATCCTGTTTATTTCTGTAAGGTCAGCGGTAACAGACTCTCCTTTATTTCTGATTGTAGTAATTTGTGTCTTAGCTCTTTTTTTTTTCTTGGTCAATCTAGTAAAAGTTTGTTAATTTTGTTGGTGTTTTCAAAGAGTCTGTTCTTGGGGCTTCCCTGGTGGTCCAGTGGTTAAGACTCCATGCTCCCCATGCAGGGAGTGCAGGTTCGATCCCTGATCGGGGAACTAAAATCCCACATGCCACATGGCACGGCCTAAAACAAAAACAAAACAAACAAACAAGCAAAGAGTCAGTTCTTGGTCTTATTGATCTGTATTGCTTTTCTATTCTCCATTTCCTTAATTTCCACTCTAATCTTTACTCTCTCTTTCTGCATGCTTCATGTTTAGTTTTCTCTTCTTTTACCAATATCTTTTACCAATGCCTTATTGGAAGGTTAAGTTAGTAATTTGAAATATCTCATCTTCTTTTAAAATAGCCATTTAGAAGCTAAAAATTTCCCTCTAAGCACTGCTATAGCTGTGTCCCATAAGTTTTGATATATTGTGTTTTCATTTTCATTCCTCTCAAGGTATTTTTAAATTTCTTTTTTGATTATTTTTTTTAACAGATCATGTTTTTGGTGTCAGTTCTTTGCCTAGATCTCAAAGATTTCACTTTTAATGATGAAATCACTATATTTAAAGTCAGTTTCTTGCATATAGTTGGGTCACGTGCTTTAGTTCGTTTTGCCAGTCTGTTTTTTAACTGGTGTATTTAGACCATATACATTTTATTGTATGTATTGATGTGTTTGAATTTGTCCATTTTTGTTTATTTTTATGTTTACTGTTCTCTCTATATTCCTTTATCTTTTTTATTTTTCCTGCCTTGTGTGCGTTATTTGAATATTGTTTATAATCCTATTTTAATCTATTTATAGTGTTTCTAAATGAATATCTTTATGTGGTTTTTCAGTGGTTGTTCTAGGAATTAAGTAATACATACATTATTCTTTACAGTGTACTGGTGTCATAATTTTATGAGTTTGAGCAAAATACCTCCCTTTATGACTCTTTATCCTTTCTCATATATAATATAATTATCTTAACTGTTTCCTCTACATTTATTTAGAACCACATCAGACTGTTATACTTAAAACCCAGTCTTGGATATGTAAGGCAAAAACAAACCAACCAACCAACCATACAAGCAAACAAAAAACAAAACTAGAGAACACACCATTATGCTGTCCTTGGCTCTTGAGGTCTTTCGCCTGTTGGTCTTCTCTCTGCTTTGTCTTCTTAGAATTGTTTTACATATAATATCCAGAGTTTGTAGTTGTACTTAGCAAAGGAAATAGGGAAAAGTACATACACTGTATCTTCTCATAAGCAGAAGTCTCAGTTCATTTATTTTTAATCACAGCAGTGCTCTGTTATACAGACAGACCACCATTTGGTTATTACCCAGTTGATTTTTGTTGCTTCCAGTTTTTGACATATATGAATAAAGCCATATTAAACATATGATACAAGTTATTTTATGAAAATAATAAGTTTTTATTCTATTTTGGTAAATACCAAAATACCATTTTTTGCTCCCATCAACAATGTATTATAGTTCCAGTTGTTACATACTCTTATTTTTAGCACTTCCTACTTTCAGTTTTATTGATAGAACTTTTCCTGTACAATAGATGTGGCAAATTGCTTATCAAAGATATTTACACATACATATGCATCCTGGAAAGAAATTTTGAAATTGGGTATTAATTCCCCCCTCCAAGATTATGATATGGCTTTATATTTGTTTAGATCATATACTGTTATCTATTTAGAGTACTACAATTTTCATTATAGGGACTCTATATTTACAAATTTATTCCCATTTCCACTTGTAGGAATTTATACTTAGAGTAGAATAGAACTATATGTTATTAACACCTCTTGTATTTAGCTGTTTTAACTGGATTAGAATACATATTATTAATTCTGATAGGTGTATTTTACTAGGGTCTTGAGTTTTATAAATTATATTCATATTACAGCAAAAATATCTTAAAATTATTTTTTATGTTATGTCAATCTTTTTTCTCATTTCTTTTTCCAAAGTCTTCACATCTTTAACAATAACATGAGTGGACAGCTCTGTATGTTACTGATTTCAATTTAAAGAATGTTGAGGGTTAGAATAATATTTACTGTTTTTTTAAATTATATGTATTTTGTTTCCTCTTATTTCTATTTTACCTACACTTTCAAAAATCAACTTTATTAAGGTATAACTTATGTATAATAAATTGTACCCATATAAGGTTACAATGTGATGAGTTTTGACAGATATACATACAGACATAAAACCGCATAAAACCACCACAGTAAATGTGCCGAATTTTTCCTGGGCCCTCAAAAATGTCTTCTTGCCTCTGCAGGCAATCCTGCCCTCTCTGTGCAGCTCCCAGGCAATTATATATCTGACTTCTGTCACTTTAGATTACTTTGTATTTCCTGAAGATGTGCATTGAAATATGAAGTGCTCATTTGTATCTAGCTTTTTTCACTAGCATAGTGTTTTGAGCAACATCGATATTGTTTCATATACCATTGGTTTATTAATTTTTATTGTTAATAAGTATTCAAGTGCATTATCCATTAACCTGTTGATGTGCTTTCATCTTGATTCCTATTTCTGAATATTACAAATAAAATTGCTATAAACATTTGTGTACAAGTCTTCTTGCACATATTTTGTGACATGTATCATTAAGTGTCTCATGGTTTTGAGGCTTCTAAAATAATACAACTTTTATAACTTTTTTTGATAGTACATAGAGATACAATCAATTTTTGAAGAATTATTTTATTTTACATCTTTATTGGAGTATAATTGCTTTATAATGTTTTGTTAGTTTCTGCTGTATAACAAAGTGAATCAGCTCTATGTATACATATATCCCCGTATCCCCTCCCTCTTGAGCCTCCCTTCCACCCTCCCTATCCCACCCATCTAGGTGGTCACAAAGCACCGAGAGCTGATCTCCCTGTGCTATGTGGCTACTTCCCACTAGCTATCTATTTTACATTTGGTAGTGTATATATGTCAATGCTACTCTCTCACTTCGTCCCAGCTTCCCCTCTCTCCAACCCCCGCCATGACCTCAAGTCCATTCTCTACATCTGTGTCTTGTGTCTTTATTCCTGTCCTGCCACTAGGTTCATCAGAACGTTTTTTTTTTTTTTAGATTCTATATATATGTGTTAGCATATGGTATTTGTTTTTCTCTTTCTTACTTCACTATGTATGACAGACTCTATGTCCATCCACCTCTCTATAAATAACTCAATTTCATTTTGAAGAATGATTTTAAGTATTGCTATCTTGTTCAACAAGCTTAATAATAATTCTAGTAGTTTTTTGATAATAGATTCCTTAAAATTTTCAACTTAAACAAATTTACTACTGCCACAAAAAAAGAAAATTTACTTCTTCTTTTCCCAATTGACATGTCTTTTACTTGTTTTTTGTTTTTTCTTTTGTGCTTTACTGCACTGTTTAGAATCCATACAATGATGTTGAACATCAGTGGCAAGTGTTGAAATCTTTACCTTGTTTAAGACATTGGATAGAAAGCATTCAATATTTTGCCATTACAATGCTAGTTTGGGGTTTTACTTAGATGATCTTTTTAGCTTGATGAAGTTTCTATTCTTAGTTTGCAGGAATGAGTGTTGAATTTTATTAAATGCTTTTTGTGCATAAAGGAAATAATTATTCATTCACCTTGATTCTGTTTATATGGTGAAATGTTAAATAAATCTTTGATTCTCAGAATTGACCTCATCTGGTCCAGAGATAGTATAATTTTTATATTATAGGATTTAATTTGCTATCCAACAATATAAAAAAATATACTACCTCTGTCCCAAATGAGGTCTATCCTGAGAATCAAAGGTTTATTTAACTTTATTAAGGATATCTACATGTATGCTCTTGAGGGATATTTGTCTTTAATATATTTAGATTTTTAGTTTAGAATGGGTGCTAGGTTTTACTTGTCCTTTTGACATATTTCAATATGAGTTTTTTTCTTTTGGCATAAATTACATCATAGTTTTTTGGTGTCACTTTATTACTTCTTTCTTACATCACTGGATTCTGTTTGCTAACCATTTCTTTCTAATTAAGATTAAAAATGAGTGTCCTTTTGTGACCTTAATTTTGTCAGGTTTTGATATTAAAGGTAATTTTGCTATGTAAGTTAACTGAAGGGATTTTTTTCTTCTTTAGTAATTGAGATATTTAAAGCTAAAATTTTGTTATCTAAATATAATTTGCTATGTCACATAGATTTAGTTACTACCTCTTTTCTTTTTTTCATTTTCTTGTCATTGTAAATTTTTCTTTTGATTTCCCCTTTGTTGCAAAAGTAATTGTGTAGTGTCTTTCTAAATAATTAGTTGTGAATTAATTGAATTGATTACATTTTATTCATAATTTCTAAATATATTTTCTCACAACTACACTGTGTTGCTTATAAAATTGCACACATTTAAACTTTATAAATATGTGCTTTATGTTTAACACAGCTCATTTTTTGCAGGAGTTTTATGTACACATAACAAAGAATGTATATTTCCTCTTTAAATGACAAAAGATTTCCTTATATGTATATGTTAAATTAAGATTATTAATTATATTATTCACCCTATCTGCATTTCAACTCTTTTTTTTTTTCATTGACCAGATGTATTGAAATTTCAGCAGGGAATTTAGAAGTTACAGAATTTTTACCAAGTCGTGTTCAGGTAATGTGCATTTTCTAATCAATCCAGCCTGGAACTTGATAAACCCCTTTAGTATGCAGGCTCAAATCTTTATTCAGAGAGGGGAAATTTTCTTCTATACCATGTCTAAATATTGGCTCTTCTTCACCTGTTTCTATTTATTCTGACGTTATACATGCATTTTCGTTCATTTGTGCCTTTTACTCATGTGTCTCACCATTTCTTTCATGATTTTCATTTCATTGCTTTGCTTTGAAATATTTCTTGCTCTTGATCTTCCTGGTCACTAGTGAAGGACTCATTTTCTTGAATTCATGTAATCACTTTGTTTTATTCTTCAAAAAAATTTTATCTTCAGAAAGTCTGAAAAACTGGGTCACTTAGTCACAAGGAGAATATGGTTTTTGCTTTATTCAATAATTTTAAAGCAGTTTTTATACATAAATGTTCTTCTAAGAGCTAAGGATAAAAATATAATAGGTAATGAAATACTGATAGATTTTTGTGAGTGCCTAGATAAATGAGGAGGCTGTACATATCTCAGGACTTAAAATACTTAAAAGGCAAAAAGAAACAATCCATGTAAAAATCTACAGAAATTTTGTGAAATCTGGCATTTTGTGATGAGATAACAAAATGCAAAAAGCCTAGAGGCTTTTTGTTCATAAATTTCTACAAGGCCAAGTTTGGGAATGATGGCTTTGTCATCACATGGAATAGGGCTGAGTTTCCCTCACTTATTCTTTAAGGGTCATTGGAAAGAAAAGTTTCCAGAGCATGCTCATACCACTATCTAATGCCATGATTATTAGACTTTAGTCTGGATATATATTTTTTTCACATGTGAATATCCTCAGTGTCATCATTAGTCTATGTTAGTGCTGTTTAGTGCATGGGTTGGTTACTGAGAAATGTATTTATTTTGGAAAAAAAATTCCAGCCTACAAAATTACCAGTGCTTATGAAAGAGTAATGTACTTTTTCTTATTGATGATTTTTTAAAGACCTTTAAAATAGTTTTATCTGCTCAATAATGTGGAGAAATATTTGTTTAATTTTTCAGAGATTATGATATTTAAAACCTTACTGAACATAAACTCCTTGTCAGAATGGTATTAAAGCACATAGTATAAGAGAAACATTATTGAAGTGAACATTAGGAAGAAAATAACAAAAATGACACATTGAGAACTCAAACGCTCTATTCTCACACAAATCACACCTGACATCAAAACTTTTCTTTAATTAGTTAAATTTATCTAATTCCGCACACAAAAGAGACTGAAGCACTGAATTTAATATATATTTACTTGTTTCAGCAATATGATATGATATAACTTTGTGATTAAAACAGAGCCTCCAGTCATACAGTGGAAATCAATAATGTGGAATTAAAGATATTGAAAAATCTGGTACAATTTCCCATCTCTTTAAAGAAAAACCTTTTTATTCCCCAGTGAGTCATGAACAACACAGACTAAGTCTACTGACACATTCTGATACACAAGATATAGAAGAGCAAAGTATCTAGAGCTCATTTAAACAGAACAGATTACTAATTTATTCAGACTCTCCATTTTTACATTTTTATCGCTTGTAGCCAAGTGAGCTTTGTGCAATTTTTGTCCAAAGACCTCGTTATAAAATCTTTCCTGCCCTTTCCCTGCCAACTAGGCATTGAATGTTACTGAGGACATTAAGATAATCCCTGTATTATATGTTCCTTTGATGGTTTAGGACCATCCCACATAAAATATTCAATATATATTCTAATATACTAAATTATATAGATGATAAAATGAAACAGAAGTGGGTAGCATTTGGCTTTGCTCTACTTTTGTGTGAAAATATCTTGAAGAATTTATCTTCTATTTTATTACTACCTTTTGGCAGTATACCATTTAATTTGAAGAATTTTACAGTTAAAATATCCCTGGAAATTATATACTCTAACCTACTCAAAGTACTCAAAGTAGTCTTACCAATAAGAGAGACTTTCTATAGAGGATCATCCATCTTATGCTTGATTACATCACAGAACAGGTCATTTCTGCAAGAAGCAGCTCAAGTTTTAGATAAATCATTCTTATAATCAACTGTAGTATTTTTTACTGGAACTTTTTTTTTTATCACAATTCTGTTCTCTTGATCAATAGAAAACAAATTAATGTAGTCCTTTTTCTTCATGGCATCCTTACAGATCTTTGTAGACAGATACCAGTTCTTTCAAAGTTCATCTATAATGGTAATTCTTCCTTGTCCTTTTAGTTATCTCACTTGATGTTAAGAACACTCCCTGTTCTGTTAACTTTCTGTGAATGCAATCTATCATATGAAAGCCTCACTTAAAATATTGTATCAGGAACTGAGCATATTATTCCATGTATAATTTAGTCAAGACAGGAATTATTTCCAGTAATTTGAACAATTTGCCACTTTTAATACAGTTTATCATACTGTTTGCATTTTGAACATTTTTGCAGTCATGGAAGACTTGGTGCTTATAGTGAGTGACGGCATGGTTGTTAATACTACCATGTTCTTTGCACACGAAACGCTATTTAGAAAAATTTCCTGACTTCTTTTAGACTCAAGTAAAAAAATCACCGTTTATTATTGCCAATTTTTTTCTTGAGTCTGTTTACCATTTCAAGCCAATCTGTGATCAAATCATGTAATATACTTCTCTTAATTTCTATCTCCCTATCCTCTTCTTTCCCCCTTCACATTCTAAGTGGTTTTACTGGGGCTGTCAATCACACAGTCCCACTCTTCTGCCATAGAAGTCTTTGTTTCTTGGAATTCTGAGTCTTGAGCTGAGACAAAAAGGCATATAAAGCTGTTGGAACCTTGTTATCTGGTGACAGGAACACATAAGATTGTCTCAGAGCTCCATCTTCTGTGATCTCCTTTGCCTCTTGGTTGCCATTCCTCTTACTCAGCTGTTCTTGCAGTTCTGTGAGATAGCACATGTTCCTCCAATCATTTCATTCCTTGCTCAACTTTATTCAGTGCTGATCTAATTGCTTACGACCAAGCATTCTAATTGTTTCATACAATTCTCAATTTTGCATCCACCATAATTTTGATTATTAAAATTAGATTATTAAAAATTTTTAAACTTTGCATCCATCATAGATTAGAGCATATTCATTAGCTGTTTATGTAGGCTTTTTCTTTTTTCTGAGAACTGCATAGTCATTTACACAAACAAGGTGATTTGCTTCCTGGGAATAAAATTTAAGGGATAATGATTAGGAAAACTGCTTCAAAAATGTGCAGACAATAAGAAAGATGTGAAAAAATATTTAAAGAATAGATTTCTTATACTTACATTTAAAACTCTCAGCATTTTATAAATTTACATTTTAAAACCTAATAGGCACAAACAGTTTGGCATGTGTATGTGTATGCACATATGTGCATGCATATATTCTTTATTATACTACATATAATTTACTTTATATTATTTATTTTCTTTTAAGAACTTTTAGAAGATAGTTTTCTATGCTTAATAACATGGATAGGTATTTGTTTAATAAATTGTTCAGCGATTATGACACTTAAAACCTTACTGGACATGAACTCCCTGTCAGAATTACATTAAAGCACATGCTATTAGAGCAAATATTATTAAAGAAAATGAACATAAGGAAGAAATACGACAAGAATAACACATTGCAGAGTTAGAAGATATTCTATCAACATTTTGGAGTGAGAGTGAAAATTATATGAATTTAATAAATTAAATAAATAAAAATGTGTAGAAAATCAATTTCTATTGTGCTTATGTATGCAACATCCATAAATGCATTTTAAAACCTATATAATCATATCTTTAGAAGTCTTGGGGAAAAAGTGAGTAATGAATGAAAAAACAGATATGTAGAGAGCGTATTTCTCTTGTCCGTCAAGTGGAAGTTTAAACCTACCTTTTGTTTTTAGGTATAAAAGAGAATTTGCTCTACTCTACATCCCTTTACACAGATGTTTTGAAAATAGGCAAGACCATGAACATTTAATTCACTTTTCAATAGTGAATGCTGAAATAAAACAAATGGCAGTGAGTTCATGTTTCCCTCATTTAGCAAATTTTTTTATTAAAGTTAAGTTACAGATATTTGTAAAAACTTTAAGGTAATTTCCAAACTTAAGCTTCTATGATCTGGAAGCTTACAAATATCGGAACAAATTCTCGAATACTACTTATGGTATTAAGGCACATTGCAACTTAGTCTCTAACATTCTCAGTGGAAAACTGAGTCAAAATACAGCATTTTATTTTTCTTTTAAAGTAATGTCTGAGTTTTTGTAATATTAAAAATTAAAGCATCTTAAAATAATTTTTTCATAGTAATCCTGACAGTGCTGTTCAAGAGAAAAAAGAACTTAGAGAACTATGAATTCTGTGTTTCCTTTAAAAATAGAAGGCTTTGACTGAAAAACCCCTTAAGGTACATTAAAATAAATTTTACAATCAGTCCTACATATTTTAAAAATTATGCCATTTAAAAATAAATTACCATCTTTTCAGAGAGACAGTTACTCATTTTTTCCAGGAAAGCAAACACAGGATTTCTGGATAAGAGATCCAGCTTATTATTTATAGCAGTAACAGCAATTTTCCTTGACTAATCCTGCTCGAGGGAATGTGTCAAGTGCAGATATCAGTTGCGTATACATAGATCTGTACTCCATAAGAGGAATCCCATAATCATGAATCTGGAAACTTACATAGGAGCTTGACAGCAACACAGTTCCCTTCACATCCTGAGAGAAGGAGAGAAATCTTGCACCGTTGACCCTTGAACAATGTAGGGGTTAGGAGCACGACCCCTCCCATAGTCAAAAATCCTTGTATAACTTTACAGTTGTCCCTGTGTATCTGAGATTCCACATCAGCAGATTCAACCAACCACAGATTGTGTAGTACATATTTATTGAAAACAATCCACATATAAGTGGACCCACGCAGTTCAAACCCACACTGTTCAAGCGTCAACTGTATTTCTAGTGCAAATAAATTCTATCTGGTCAGAAAGGGAGGAAGGCTCATATGAAGAATACAAGCATTTGACTCAGGAGAAAATAAGTTTTCTTACTCTTTGAATGGAGCCAGGAGACTCTACCATAAAAGAGACCAGCTGTCTATTTATAATGTTATAACTGTTCATTATAATGTTATCTATATGTTTTAGTTTCTGTAAATGTTTTTACATTTTATTAGACTAAAAGAGTATCATTATGAATATTTTGGTAAGAGAATTTTATTAAGTTTTATCAAATTATTCTTTTTTGCTTGAGATAGTTAAGTAATATTTATATTATATAAATACAAAATAAATATCAAATGAAAGAAATTAGAATATATAACTGAGGTAAGGATGTGAAAAGGCATTGTTATGAGACTATAAAAACCAGTATATCTATGTATTGTTTCTTCTTTCTTTCTTTTGTTTTTCACTTTAGTACAGTGACACTTAACACTAAATTTCATTTTTCACTATATTATACTTCATTGGTTCAGGATTCCTTTCTTGTAATCACAAAAATTACATACCTGTTTCCACAGTGGACAATTTTATTAGGCATGATTAATACAAATTTGAGTTGTAATTTTGAGATTGCATATAAATACAAGAGGAATAATTAACTTATTAAAAGCAAGCTTAATATCAGTTGTGTTTTTCCTTACAAGTCTAGATATAGAATATATCATCTTTTATAAAATTACTATGCATTCAATAAAATGACTGTTCATTCTAGTAAAGTAGTAATGACTTCTTGCATGAAATAAGCTCAGGTGAAAATTTACCGTAATCAAGAATTTAATGCTGTATCATCATTTCCACAGAACAAATATACTAAAATATCTTCCATCAGGTTAAGAAAACATATGGTTTTCTATTTACAACAATTGGTGCAATTTATAGAGAAAATTGAAATGTACAAGCAGATAATATAAGGTCACAAAGCATTTTATTGAATTAGAAGTAAAAAACTATGCTTTAGAAAAACAGCTACCTCAAAATTTAGAATAATGAAGTTATATTTCAAAGTAACTTAAATTGAGGCCCGATATACTATGTAAATAATTACAAATATATAAATGGTAGTATTTCTAAGATCTCTGAGGTTATAGACTGAAGTGTAAATATCTATCACGATTCGATAAATTTATTACTGCTGTGGAAAATTTTTTTAACTCATAATTCATAGTCTTTTCACATTATCCTTTTTTTTCTTCACATCTTTATTGGAGTATAAATGCTTTACAATGTGACGTTAGTTTCTGCTGTATAACAAAGTGAATCAGCTATATATATACATATATACCCATATCCCCTCCCTCCCTCCCACGCCTATCCATCTAGGTCGTCACAAAGCATCGAGTTGACCTCCTAGCAGCTTCCCACTAGCCATTCATTTTACATTTAGTAGTGTGTATATGTTAATGCGACTCTCTCACTTCATCCCAGCTTTCCCTTCCCCGCTGTGCCCTCAAGTCCATTCTCTATATCTGTGTCTTTATTCCTGCCCTGCCACTAGATTCATCAGTACTGCTTTTTAAAATTCTATATATATGTATACATTAGCATACGGTATTTGTTTTTCTCTTTCTGACTTACTTCACTCTGTATGACAAACTCTAGGTCCATCCACCTCACTACAAATAACTCAATTTCATGTCTTCTTATGGCTGAGTAATATTCCATTGTATATATGTGCCACATCTTCTTTATCCATTCATCTGTTGATGGACACTTAGGTTGCTTCCATGTCCTGGCTATTGTAAATAGTGCTGCAATGAACATTGTGGTACATGTATATTTTGACTTATGGTTTTCTCAGGGTATATGCCCACTAGTGGGATTGCTGGGTCATATGGTAGGTCTCTTTTTAGTTTTTTAAGGAACCTCCATACTGTTCTCCATACTGGCTGTATCAATTTACATTCCCACCAACAGTGCAAGAGGGTTCCCTTTTCTCCACACCCTCTCCAGCATTTATTGTTTGTAGATTTTTTGATGATGGCCATCCTGACCGGTGTGAGGTGATACCTCATTGTGGTTTTGACTTGCATTTCTCTAATGATTAGTGATGTTGAGCATCTTTTGATGTATTTGTTCGCCATCTATATGTCTTCTTTGGAGAAATGTCTATTTATGTCTTCCACCATTTTTGGATTGAGTTGTTTGTTTTTGTGATATTGAGCTGCATGAGCTGCTTGTATATTTTGAAGATTAATCCTTTGTCAGTTGCTTTGTTTGCAAATATTTTCTCCCATTCTGAGGGTGGTCTTTTCGTCCTGTTTATGGTTTCCTTTGCTGCGCAAAAGATTTTAAGTTTCATTAGGTCCCATGTGTTTGTTTTTGTTTTTATTTCCCTTATTCTAGGAGGTGGGTCAAAAAGGATCTTGCTGTGATTTATGTCATAGAGTGTTCTGCCTGTGTTTTCCTCTAAGTTTTATACTGTCTGGCCTTACATTTAGGTCTTTATTCCAGTTTGAGTTTATTTTTGTGTATGGTGTTAGGGTGTGTTCTAATTTCATTCTTTTACATGTATCTATCCATTCTTCCCAGCACCACCTATTGAAGAGGCTGTCTTTTCTCAATTGTATATTCTTGCCTCCTTTGTCAAAGATAAGGTGGCCATATGTGCGTGGGTTTATCTCTGGGCTTTCTATCCTGTTCTGTTGATCTATCTTTCCATTTTTGTGCCAGTACCATACTGTCTTGATTACTGTGGCTTTGTAGTATAGTCTGAAGTCAGGGAGCCTGATTTCTCCAGCTCCATTTTTCTTTCTTAAGATTGCTTTGTCTATTCGGGGTCTTTTGTGTTTCCATACAAATTGTGAAATTTTTTATTCTAGTTCTGTGAACAATGCCATTGGTAGTTTGATAGTGATTGCATTAAATCTGTAGATTGCTTTGGGTAGTATAGTCATTTTCACAGTATAGATTCTTCCAATCCAAGAAGGTGGTATATCTCTCCATCTGTTTGTATCATCTTTAATTTCTTTCATCAGTGTCTTATAGTTTTCTGCATAAAAGTTTTTTGTCTCCTTAGGTAGGTTTATTCCTAGGTATTTTGTTCTTTTTGTTACAGTGGTAAATGGGAGTGTTTCTTTAATTTCTCTTTCTGATTTTTAGTTGTTGGTGTATACAAAT
This sequence comes from Globicephala melas, assembly GCF_963455315.2. Classification (NCBI taxonomy): domain Eukaryota; kingdom Metazoa; phylum Chordata; class Mammalia; order Artiodactyla; family Delphinidae; genus Globicephala; species Globicephala melas. The sequence goes on from NC_083325.1 coordinate 42,729,454, forward strand.
GCCAGAAATTTCTGTGTATTAATTTTGTATCCTACAACTTTACCAAATACATTGATTAGTTCTAGTAGTTTTCTGGTGGCATCTTTAGCATTTTCTATGTACACTACCATGTCATCTGCAAACAGTTGACAGTTTTACTTCTTTTCCAATTTGTATTTCTTTTTCTTCTCTGATTAATGTGACAAGGACTTCAAAAACTATGTTGAATAATAGTGGTGAGAGTGGACATCCTTGTCTTGTTCCTGATCTTAGCGGAAATGCTTTCAGTTTTTCACCATTGAGAATGATGTTTGCTGTAGGTTTGTCATATATGGCTTTTATTTTGTTGAGGTAGGTTCCCTCTATGCCCACTTTATGGAGAATTTTTATCATAAATTTGTGTTGAATTTTGTCCAAAGCTTTTCTGCATGTATTGAGATGATCATATTGTTTTTATTCTTTAATTTGTTAATATGGTATATCACATTGATTGTTTTGAGTTTATTGAAGAATCCTTGCATCCCTGGGATAAATCCCACTTGATCATGGTGTATGATCCTTTAATGTGTTGTTGGATTCTGTTTGCTAGTATTTTGTTGAGGATTTTTGCATCTATGTTTATCAGTGATATTGGTCTATAATTTTCTTTTTTTGTGATATCTTTGTTTGGTTTTGATATCAGGGTGATGCTGACCTCACCAAGTAGAACAAGTCTGGGAGTGTTCCTCCTAACACAAATTTTTGGAAGAGTTTGAGAAGGATAGGTGTTAATTCTTCTCTAAATGTTTGATAGAATTCCCCTGTGTAGCCAACTGGTCCTGGACTTTTGTTTGTTGGAAGATTTTTAATTACAATTTCATTACCTGTGATTGGTCTGTTTATATTTTCTAATTCTTCCTGATTCAATCTTGGAAAGTTGTACTTTTCCAAGAATTTTTCCATTTCTTCCAGGTCATCCATTTTATTGACATATAGTTGCTTGTAGTAGACTCTTACGATCTTTTTTATTTCTGTGGTGTGAGTTGTAATCTCTCCTTTTTCATTTCTAATTTTATTGATTTGAGTCCTCTCCCTTTATTTCTTGATGAGTCTGGCTAAAGGTTTATCAATTTTGTTTATCTTCTCAAAGAACCAACTTTTAGTTTTATTGATCTTTGCTATTGTTTTCCTTGTTTCTATTTCATTTATCTCTGCTCTGATCTTTATGATTTCTTTCCTTCTACTAACTTTGGGTTTTCTTTGTTTTTCTTTTTCTAGTTGCTTTAGGTGTAAGTTTCGATTGTTTATTTGAGATTTTTCTTGTTTCTTGAGGTGAGCTTGAATTGCTGTGAACTTCCTTCTTAGAGCTGCTTTTGCTGTGTTCCATAGGTTTGGGATCATCATGCTTTCATTGTCATTTGCTTCTAGGTATTTTTTGATTTCTTCTTTGATTTCTTCAGTGATCTCTTGATTATTTAGTAATGTATTCTTTAGCCTCCATGTTTTTTGTGTTTTTTACATTTTTTCCCTGTAACTGATTTCTAATCTCCTATCTTTGTGGTTAGAAAAGATGCTTGATACGATTTCAATTTTCTTAAATTCTCCAAGGCTTGATTTGTGACCCAAGTTGTGATTTATTCTGGAGAATGTTCCATGTGTACTTGAGAAGAAAGTGTATTCTTCTGCTTTCAGGTGGAATATCCTAAAAATATCAATAAAGTCTATCTGGTCTATTGTGTCATTTAAAGCTTCTTCTTCCTTATTTATTTTCTATCTGGATGATCTGTCTATTGGTTTAAGTGGGGTGTTAATGTCCCCTACTATTATTGTGTTAGTGTCGATTTCTCCTTTTATGGCTGTTAGCATTTGCCTTATGTCTTGAGGTGCTCCTATGTTGGGTGCATAAATATTTATAACTGTTATGTTTTCTTCTTGGATTGATCCTTTGATCATTATATAGTGTCCCTCCTTATCTCTTGTAGCAGTCTTTATTTTAAAGTGTATTTTATCTGATATGAGTATTACTACTCCAGCTTTCTTTTCATTTCCATTTGCATGGAATATCTTTTTCCATCCCCTCACTTGCAGTCTGTATGTGTCCCTAGGTCTGAAGTGTGTTTCTTGTAGACAACTTATATAACGGTCTTGTTTTTGTATCCATTCAGCCAGTCTGTGTCTTTTGGTTAGAGCATTTAATCCATTTACATTCATGGTGATTATCGATATGTATTATCAATACGTATTGATAATAATGTTCCTCTTATCATTTTCTTAATTGATTTGGGTGTGTTTTCGTGGGTCTTTTTCTTCTCTTACGTTTTCCGCTTAGAGAAGTTCCATTAGCATTTGTTGTAAAGCTGGTTTGGTGGTGCTGAATTCTCGTAGCTTTTGCTTGTCTGTAAAGCTTTTGATTTCTCCATCGAATCTGAATAAGATCCATGCTGGATAGAGTAATCTTGGTTGTAGGTTTTTCTCTTTCATCATTTTAAATATGTCCTGCCATTCCCTTCTGGCTTGCAGAGTTTCTGCTGAAAGATCAGCTGTTAACCTTATGGGGATTCCTTTTATATTATTTGCTGCTTTTCCCTTGCTGCTTTTAATACATTTTATTTGTATTTAATTTTTGATACTTTGATTAATATGTGTCTTGGAGTGTTTCCCTTTGGGTTTATCCTGTATAGGACTCTGTGCACTTTCTGGATTTGATTGACTATTTCCTTTTGCATGTTAGGGAAGTTTTTGACTATAATCTCTTCAAATATTTTCTCAGACCCTTTCTTTTTCTCTTCTTCTTCTGGGACCTCTGTAATTCGAATGTTGGAGCATTTAATGTTGTCCCAGAGGTCTCTAAGACTGTCCTCATTTCTTTTCATTCTTTTTTCTTTATTCTGCTCCCTGGCAGTTATTTCCACCGTTTTATCTTCCAGCTCACTTATCCGTCCTTCTGCCTCAGTTATTCTGCTATTGATTCCTTCTACAGTATTTTTAATATCAGTTATTGTGTTGTTCATCACTGTTTGTTTGCTCTTTAGTTCTTCTAGATCCTTGTTAAACATTTCTTGTATTTTCTCCATTCTGTTTCCGAGATTTTGGATCATCTTTACTATCATTACTCTGAATTCTTTTTCAGGTAGGTTGCCTATTTTGTCTTCATTTCTTTGATATTGTAGGTTTTTACCTTACTCCTTCATCTGTAACATAATTTTTGTCATTTCTTTTTTTTTTTTTTTTTGGATGGGTGGGGCTGTATTCCTGTCTTACTGGTTTTTTGGCCTGAGGCATCCAGCCCTGGACTTTGCAGGCAGTTGAGTAAAGCTTGGTCTTGGTACTGAGATGAGCACCTCCGGGAGGCCTGACTCTGATTAATATTCCCTGGGGTCTGAGGATGTCTGTTATTCCAGTGGTTTGAACTCGGTGCTCCCACCACAGGAGCATGGGCCCAACCTCTGGCCTGGGAACCAAGATCCCATAAGCCATGTGGCACAGCAAAAAAATAAAGGAGCAGTACAATAACAAAGAATAAAAAATTAAATTAAATTAAAAAGATAAAAAATGTATTAGGAAAAATAAAAATATAATTGAAACAACTCCAAGAAGGTAAAACAAAACCACAACAGGAAAAAGAAAAAAAAGGGGGTAACAAGCATAAAGGAGCAGAACAATAACAAAGTATTAAGAATAAAATAAAATTAGAAAAATGCAAGATCTATTTGAAAAATTAAAATATAAATGAATCAACAACAACAAGGTATAACAGAACCCCAACCTAAAAGAAGAAAAAAGGAAAAAAAACAAAGGCCTTGGCTGTGGGGGGCAGAGTTTAAGTGGGGGGTGGAAGTTAGGCAGGGGCAGGGATTAGGGTGGGGCAGGGCCTAGCCTCAGAACCCACGTGGCTGGAAAAGACCTTGGGGGCGGGCCCTCTGCCTAGGACCTGCGCAGAAGGGGAGAGGCAGCATGTCAAAGGAGCGCCTCTGGAGTGTGGCGTTCCGCAGTTTGGAGGTAAGGCCCTGGGTGAGGGTGTGTGGATGGGGTTTAGGCCCAGCACTGTTGGAGGGGGTCTCAGAAGGGGTCTCTGAGTGTAGAGGTAGGACCCTGGGTAGGGGTATAGGGGCAGGGCTTGGGCTCTGCACGGTAGGAGGGAGGCTGCGAGGACAGAGAATTAGGCCCGGGCACCCAACAGGCTCCCGGGTGCCTAAGTGGACAGGGAAAGTGCTGGCTGCATTCCCTTCCATTCCTCTGTGCCCACCCCCCAGGGTCTCCCCCGTCACCGTCAGACCCCTAACCATGTTTGGGTCCTGTTGGGTGTAGAAACTCCTCCTCTCTCCCAGAAGCCCCTCAGGGGTGCTGTCCGTAGGTCCGGCTTTTACCTTTGCTCCCCCTTCCCTCCCTCCCACTCCCTCAGGACCCACGTGGCTGGAGGGGGCCTTGGTGGGCAGAGGATCAGGCCCGGGATCTCAGCAGGCTCCCGGGGGCGCAAGTGGGCAGGGGAAACCTGGCCATGCTCCCTTTTGATCATCTGCCCTCCCAAGGGTCCCCCAATTTCCCCCTTTGGGCACGGGATCCCTTCCCCTCCCCCAGCTGCCCCTCAGGGGCACTGGTCCCATCCCGCCTCCACTTCTCCTCCCCCCTCACTCCCCTCCACGTCCTACCCGGTCACTGGGGGTTCCTCCCATCCCCTTAGGTGTCTGTGGTCCCCCATTGGTGCTTGGTAGGTGCCCTAGTTGTGCAGAGATGCGAATTCCTCGTCCTACTAGTCCACCATCTTCCACATTATGCTTTAATTTACTTCCTTTAGATCCTTTGGTCTTCACTTAGTGAAGTTTATTTTTCTGTGCATATGTATGTCAACAAAAAAGTTTCTATGATTTCTACTTAATTAAAATTGTAATAATTATTTAACTAGTATGGTAGGCAGAATTCTAAGATGATCCCAATGATTTTTGCTCCTTCAAATTAAGCCCCTGACTATGTTATATTACGCGCAAAGGGATCTTGAAGATGTAATTAAAGTTCTTAATCAGTTGACTTTGAGTTAATCAAAAGGCAGATTATCCAGGCCAGCCTAACCTAATCACCTGAGCCCTTTAAAAGTACGTTTTGTTTGGCTGTTTATAGAAATCAGACAGATTCAAAAAATGGGAGAGATTCAAGGAAGGTTCGCCACTGTTCTGATGGAGGGAGGGCACAGGGCAAAGACAAAAAGTATCCAATTAGTTCTCTCCAGCTCTACCTAAGCACAATCATCTATAGTATGTCTCCTTCTAAAGAGCTTTCTCTACTGCCCAAGAATTGTCCCTGATTGATTATTTCAATTCCTGGATCCTAACAGTGTCAGCCCTGGGTTCCTGTGAAGAGGAAGTAGGGCAGGCCAGGGAGGGCTTCTCATCATTAGATGCACTGACTGGTCCAGTCTTGATTCTGCTCTCCTCCACCTTCTATACAAGCATCACGTACGAGGCAGCATTTGACTGAGGGAGCTGCCTCAGCTGAAAAGAATGAGAGGGGGTAGGAACAGGCCTAGGTCAGACCCTGAGTTGAGATGTTCTGTGTCTAAATCTGGAATGCAACTGAGGAGCTTTCAGTCCACCAGGGGCAGGACAAATGTGAGGAACAGATCATAGAAAAATGCCTGCAGAGCAAATAGTTCTGGATGAACTGTATGCTCCAGGACTTTTCTGTTAGGAGAGGCAGCCTATTCAAGATAACTGAGGAAAGAAATCTATTGTTACTGCCCTGTGGAGGGCCAATTCTTTTCAAAATCGTGAAATGAATTGAACTGGAACTTGCTGTGATAGAAACTCTGTTCACTTTTCTTGGGCTAAAAAGGGAACTGGCCGGCTCACATTGTTGGAAAGAACAGGGGTTGGGCCAGGTTCAGGCACAGAGGAATCCTCAGGTCTCTCCCTCCCTCTCTCTTCTCTTGACTTCTGTGTTTGTTCCCTTTTAAGGCATACTCTCTCCTTGTGGTGAGAGAGGGTCACCATTAGTATCTGGTCTTCCCTGGACTCTGATAGGCCCTCCTTGAGTTACATCTGTATCTCCAGAGCCATCACTGTGTCAAGTTTCGGCAGTGGCGACAGGTTTGCTAGCACTGTTTGATTTGGGATGCCAGAGGACGGAAAGGGCTGCTAGGAAGGGAGAAGAGAGAGGTCCACCTGACAGCAAAGCAGCTTTATGGCTCCACTCTACCTCTTCCTCCACCTGCCCCTGTGAGGCACTTAATGTCCTCTCACTGCCCGTCCTCTGTCCAACACTCACTTCAGCTCTCCCTATATCCATAAGTACCCAAGTTCCCTCTGCTCCATACTTTGTAGCCTTCAAATTCCAGCCCCCAATGAGGATGGAATGCATACATTTAGAGCCTGTGACAGAAATGTTTGGAGTCTCCTCTGGTGACAGAGGAAGGTCAGAGCCCATCAGAGTACACTGTGTAGGCAGTTGTCTTAGAGAATAAAAAGGTATTATTTCATTGATTTGAATTCATATCAGAGCTTCAGGATCCTCTCTAAGGTGCAAAGAATAGCTTCCAAGTCTTAGAAAGCTTCTAGAGAAGTCTGTGATTTGCCTTGCCCATTCAGACAAACCCAAGCTTAAGCATCTCTTAGGATCTAAGCAGTAGAGGTCTGAGCCTGGAAGCAGAGCTTTCTGCAGGTCTAGGGCTGCCAAAGTGACCCCTCATGGCCCTCACTTGTGAGAAAATCCATCAGGATCAAATCAACATTGCTGGGCCTGTTCTGTGCTCAGAGTTGGACCAGAGAACCAATGAACAGTGGAAAACCATACTGAACCCCCAAGAGGCCCCAACTCATCTTCCCTCACTCAGAAAATGTCACCTTCCTTATATAACTCTCACAGCTTCGATAGATTATTTTTTGTTGTGCTGTTTTTTTAATAGTAATTGGACCAGAAGGATCACGAAAAATCCTCTGAAAACCAGAGATCATAAAATTCAGAACAGGGCTTCCTTGGTGGCGCAGTGGTTGGGGGTCCGCCTGCTGATGCAGGGGACGCAGGTTCGTGCCCCGGTCCGGGAGGATCCCGCATGCCGCGGAGTGGCTGGGCCCGTGAGCCGTGGCCGCTGAGCCTGCGCATCCGGAGCCTGTGCTCCGCGGCGGGAGGGGCCGCAGCGGTGAGAGGCCCGCGTACTGAAAAAAAAAAAAAAAAAAAATTCAAAACAGTATGTTGTGCTCTACAGGCTAAAATAGGCTCTTCAACATGTCTTGTTTTCTTGCTACCACATAACAGCCTTGGTCTCTGGGGCTCAAGCCCTAGTTAAGGGCTAACACTGTAGTGATTACCAAAGACCTCTCTCCTCTCTCTTTGGGGAGATCTGTATCGGCTGTGTTGACTGTATTTAATAGTCATATGTACATGAGAGGCCAAAAGAATCATCTCTCTGATTTCTATATTTCACTGGCAAATACCAGAAGTTCTCACCCATTACCACACATAGAATTGCCTGGGAAGCTTTCAAAATAGACCTGACTTCATCCTCGGAAGTACTGGTTTAATTAGTCTCAGGTGCAACATAGACATTGAAATGTATTAAAAACTTCCCAGGTGATTCTACTGCACAGCAAGAGTTGGGAACCTCTTGTATATATCAAAAAAAAAATTGTATTTATTGAGCTCTTGCCATATGCCAAGCATTGCACTGAATTATTTAGAAGCATTATCTTGTTCAAGTCTCAAAACAACTCTACTGGTTAGTTACATTATACCCATTTTATAGATGAAGCAATTGAACTTAGAGGAGTTAGTTGTTTAAATAGCCATTAAGAAACAGGAATATGTACCTGGTATTTATGGCCAAAGAGTCCATGTGTTTAGCAACTATGTTATACTGTTTCCTACTATATTCTGCTACCTTCTGAATACATAGGATTACGTATGTGACCAAATGGGAGTAGAGGAAGAAAATGTCAAAGAGGTAATGAGGATTTGCTAAATATAGAATAAATATTTTGTTGCCCTACCAGCTGTAAGGTCACTTTCTTGACCTCTTAAGCACCATACAATTTCTTTTGGGGGGAAGAAAATGATGATGATGACAAGAATGACATGGCAATAATGTAGGAATATTAGTGCCCTCACTCTTTCTTTTAGATACTCAGAAACATTCATTAAAAGAAGATACACACACTCACACACATATGACACAAGGTTTAACAGAACCTTAAAATGATCTACACCAACCCTTTAATTCTACATATGAGGAAATTAGGACTCAGAAAAGAGAAATGATTTGCTCAGTTTCACATATTTGAAGAACCTGACTCTGAGTCTCCTGACTCCTAGTTTGGGCCACTTTCCCATATCCAGTGACAGAGAGCTCCTCAGGAAGATGGATCAGTGCCAGAAAATACACAACGTACGATAATTGCATTCCTCCAACCTATGGCCATGACATTACCAACCAAGCCACACTCATGTGCGTATTCTGAGAGTTGAAAATAGTTTGCAGTTAGAGGGCTTCTTGGGAGAGTCTCAGAGCTTTGTGTTCCATTATCTCTTCCTGAAAAAAATTTCTCTTTTCCAGAAAGGCTACCTAAACCATGTGAAATGAGTCCACCAAACCCATAAGCATTTAGGTTTCACTTTCTCAGTGTTTTCCAAACTGGTTCTAGACTGTCAGGTCAGAATTAGTCAGAATACTTATATCAAAATACATGATAATTATGGGCCATGAGCCAGAGCTACCATATCAGAATTTCTGGAAGTGAGGCCCATTTCGAAAAAGTACTCAGGCGATTCTTCTGCACATGAACATTTAAGAACCACTGATTTTAGACAACAGCCTTTCCTGCTACAGGTGTGTTCCCAGAAGAACCAGAATAAAATCAGCAACTTCACGACCAGAGAAGCTTTCTGCTTTCTCAGTTCTGATTCTTAACTCGTGCTGAGAGCCATAATACTCCACTGGGAAATCCCTGAGACTCTCTAGATATACTGTAAGCCAGGCTGGAAGGCCTAGATAAAGAGTTCTGATTGCCCTAACTTTCGATCTTGGGTGTTGGAACCAACAGAGCATGACAACTTGTGTTCTCTGAGTCCCTAGAATCCCTCAGCTCACTGATGCCTCATCTGCTGCCAAAAGGACCATCTGAAGAGGCAGACGGCAGGTGCTGTGGCTCACCTGCTGCCCTGCTCTGTGGTGCTTCCCTCAACCAGTGGCTTTCCACAGAGTGACACTCCTGCAGTCAACTGCCATGTTTATACTTTTTATTGTTTCTGGGGTATGCAGTCTTTCCATTTATGCTAACATTGGAAGTATGAGTGGAACCCTCTGATGAACATCAGAAGGTCTTACCTCTTCTTCTAATGTTTAACCAAAAAAGTAAAAATTTATGAAGAGTACCAGGTGCTTGCTCTTTGAAAGGAAGGCAACCCTCCATATAAAAGACGTCTATTTCTTATTGTTCTAAGACTGATTTTTCAAGATATAGGTGTGCCTTCTCTGACTTCATAGCTTGTAGTACCAGGCCTGCCTGATCAGGAAAGTGAGACATCCTGACAATTTGATGTCATGTATCTGTGATGTAGGTAGAGGCCAGAGAACAAGGAGGATAGAAGGGAGTTATTTCTAACCATTTGTATTAAAAGTCCCCATCCAGCTATTTGAACTAAACAGAACCATGTAGTATTATCATGACCATTATATATTACCTAATCAAAATCTTTAGTCAATCTTTTCAAACAGAATCAAACCCATATATAATTGGTAAATTTACTAAAATAGAAGAAAACTGGAAAATCCTTATTCTCCAGTCTCCTGAATAAACAGAATCTGAAGTTTAGTCTGATTTATATCCCTCGTCCAAATCCAATCCAACATGCTCAAAATCTCTACAACATAATATCAAAATATATTGCAATGAAAACCTATTTTAGGCAAACTATTAAACTAGAATCCAATCATCTGTTATAGCATTCAGTTCTAGAGGGATACATGGTAGCAAATATGGGAAATCTAAGCAAAAGTGTGGCCCTATGGAACAGGTCCAGAGGCATGGCCCTATTTTATGAAACTCTGGATCTGACTGCTGCAGCGTCGCATGACTTAAGTAGTTAAGGCTGGGCCCAAGTAAGATAGGACTGATGTATTACCCCTCAGTTAGGAACTGGGATTGAGCTCATCTGTGGATTTGTCCATAGAGACAGCTGTAAGGATCTGGGAAAGACAAATGTATAGACTAAGAAAGAAGTAATCTAAATAGACATTTCTCCAAAGAAGATATGCAGATTGTCAACAAAGACATGAAAGGATGCTCAACATCACTAATCATTAGAGAAATGCAAATCAAAACTACAATGAGGTCCATCCACCTAACTACAAACAACTCAATTTCGTTTCTTTTTATGGCTGAGTAATGTTCCATTGTGTATATGTGCCACATCTTCTTTGTCCATTTATCTGTCAATGGACACTTAGGTTGCTTCCATGTCCTGGCTATTGTAAATAGTGCTGCAATGAACATTGTGGTACATGACTCTTAGAATCTGTCATACAGAGTGAAGTAAGTCAGAAGGAAAAACAAATACTGTATGCTAACACATATATACGGAATCTAAAAAAAAAAATGTTTCTGAAGAACCTAGGGGAAGGACAGGAATAAAGGTGCAGATGTAGAGAATGGACTTAAGGACACGGGAAGGGGGAAGGGTAAATGGGACGAAGTGAGAGAGTGGCATGGACATATATACACTACCAAATGTATCCTATCCCCTAGAGGGGTGGGATAGGGAGGGTAGGGGGGAGACGCAAGAGGGAGGGGATATGGGGGTATATGTATACGTATAGCCGATTCACTTTTTTATACAGCAGCAACTAACACAACATTGTAAAGCATTTATACTGCAATAAAGATGTTAAAAAAAAAAAAGAAAGAGGTAGATGGTAACAAAGGAGTCAACTTGGAGGATGCAGTCATACACAGCATGCTGGTGGAATCAGTCAGGTGGAATAAAGTCTCCCAGTTCATTCCCACTGGAAAATAATTTTCTTCCTTAATCACAAGACTTGTCATTTTACTCTGAGCCAACTATCTGCAAATCAAGGTTTCCCAGAACCGAGGGTGCAATGGTATTCTGTGGCTAGGGTAAGACACCTGCCACTGGCACCAGCATAAGGACATTTAGCATTTGGCCTGAAGAGCTGCCCATTAAATAGTTGAATATGGAAGCCAGGACCATCCAGGTGGAAAGCTTCATCTCCTTCCAATTCTCTTAAACACAGAGACACCTGGATTCCGCAACAATGCTGACATTTAGAGGAGATCCTGTTTTTAAAAGGCAGTGACTATTAACCATCAAAATGATCCCATTCACTTTTGTTCTAGAAGTATTTTAACACTTATTAACATTTAATAATATTTAATATTTTCATGTGCCTCCCACATTATCAACTCAGTAAGTATTGCTTAAATCTTAATAGAATATAAGGTGCTTCATGGCAAAAAAAGATGAGTAAAACTCTATATTTGCCCTAAATGGGTTTACAATCTAGTATTAGTAATATCTTACACACACAAAGTGGTGAAGTAAAGAGAAGCCTAATTAGGAGAATCTGAATTTGTCAAAGGCAGACAAAACCTGAATATGTATTTCTAAAGATCTAGTGCTCAGTTCTCAGAGGGTCTTTTTTGGCTTGATGGAGGGGGGCTGGAAAGCTTTGTAGGTACCGGGGGATATTTTGTATCTGGATCCAGTCCTTAGCCGTTGTTTCCTCTCTGCCTTTTGAGTATTACTGGACATATGTAAGAGGCAGGGAAGAGATAAAATGGGTGAGTCAGTCAATCAGTCCATCAACATACTTTTAAGTACTTATTTTTATCCTGAAGCATGAACTTTACCCTGCATTCCAAGCATGTACTTTTCCATACATTTTCCACATTCTTCACAGCCACCCTATGAGATAAGTATACTTCTTATATCCACTTTATAACTTAGGCTTAGATATGCTATGTAACTTGCCCAAAGCTAGTTAAAAAATAGTAGAGTTGGGACTTAAGTCCAGCTCTGCCTATCTTCAAAGCAGTTCTTTTTAGGTACTAAAGATAGTACCTCCTGCTGTAACTAGCTATCTACCAAGTACTTTGTGTTGATATAGTGGTAGGGTTGGGAGTAGAAGTGGAAAATTGTTCTAGTTTGAACCAAAAATTGTAGAATTCAGATATTTCCCAGCATGTCTGCAAAACTGACGGGATGCGCAAACTAGACATATTTTCATGAGGTGACAGAAAGCTAATTTGTTATGATTATTGACCTTTGGGGGATATTGAAATACCCCTAGTTAAATTCACATACCCACAAAATGTTTGTACATATTCACAAAGCTCATATAACCACTGCAGTCCATTCAGACCTAGGCAGGGCCCATGACTCAGGTTACGAACATCATTTCTAAGGGAAGAAGCAACCAGTCACAGCAAGCTTGACACATCACCAAGTCTCAAGCATAGTGTGGTGTCTCCTGCTCACCTTTGCCTGCTGCCCCAGATGCCATCCACTCTAATCCTAGGGTAGTGAAAGCTGAGGAGGAGACTAGAAGAAAGAGTAAACCCTTAGGAGGAATTGAAATTCAACGCAGGCTGCTTTGGGGTAGCAGAGAGACCACACGCATACAAAAGAGAGTGCCAGATTCCACGTCCTAAACCCCGTACAGCTGTGGGACATTGAGAAGTAGCGATGGGATCTGTCATCATGTAATCGATGTGATCTACTAGGGACTTCCAAAACAATTTTCAGAGCTGCTTCTAAATGAGAGAGAGGAGAGCCTTAGCAACATTAGCTGCTCCAAAATACACACATATACACACACATCAGAAATAATAATAATTGTTATTATTATTATTAGGAAAACTTTGCAGAAGGAATTCAAAAGTGAAGAAGGTTTCATTTACCAGTGAAAAATGAAGTGATTCATTCCCAGTGAGAAGACTGGAAGGTGAAGAGGTGAGTCCCCAGTGTGATCGACCAGCAAAAGCATTACCTTAAAACTCAAATGACTTTCATACCTTCTAATAATTCCCCTTTTTTTGTAGTGGCCCCACTGAATTCTACTAAAACTATACGAAATGTACTTCTCAACAGATTACTTCTCCAAAACCATAAACGTATTGTGTTGAACCTCCTACTCTCTATTATTATTCAGATAACCGTCAAAATAAAATGTTAGTTGCTTCTCCAGTCAGAAGAGTCCCTTTAGACCGTGAAAGAAATAGTAATTAGAGGGAATTCCTGCTGGATGCCATTGATCTTTCACTCGGGATTGAAATCTTTCTGTAGAAAATCAGAACCGACGTAAGTTAACATTTGAATATGAAGTGTCAGTATACTTTGGGAATTTAATTTCAAATGCTGATTGCAACATATTAGACAGCTGTGTATTTTTGAAAGCATTAGTACTTAATAATTTGTACTTACTTTGCTCTAAATTGCTTAATTTTAAAATGAGAATAATGTATAGCTTCATATGAACTACTTTCTTATTTATAGTAATATATGAACTATATGCATCCTACAATGTTTTATTTTTTATGTTTTTCTGTGGTTTGGGGGAATATTTCTGATGTTGTTTTTATGGGCTCATGAAAGCTAGAAATTGGACATATTGCCATGGAAATCACTTTCTGCAGGAGAGTCTATGGTGTAAATCAACAATTGTGCTGAAACACACTGGCAGCATAGGGGTGGATTTTTGTTGTCCCTGGTTGTTGATGTTTTTCGGTTTTATGGGGTTTTATTTTTGTTGTTGTTTATCAGGTTAGTTTCTTTGCTTTTGGACACCAGAAAGGTTTTACCTAATTTCAGTCCCATTGATTTTTTTAGACATACCTCACTCCTTAGTCTGCTATATTAAATAACTTGAACTGTTATTTTACAGTTGAGATTTTTAAAGATCTATCTGAAGGTACCAATGATCAATTAATTCATCTGAAAAAAAAAATCTGTTGGGCACCTACTACATTCCAGGTACAGTTCTGGGCACTTGGGACACATTGATAAACTGCAAAAGGCCACTGACTTTATGAGCTTGTATTTTACATACAACCTAATAAATAAAAAGTAAATGCTATGGCAGTATGTAAAAAGGTGGTTAGTGCTAAGGAAAAAGAAAACAATGAAGCGTAGGAAGAGGGACCAAAAGGGGCGGCTGTGTCGCAATCTTACACAGGGTTGTAGGGGAGGCCTCGTTGAGATGACATTTGTCGAAAGATTTAAATGAGTTGAAGAGGTTAGCTGTGGACATCTGGGAAAAGAGCATTCTCAAGAGAGAGAGACAGCTAGTGCAAATAACATAAACTGGAACTGTACCTCACGTGTTCAAGGAATAGCAAGAAGGCCAGCGTGCCTATAATGGAGTGAGTGAGGGGAAGGGTAACAGGAGAAAAGGTCAGAAGATAATAGAGAGACTTGTAAGTGTCTACAAGTACTTGTGATCTTACTCTAAGTATCATGGAAAGCCGTTGGAAGGTTTTGAAGTAAGGAGTGTCATACTCTAACTTAAGTTGTAGCTGCTCTGTTGTGACTAGACTGTAGAAAGTCAGGCCAAGGCTAGAAGGAAGATCAGCTAGGAAGCTGTTGCACTTATTCAATAGGTGAGAGAACGTGGCGGCACAGACCGGAAAAGTAGCTGTGGAGCTGCTAAGTGGTGGGATAATAGATACAGTTTAAAGTAATGCCATAGGATTTGCTGAGGGATTAGGGAGTGAGGGAAAGAGTGAGAGGGGTCAAAGATGGCTCTCAGCGTTCGGCATAAGAAACCAGAAAGATGGAGATGCCACCACTTGGAAAACACATAGCCGAAGAGTTGACTTCAAGAGATCAAGAACTCTAATTAAAAAGTGGAGTTTGGACTTCTGCTTTCTTGTCTTGCCCGTAAGAAGCTTAGAAGTCATCACTCCGCTCTAACAAGTAACATACTGAACAAACTGAAAAATCAACAACTCTTCTTAGCTCCGTCAGAGAAGTGAGGTCACAGGGCACACTACTGCCCCCAAAACTGAGGAGACAGGCAAATACACAGGATCACAGTTTACTGGAGAAGGAACCCATGAACAGTGACCTCCACAGGAACCAGCGCAGTGTAGGAAACCTTGACCTGTAATTGATGAATCGCTGGAGGCTCAGCGTGGGCAAGTTTGAGAGTTTAAAACTCCAGGGACCCCAGTCACAGGGGTAGCCCCACACTTTTGTAAGTTTTCCCTCCAGGAGCCCTACAGGTCCTCACAGTGAAGAGCAGAGAAAAATCTCTTCACGCTCCCAGCAGGGGAGTAAAAAAGAAACCATTTAAAGATATGCCGAAGAATTCTGATTTTCTTAAGCCCTGCCCTCAGGTGAAACTGTTTTACCAGAGCCTAATTTGCTGGGGTTTTATCAGAGTCCAGCCTACCTGGGGGAAGGGAGATACCCAACTTCAGCCCATCCTGTCTCATGTAAGGAAAGAAAAAAATTGAGAAGCACTGGTAAAATTCCCAGTCCAGGGGATTCCCTGGTGGCACAGTTGTTGGGAGTCCGCCTGCCGATGCAGGGGACACGGGTTCGAGCCCTGGTCCAGGAAGATCCCACATGCTGCGGAGCGGCTGGGCCCGTGAGCCATGGCCGCTGAGCCTACGCGTCCGGAGCCTGTGCTCTGCAGCGGGAGAGGCCACAACAGTGAGAGGCCCATGTACTGCAAAAAAAAAAAAGAGAGAGAGAGAAGACAGAAGCAAGAAAGGGGCTACGTAGGTACCAATCACACTGGGTATGTGGTTATCCTAGTTCTTCTTCCCCTTAGGTTCCATCATCATAGCTATGATGAATTGAACGATATTCAGAATATCAGATTCCTTGAACAACATCAGCAAGACACAACAAGTGGTTCAAGCCCTAGTCACCGCCACTGCTGCTCAGGCCTGCTAAGCGAGGCCTCAGCAAATGGTTCCGGTCATTAGAGCAATAAATCCGGGAGAGAAAATGGGTACATTAATCCACCTCTTCATCGGAAGGAAGAGGATCTGACTGACTCAGTGCATGTTCTCAGTCACTTAAGACTGCAAATTGCTGCAAGTATTTCCTGAATAATAAGGCAAAGAATACAGAAGAGAAGTACATGTGAAAAAAAAATCAGAGTTTGTTCTTTCTGCTATCCTGCCTAGAATTTCAACTACCAAACTGAATTAATTTGAATTCTTTGTTTTTTTCATCTTTTTTAAGTCGTCTTCTTCCTCTGTGATTTGAATATACTTCATCCAATATAAATGCCAATTTTGAGTTGTAACATGGAAAAAGATGTGTTCGTTAGTCATGAAACCTTGGCTCCAGCTTGCACCATCTTTCCTTGGGGAGCTAAGGATGGAAATTAGGGTCCTGCTGTTAGTTGAAGAGAGTCCTGGGTAGGAAAAAGTCAATGTACATTGTCTGCAAAAATGTCTTCTTCATAAAAGCCTCATGCTAACAATTTAGAGATAGTTATACCATCTCAGAAAAGAATGAGAATGATGTTTCACTTTACCCACTAAAGGAAGAGATAATTCAAGTGATTTTTAACTCAATAACTAAATGACTGTTTCACCATAAATGCAAATTAACTGTATTAAAATACATATAATTTATTTACTCCAAACATTAGATGAACGGTTTATTCACATAAGTAAATATAAAAAAGAAATAAAACCCCTTAGTTCATGGCAGTGTTGCTTTATTTTTGTTTTGCTTTTACTGTAGTTGATTTAGAATTTCCTTAATGCTGTTCCTGTGACTTTGGTAGACCTTCGATGAAGATAGCCTGATGGCTACATTTTTAAATTCCTGAATTTACACTATGGTTCTTTCAAAAATAGTCAATGCACTTACAAAAAGAAGACACTGGAATGGTTATTGGAGATGAATAAATCAGGAATGGAAAATAAGGACTGAGAAAAAATAGGAATTCAAAGATGCTAGTCATGGCGTTTATATGACTGAACTTCTAAACTTGGCTCTCGACCTCCTGTCAGCCAACAAAAGGCCAAGCACAGGATGTTTAAACACTCCAAATAAAAGAAGACGGGGAAAAAACCCCTCACTACTTCATTATATGAGGCAAACATTTTCCAATGACAAATTTTAGACTGAAATTTTCACTTCGGATTGTCTATGAGAAAGAGATCCTGTTTGTTCATGAGACATACTTGATAACATTTTTACAACAAACACATGGTCATTTTATGAAATAGTACTTGGTTAAATATTTAATGCAACTGAGTAAAGATGATTCTATGAGCCAAGCTTATATGGCAAATTCTGATGATCTGATTTGTGTTAATACAATTTTAATTTACCGAAAGTAGAGAGTACTTTATTTTTCCTAAATGGAACTTTTTTGAGCCAGACTTTTGTTAAGAGCTAGATGGTAGAAAAATTAGATTGTACTCTCCAACCAGTGTTTGAGAAGCAAATGTCTATACTGACTGATGGTGCACTGAAGAAAGCTCCACGTGCTTTGGAAACCAAATGAGCAGGTGGGCAGACTGATCTTTTCTCATAAAAGTTGATGAACAATCTACCATTCTCCTTTGGATTATCTGATGATGCATTGATGCCCACACATAAGCGTTTGTTAGAAAGCCAGTAAGTGTTATTACAAAAAGATTTTAGATGTGAGCCAACACGTAAGTCATAGAATTTACACTCTCACATGGCAAAAAAATGGATTTAGCTTAACAGCACTTTTTCTTTTGGAAAAAATGCAATGATGTTGGTGATGACAGCTTCCATTTCTACACAACACTGTAAGCTTTAGTCATAACAACGACCACAATGATAGTAATGATAAGAGTATTATTTATTGCAAGCTTATTTGTGTATGAAGCACAAGCACAAGCACAAATTTGTGCACAAGCACAAATTTCCAGTGATTTATACATAATAACGTGTAACCTTCACAAAAAATGTAAATTAGATATTATTAGCCCCATTATACAGAGGAAAGTACTAAAATATGAATATCACACAGCAACTAAGGGTTGGAGCCCAGGCAGTCTAATTTCAGACTGAGTTCTTAACCACTATGCTAAAAGAGATCAACTGTAAGAATTATAAAGGGAGAAACAAACTTATCAGTAGATAATCACATGATTGTCTACATTGGAAACTCAACAGGATATCACAAATTAACCATTCTCCAGGGTTATTCGATAAAAGATCAACAAAGGAAAATAAGCAGAGTGCTCATACGTCTGTAATAACCAACTAGGGGAAAAAAATAATATAAAAAAGATCCCATTCACAAAATCAACAAAAACCGTAGAGCATCTAGGAATAAACGTAACAAAAGATGTGTGAGACCTTCATGAATAAAACTGCAAAGCATTATGAAAGGATATAAATAAATCTGAATAAGTTTGAAGATTAATGGGTGGAAAAACAACAATCTATTCTAGCTATAGATCTAGATGTAGATGTAGATATAGATGGAACCAATTCAATTCCAATTAAACTCCCAAGCAGGACTTTTATGAAAATTGATAAATTAATTTCTAAAACTAATATGGAAAAGAGGGTCAAGACTAAAGAAGAACAAGGTATGAAGATATAAAGAAGACATAGTAATTAAGTAATTAAGACAGTGAGCATTGGAGGAGCACACGGAGAGGACGTGACCAGCCATTGATCCATGAGCTGGAGGCAGACAATCAGAAGCCCCTTCGCCTACCTCCCTGTCCTTTGGATATACTTTCTCCCCACCATTCCCCCAGCTGGAGCCATTTTCAAGGATGCAGTATTAAGAGCGTGATGTTTTATTGAAATCATCTGGACCTAATACATGATTGAAAGCCAGTTAAGGCCTCTATATAAATTCAAAATGGCTGGCGGTAGGCGTCGGGATTCAGTCGTCTGGTGGCCTCTCGAGACAAGCCTTTGTAAGTAAGTGTTTTTGCTTATTAAACCTACCACCTCCTAGTCTGGAGTGGTCTGCCTCTTTCTTCAGTCTCTCTATGCCCTCTGTGTACAGGAGCCAATCTGTGAAGCAACAGTTGGCATACCAGCTAGGAAACGGGAGAAGTGGGTCTTGGGAAAGGGGTATCCACGGAGGAAATCCCGAGTTGGCCTTTGGCATCTATGTGGGAAAGGGTGGCCTGTATTGAGTTGCTTGTGTACTGCTGTGTGTGAGTACAGGGACTCCCCGAAAATGCTAGCTGGTCAAATGCGCTTCTTCGAGGAACTGCACGGAGTGCACTGCGGCAAAGAAGGAAAACTTACGGCTGTGCAGTGGGCTGGGCTCTGATATGGGCGGTTCTGTGGTCACTGATGCCCCAATAGAGGCAGAAGTTCGGGTTAGAAAGTTGGAAGGAGGGCTGTAGTTAGAGAAGGATGTGTGGGTGTCCACCACTCTGGCAGCTCAGGGCTGGCAGACAAGGTGGGAGAGCAGGGTAAGTGGGAGACGTCTGTGTGCCGTTTTGCAAAGCTAGAAGGAAAAAGCTGCGGTAGATTAAGGTCTAAGTGCTTGTGACAAAACCTAGTTGGGACGCCAAGAGGTGGTATCTCTGGGAAAGTGAACGGAGTCAAGAGGAGGATTGACAGAAACACATGAAACGCCCTGTACCTTCAGACCGCTAATAGGAAAGCGAAACCACAGCACGTAAAGACCACCCCAGCCAGTGGGGCAGCCCCCAATTCCGAAACGTTCATTGTAGGAGAGTATACTCTCACTGAGCTTGTGGATATAGCTGCCAAGTTACAGCGAAAAACCAGGGAAAGCATCCAGGTGTGGTTAATACAGCTATGGGCTACAGGGGCGATGGCATTTCTCTGGCCCAGCAGGAGGCAGAGAAAAAGCAACATCACCACACACCCTGCCCTCCAACAGGGGAGGGGGGGCGGGACGGGAGCGGGGGGTGGGGGGGATGGGAGTGGGGGGTGGAGTTTCAAGATACTCACTCCCTTAGAGACTGGATTATTCTAGCCTGCAGGGAGGCTTGACCCACTGAGGGGATCTCCCTGGGCATGTGGGACTTTGGAAGTCTGTAGAGGAGGTACAACAAATTCTTAGGGAGTTGGAAATGAGACAGTGCCATAGATGGCCTTGTCTTTGAAAACCCTGATCTGATTGGGCCTCATTCACTGCTGGAATGACAGCCTAGCATGGGACACTGATACCATGCCTAGCTCAGTCATGGGCAAGACATTTATGATGTTGGGCAATCAGTTGCTGATCTGGGAGAAACTGACAAATCCTGGGAATGGGGACAGGCTGTGGGAAAGACCCAAGACAGGGAGCTCAAAAGCCAAAAGGCTGTCCCCAACTGCTGTAAAGGGTCCTGTAAAAGTAACCTGGAAGCAAATGGGCTTTGACCTCATGGCTGCGGAATCGCACCTGAAAAGATAGACTGGCCACCCAGTGCTGTATTGGTCAGCCTGTGGATAATCTTAAAACCTGAACAAACGTTCAGACCTGCCCCACCTGCCCTACCACCCCTGATACCTCACCTGCTCCAGCTGAGGCTTCCGAGATAGTACCCTATTCAGGGTGGGTGCCTCCCATACCCCAGTTACAGGATGCAAGCCAGGATTGCCCCTAGCTGAGGGCCATTGGAGGCAACTGGAGACCTCGTGTTGAGCTTACAATTTGTTGGTCTCCCCAAAATAAACAAAAGGTGACTGCTCTGGTTGATAGTAGGAGCTGAATGCACTCTAGGACATAGTAGCTCTCAGATTTTTAGCCCCGTCATTGCCGTCCATGATTAGAGAGGGCAAACGTTTATTGTCAGGAGGGTCCCTTTGACACTGAAAATTGGGTGTTCTCCCCCATGAGAAGAGGAGGTACCAGAGAACATGGGGCATTAAAACCCCACAAGGTCAAACAAACTCTGTACCAGAGAGTTTTTCTCCAGTACCAGAGAACATATTGGGCATTAAAACCCCACAAGGTCCAACAAACTCCGCAAACTGCTATAGGTGAATTCTGTTTCTGGGTTAGAATAATTAAACCAGTGCTCAGGGAAAATGCGAAGGGGGAACCAGTAAGTAAGTCTACTGCTCTCATGAAAAATCTGAACTGTCAAACCATATAAATTGCCTGAGGAGCATAAGGAAATAGGAGAAACTACCCAAGAACTGCACCAAGTGTGTAGGTATTACACACCCTGCCTGTATTGCCTTTAATAGCCTGGTATAGCTGGTCAGAAAGTCAGATGGCTTGTGGCAGATGACCATGGACTGCCTAGAATTGAGCATGGGGCTGTGCCCAACGTGGTCTCCATCTTAGATACTTTGGCCACGGTGCTAGGAGTGCACCATGCTTTACTGGACTTAGCAAATGGTTTTTCAGTATACCTCTGGTGGCTGAATCATAAGATCAATTTGCCTTCATGTGGGAGGGGCAACAATGGACTTTTCAAGTGCTTCCCCAAGGCAACATGCACAACCCCACAGTATGTCACAGGATGGTAGCCCAAGATCTGTCCCTGCTCTCCTCACATCAGTAAAGTGGCTCACTACATCAATAATGTAAGGTTAACATGTGAAGACTTTCTTCTGATGCAGGACTGTCTGCAGACTTTGCTGGCACACCTGCAAGGGAGTGGGTAAACCCATGGAAAATTCAAGGTCCAGGCAGCAACATCAGGTTTTGGGGAGTCATTTAGTTGGGTAAGATGCACATTGTCCCAGAAGCTGTAATTGACAAGGTACAAGCCTATCCGACCACTAAAAACGTGAAAGAAGTACAAGTTTTTGTAGGGATGTGGAGGGTTCAGGGGACTCTTATTCCCCACCTGGCACAGCACCTTCCTCCCTTACACCACATGCTAAAGAAAGGGCATGTGTAGGACTAGGGATCTGAACAGGAAGTCGCCTTTGAGAAGGCAGAAGTACTAGAGAAAGCAGATTAAAGCTCTGGGTATCTCCCGAGCAGCGCTACCCTTTGAGTTAGATGTCTCTTTGTGAACTGGGCACTATGGCAGAGACAACAGGAGAGTGTACCCCTAGAATTTTGTGGTCCCAGTTCTAGGAGGGGGCAGGAACCTGATATACCCCCATAGAACAACAGCTTCTGGCAGTGTACACAGCTTTCCTGCAGGGAGAGCCTCTCACAAAGGAACAGCATATCATGGTAAGAACTTCTTATCAAGGTGTAGGTTGAGAATATGTTCTATCAACCCACCTCTGCCATGGCTCAGACTTCCATGCTAAGCAGTATGTGTATTTATAGCAGAAGAGCACTCTGTCCAAGCCCACTGTCCCAATGAATGGTGCTGCTAGGCCCTGAAGTCTGTAGATCCTCCAGATGCTCCTGTGGCAGCCCCTGCAGCCTGTATAGAGAGTAGGGGAAATTTCTGCTGATGCCCCATATACAGATGGGTCTAGTTGGGGCAACCCACCCACATAGACTGCAGTCACTATTCTGCCCATTGCTGACACCATCTGGATTGAAACAGGAACAAACCACAGCAGCCAATGGGCTGAACTCTGAGCAGTTTGGCCGATGATCACTCATAAGCCCTGACCATTGACCCACTGCACTGACAGTGGGCTGTTTCATAGAGATTAACCCTGTAGCTTGGGCCATGGGAGGATGAGGGGTGAATGATCAGGGGTAAGCCCTTGTGGGGTCAGGATATGTGGACAGACATTTGGGCAAGAGCCTGAGGCTGTCCTCACTGTCCTCCATGTTGCAGCTCCTAAGGCACTGCACCCCTGGCAATCAAGAAACTGATACCCTAGACTGGATACTCTAGCAACTGACCCTTCAGTAGACACAGCAGACTGGATGCATTGAAAAGGCACCCAGCATAGCACCTGGGTGGATGGCATATTGCCAAGAATGTGAGGTTGCCCTTGAAATACAATGACCTGGTTAATGCACTAATAGCATATCCTGTGTGTTATAAACAACAGCCAAGGCAACTACCAAAGGAGTCTGGGGCCACCCACCGAAGTTCCCAACAGGCGAGGGATTGGCAGATTATAATGGCCCCCTTCCTTTGAGCAAAGTTTCTCAATCTTAGTCTGTGTGAACACTGTCTGGCCTAGCCCAGGCTGCCACGGCTGGGGACTAGAGAAGCTGAGCACCATATATGAATCCCCTCATCAAGTAGATGGTGATTGGGGGTCACATTTCAAAGGTCATGATGTGAACTGGACAAAAAAAAACGACATTGAATTAGGGTTCCACAAACAGCAGCGTTGGTAGAAAGGAAGAATGAAATATGAAAGCAACAGATTAAATTTCTAACAGAGGAAACTATCTTGGTGGGGTGTTCTAAAGTACTATCCCAGGTTTTAATACATTTGAATGATCAGCCAGTAGGGCCTGTTGCCCCAAATGCCAGACTGGGTACCCCTACCCACGTCGAGACAGCCAATACCACAAAGGTATGGAAGTCATGGGAAACAGTCCCAACCCTCACCATGGATCAACATGCTATGCTGCTAAGAACACTAAGTCCCATTATGCCTGGTGAAGGTGTTATCTACTGGAATGTGCATATGGGACCTCCCACCAGGGTGGGTGAATTACTCCAAAGCCCTGGGTGAGGGGGAACGACTCAACCTCTATTGGGATACCATTGTCCTGCTGCAAGCCAGAGCTGCTGAAGTGCACTATACCTGAAGTGGAACACACACCACTGGAAGAGGGGAGACAGTGGGGTCCTGGTCTGGCATATCCCACCCCAGTCCATCTCCTCATGCCTGACAGTGTTGCCTCCCCTGGCCATGTATGATATGCACCACAAGGTCAAGTTCCTAAAGCTGCCAGCCTTCTTCTCAAGGTTAGGTGGACACATTCTGTTTTCCACTGGTGTGATCATCTGGCTGCTGTCTTTGTTCCCTCCACTGGCCTGGAAGACAGCATAGCACACATAGAAGTTCTTACTAATTCACCCAGCAAGCCTTAAAAGATAGCCAACAAAGCCTGTCCTTAACACTGAAATGTGTCTCATGAGAAAAGTTGTCCTCCAGAGTAGGATGGGCTTGGACATTATTACTGCTTTGCAAAGAGTCACCTGTGCCTTTATCCAAACAGATTCATATTTGAGTCTGCTATAGGTGTCATCTTTTATTAAATTACATAGGAACATAAGCAAACGCCTTGACTGATGCAACCCCCAGTCCAAGGGGGCTTGGATTAATAAATTAGTGGTTTGGACCATGGGGCTCCTGGTGGAAAAAATTGTTACTTCTTCTAGGTATCAGTATCTTCATTTGCATTTTCTCTTGCGTTTTGCCTCTCTTACTATTGTGGTATCTGCCTCCAGGGCAGCCAGATAGCCACTGAACAAGCCACCTCCATGCTAGTGGAACTCCTTGCTGACCTCTCGGGGCACATTGAGGAAGAGGGGGGGGTGTAGGATTGTAGGAGCCAATCATGAGGTGTGGAGTCTTGGAAGAGGTCATCCAGAGGATGTGACTGCTGGTTGACCCACAAGTTGGACCTGGGTGATTGGAGGCTCCTTACCCCCTCCCCTGTCCTTAGAATGAACATTCTGCTCATTGTTCCCACAGTGGAAGCTGTTTTCAGAGCTGCAGTCTTGAGAGAGCAATGTGTTGTTGAGACCATGTGGACAGTATACTTGACTGAACCCTGTTAGGGCCTCTATATAAACTTTTAAGATTAAGGTGAGCTGGTGCAGAGATCTATTCATCTTGCAGCTGCCCAAAACAAGCCTCGTAAGTTCCTGTAACTATTAAAACTACCACCTACCAATCTGGAGTGGGCTTCCTCTTTCTTTGGTCTTTCCATGCCCTTCTTGTGCAGGGAGCAGTATTCAAACCAACAGTGAAATATTAGCCTCAACAAATCAATGAACCAGAAGAGATCTAAAAACACAGATGCATGTGTGTACACATGTGTATGTATATAAACTTGATAAATAGCAGGTGAAACTATGAATAATTGCAGAAGGATGGGCTATTCAGTAAATAATTCTGGAATGTAATGGAAAAAAATTTGATTCCTACCTTATAAAACACAAAAAAGATATAGCTGATTAGATACACATAAATAATACAATTTAAAAATGTTTAGAATAAATAGAAGATGATAGTTTGAGGGTAAAAAGACTTTTGAGGCATAGTTGATATACAATATTAAGTTTCAGGTGAACAACATAGGGATTCACAATTTTTAAAGGTTTTAGTCCATTTCTAGTTGTTATAAAATACTGGCTACATTCCCTGTATTGTATAATATAATCACTGAAGCTTATTTATGTCAGAGAGTGTTCTGCCTATGTTTGCCTCTAAGAGTTTTATAGTAACCGGCCTTACATTTAGGTCTTTAATCCATTTTGAGTTAATTTTTGTCTGTGATGTTAGAGGGTGTTGTAATTTCATTCTTTTACATGTACCTATCCAGTTTTCCCAGCACCACTTATTGAAGAGACTGTCATTTCTTCATTGTATATTCTTCCCTCCTTTGTCATAGATTAATTGACCATAAATGCATGGGTTTATTTCTGGGCTCTCTATTCTATTCCATTGATCTATGTGTCTATTTTTATGCCAGTATAATACTGTTTTGATTACTGTAGCTTTCTAATATAGTCTAAAGCCAGGAAGCGTAATTCCTCCAGCCCTGTTCTTCTTTCTCAAGATTTTATTGACTATTAGAGGTCTTTTGTGTTTGCATACAAATTTTAAAATTACTTGTTCTAGTTCGGTGGAAAATGCCACTGATGTTTTGATAGAGATTGCATTAAATCTATAGATTGCCTTGGATTGGATGGTCAGTATTGACACTATTAATTCTTCTAATCCATGAACACAGTATATCTTTCTATCTGTTTGTGTCATCTTCAATTTCTTTCTTTAATGTCTTATAGTTTTTGGAGTACAGGACCTTTGCCTCCTAAGGTATGTTTCTTCCAAGGTATTTTAGTATTCTTAATGCAATTATAAATGAGATTGTCTCCTTAATTTCTCCTTCTGCCAATTCATTGCTAGCATATAGAAATTTAACAGATCTTTGTATATTTTGTGTCCTGTGAATTTACTGAATTTATTGATGAGTTCTAGTAGTTTTTTGTTGGCACCTTGAGGAGTTTCCCTGTATAATATCATGTCTTCTGCAAACAATGACAGCCTTACTTCTTCCTTTCCAATTTGGATTTTTTTTATTTCTTTTTCTTATCTCTTTGCTGTGATGAGGACTGCCAATACTATGTTGAATTAAAGTGGTGAGAGTGGGCATCCTGGTCTTGTTCCTGATCTTAGAGGAAATGCTTCCAGCTTTTTGCCATTGAGTATGATGTCAGCAGAGAGTTTCTCAGATATGGCCTTTATCATGTTGAGGTATGTTCCCTCTATTCCCACTTCCTAGAGAGTTTTTATCATAAAAGGATGTTAAATTTTGTCAAAAGTTTTTTCTGCATCTATTGATGATTATATGGTTTTCATTCTTCAATTTGTTAATGTGGTGTATCACATAGATTTTATGAATATTGAAAAACCCTTGCACCCCTAGGATGAATCCCACTTAATCATGGCATATGATTTTTTAAACATATTATTGTATTTAGTTTGCTAATATTTTGAGGATTTTTGCATCTATGTTCATCTGTGATACTGGCCTGTAATTTTCTTTTTTGTGATATCTTTGTCTGGTTTGGTATCAGGGTGACACTGGCCTCATAGAATGAATTTGGAAGACTTCCTACCTCTGCAAATTTTTGGAATAGTTTGAGAAAGATAAGTGTTAACTCTTCTCTAAATGTTTGGTGGGATTCACCTGTGAAGCCATGTGGTCCTGGACTTTTGTTTCTTTGGAGATTTTTTTAATTTTTGATTCAGTTTCATTACTGGTAATTAGTGTGTTCATATTTCCTGTTTTTTACTGGTTCAGTCTCCAAAGATTGTTCATTTCTAGGAATTTGTCCACTTCTTCTAGATTGTCCATTTTATTTACACGTAATTGTTTGTAGTTTCTTACGATCTTCTGTATTTCTGTGATGTCAGTTGTAACTTTTTTTTCATTTTTGATTTTATTGATTTGAGCCCTCTTCCTTTTTTTCTTGACGGGTCTGGCTGAAGATTTATCAGTTTTGTTTATCTTTTCACAGAATCCACTCTTAGTTTCATTGATATTTTTTTTTAGTCTCTTTCATTTATTTCTGCTCTCATCTTTTTTCTTTCTTTCCTTCTACTAACTCTGGGTTTTGTTATTTTTCTAGCTCCTTTATGTGTAAAGTTAGGTTGTTTATTTGAGATTTTCCTTATTTTCTTGAGGTAAGCTTGCATAACTATAAACTTCCCTCTTAAAACTACTTTTGCAGCATCTCATAGATTTTGAATCGTTGTGTTTTCATTTTCATTTGTCTCTAGGTGTTTTTTGATTTCCTCCTTGATTTCTTCAATGATCCATTGGTTGTTTAGGAGCATATTGTTTAGCCTTGTTTTGCAGTTTTTTTGATAGTTGATTTCTAGTCTCATAGCATCGTGGTCAGAAAAGATGCTTGATATGATTTCAATTTTCTTACTGACTCTTCCATTGTGGCCTAGCATGTGATCTCCCTGGAGAATACTCCATGTGCGTTCTAAAAGAATGTATATTCTGCCGGTTTTGGATAGAGTGTTCTGTCTATACCTTTTAAGTCCATCTGGTCTAAAGTATCATTTAAGGCCAGTGTTTCCATATTGATTTTCTGTCAGAATGATCTGTCCATTGATGTAAGTAGGGTGTACCCTACTATTATTGTGTTACTGTTGATTTCTTCCTTTATGTCTGTTAATATTTGCTTTATGTATTTAGGTGCTCTTATATTGGGTGCATATATATTTACAGTTGTTATATCTTCTTCTTGGATTGATCCTTGATCATTATGTAATGTATTTCTTTGTCTCTTGTAACACTCTTTATTTTAAAGTATTTTGTCTGATATAAGTATTGCTACCACAGGTTTCTTTTGATTTCCATTTGCCTGAGATATATTTTTCCATCCTCTCACTTTTAGTCTGTGTGTCTTTAGATGAAGTGAGTCTGTTGTAGGCAGCATATATATGGGTCTTGTTTTTATATCCATTCAGCCTCTCTATCTCTTTTGATTGGAGCCTTTAGTCATTTACATTTAAAGTAATTATTGACATGTATGTTCTCATTGCCATTTTGTTAATTGTTTGGGGGTTTTGTGTAGGTCTTTTTTAGTAGATTCCCTCTTTTGTTCTCTTGTGATTGGATGTCTTTATGTTTGGATTCCTTTTAGTTTGTTGTGTGTATGATCTATTATAGATTATTGATTTGCAGTTACCATGAGATTTATATATAGCTATATATATATATATATATATATATATATATATATATGAAGTTGCTGATCTCTTAATTTCAAATGCATTTTAACAACCCTGCGTTTGCACCCTCCTCTCCTCACAATTACTGTTTCTTATATTTTACATCTAATTGTTTTGTGTATCCCTTAACTGCTTATTGTGGATATAGATGATTCTACTCTTTTGTCTTTTAACTGTCCTACTAGCTTTGTGCATGGATGATTTCCTACCTTTACTATATGTTTACCTTTACTGATAAGTTTTTTCCTTTCATAATTTTCACGTTTCTCATTGTGCCCCTTTCTTTTTCTCTTAGAGAAGTTCCTTTAACATTTCTTGTAAAGCTGGTTAGGTGGTGCTGAACTCTTATCTTTTGCTTGTTTGTAAAAGTTTTGATCTCTCAGTCAAATCTGAGAGACTTGCCAGGTATAATATTCTTGGTTGTAGGTTTGTTCTATTGATCACTTTCAATATATTGTGCCACTCCCTTCTGGCCTGTGATTTCTGCTGAAAAGTCAGCCGATAGCCTTATGGGAGTTCACTTGTACGTAATGTGTTGCTTTTCCCTTGCTGCTTTTAATAATTATCTTTAATTTTTGCCATTTTAATTATACTATGTCTTGGTGGGTTCCTCTTTGGGATTCTCTGTTTTTCCTGGACTTGGATGTCTGTTTCCTTTCCCAGGTTAGGGAAGTTTTCAGCCATTATGTCTTCAATTATGTTTTCAGCTCCTTTCTCTCTCTCTTTTCCTTCTAGGACCTTTATAATGCAAATATTAGTGAGATTGATGTTTTCCTAAAGGTCTCCTTAACTGTATTCATTTCTTTTCACTATTTTTTCTTCTGTTCAATATCAGTGATTTTCACTACTTTCTTCCAGCTCACTGACTGTTCCTCTGTATCATTTAGTCTACCGTTGATTCCTTCTAGTGTACTTTTCGTTTCTATCCCTGTACATCCATTCTACTCCCAAGTTTTTTGATCATCTTTACAATCACTACCCTAAACTCTTTCTCTGGTAAATTGCCTACCTCCACTTCACTTAATTCTTCTTTTGGGGTTTTATCTTGTTCTTTCATTTGGAACATGCTCCTCTGTCTCCTCATTTTCCCTAAATTCTTGTTTCTATTTATCTGGTACACTGGTTACATTTCTCAACCTTGGAGAAGTGGCTTTTTGTAGGAGGCGTCCTAGGGGTCCCAGCAGCCTACTGCCCTCATCACCAGAATTGTATGCTCTAGGGGTTCCCCCTATGAGGGCTGTGTGGGTCTGCTGTCTGTTGTGAAAGACTGTATGCGCAGTGTGGTAAGCCTTTTTGGCCCCCAATCTGGTTGGTTGCCAGGTCCTAACTTGTGGGAAGGCTGCTGGTTGGTAGGTCAGGAGGCAGCTGACTGTGGAACCCCAGGATCCCTGGGGCTAGTGCTAGGTTACTTGTGGGCAAAGTCAGGGTCCAGGAGATCCCAGGGCTACTGCCCACACACTGGTGGATGAAGCCAGTTCTGGGGCTAGTGCCAGCCTACTGGCAGGCAGAACCATGTCCTGAGGTCTGGTTGCAGAGCACAGGGGTCCCAGAGCTGGTGTCACATCACTGGTGTGTGGGGCTGGTTCCTGAAACAGCTGGCTGTGTGATTCGGGTGTCTTGAAGCTTATATTAGCTTGCTGGTGGGCGGGGCCAGAGCCCAGTAGGTCACAGGGCAGGGTTTCGCCTGCTGCTGGGAGGGCTTGGTCCACAGGCTGTAGGGCTACAAAACTGTTGCAACTGGCATCTGCCCACTGGTGGGTAAGGCTGGGCCCAAGGCTAGAGCAGGCTCCCTGGAGGACAGGGCCAGGACCCAGGAGATTCTGGGGCTGATGCCTGTGCACTGGTGGGTGGAGCTAGGTCCCAGATTGTCTGGTTGGAAGTCCCTGGAGGTTTATGGTCTAGTGCCTACATACTGTTGTGTGTGGCTGTGTCCTGGGCCTTTTGGTGGGCAGGGCTGTTTCCAGGGGTAGCTTTAGGCTCAGGGAGTCTTAAGGAAGCCTGTCTGCTGGTAGTGGGGCTGGGTCCATGGCCTGAGGCGTCCCAGCACTGGCACTTATAGGCTGTTGGTCCAGGGTGTGGCTGGGTTCTGGGGCTAGTAAGCTAGAGGGAGTATTCTAAAATGGCGCTTGCCAGCACCTGTGTCCATGTGGTAGAATGAGCTCCCCAAAATGGCTGCCACTGGTATCTGTGTCCCTAGGGTGAGCTGCAGTTGCCTCCTGCCTCTCCAGGAAACTCTCTAAGATAAGCAGGTAGGTCTGACACAGGTTCAGATCAAATTACTGCCTTTGCCCTGGGTCCCAGAGTGTGTGAGATTCTGCCTGTGCCCTTTGAGATTGAAGTCTCTATTTCCTCCAGCCCTCTGGGACTCCTAAAAGTAAGCCCCACTGGCCTTCAGAGGCAAATGCTCTGGGGTCTTGTCTTCACAGTGCAGGAACCTCAGTCTGGAGAGCCCAACGTGGGTCTCAGATCTTTCACCCCTTTGGGAGAACCTCTGCAGTTGTAGATATTCTCCCATTTTGTGAGTTGCCTACCCAGGGGCATTTGGGACTTGACTATTGTGACTCCACCCCTCCTATCTATCTCACTGTGGTTTCTTCTTTATATCTTTAGTTGTAGAAGATCTTTTCTGGTAGGTTCTGGTCTTTTTCGTCTATGGTTGTTCTGCAAATACATGATTTTGATGTGCCTTTGAGAAGAGGTGAACTCAGGGCCTTTCTACTCCATCTTGGCCAATCTCCTTAAGATTTTCTTAAAATGTAAAACAAAAGTCATGAAGGAATACTAAAATTTTTTTACTACATAAACATTAAAAGCTTCTCTACAAGAAATAATACAATGAAAATAATTAGAGAAGATATGTGCAATGCATAAAACCCTCAAAGACATAATAAACAGAATATACAAAGCTCTTAAAAATTAAAGACAACCTAGTAGACAAATGATTAAAGTACGTGGCCTTCAAGAGGAAAACCTACAGGCCAATAAACATTATGATGGTTAATCTCACTAACAATAGGGGTCAAGCAGACTGAAACAACGATGAGATACTATTTTGTGCCTATCAGATCAGCAAAAACTGTAAAAGGTAGTATGTACCAAATGTTAAGTACATGGGGAACTAGATCTCCTGGATACTCTACTGATAAGCAGACACAACCACTCCAGAGGACATCTGGCAATATCTTGTAGTTGAAGACATTCACACCCTGGAAACAAGTTATTCTACTTCCAAGTGTATACTCTAGAAACTCTGGCACAGATGCACAAAGAGAATTGCACACAG
The DNA here is from genome assembly GCF_963455315.2 of Globicephala melas. NCBI lineage: Eukaryota > Metazoa > Chordata > Mammalia > Artiodactyla > Delphinidae > Globicephala > Globicephala melas. The sequence continues at coordinate 42,760,946 of NC_083325.1, forward strand.
GTTTTCACTGAACATTGTTTATTTTGCTACTATAGATTATTTTGCTATTATAATCTAAAGTAATCTTAACTTTGGGTAATAAGTTCTTTCAATGAAAATTATGCAGCAATTTAAAAATATGAATTAGATCCTCATGAATTAATATGTACACATCTCAAATGTTACATGAAAAAGTTGCAGGATGACATTTATGTAAATGCATAAAACCCAAGAATAATTTTCTATATGTATGAACGTATTTATGTTATAAATCTATGAGTGGAAAGGACACTTATCAACTCTGGAACAGATTTTGCTTCTAGAATGGGCAGAAGGAGATGAATAAGGAAGAGAGTTCAAAAGAGACTTTAAAAAATGTTTTCTGTTAAGAGTGACTCAAATATTAGCAAAATGTCAGCATTTGTTAAAACATTTTTCACTAAATCTTTGAAATATTTTATAATTTGGAAAAATGGGCAGACTCCAAGTCCAGAGTTTTATTAACATCTCTGGTCCACTTTTCTTCTTGGAAACTCTAAAACTTCTAGGATTTCTTCAGTTTCTTCAGGGGCCCTCTCTCATCCACCATCCTGGTCCCTCCATCTCCTCTCCCCCTGTCTCCTCAGCCCCCAGCATAGGGGCTGAAAATACTGCTTCTCACTCTCCCCACTGCATTGCTACAAGTAGTCTTCATTTACTGTTGAGTCTCTGCCTCAGCACTGTTTTACTTTTTTCTCCCAGATGCATTGGAGGAGGGGAGGGGTCAGGAGAGGAGTGACAAAATAGATGAAAATAAGGAAAAGGAATGAGGAAGGCCATGAAGCCCCACATGTAATTTTTTTTTTTTTTTTTTTTGCGGTACGCGGGCCTCTCACTGCTGTGGCCTCTCCCGTTGCGGAGCACAGGCTCCGGACGCGCAGGCTCAGCGGCCGTGACTCACAGGCCCAGCCGCTCCGCGGCATGTGGGATATTCCCAGACCGGGGCACGAACCCGTGTTCCCTGCATCAGCAGGAGGACTCTCAACCACTGTGCCACCAGGGAAGCCCTGTAATTTTTTTTAAATCAAAGTATAGTTGACACTTTCAGGTGTGGAACATAGTGATTCAGTATTTTTGCAGATTATACTTACAAGATAATGGCCCTAATATCCAGTGCTATACAGTAAATCTTTGTTGCTTATCAATTTTATACATAGTAATTTGTATCTGTTAATCCCATACCCCTATCTGGCCCCTCCCCACTTCCTCTCCTGTTTGGTGACCATAAGTTTGTTTTCTATATCTATGCGTCTTCCTGTTTTACACATACATTCATTTGTATTTTTGAGATTCCACATATAAGTGATATCATACAGAATTTGTCACTCTCTGATTGATTTCACTAAGCATAATATTCTCTAGGTCCATCCATGTTGCTGCAAATGGCAATATTTCATTCCGTTTACGGCTGATATACCATTGTGTATGTATATATGTATGTATGTACCACATCTTCTTAATCCAAATGTCTGTTGTTGGGCAGTTGGGTTTATTTCATGTCTTGGCTATTGTAAATAGTGCTGCTATGAACTTTGGGGTGCAAGTATCTTTTCAAATTACTGTTTTCATATCTTCTGGGCATATACCCAGGAGTGGAATTGCTGGATCAGATGGTAGTTCAATTTTTAGTTTCTTGAGAAACTTTCATACTGTTTCAGTAGTGGCTGCAGCAATTTACATTCCCACAAACAGTGTGCAAGGGTTCTCATTTCTCCACGTCCTCATCAGCATTTGTTATTTATAGACGTTTTGATGATGGCCATTCTGATAGATGTGAGGTGATAGCTCATTGTTGTCTTGATTTGCCTTTCTCTAATAATTAGTGATGTTGAGCATCTTTTTATGTGCCTGTTAGCCATTTGTATGTATTCTCTGAAAAAAGGTCTATTCACGTTTTCTGGACATTTAATGATTGGGTTATTTTTTCTTTATTGAATTATGGTTGACTTACAATATTGCATTAGTTTCAAGTGTATAGCATAGTGATTCCTTTTTTTTTTTTTTTTTGCTGAGTATATTCCATTATAGGTTATTACAAGATATTGGATATAATTCCCTGCGCTGTATGGTAAATTCTTGTTGCTTATATATTGTATGTATAGTAGTTTGTATCTCTTAATCCTATACTCCTAAATTTGTCCATCGCCCCCCTCCCCTTTAGTAACCATAAGTTTGTTTTCTTGTCAGTGAGTCTGTTTTTGTATATAGATTCATTTGGATTATTTTTGAGATTCCACATATCAGTAATATCATATAGTGTTTGTCTTTCTCTATTTCACTAAGCATAATATTCTCTAGGTCTATCCATGTTGCTGCAAATGGTAATATTTTACTGTTTTCTATGGCTGAGTAATATTCCATTGTATATTTATTGAATATATACCAGTTCTTCTTAGGCCAATCATCTATTGATGGGCACTTGGGTTGTTTCCATATCCTGGTTATTGTAAACAGTGCTGCTGTAAATATTGGGGTGCATGTATCTTTTCGAATTAGAATTTTCATTTTTTCCCAGATCTATGCACAGGAGTGGGATTGCTGGATAATATGGTAGCTCTATTTTTAGTTTTTTTTGTTTTTTTTTTAAAGAACAGATTTATTTATTTATTTGTTTGTTTATTTTTGCTGTGTTGGGTCTTCGTTTCTGTGTGAGGGCTTTCTCCAGTGTGGCAAGCGTGGGCCACTGTTCATCGCGGTGCACGGGCCTCTCACTATCGCGGCCTCTCTTGTTGCAGAGAACAGGCTCCAGATGCACAGGCTCAGTAGTTGTGGCTCACGGGCCTAGTTGCTCCGTGGCATGTGGGATCCTCCCAGACCAGGGCTCGAACCCGTGTCCACTGCATTAGCAGGCAGATTCTCAACCACTGCGCCACCACGGAAGCCCTATTTTTAGTTTTTTAAGGAACCTTCATACTATATTTTCCACAGCAGCTGCACCAAGTTACATTCCAACCAACAGTGTATGAGGGTACTCTTTCCTCCATACCCTTTCAGCATTTTTATTTGTAGACTTTTTGATGATTGCCATTCTGACTGGTGTGAGGTGATTGTGGTTTTCATTTGCATTTCTATAAAACTTAACAATGCTGAGTATCTTTTCATGTGCTTGTTAGCCATCTGTATGTGTTCTCTGGGGGAAAATGTCTTTTAAGTCTTCTGTCCATTTCTTGATTGGGTTGTTGATTTATTATTTTTTTTAATATTGGGTTGAATGAGCTGTTTTTATATTTTGGATATTAATCCTTTGTCAGTTGCAAATATTTTCTCCCATTGCATATGTTGCCTTTTCATTTTGTTGATGGTTTCCTTTGCTGTGCAAAGGCTTTTAAATTTGATTAGGCCCCATTTGTTTATTTTTGCTTTTATTTCTTTTGCTTTAGGAGTCTGATCTAAGAAAATATTGCTGCGATTTATGTCACAGAATGTTTTGCCTATGTTTTCTTTTAGGAGTTTTATGATGTCATGTCTTATATTTAGGTCTTTAAACCATTTTGAGTTTGAGTATATAGTGTAAGGGAGTGTTTATTGATTTACATGTAGATGCCCAGCTTTCTTAACAATATTTGTTGAAGAGACTGTCTTTTCTTCATTGCATATTCTTGCCTCCTTTGTCATAGATTAATAGACCGTATGTGCATGGGTTTATTTCTGGTCTCTCTGTTCTCTTCCATTGATCTATATGTCTGTTTTTGTGCCACTATCACACTGTTTTGGTTACTGTAGCTTTGTAGTATAATCTGAAGTCTGGAAGGGTTATACATCCAGCTTTCTCTTTTCTTGGAATTGCTTTGACAAGTCTCAGTCTTTTATGGTTCCATATGAATTTTGAAATTATTTGTTCTAGCTCTGAGAAAAGTGTCATTGATATTTTGATAGGATTGCATTAAATCTGTAGATTGATTTGGGTAGTATGGCCATTTTAACAATATTAATTCTTCCAATCCAAGAGCATGGAATATCTTTCCTTTTCTTCTAGGTTATCCAATTTGCTGGCATATAACTGTTGATGGTATTCTGTTAGGATTTTTTTGTATTTCTATGTTATGGGTTGTTATTTCTCCTGTTTCACTTCCTATTTTGTTTATTTGCATCCTCTCTCTTCTTCCTGGAGAGCCTAGAGGTTTGTTGATTTTGTTTATCTCTTCGAAAAACCAGCTCTTGTTTTTATTGATCATTTCTGTTGTTTTTTGATATTTGTTTTATTTATTTCCTCTCTGATCTTTATTATTTCCTTCCTTCTGCTGACTTTGGGCTTTGTTTGTTCTTATTTTTCTAACTCTTTTAGGTGATAGATTAGGTTGTTACTTAAGATTTTTCTTGTTTCTTCAGGGAGGCCTGTATTGCTATGAACCTCTTACAACTGCTTTTACTTCATCCCATAGATTGTGTAAAGTTGTATTTTCATTTTCTTTTGTCTCACGGTATTTTATAATTTTTTTTTTTATTTCATCATTGACCGATTGCCTTTTGGTAGCATGTTGTTTAGTCTTCATGTGTTCACTATATTCCCATTTTTCTTTCTGTGTTGACTTCTACTTTCAAATATCTTGGTCAGGAATTATGCTTGAAATAATTTCTAGCCTCTTAAATTTCTTGAGCCTTGTTTTTGACCTAGTATGTGGTCTTTCCTAGAGAACGTTCCATGAACACTTGAAAATAATGTGTATTCTCCTGTTTTGGGATGTTATGTTCTATAGATATCAATTAAGTCCAACTGGTCTATTTTGTCATTTAGGAGTTCTGCCTTATTGATTTTCTGTCAGGATGATCTGTCCATTGATGTCACTGCAGTGTTAAAATCTCTTATTATTACTGTATTACTGTCAGTTTCTCCTTTTGTTAGTATTTGCTTTATTTAGGTGCCTCTCTATTTGGTGTATATAGGTGAACCAGTATAATATTCTCAATGAATTGATACCTATATTGTTATATACTGCCCTTCTTTGTCTTTATGGCCTTTGTTTTAAAGTTTATTTTGTCTGATATGGGTATTGCTACCCCCACTTTCTTGTCAGTTCCCTTTGCAAGAAATATTTTTTTCCACCCCCTCACTGTAGTCTGTCTTTCACCCTGAAGAGAGTCTCTTGTATGCAACATATTGCACGTTCTTTTTTAATCCAATTTGCCACTCAGTCTTTTTATTGGATCATTTAGTCCTTTGTTATTTAATGTAATTATTGATAGGTATATACTTACTGCCGTTTTGATCCTTGTTTTCTAGTTGTTATTGTAGTTCTTCTTTGTTCATTTTTTTCTTCTTTTTGTTTTTTCCTGTTGTGGTTTGATGATTTTCTTTTGTAGTATGCTTGAGTTCCTTTCTTTTTGGTTTTTATAAATCTATTGTGTGTGTATATATATATATATATATATATATATATATTTTTTTTTTTTTTTTTTTTTTTTTTTTTTTGGCGGTACGCGGGCCTCTCACTGCTGTGGCCTCTCCCGTTGCGGAGCACAGGCTCCAGATGCGCAGGCTCAGCGGCCATGGCTCACGGGCCTAGCTGCTCCGCGGCATGTGGGATCTTCCCGGACCAGGGCACGAACCCGTGTCCCCTGCATCAGCAGGTGGACTCTCAACCACTGTGCCACCAGGGAAGCCCTACTGTATATTTTTGATTTGTGGTTACCATGGAGTTCAAGAATGTTGACCCATAACTATATCTATTTGCTTTAAATTGATAGTCATTCAATTTCAAACACATTCTAAAAGATCTACATATTTATACTCCCCTCCCTCACATTTTGTGATTCTGATGTTCTATTTTACATCTTAATGCATATCCTTTTACTTCTTATTGTAGTTATAAATACTTTTACAACTTTGACGGTTTTTAATCCACATATTGGCTTATTTAAATGATTTTCAATCCTTACAATATATGATATTTGCCTTTTGTATTGGGATTTTCCCTTTCCTTTAGATTCTTGCTTCTTTTCTATTTAGAGAAGACCCTTCAGTATTCCTTTTAGGGTAGGTTTAGTATGGCTGAATTCTTTTAGCTTTTGCTTGTCTGAGAAGTTCTTTATCTCTCCTTCTATTCTAAATAATAATCTTCTTGGGTAGTGTATCCTGGATTGTAGGTTTTTCCCTTTCAGGACTTTGAACACACGATGCCACTCCCTTCTGGCCTGTAAAGTTTCTGTAGAGAAATCAGCTGGTAGCTTTATGGGGATTCCCTTGTATATGACTTTTTCTCTTGTTGCTTTTAGAATTCTCTTTTTATATTTAACTTTTTCCATTTAAGTTACAATATGACTTGGTGTGAGTCTGTTTGGATTCATCTTGTTTGGGACCCTCTGTGCTTCCTATCCCTGGATATCTATTTCCTTCTTTAGGTTTGGGAAGTTTTCAGTCATAATGTCTTCAATCCCCTTCTTTCTCTTCTGGAACACGTATTATGTATAAGTTTCATGCTTTATGTTATCCCATAGATCTTGTGTGTTACTTTTTTTTTTTCATTTGTCTTTCTGCTGTTCTAATTGGGTGATTTCCATTATTCTATTTTCCAGAACACTTAAGCATTTAGTTGACTGTTCATTGCTTCTAGATTGCTTTTTATCTCAGCAATTGAATTTTCTGTTATTGATTGGGTCATCTTTATACTTTCTAGTTCCTTGTTACAGTGATCTGCATTTCTATTGATAATTTTTCTTAATTCAGTTAGCATTTTTATTATGACCTTTTTGAACTCAGGGTCTGTTCATTATTTGTTCTTACAGGGAATTTCTCTTGCTCCTTTAGTTGGGAGTAATTCTTCTGCCTTTTTATTTTCCTTAACTTTACTGTGGTCTTGAAGGGATGCTTTTACGTGGGAGCATCCTTGTGTACACTGTGTGTGTTCAATGTCTTTGGTGTGAGGGCTGGTTTTGATATAGACTCCAGCCACGTCTTTCCTCAGGGTGTGCTGGACTTTATCCCCTTGATAGGAGGTGTGGTTGGTGTGGGAGGAGATAAAGCCTGTACAGGGTGTGATGTAAGACTTGCTCTCTGCTCTGCAGCTGTCTCTGCTCTGCAGCTGTCACTGCTCTGTCAGGAGTGGAGTCTGCTCCCCAGTTATTGGAGTAGAAGCCCTGAAGGTCATGTTCAATCAGGCTTCATTGCCCTTGAAAGGAGGTGATTGCTGAAGTGATACCCATGAGGTCACAGAGGACATAGGCACTTCCTGTGTAGGTGTCTGCAACTCTGCTCAGAAGCAGACCAAAGACACATCCCTTCCCCTCTTGTGTTCATCCCAGATCTAGTGCAAGGCTGTGGTGTGGAGTAGGCTGGGCCTGAGGTTAGGGCATTCTGAATGCAGGAATTGAGGTGGCTGCAATGCTGCCTAAGACCTGGGCTGCTTCTGTGGTAGTCTTCTCCCAGGACCTGTGTGCCCCAGATCCAGCACTAAGCTTCGGTGTAGAGCGGGCAGGACCAGGGTGGTCTCACTATGAGATGAACCATTGCATGCTCCTGCGCTGCATGGCTGATGCTGGCCTGCCTGAACCACACCCAAGTCCCCCAGGCTATCTCTGCACAGCTAGATTCTGAGTCCCGTCTCCGGGCTTGTCTGCCAGTGTTCCAGCTCTAAGCTGCAGTGTGCCCCTGTGCCATTGCCTTTTGTGTGTGCTGACAATGGTCCCCACTGCCCCACTCAGATCACATCCCAGATACCCATCTGTGTCTGTGTACTTAGACTAAGTCTTTACCCAGGGCCATACCAAGGTTTGGTGTGGAGTGCGCAGAGCCGGGGTGTTTGCCCTGTTTGGATTGGGGAGTGTGGCAGTGAGGTGAGAGCCCACAGTACAAGGCTCTTTCCACCATGATTGTTGGCAAACCAGCACACATGCACTCCTCGTGAGTAGAGTCTAGGTTTCTCCAGCCCTTCTGTCTGTCCCAGTGGTTCTCCCATCAGCTAAGACGGCTTGTCTCCTCCATGTAGGCCCCCAGGACTGGGATGCCCAGATTGTGGCTTGGGTGAGGGTGAGGGTTCTCCAGAGCAGACCTTCCCTTCCTTTCAGATCCTTCGCAGGGGTGCAGGTCCTAACCCAATGACTTTCTTCTGTCCTACCCTCTTACATGGAGATCTTTCTTGCAGCTTTGGTTATATAGGAGCTCTGCCTGTTTCCAGTCAGTTTTCTGTAAGAATTGTCCCATATATAGATACATTCTTGATGTTTGTGGGGGGAGATGAACTCCTTGTCCTGCTAGTTCACCATCTTGATCCTGCTCTCTCTGGGTTATTTGTTTTTTGGATATTGAGTTGTATGAGCTGCTTGTATATTTTGGATATTAACCCCCTGTTGGTTGCATCATTTGCAAATATTTTCTCCCATTCTTTAGGTTGTCTTTTTTTTAGATGGTTTCCTTTGCTGTGTGAAAGCTTTTAAATTTAATTAGGCCACATTTATTTATTTTTGCTTTTGTTTCTCTTGACTTCAGAGATCGGGCCAAGAAAATACTGCTGCAGTTTATGTCAGAGTGTTGTGCATATGTGCTCTTCTAGGAGTTGTATGCTTTCCATTCTTACATGTAGGTCTTTCAACCATTTTGAGTTTATTTTTGTACGAGGCACGAGGGAATATTCTAATCACGTGGCTGTCCAGTATTCCTAGCACCACTTGTTGAATAAACTGTCTTTTCTGCATTGTTTTCTGCATTATTCTGGCCTCTTTTGTCATAGGTTAATTGACTGTATGTGTGGGTGTTTATTTCTGAGCTGTCTGTTCTGGTCCATTGATCTATATGTCTTTTTTTATGCCAGTACCATGCTGTTTTGATTTGTTGTCTGATGTCTGGAATGGTTATAACTCCAGATTTCTTCTTTTCTCTCAAGATTGCTTTGGAAATTTGAGGTCTTTTGTGGTTCTATATGAATTTAAACATTATTTGTTGTGGTTCTGTGAAAAATATCAAGGGTATTTTGATAGGAATTGCACTAAATCTATAGATTGCTTTCAGTAATATGGCCATTTTAACAATATTAATTCTTCCAATCCAAGAGCATAGGGTATCTTTCCATTTCTTTGTATCACCTTCAATTTCCTTTCTCAGTGTTTTATAGTTTTCAGAGTATAGGTATTTCACTTCCATGGTTAAGTTTACTCCTAGGTATTTTATTCTTTTTGATGTGTTTTAAAAAGGATTTTTTTTTTTACTTTCTCTTTCTGATAATTTATTATTAGTGTATAAAAACACAGCAGATTTCTGTATATTAATCTTGTATCCTGCACCCTTGCTGAATTCATTTATTAGTTCTAATAGATTTTTGTTAGAGACTTTAGAGTTCTTCATATAAAGTATTATGTCAACTACAAATACTGACAGTTCTACCTCTTCCTTTCCAATTTGGATAACTTTTATTTCTATTGCTGTGACTAAAACTTCTTCTACTATGTTTAATGAAGTGGTGAGAGTAGAAATCCTTGTCTTATTTCTAAATATAGCAGGAATATTTTAAGCTTTTTCACTTTAAGTATGATGTTGGCTGTGGGTTTGTCAAAAATGGCCTTTATATGTTGAGATTTGTTCCCTCTATACCTACCTTGGTGAGAGTTTTTATCATGAATAGATGTTGAATTTTGTCAAATGCTTTTTCTGCATCTATTGAGATGATCAGGTGGTTTTTGTCTTTCCTTTTTTTAATGTGGTGTATCACATTGATTTGCCTTATGGGGATTCCCTTGGATATGACTTTTTCTCTTGCTGCTTTTAGAATTCTCTTTCTATCTTTAACTTTTGCCATTTTAATTATGTCTTGGTATAGGTCTATTTGGGTTCATCTTGATTTGGGACCTCTGTGCTTCCTAAACCTAGATATTTTTTTCCTTCTTTAGGTTGGAGAAGTTTTCAGCCATAATTTCTTCAATCAGTTTTTCAGAACCCTTCTTTCTTTCTTTTCCTTCTGGAACCCCTATAATGCAAATGTTGGCACATTTGATGTTATACCAGAGATCTCATATGTTGTACTCATATTGTTTCATTTGTTTGTCTGCTGTTCTGATTGGATGATTTCCATTATTATTCTATCTTCCAGATCACTTATGCATTCTTCTGTGTCATTTAGTATGCTATTCATTGTTCCTAGTATGCTTTTTATCTCACATGTTGAATTATCTATTCTTGTTTGCTGCTTCTTTATAATTTCTAGTTCCTCATGAAAATAATCTGTGTTTAAATCAATCTTCTTCCCTAATTCAGTTAGCCGTATTATTACCAGTATTTTGAATTAGCTGTTTGGTAAATTGCCTATTTCTGTTTCATTATTTTTTCAGAGGTTTTCTCTTGCTCTTTCAATTAAGCTTAGTTCCTTTCCCTTTTCATTTTATTTAACTTTCTCTGTCTCTACGAATTTAGGTGAAATAGCTACCTACTTTGGTCTTGAAGGGGTGTTCTTATGTGGGAGTGTACCTATGTAAACTGCATGTGCTCAGTGCCTTGGTGATAGGGCTGAATTTGATGTGGATGCCAGTCATGTCTTTTCTCAGGGAGTGCTGGCAGCTATAACCTTGGTAGGGGGTGTGGCTGGTGATAGAAGAGCTAGAGTCTGAGGGGGGTGTGAGGCGGGACTTCCTTTCTGCTCAGTGGCCATCACTGCCCTGTCAGGGGTGTGGGTCTTCTCACAAGTTGCTACAATAGAAGACCTGAGAGTTGGGCTCAAGCTAGCTCTGTTCGCTTTAATCGTGTGTTTTTCCTTCTCCCCACACTGGGACCTTTGCCCCAAAGGAGGGGAGTGCTGAAGCAAGAAGAGCCTGTGTGCTTTACAGAGGTCCAATGCTCTGCCTGTGTAGGCATCCGGGGCTCTGCTCATACAAAGCCCATGGTGGCATTTTTCCCCTGCTGTGGCCACCCTGGATCTAGTGCTAGACTATGGCAGGGAGTGAGCAGGGCCAGAGCGTTCACTTGGCTTGGGCTAGGGACCTTTCTCTGCCATGCCAGGGGGCAAACCAGCACATGCACACTCCTCAGGAGTGGAGTCTAGACTTCTCCAGTCTATCTGTCCCAATGCTTTTCCAATTAGCCAAATGGGCTTGTCTCCTATACACAGGACCCCAGGACTGGGATACCCAGTCTGTGGCTCGACCCACTCACTACCCAGGGTGACTGTCTGCCTGTGCAATCTCCCTTTTCCTCTTGGTCCCCTCCAAGGGGCACAGATCCTGACCCAATGCTTCTCTTCCTATCCTACCCAAATACGTGTGTATCTTTCTTGCAGCATTGTTGTCTTTTTTAAAATTTTATTTATTTGTTTATTCATTTTTGTCCATGCCATGCAGTGTGTGGGATCTTAGTTCCCCGACCAGGGATCGAATCCATGCCCCCTGCCTTGGAAGCACAGAGTCTTAACCACTGAACCGCCAGGGAAGTCCCCTGAGCATTGGTTTTATGAGTCTTTCTGCCAGTTTCCAGTTAGTTTTCCATGGGAATTGTTCCACCTGCAGATATATTTTTGAGGTGTCTGTGGGGGGGGAAATAAGCTCCACATCGTCCACCATCTTGATCTCCCTTCTTGCTAATTTCTTTTTATTCGACTACATAAAGATAACACAGAACCTCTCTTTTGTGACAGTAGTTAGAGGAATCAGTTGTTTGAACACACTCCTTGTTCCTCCCAATACAACTAAGCCATCATCATAGAATATCCTGCAGTTTTCCACATCAGGAGACCAGATATTCAATTCATAACATTTAAAGTGTACAATATTAGTTAGTAAAAGAATCCCAAATCAAAAACAGTAAGGAAAATTGGAATCTCTCTGAGAGTCCAGAAGTAGGGTGGACTCCAGACAAGGTATAATCAAAGTTCAGCTCCCTTTCTCCCCAGTTCTCTTGGCCCTCCCCTTAACTGTATGCATGCTTTCTCCTCTGGATGACTTCTCAATAACAGCCAACATAGCTTTTTGCAACAGACAACTCTTCCTTATATATCCAACAAGAGAAAAAAAAGCCTCTCCCCTACCCACAAAATAAACTTTCTTCCCCAAGAATTTAGATGAGCCTTGTTAGGCCATGTTGCCACAGTTGGGCCATAGGAATGCTGTGTGCTGATTGGCTGAAGATTGGCTTCCTGAATCAATTACTAGCAAGTAGGATGAGATTACCAAGATGGACTTTGTGAGTCTAGGCCTTAAAATAAGATTCAGCTATGGAGTTGGAAACACTTCTCCTGACTCTCTTGGACAGTGTAGAAGAGCATTGTCTTTCTACACCAAAGGAGAACTGTCTTAGGAAAAAGAGAAAACTGAATCTTGGGTAGCCAATCAATGTGTTCAATATTGAGTGGTAGGGCTAGACTGAGCCTGGGGAATGCTGATGGTTATTAAAAAAAAAAAAAAAGAAAAAGCCCCAGAGACTGTTATCTGGACTGTCAGAAACCCATTCATATCTAATCCAGATTTTTGCAAAGGGAAAACAGATTTTGTATAATGCTGTATTAAGCCCATCCAGCTTGGCCCACACCCAACAATGGCCCATAGAATCAAAGGCCAATTTTAGAGGCCTTTGTGCTTCTATAAAACACAAATGTGCTGCATTCCTGATTAGCATATGAATCTGTTGTTGCCATGGCAAGTATGATGTTGTATATTGTATGCTATCACTTTAGAACAGGATCTAGAAAACTAAAGGTCCTGGGATAGGAAATGAAAACCTTGGTAATAAGACCAAATGGAATTACAACTTGGGCATCAAAACTCTGAGAAACATTTATGCAAAATGAGAGGATATTGCTTTTTAAAGAGAGTCTTAGATTTCAGTTAAATGAGACTGTGCTTATGATTTATTCTTACTTCCAGATGGTTTTGAAGTACCTTTAACATTTAAACTCATAAAATACAGCAGTTAGAAAACAACTAGGAAAGAGAAGGAAGGATCGATGAAGGAAATGGAAGACAGTGAGAAATGTTGGGTGATGTTTGGTTATATACTCGTGTTAGTATTGAAATTTCCTATTAGCCTGCTGGGTTCATTCTACCACTTGCCTAAAGAAGCAGGTCAGGACGCTGGGTTTTGGAGATACTTCAGCCTCTCTAAATTAAGTGCAAAGGAGGTGGTGGGACAAACTCCTAGGCAGGGTGTATCAGTAGCTAAGGATCTGAGTACAGAGGGTCCCTTTTCCTCTGGGTGTTACCAGTCCAAAGACTTTGCACTGTGTCTCTGACTCAGTCATACTTACTACTCTCTATTCCAGCCTGTGAGTAATTATCTGTGTGTTCTATGTCTGACCCAGGGAGAGAAAGGTTATATGCAGGAGTCAAAACGTCTGGCTATTGTCAGTTATCCCAGAATCTCCATGCAGTGTGTGTATCAAACTCTTCCTTGTTTGAAACATCCTTGCAGCCACGCCTCGTTTTTAAACAATACCCTCCATCATGTACTTTGAATTATGGATCCATTCTTCAACAAGATACTGTTTGTCTCCCTTCTTTCAAGAATTCATCATAATTGCTGGTCCACAGAGTACAGTACTTTTTATGTTCTACTGGAATTATGAGTTTATTAAGTATCTTTTCGATCATTTTTAGGGTTCAAGGCAAGAGGGGGAAGCTGCAGCAGGTACTCATTCTGCCATTTTGAATGGAAAGTATTATGCCTACAGTGACATGAAAAACAAATTCAGAATTAAATGGTTGTAGAAATTGTTTTTCAAACATACTGTTCCTGTATGAGAATCAGACACATGTCCTTTTTCTCCATTTCCAGAATCACAGTATGTGATTGGTCATAGCAAGGCCTGTGGTAGGCTGATGATACGTAAAGAACAGAGCTTGAAAGTACGAATGTGCAGCTAGAATCTGTGTGGTAGATAAGAGTCCCTTCAGTGTTGTGGTTCCTTCCCTTAGCCTAATGGTATAAAGTGCCACAGCTCACGGGTCTAGGCTCCTATGTCAAAGGATCGCCACTGTTTCTTGTGGACTGTCAAGATCATTGAACTTTGGAACTAGGAAGGCTACTAAGAACCTTACAGTAACTCAGCAAGATAGATGTTATCTCCACTCAGCACATCAGGACACTGAGGCTCAATGAGAATAAGTCTCAAATGCACAGAGCTAATTATAGTCACGTGCTGAACTTGCCGCCCCAAAGTCAGCCTCGCTAAGCCAAAGGCCTTTATTCAGTGCTGCATGTAATAAAGCATACTTTATATTGCTCCAGCTCAATATGCTGACGCAAACTTCTATTGTTTATTCCCACCAAAAATCTCTTAATCATACGAAGTTGTACCGTATGCTGTTTTGGTAATCCAAAGATGGACAAATATTGGCAATCTCATATGGTTCAATCTGATATATTGTCCTTTAATTGTGTAATGAGATGGAGAAATTTTTCTTTTAGAAGTCAATGTATGAATTCCTCATAGAAGTGTCTTGAGCTTGTTGGGAATTTACTTTGATAAGACAGCTTGAAGTAGGCAGATCCTTTCCAAGAATGGGTGACAAGATTTCTAATGGAGAATCAGTTTGCACTTGAGGTGAAGCAGAATGAGGCAACAGGATGCTTACATAGAGTGAAAACTCTGGAAATGAGTGGAAGGCACTAGGAGACTTAGCACTTCCTCAAGATGATGAAAATAGATGTCTGAGGCAACCTTATCTAGATCTCAAGGATAAAGGAAGCTTCTGCTGGTATCCAAGATACTACGGTTCCATATTATTTCTTGAACAGTCAGCATCCTGAGTGAGGAACCAAAGTGTGTTTACTCATATGGTAGTGGTAGGCATTCATTAAAAGTTAACTGAACTGTCGAACAATCATCCCAATTAGACTGTCCGCATTTTGCTGAATGTCACATATGATCTAAATTTTCTGTAGTGCCTTGAGCATGTGCTAGAAACTTACAAAGCATTAATTTAAAAAGCTTAGATTCTGATAGACTGACAGTCAACTTCAAGGCTGGTAAAGATCATCTACTAAGATATGTAAATTAACCTTTTTTCCAGGGAAAATGAAATCATAAGCTAATAAGCTGGTCATGTAACAGAAGGGTGCCACTCACTCTTATTGATAAACATATTGGGCAGTAGCAAGATTCAGGCCCTGGGCTGTCCATCTACTATGTCATTTAAAGTACAGACTAATGCTAAGTGTAGGGTGTGAGTGATTTCCAAGTTCTCTACCTGAGCGTGTGTGTGTGTGTGTGTTCTCTAATTTACGTCTTGGTCATATGTGTATATTATCTTTCCCCAATAATGTATAAGCTTCTTAAATACAGATGCCGAGTTTTCCATTTCTTTAATATTTTCTCTCTGGTGTATTTTCTTGTGATTACTAATATTTTAATAATAAATAATTGAAGTTTAATCTTATTCTATATGAATTAGAAGAACAAGGGAAAGAGTTTATAACTAATTTTTAAATATTCTTAAATATTCTAAATTTTTAACTACATTATACTAGAAAATAATGAATTGAGGAATCTCAATATTAAATCCCTCATTAAGCGCATATTTAAACATGCCTTTGTCTTGTATTTAAGATAATGAATCATCTGTATTACTACATTACTGTCATCATACAGGAGTAATATGATATTTAGTGACTATCAGAAATCTCCATTTAGGAAAAACATTTTGGAGAAAAAAACCACTGAGATTAAATAATTTATTATCATTGCTAAGATGAACACATATACTTGATGAGTCAATTTTATGCAGAACTTTAAAAAAATAGTTTTAATACAGTATCAAAATTTACACAAGTATTTTGTCAAAAGACCAGTGTTCCTTGTATTAGCTTCTGCAGGCTCTACTGCAGGCACAGAAGCTTGTTTTAAATGTCTTCAGAGTGTAGGAATACAACAATTTAATGATGAAGGCTTTTCAAGAGAAGGTGTAAATATAGCAATTTTCTTTTATAGAGTAATAATATTCTTAAAATATACAACATTTTAAAAGAAAAGCTTAAATGGTAACCCAATTACAATAATTAGAGAATTCTATAGCAAATTAATTCATAAATATTTTCTGAGACCAGAGGGCTGCTTTTTCATCACAATAACATTCAAAAAAGTGTAACAATTCCTTCACCAATGACAATTAATACATGTGTAATGAGCCTGTTTAAAAACAAGAGCAACAACAGAATATCTGCTATGAATCAAATCTAAGTAATTTAGAAGAAAACTGGGAATTGTTGCATTCCTACTTTTATAATCTTAAACTACAATATAAAGTTAGCATTCGTTCACAGGCCTCTTGCACATTCATACAAGAAACTATCGTTGCATTTGGATAAACACAAAATACCTATCATAGCATTTCCAATACACAGTCTATTTATATATATATATATATATATATATAATATATATATATACACCAAAAATAAGGAAAGCAAAGCAAAGCTAGCACACCTCCTTTTCAAACCTCAAGCAATCTGAACAAGAGCTTTTAGCTTCAATAATGAAGGACATGCGTCAGTTTCATAAAATGTTAGATAACTGCTGTAGGCTAAGAAAGCTTTTTTCATAAATGCAGTGCAATATTTTAAAGTTTACAGAAAGTTTATTAAGTATAACAGCATGTCTAGAAATTAAATTGTAGAAATTAACATCTCACGGCTGGAAACACTTAGAAAAATTGTTTGCTTGTTCTTTAATTGAAACTGTTAATATTAACATTAATGAATACACTGAAGATGGAGGTTGATGTGTTCCCAAGATGTGTCTTCATGAGCAATACATTAAGATGAAAAGAAAAGATATATTTACTTTGATCGATTAAAATAAATGGTACTCGCTGATAAGCACTTGACAAAGTCCTGCTACCCTCCTAGCTGGTAAGGAAAATCTATGTGGTATTTTTAGCACCTCAAAAGTCAAAACGAAATCCCAGAAACCTAATCTTATCTTGCGTTCAAATCAATTATGCATCAGGAACTAGTATTTTATTAACTAAAATATAATAGGTGACCAACTCTCCAACTTGGGAAGCTGGAAACCACCTCTTATCTTGAACAATATGGTAGAACACTCCCACCATTATATGCAATGATTCAATTCTATCAAAACCACAGAGGCTCTACTGGACTCTTCCAATCATGCAGGTTTCCCAATTACAATTTTCCATCTGAAGAGTCAAAAACTTTTAGTTCTAATGAAAATATTGGTACCAAAATGGTGATTTTCAAAGCTACCTTGTTTGAGATTGACTGTTGTGAACATTGAAGTGAGAGACAAAATACAACTTGAGTTACACTAAGGATTTTAGAGAGAAAATATGTGCAATGTACAATCACTCCATGTTATTCCATGAGTCCAGGTTTGTGAAAATCCACTCTTTTCTTCTGTCTCTCTGGCAGTGGTGATGTCATGTTTGAAAGAGAGTCCTTCTCACATGGGTCCTTTGTACTGGTTTCCAGACAAATGCTGCCTAATTCCAGGACACGAACCTGCAGCATCTCCAAGTTTCCTCCATACAACCTTAAGAAAAAAAAGTAAGCATCTTAATTGTCCTCTTCCACAAAGACATGTATATGTTTTTTTGTTCTAAGCGGGAATCTATGAGAGGGACAAAAAGGAATATAAGACAAGAGACAAAATATTCACATATTTTGTCAAACACAAACACAAAATGAAATGTGATACAAGTTTCTAAATCACAAGAACTGCTCAACAGATGGGACTACGACGCTTTGTTAGCAACCAGGGTCAGAATTAAAGAATGACGTGCCAGCTTACACTAGCTGTGAGAGTGGTCCTCAACTCTAGCTGCACACTGCACACTGGGAGTTACTCAGACAGGTATGGTCATCTATTTTTTGTTTTAAAAGCTTTCAACATGATTCTAATATCTAGCCAGAATTAAGAACACATGAGCAAAATCATCCTGGTTCCTATATTATACCTCTAAAATAAGGGATACCAAAATGTTAAATAGCTAAGAACAAACGCTCCTTCATTGTCCTTAGTGGTTTAAAGTCCCTGAGGTGGTAGCATTAAGGGTCAGTGGTAGAGTTCCCTGGTTTCCCCTGCGAAATGGGGGCCTCAGTTATCATAAATCTTAGCTACCCAATATGGTATCTCGGATTACCACAACAGAAAGCATACAGATGCAGGGAAAAGATAAGAATAAATTCAAGAGTCACTAAAACAGATACAACTACAATATGCTAAAAACTGGTCCATTTTAAAGGGACAGTAGCCAAAGGTGAGATTAATAAGTAATTGTTACTGAATTCAACAACGACATACCAATATACTAACATTAATTAGGAAACACACAGTAAGTCATAACCCTCTTAGAGTGTTTCACTATTAGGATTATGATCAGATTAATTCCACAAAAATTTACATTGCTCTAACATGAATACAAACCCGTTGGCTCATTAATTATTCATAGATTGTGTTTCTCTGTTTTCTCTTTTAAAAAGAGCAGATACTCCAGGGAAGCCAAGTACTATTCACAGTACTACATAAGAATATATAGGGTTCTGTCTACCTTCATTTCAAAGCCCATGTAACTATTAGTCTCTCTGTTTTAGCAGGCACAACTATGTGATGGAGATACTGTCATGTTTGAAAGGAACTGTAGTATGGTCCTTAACTATTTGGAAAGGAATGATATAGCAATGGATGGCTCAAATTGTACCCAAGGGAGCTAGGAAAGTGTCATTTCTCAGTACACTGACTGAAGAGGCACAAATTCTGAATCAGGAAGCCAAGGAATGCTATGGACTTTGCCTTTCTAGCCCTTAAATGGTATACATAATTACATCTACCCGGAACGCTTTGATGTCTTGGTTAGAAGCAGAGGATAGAGCCAAATGATCAGGGACGTAAGGCAGTAGATGATTACAACTCAAAAGTGCAACCCCTCTTCAAGTATTCAAATGTAGAATGCAATGGGCCTTAACCCTGAAATTACTATGTGGTGAAAGGAAACTCAGAGAAGGCAGGACTCTGAAATAAGCCAAGGATACAGAATATTAAGGCGGACACAGAGTAGTGACTCATTAACTGAAAGCAGAACAGGTGGGTATCTGAGATGACCAGTCAAGTATTTCAACTGTTCTCAGGGAATTGACAACAGCCAAACAGACAAACCTAAGATAACTAAGACTACAAGATAGATTTACTATTTCTTAGAGGGCAGTGTATGTTTGGGGTATAGCTTGGGAAGAGAATAAAAGCACTTGGTGCTGTGAAGAAGAGTCTTTCCATTGTATAGATGTTAACTTATCTCCAGAAAGAATACCAGACACTGAGAAGAAACAAGCTCTGAGTCTTTTAACGGCTATCACATTCTGAGAAAGCTTTACATTTCTGTGACGTTACTGTAAAAGCACATAGTTCCTCTAATAGGTTTCATAATCTTACGTAAGTTATTTCTTACAAACTATGAAACTGTCTCACAATCTGTATTTTTCTTTAATCTCCAATATTTGCTATGTGTTTTTGATATATAACTTACCATGGTGACACAAATATTTTTTTACATCTTTATTGGAGTATAATTGCTTTACAATGGTGTGTTAGTTTCTGCTTTATAACAAAGTGAATCAGTCATACATATACATATGTCCCCATATCTCTCCCCTCTTGCGTCTCCCTCCCACCCTCCCTATCCCAGCCCTCTAGGTGGTCACAAAGCACCAAGCTGATCTCCCTGTGCTATGCGGCTGCTTCCTACTAGCTATCTATTTTACATTTGGTAGTGTATATATGTCCATGCCACTCTCTCACTTTGTCAGAGTTTACCCTTCCCTCTCCCCATATCCTAAAGTCCATTCTCTAGTAGGTCTGTGTCTTTATTCCCGTCTTACCCCTAGGTTCTTCATGACCATTTTTTTTTTCTTAAATTCCATATATATGTGTTAGCATACGGTATTTGTCTTTCTGTTTCTGACTTACTTCACTCTGTATGACAGACTCTGGGTCCATCCACCTCATTACAAATAGCTCAATTTCGTTTCTTTTTATGGCTGAGTAATATTCCATTGTATATATGTGCCACATCTTCTTTATCCATTCATCCGATGATGGACACTTAGGTTGTTTCCATGTCCTGGCTATTGTAAATAGAGCTGCAATGAACATTTTGGTACATGACTCGTTTTGAATTATGGTTTTCTCAGGGTATATGCCCAGTAGTGGGATTGCTGGGTCATGTGGTAGTTCTATTTGTAGTTTTTTAAGGAACCTCCATACTGTTCTCCATAGTGGCTATTCACATTCCCACCAGCAGTGCAATAGTGTTCCCTTTTCTCCACACCCTCTCCAGCATTTATTGTTTCTAGATTTTTTGATGATGGCCATTCTGACCGGTGTGAGATGATATTTCATTGTAGTTTTGAGTTGCATTGCTCTAATGATTAATGCTGTTGAGCATTCTTTCATGTGTTTGTTGGCAGTCTGTATATCTTCTTTGGAGAAATGTCTATTTAGGTCTTCTGCCCATTTTTTTAGATTGGGTTGTTTTTTTGTTATTGAGCTGCATGAGCTCAAGTTCCCTCTATGCCTACTTTCTGCAGGGTTTTTATCATAAATGGGTGTTGAATTTTGTCGAAAGATTTCACTGCATTTATTGAGAGAATCATATGGTTTTTCTCCTTCAGTTTGTTAACATGGTTTATCACATTGATTGATTTGCATATATTGAAGAATCCTTGCATTCCTGGAATAAACCCCACTTGATCATGGTGTATGATCCTTTTAATGTGCTGTTGGATTCTGTTTGCTGAGGATTTTGTTGAGGATTTTTGCATCCATGTTCATCAGTGATATTGGCCTGTAGTTTTCTTTCTTTCTGACATCCTTGTCTGGTTTTGGTATCAAGGTGATGGTGGCCTCGTAGAATGAGTTTGGGAGTGTTCCTCCCTCTGCTATATTTTGGAAGAGTTTGAGAAGGATAGGTGTTAGCTCTTCTCTAAATGTTTAATAGAATTCGCCTGTGAAGCTATCTGGTCCTGGGCTTTTGTTTGTTGGAAGATTTTTAATCACAGTTTCAATTTCAGTGCTTGTGTTTGGTCCGTTCATATTTTCTATTTCTTCCTGATTCAGTCTTGGCAGGTTGTGCATTTCTAAGAATTTGTTCATTTCTTCCAGGTTGTCCATTTTATTGCCATAGAGTTGCTTGTAGTAATCTCTCATGACCTTTTGTATTTCTGCAGTGTCAGTTGGTACTTCTCCTTTTTCATTTCTAATTCTATTGATTTGAGTCTTCTCCCTTTTTTTCTTGATGAGTCTGGCTAATGGTTTATAGTTTTGTTTATCTTCTCAAAGAACTAGCTTTTAGTTTTATTGATCTTTGCTATTGTTTCCTTCATTTCTTTTTCATTTATTTCTGATCTGATCTTTATGATTTCTTTCCTTCTGCTAACTTTGGGGTTGTTTTGTTCTTCTTTCTCTAATTGCTTTAGGTGCAAGGTTAGGTTGTTTATTTGAGATGTTTCCTGTTTCTTAAGGTAGGATTGTATTGCTTGAAACTTCCCTCTTAGAACTGCTTTTGCTGCATCCCACAGGTTTTGGGTCGTCGTGTCTCCATTGTCATTTGTTTCTAGGTATTTTTTGATTTCCTCTTTGATTTCTTCAGTGATCACTTCATTATTAAGTAGTGTATTGTTTAGCCTCCATGTGTTTGTATTTTTTACAGATCTTTTCCTGTAATTGATATCTAGTCTCATAGCATTGTGGTTGGAAAAGATACTTGATACAGTTTCAGGTTTCTTAAATTTACCAAGGCTTGATTTGTGACCCAAGATATGATCTATCCTGGAGAATGTTCCATGAGCACTTGACAAAATGTGTATTCTGTTGTTTTTGGATGGAATGTCCTATAAATATCAATTAAGTCCATCTTGTTTAATGTATCATTTAAAGCTTGTGTTTCCTTATTTATTTTCATTTTGGATGATGTGTCCATTGGTGAAAGTGGGGTGTTAAAGTCCCCTACTATGAATGTGTTACTGTCGATTTCCCCTTTTATGGCTGTTAGTATTTGCCTTACGTATTGAGGTGCTCCTAGGTTGGGTACATAAATATTTACAATTGTTTTATCTTCTTCTTGGATCGATCCCTTGTTCATTATGTAGTGTCCTTCTTTGTCTCTTCTAATAGTCTTCATTTTAAAGTCTATTTTTGTCTGATATGAGAATTGCTACTCCAGCTTTCTTTTGTTTTCCATTTGCATGGAATATCTTTTTCCATCCCCTCACTTTCAGTCTGTATGTGTCTCTAGGTCTGAAGTGGGTCTCTTGTAGACAGCATATAAATGGGTCTTGTTTTTGTATCCATTCAGACAATGTGTCTTTTGGTGGGAGCATTTAGACCATTTACATTTAAGGTAATTATTGATATGTATGTTCCTACTCCCATTTTCTTAATTGTTTTGGGTCTGTTATTGTAGGTCTTTTTCTTCTCTTGTGTTTCTTGCCTAGAGAAGTTCCTTTAGCATTTGTTGTAAAGCTGGTTTGGTGGTGCTGAACTCTCTCAGCTTTTGCTTGTCTGTAAAGGTTTTAATTTCTCCATCAAATGTGAATGGGATCCTTGCTGGGTAGAGTAATCTTGGTTGCAGGCTTTTCTCCTTCATCACTTTAAATATGTCCTGCCACTCCCTTCTGGCTTGCAGAGTTTCTGCTGAAAGATCAGCAGTTAACCTTATGGGGATTCCCTTGTGTGTTATTTGTTGTTTTTCCTTTGCTGCTTTTAATATGCTTTCTTTGTATTTAATTTTTGACAGTTTTATTAATATGTGTCTTGGTGTATTTCTCCTTGGATTTATCCTGTATGGTACTCTCTGTGCTTCCTGGACTTGATTAACTATTTCCTTTCCCATATTAGGGAAGTTTTCAACTATAATCTCTTCAAATATTTTCTCAGTCCCTTTCTTTTTCTCTTCTTCTTCTGGGACCCCTATAATTCGAATGTTGGTGCATTTAATGTTGTCCCAGAGGTCTCTGAGACTGTCCTCAGTTCTTTTCATTCTTTTTTCTTTATTCTGCTCTGCAGTAGTCATTTCCACTATTTTATCTTCCAGGTCACTTATCCGTTCTTCTGCCTCAGTTATTCTGCTATTGATCCCATCTAGAGTCTTTTTAATTTCATTTATTGTGGTGTTCATCATTGCTTGTTTCATCTTTAGTTCTTCTAGGTCCTTGTTAAATGTTTCTTGCATTTTGTCTATTCTGTTTTCAAGATTTTGGATCATCTTTACTATCATTATTCTGAATTCTTTTTCAGGTAGACTGCCTATTTCCTCTTCATTTGTTAGGTCTGGTGGGCTTTTATCTTGCTCCTTCATCTGCTGTGTGTTTTTCTGTCTTCTCATTCTGCTTATCTTACTGTGTTTGGGGTCTCCTTTTTGCAGGCTGCATGGTCATGGTTCCCGTTGTTTTTGGTGTCTGTGCCCAGTAACTAAGGTTGGTTCAGTGGGTTGTGTAGGCTTCCTGGTGGAGGGGACTAGTGCCTGTGTTCTGGTGGATGAGGCTGGATCTTGTCTTTCTGGTGGGCAGGTCCACGTCTGGTGGTGTGTTTTGGGGTCTTGTGGACTTATGATTTTAGGCAGCCTCTCTGCTAATGGATGGGGTTGTGTTCCTGTTTTGCTAGTTGTTTGGCATAGGATGTCCAGCACTGTAGCTTGCTCGTCGTTCAGTGAAGCTGGGTGCTGGTGTTGAGATGGAGATCTCTGCGAGATTTTCGCCGTTTGATATTATGTGGAGCTGGGAGGTGTCTTATGGACCAGAGTCCTGAAGTTGGCTCTCCCTCCTCAGAGGCCCAGCACTGACTCCTGGCTGCAGCACCAAGAGCCTTTCATCCACACAGCTCAGAATAAAAGGGAGAAAAAGTAGAAAGAAAGAAAAAGAAAGGAAGCAAGGAAAGAAAGAAAGGAGGGAGGGAGGAGGGAAGGAAGGAAAGAAAGGAAGAAAGAATATAAAATAAAGTTATTAAAATAAAAAATAATTAAGAAAAAATAATTTTTTTAAAAAATGAAAACAAAACCAAAAACAGATGGATAGAACCCTAGGACAAATAGTGGAAGCAAAGCTATACAGACAACATCTCACACAGAAGCATACACATGCACACTCACAAAAAGAGGAAAAGGGGAGAAAATCATAAATCTTGCTCTCAAAGTCCACCTCCTCAATTTGGGATGATTCTTCGTCTATTCATGTAGTCCACAGATGCAGGGTACATCAACTTGATTGTGGAGCTTTAATCTGCTGCTTCAGAGGCTGCTGGGAGGGATTTTCCTTTCTCTTCTTTGTTCTCACAGCTCTTGGGGCTCAGCTTTGGATTTGGCCCCGCCTCTGCGTGTAGGTCACCAGAGGGTGTCTGTCATTTGCTCAGACAGGATGGGGTTAAAGGAGCAGCTGCTTCGGAGACTGTGGCTCACTCATGCTGGGAGGAGGGAGGGGTACGGAGTGCAGGGCAAGCCTGTGGCCTCAGACGCCAGCGTGACGTTCACCAGCCTGAGGTGTGCCGTGCGTTCTCCCGGGGGAGTTGTCCCTGGATCACGGGACCCTGGCAGTGGCGGGCTGCACAGGCTCCCCAGAAGGGGGGTGTGGATAGTGACCTGTGCTCGCACACAGGCTTCTTGGTGGCAGCAGCAGCAGCCTTAGCGTCTCATGCCTGTCTCTGGGGTCCGCGCTGATAGCCCCGGCTTGCGCCCATCTCTGGAGCTCCTTTAAGCAGTGCTCTTAATCCCCTCTCCTCGTGCACCAGGAAACGAAGAGGGAAGAAAGCAGGTCCAGACTTTTCCCTGGACTCCCTCCCAGCTAGCCGTGGCGCACTAACCCCCTGCAGGCTATGTTCATGCCACCAACCCCAGTCCTCTCCCTGCGCTCCGACCGAAGCCTGAGCCTCAGCTCCCAGCCCCGCCTGCCCCAGCAGGTGAGCAGACAAGCCTCTCAGGCTGGTGAGTGCCGGTCGGCACCAATCCTCTGTGCAGGAACCTCTCCACTTTGCTCTCTGCACCCCTGTTGCTGTGCTCTCCACCGCAGCTCCGAAGCTTCCCCCTCCGCCACCCCTGCCCGCGAAGGGGCTTCCTAGTGTGTGGAAACCTTTCCTCCTTCACAGCTCCCTCCCACTGGTACAGGTCCCGTCCCTATTCTTTGGTCTCTGTTTATTCTTTATTCTTTTGCCCTGCCCAGGTATTTTGCCCTGCCCAGGTATGTGGGGAGTTTCTTGCCTTTTGGGAGGTCTGAGGCCTTCTGCCAGCGTTCAGTAGGTGTTCTGTAGGAGTTGTTCCACGTGTAGATGTATTTCTGGTGTATCTGTGGGGAGGAAGGTGATCTCCGCGCCTTACTTTTCCACCTTCTTCCCCTCGTCTCGACACAAATATTTTAAATCAACAATTTTTTCTCTTAGCTTTTAAATAGTTTCCAAATATAAGAGTGCTAATAATCAGATTTGAACTACATTTTTTTCTCAAATTTCGGTGATAAAAGATGCCCTAGAAAACTTCTGAAGGTACCCGAAGAGGACAATGAAGGATTTTTGGAAATACAGGTGAGCAAAAATCAATGCAAAACTTATCAAGATCCAATTCATTAGTGGGTTGCTTCTACGACTCAGAAATAACTTTTCTAATATCTAAAAATCTTTCCTCAAAAAACAGTCCTGCTGTTTTACAGACGTTCTGCCATTAAGCACAATGGAGATGGTCTCCTCTGCAAGCTATTGGGTTGGCCAAAAAGTTCGTTCTGGTTTTTTCTGACCAGATGTTACAGTAAAACCCAAACGAAATTTTTGGGCCGCCCAATACGTTGATTTTCATTCTTGAGGGAAGAAAATGGCAGTGGCAGTGCCTAGATTAACTACACTTGGGAAAGTGGAAAGGGCTGGTCCTCAGAGAAAATCTGGGTATACATCTGACTTCACTGTTCATTAGAGAACAATTTGGGCAAGTAACTTAGTTTCAGAATCTTAGTTTCTTCAAATATAAAATGCAAGTATGGGGTTCTTATCGAGGACTTCCTAACCCAACTGCCTATGATCTGGGGTGAAACCCAGACCTCTGAATTATGAAGGAGCCTCATATGACTCTTCGAGAACCACTGGAGGTGTGACCTTCTATGCTCCCTTCTAGTTTTACAATTCCTAATGTCTGAACTTTAAAATTTATCTGAGGGAAATGTTCAAATTGAAAACCTTAAGGACAGGCAAAAAGCTACAGAAGATGAACAGTGATGCATTTAGGAAATTATGACATCTAGAACCAACGACCTTTTGAAAACAGACAAAAACAGATATGTAGGAAAGGAAAGCAGCCACAACACAAGCAAGCAGGAGCCTATATGTGCTGGGGCAAGAGTGTTAAAATGCCCATGGGACCTACTTTAACATTTACGGGATTCCAGGAACACCTCAGGGAGGTACATAAATGAGATAGCTAATAGCCTAAAGCTGAAGGGTATTTCCAAGCAATTTTGATACCCTAATGAACAAAGACTAGAGGGATAAAAGTACAGTATAAAGCCAATTCAAATCAGTGCTTAAAATAATCAGCCATGAATTTTTGCTTTTAAGAAATGTCTTCCCCTATCATATTCTACTTAGCTTTTTAACAAGCTTCACAAATTATAGTCTTGATCAAATGATACATCCAAGCATATTACTAAACTAAAATTACACAGGCTGTGCACTGTGAAAATAGCATGTCTTTTTTTTTTTTTTAAACTGTGCTTTTCTATGACTTCATAAGGTAGATTTCTGTGTAGCTAACTCTCTCTTAAGTTCGTATCTACTTACCTCTTCCTATTTTGAGCTTGCATCAACCACTGAGAGGTAAAGGTACTGCTTGGCATGACAGGAGCACACATATCATATGCATGAAGAACTAAGCAAATATTACCTATTAAGATAGGGATTTTTTCCCCCTAGTTACAAATAATCTGAAGAAGGTTGTGTTTTCTTTATCACAGGTTTTTAAACATAATTAAAGAAAATTATGAAATGGAAACTTATTTTATCAAAACTAGTAACATTTTAGAAAATTTATTCAAAAACTTTCACAATTCATTCTGCAACACAGAAATTGGCTGATTCTTGCTTACCTGAATATTTTACAACATGATTACTGTGTTAATAAAACTGCAATAAAATTTACTAAAGAAAATCAAGGGAAGGTTGGTTTTACTTTCACATAAAAATATAAAGGCATTTGGCCAGCATTTTAAAAAGAATGTATTCATGAAGCAATAACTAAGCTATGATGAGGTTTTCAACATAGAATACACAATAAAGCACATTAAACTTACATTGCACATTTCTCTGACTATAGCTTTTTCTGTCTCACTAAGGTCATGTTCATACTCTTTACCCTGTTGACGATCTATAGTTTCCTGAACATCCAAGACCTGGATTTGTTGAAAAAGAAAAGCAAATTTCACATGGAAAAAAAACTTGTTAGTTATGAATAAAAATCAAGGCGCTCCACTTTGTAAAAACCTTTAGTTTTCTCCATGTCTGCATATCAGAGTGGATTAGCATATGGCAAAATCTTTTAAAAGAGTTGATTGTTCTGAAAGCTATCTGAATCCTACTTGATTTTCAAATGGCCATTAAGAGCAATCTATTGCATCACTAATAGTCAATTGAATTCATTAACAATTAGATGCATTTAGTTACTTTGGTCATTAAGATAAACTTGATTGTCAACCATTTGGAGACAGTCAATAATTCTTGCTCCATTGTAAAGACTGGCATGTAATTAATTAATTATATTGCTCAACAGTCCAGATGATATGTAGACACGGCCTAAAGAAAAAAATGACTAAAAAAGGTAATAGTCACAGCTGAAACTGGTCAGAACCCAGAAATATGTAGCATAAGAACTTTTTGTTAACATTAACACTAGTGACCTCACAGTTCTTTCCTAGCCATGTTTCTGGTGCCTAGGAAAGGACTAGGCCACAGCTCTTTGACAGAAGCAAAGAGAGACAATGGCTCCCCAGTTGTGAAAATATTTGAGCAACACTAAATATTTTTCATTTTTTCATCTGGGAATGAGACGCTTTTAAACGATTTTAGGTTCTACTTCTCTAAATTATCACTAAATGGATTGAGAATAAAATTCTGTTCAAAATGTCTTTAAAATTTTC